>NC_044560.1:120753390-121353390 GCF_007565055.1 Rhinopithecus roxellana
ATAAAGGACTGGTGTGACTGAAGATTTCTCTTCGAAAAGTCTATCGTATGGCTTTATGTTCTAGTAATTTTTTTGTTTTTTTTTTTTTTTGAGACAAGGTCTCTGTCACCCAGGCTAAAGTTTAGTAGCCCCAATCACAGCTCACTGCAGCCTCAGCCTCCCCAGCCTCCAGTGATCCTTCCACATTAGCTTCCTGAGTAGCTGGGACTACAGGCGCACACCACCACACCAGGCTAATGTTTCTATTTTTTAAGGAGACAGGATTTTGCCGTGTTGCCCAGGGTGGTCTCAAGCTCCTGGCCTCCAGTGATTTGCCCACTTTCAGCCTCCAAAAGTGCTGGGATTACAGACGTGAGCCAGTGCGCCCAGTTTAGTAATTCCTTTGTATTGCATTATATGAGATATTTAGCTGGGGGTCACTAGAGATCATAAACCCCAGGACACAGACCCAGACCTGATGGGAAGCATGCCTGCATCACACAGTTTGTAAATGCCAGACTCCAGATTAGAACTCCGGTAGCCTTGTTTTGAATTCCCAGGTTCTGGGAAATAAACCATAATACTTTGCAGCCTTGTCTATGTGGGACGGAGTGCATGTCTCCAAGTGTGAACATGTGGTCTGTGTGTCATACGGGAGAAAGGGTGGGTAATCCAAAAAGAGAACTTGGAGGGAAGTGAAATGAAGGGGAAACCATGGGTTCCACAGGAAAAAAAAAAAAAAGGGAGAGAGACCAATGTCCCTTGATGTAGAGAACCAGCCACAACACCTAAGATGGAGCTTGAGAAGTGTAGAGCTGGCCCAGGAAAGCCTCACAGGACAAGGACTCAGTGCTTTTCCCTGAGGGCAAAGGGGAGCCATCCAGAGAGTAGACTGGGGTATGATGTGAGCAGATTAGCATTTTATAAACGCTGACTGGAAGCATTATGACAAATGGATTAGGGAAAGGCAAGAATGTATTCCATTTTCTCCCAAGAGGTTTTACCAGGATCACCTCTGCCTCATTAACTGATGCCATCAGGGTGGCAGATCTGGTCTAATTAGACCAGATGAGATTAACACAAGCAGGAAATAACATTAACTAACAGAAATCAGTTAGGTTTTTGTGTGCCCATGTATTACTCCCACCATTTTCTGATTTTATGGCATGAAGTTTGCTTTTTTCAAAATTGCGCGAATCTTTGCAATGTTAACCATATATAAAATCGGAGAAAAAAACACAAAAATAACTATGATACATTAACAGAAAAGGGATTAAATTCTTTATCCATTCAGGATTCCAAAGGGCGTGTCTATAGTTGTACAGGTAATCTGATTTGGGATTAGAAATCAATTTCAAGGCCGGGCGCGGTGGCTCAAGCCTGTAATCCCAGCACTTTGGGAGGCCGAGACGGGCAGATCACAAGGTTAGGAGATCGAGACCCTCCTGGCTAACCCGGTGAAACCCCGTCTCTACTAAAAATACAAAAAACTAGCCGGGCGAGGTGGCGGCGCCTGTAGTCCCAGCTACTCCGGAGGCTGAGGCAGGAGAATGGCATAAACCTGGGAGGCGGAGCTTGCAGTGAGCTGAGATCCGGCCACTGCACTCCAGCCTGGGCGACAGAGCGAGACTCCGTCTCAAAAAAAAAAAAAAAAAAGAAGAAGAAATCAATTTCAAGCAATGCAAACTCAGTTTTACTTCCGAATCCTAAGCATCAGTGGGAAAAGACAAGGAGTAAAAACAGATAAACATAAAATCGTAGCTTTGGTTAAAGCAGTGAAGTTCTAAGGAATGGTAACTGTTAATGGGGAAAAAAGTCCAACAGTAAAGGTACTAAGAATGTTTTCTAAGGAATGTGCCCTTTCACAACATAGTGGATATAGCTGGTAGTGGCCTTGCAGATGTCTGTGCCTAATAAGTTTTCAGCCAGAGAAAGGTGTCATTTGTATGGATTCTGGCTTGTCTTTTCTATTTCATTCACTTCTTTCTCTTTTTCTTGTTTTCCCTAGCTTTACTGAGGTATAATTGACAAAGACTGTATCTATTTAAGGTGTACAACATGACACCTCTCTCTGTATATATGTATACATTGCAAAATGGTTACCACAATCAAGCTAGTTAGCATATTCATCACCTCACATAGTTATCTTTTTTCTTTTTCTTTTTTTTTTTTGAGACAGAGTCTTGCTCTGTCACCTAAGCTGGAGTATAGTGGTGTGATCTTGGCTCACTACAACCCCCACCTCGCGGGTTCAAGCAATTCTTGTGCCTCAGCCTCCCAAGTAGCTGGGATTACAGGTGCATGACACCACACCGAACTAATTTTTGCATTTTTAGTAGAGGTGGGGATCCACCATGTTACCAGGCTGGTCTTGAACTCCTGACCTCAAGCGATATGCCCACCTCGACCTCCCAAAGCACTGGGATTACACGCGTGAGCCAATTATCTTTTTTACATCATGAGAACACTGAAAATCTAGCAAATTGCAAGCATACAATATATATTAGCTATAGCCACCATGCTGTACATCAGATCTCCAGAGCATATTCCTGTATTTCCTAGCTTGAGAATGACATGGTGACATTTATTTAATTAATTAATTTATTTATTTATTTTGAGATGGAGTTTCACTCTGTTGCCCAGGCTGGAGTGCGGTGGCATGATCTCGGCTCACTGCAACCTCCGTCTCCCGGGTTCAAGCGATTCTCCTGCCTCAGCCTACCGAGTAGCTGGAATTACAGGTGTGCACCACCACGCCTGGCTAATTTTTTATTTTTAGTAGAGACGGGGTTTCACCATGTCTCATCTCAAGTGATCTGCCTGTCTCGGCCTCCCAAAGTGCTAGGATTACAGGCGCGAGTCACCGTGCCCCGCCACATATTCATTTTATAAATGAAAGTTTGCCAAAGGCATAGTAGCTCATGCCTGTAATCCCAATACTTTGAGAGGCTAGAGTGAGGAGCAGTCACTTGAATCCAGGAGTTCAAGACAGCCTGGACAAAATAGTGACACCAAGTCTCGAAAAGAAAATTTTTTAAAAATTAGCTGAGTGTGGTGGTGCATGCCTGTAGTCCCAGCTACTCAAGAGGCTAAGGCAGGAGGATCGCTTGAACCCAGGAGGTTGAGGCTGCAGTGAGCTGTGATGGCACCACTGCACTCTAGCCTGGCTGACAGAGGGAGACCCTGTCTCAAAATAAAGGAATAAAGTTTGCACCATTTGCTCAACATCTTCCCATATGCCCCACCACACTCCCGGTAACCACCCTTCTCCTCTCAGTTTCTAATACTTTATTTTCTGATGATGATGATTATGATGATGACGATGATTATTATTTTTATTATTGAGATGGAGTTTCTCTGTGTTACCCAGGCTGAAGTACAGTGGCCCGATCTCAACTCACTGCAACCTCTGCTTCCCAAGTGCAAGCCATTCTCCTGGCTCAGCCTCCCGAGTAGCTGGAATTACAGGCATGCACCACCACGTCTGGCTAATTTTTATATTTTTAGTAGAGACAGGGTTTCACCATGTTGACCAGCCTGGTCTTGAACTCCTGGTTTCAAGTGATCCACCCACCTCAGCCACCCAAAGTGTTGGGATTACAGGCGTCACAGTGAAAAGAGGTTTTTGGTTTTAATTTAAACTGCTCGTGATAACATAATATTACAATATTCAGTTCATTTTGGTATATTGGCATTGTAATAGACATCTTACTAAATTCACGTAGGCTACTAGTTGTTGAATATTTTATTTTATTTAGATTCAGGGAGTACATGCGCATGTTTGTTACAAAGGTATTCTGCATGTTAGTGGAAATCGGGCTTCTAGTGTACCCATTACTCAAATAGTTAACATTGTACCCAATGGGTAATTTTTCAATACCCATTTCCCTCCCACCTCCCCTAGTGGAGTCCCCAACATCTGTTATTTCCATCCTTATGTCCATGTGTACCCACTGTTTAGCTATCACTTATAAGTGAGAACATGTGGTATTTGGTTTTATGTTTCTGAGTTAGTTCACTTAGGATAATGGCCTCCAGCTCCATCTATGTTGCTGCAACGGACTAATTTCATTCTTTATTATGGCTGCATAATATTCCATGGTATATATTTCACTTATTCTTTATCCAGTCAACCACTGGTAGACTCTTAGGTTGGTTCCATGACTTTGCTCTTGTGACTAGTGCTGCAATCAAAATATGAGTGCAGGTGTCTTTTTTATATAACCATTTCTTTTCTTTTGAATAGATACTGAGCTGGATCAAATGATAGTTCTATTTTTAGTTCTCTGAGAAATCTCCATCTGTTTTTCCATGGAGGTTAACTGATTTACATCCCCACCAAATTTATTGAATACTTTTTGTAAACAAAAGCAAGACTCTGTAAATAGGTTTGAAATATTTTCTTTCCTTATTTCACTGGTTAGGGAGCAATCCAATGTTTCATAGAGATGATAGCTGAAGCAGAAAACTTTTAACAATAAATTTTGTATGGCTGGGCACAGTGGCTCAAGCCTGTAATTCCAGCACTTTGGGAGGCCGAGATGGGCGGATCACGAGGTCAGGAGATCGAGGCCATCCTGGCTAACACGGTGAAACCCCGTCTTTACTAAAAAAATACAAAAAAACCTAGCCGGGCGAGGTGGCGGGCGCCTGTAGTCCCAGCTACTCGGGAGGCTGAGGCAGGAGAATGGTGTGAACCCGGGAGGCGGAGCTTGCAGTGAGCCGAGATCGCACCACTGCACTCCAGCCTGGGTGACAGAGCGAGACTCCGTCTCAAAAAAAATAAAAATAAAAATAAATAATAAATTTTGTTGTAATTATTTGGTAAAATATTTTTCACATCAAGGTTTTTGTTGTTGTTGTTGTTGTTTTGTTTTTTTTGAGAGTCTCACTCTGTCACCCAGGCAAGAACTCAGTGGCATGATCCTGGCTCATTGCCACCTCCACTTCCCAGGTTCAAGCGATTCTCGTGCCTCTGCCACTGAAGTAGCTAGTATCTGGGTCTACAGGCACGTGCCACCACACCCGGCTAAGTTTTGTGTGTGTGTGTGTGTTTTAGACGAAGTCTTGCTCTGTCGTCCAGGCTGGAGTGCAGTGGCACGATCTCAGCTCACTGCAATCTCCACCTCCCGGGCTCCAGCAATTCTCCCATCTCAGCCTTCTGAGTAGCTGGGACTACAGGCACACACCACCATGCTTGGCTGATTTTTGTATTTTTAGCAGAGATGGAGTTTCAACATATTGGTCAGGCTGGTCTTGAAATCCTGACCTCATGGCCGGGTGCGGTGGCTCAAGCCTATAATCCCAGCACTTTGGGAGGCTGAGACGGGCGGATCACGAGGTCAGGAGATCGAGACCATCCTGGCTAACACGGTGAAACCCCGTCTCTACTAAAAAATACAAAAAAAAAAACTACCCAGGCGAGGTGGCGGGCGCCTGTAGTCCCAGCTACTCGGGAGGCTGAGGCAGGAGAATGGCGTGAACCCGGGTGGCGGAGCTTGCAGTGAGCTGAGATCCGGCTGGTGCACTCCAGCCTGGGCGACAGAGACTCTGTCTCAAGAAAAAAAAAAGAAATCCTGACCTCAGGTGATCCACCTGCCTCAGCCTCCCAAAGTGTTGAGATTATAGGCGTGAGCCACCATGCCTAGCAAGTTTTGTATTTTTAGTAGAGATGGTGCCTCACCATGTTGGCCAGGCTAGTCTCGAACTGCTGACCTCAAGTGATCCACCCTCCTCGGCCTCCCACAGTTCTGGGATTACAGGAGTGAGCCACTGTGCCCAGCCAAGGATATTTCCTAATAGTTCTAGTTTATTAAGTGCCTTTTTCAGTAATAAACACTGGCATTTAAACATTTTAAATGCATTCATTGAGATGATTTTATTACATTCTTGTAGCCATATCCTGTTAACGAAGTAAATTGCATTGATTTTTGAATTAGAAATGAACACCACTTGCGATGTATATGTGAGTAGATTTGATTTTCAAATATTTTGTTTTGGATTATTTTAATGTATTTGTAAAATTTTGATATCAGGAAGTGCTGACTGACCTCAGAAACTAAAGTGGGTAGTGCTTCCTCTTATATGCTCCGGGAGAGTTTATGTTAAGTTATAATTATTTCTTTTTTTTTTTTTTTTTTTTTTTTTTTTGAGACGGAGTCTCGCTCTGTCGCCCAGGCTGGAGTGCAGTGGCCGGATCTCAGCTCACTGCAAGTTCTGCCTCCCGGGTTTATGCCATTCTCTCGCCTCAGCCTCCCGAGTAGCTGGGACTACAGGCGCCTGCCACCACGCCCGGCTAGTTTTTTGTATTTTTTTAGTAGAGACGGGGTTTCACCATGTTCGCCAGGATGGTCTCGATCTCCTGACCTCGTGATCCGCCCGTCTCGGCCTCCCAAAGTGCTGGGATTACAGGCTTGAGCCACCGCGCCCGGCCAAGTTATAATTATTTCTTTGAATTCATCTGTGGAACCATCTAGGCCTAACTTTTTAGTTGATTTGTCTTTAATGATGCCAGTGGTGCAATTAATTACTTATCTCTTTTCTATTTCTAGCTTGCAGTTTTAAAGAATCCACCAACTGTTGAAAGAAATCCCTGGAGACTCAAGGGACTGACTCATCAAAGTTAAGTCTCTCTGAGATTTATTGCTAAGAATGGCTTTAGATCTAAGAACCATATTTCGGCGTGAACCATCCGAGAATAATCTTGGATCAGAAAATTCAGAGTTTCGACGAAATCAGGGACCTGCTAGAGAAGAAGGGATTTCTGAATTCTCAAGAACGATGCTCAATTCATTTCAAGACAGCAATAATTCCTATGCAAGGCAGGAATTGCAAAGACTTTATAGGATCTTTCACTCATGGCTGCAACCAGAAAAGCACAGCAAGGATGAAATTATTTCTCTACTAGTCCTGGAGCAGTTTATGATTGGTGGCCACTGCAATGACAAAGCCAGTGTGAAAGAGAAATGGAAATCAAGTGGCAAAAACCTGGAGAGATTCATGGAAGACCTGACTGATGACATCATAAATCCACCTGCCTTAGTGAGTACAGTGTTCTGACTTCTGGGATGAGGACAAAGGAAAGTAAGAAATAAATCACAGTCAGTTAGAGTTGTCTGGAAGTTAGAGAAGCTATTGGAGGTCCAGTTATTAGTCAGCTCACACTTTCCCACCATTCTCACAAAGAATAATCTTCAATGTCCTAAGTTCTCAAGAAAAAAAGCAAAAAGGCATATATATTTTTATTCTGTAGGATATATAGGAGTCAAACATATTGACGTTTGATTAAGTTAATTTTAGTCTGTATAATGGCAGAGAAATTGACTTTTTTTTTTTTTTCTGTTGCCCAGGCTGGAGTGCAGTGGCATGATCTCGGCTCACTGCAACCTATGCCTCCCAGGCACAAGCCATTCTCGTGCCTCAGCTTCCAGAGTAGCTGGGATTACAGGCGTGCTCCACCAAGCCCGGCTAATTTTTGTATTTTTTTATAGAGACAGGGTTTCACCATGTTGGCTGGGCTGGTCTCAAACTCCTGGCCTCAAGTGATCCGCCTGCCTCAGCCTCCCAAAGTGCTAGGATTGCAGGTGTGAGACCGGCCTGAAATTGACATTTAAATGAAGACCTCAAGGTTGAGGAAGAAATGTCTTGACAAGAGCTGGTTCTTCTGTCAGGGAACCCTAATCAAGAAAGACATTCTAAAGAACTATTACAGCCGGGCGCGGTGGCTCAAGCCTGTAATCCCAGCACTTTGGGAGGCAGAGACGGGCGGATCACAAGGTCAGGAGATCGAGACCATCCTGGCGAACACGGTGAAACCCCGTCTCTACTAAAAATACAAAAAACTAGCCGGGCGAGGTGACGGGCGCCTGTAGTCCCAGCTACTTGGGAGGCTGAGGCAGGAGAATGGCGTGAACCCGGGAGGCGGAGCTTGCAGTGAGCTGAGATCTGGCCACTGCACTCCAGCCTGGGCGACAGAGCGAGACTCCGTCTCAAAAAAAAAAAAAAAAAAAAAAGAACTACTACAGTAGATCCTTATTCTCAGAGCCCATATTTGCAAAATTGCTAAAATTTATTTGTTATTTGTAAGCTTAAAATAAATACCTGAGGCATCTTCTTCATCATTTTCAGATATGTGCAGAGTGGTAAAATATTTGAGTCACCTTAGGTGCATGTTTCCAGGTGAGGTTGAAAAAGGCTACAACCTCGCTTCCTATTTTGGTTCCTACAGTGTAAATAAGTGTCCTTTTCACAGTCTATTTAGTGGCACATTTTCACACTTTTATGCTTTGTATTGATAACTTTGTTGTTTAAAGTGACACTGAAGTAAAATGCTGAAACACTGTCTAGTCTTCCTAAGTGCAAGGAAGTTGCTATGTATTACGGAGATAATACGTGTGCTGGATCCTCTGAGTTCAGAATTAATCAATAAATATATATTAAATGAGGTGTCTTTGAACATATACACACATAAAACAAACTCATGTATTGATCAATTGACAAAAATAATGTGGCCAGAAGCTCACAGGAACTAACCCTGAATCCCTCCTAGGGGAAATGATTCAGTATTTGTAAATTCAATGTCCGTGTGACTTTATTAAACATAAGAGCTTGCAGTAACAAGAATAACACCGTCAGAGATGGTGGACAGAATATGTGGTAGCCAATACTTGAGGGAGTTTGTGAGAGCCTGTTAAGGGCCACTTTGCCAAAAAGTCTTCTGCTACACAACAGATTCAGATACAACAGTGATCTGGCTTTCTTTACAGGTCCATGTCCACATGCAGGGACAGGAAGCTCTCTTTTCTGACAATATGCCCTTAAAAGATGTCATTGTTCATCTCACAAAACAAGTGTCTGCCAAAACCCCAAGAGAAGCAAACATGGGGACACCCTTCCAGACTTCCCAAGGTACTTCCTTAGAAACAGGACAAGGTAAGTCAGGTGAATCTGCACAACTGAGGGGTGTTCTATGTGGACCCCTTCTTGAGTACAACTTCAATGACTGTCTATTTTCACAGGACACGAAGATGAACAAGACGGCTACAACAGTTCTTTGAAAACTACTCAAGTAAATGAAAGTAATACTAATGAAGACAATCAAATAGTTTCTCTAATTATCATCCAGGAAGAGAATGGCCCTAGGCCTAAAGAGGCAGTTGTTTCTTCTGACAACCCATACAACTCAAGAAGAACAGAGCTAGTCACTGCTAGATCCCAGGAAGGGTCCATAAACGGAATTATTTTTCAAGGTGTCCCTATGGAGATGGGAGCACGGTTTATCTCTCAGCCAGAGCAGTCATCCCCTGAGTCTGCCCCTACCCACCAGAGCAATGAGGGGAACTCCACCTGTGAGGTACATCAGAAAGGATCCCATGGAGTCCGAAAATCATACAAATGTGAAGAATGCCCCAAGGTCTTTAAGTATCTCTGTCACTTATTAGCTCACCAGAGAAGACACAGGAATGAGAGGCCATTTGTTTGTCCCGAGTGTCAAAAACGCTTCTTCCAGATATCAGACCTACGTGTGCATCAGAAAATTCACACAGGAGAGAAACCTTTTACATGCAGCATGTGTGAAAAGTCCTTCAGCCACAAAACCAACCTGCGGTCTCATGAGAGAATCCACACAGGAGAAAAGCCTTATACATGTCCCTATTGTAAGACACGCTACCGCCAGTCATCCACATACCACCGCCATATGAGGACTCACGAGAAAATTACCCCACCAACTGTTCCCTCCACACCAGAAGCTTCCTAAGCTGCTGGTCTGATAATGTACATAAATATGTATGCAAGTATGTATATTTCCATAATATTTATCTACTTAGGATATAATTTCCTGATTATGCTTTCAATTTATTGTCTTGCTTCATTAAAATGTAAGGCTAAGGAGAGCATGGAATTTGTTAGTTTTGTTCACTAAAGTATTCCAAGCGGTTGGGAAAGTGGAATGTTTCCAAGAACCAATAAATTTCTGTTGAATAAATGAATGAATCCATAATGTTGATATCCTTTTTTAAAAAAATGAGATGGGGCCAGCCATGGTGGCTCATGCCTGTAATCCGAGCACTTTGGGATGCCAAGGCCAGCAGATCACCTGAGGTCAGGTGTTCGAGACCAGCCTGGCCAACATGGTGAAACCCAGTCTCTACTAAAAATACAAAAATCAGCAGGGCGTGATGGTGCGTGGGGCACTTGTAATCCCAACTACTTGGGAGGCTGAGGCAGGAGAATCGTTTGAACCTGGGAGACAAAGGTTGAAGTAAGCTGAGATCGCACCATTGCACACCAGCCTAGGTGAGAAGAGCGAAACTGTCTCAAAAAATAAAAATACAAATAAAGAGTTGGGGTCTTGGTCTTTCTTTTCTTTTCTTTTTTTTTTTTTTTTGGAAGGAGTTTCACTCTTGTTGCCCAAGCTGGAGTGCAATAGCACAATCTTGGCTCACCACAACCTCCACCTCCCAGGTTCTAGCAATTCTCCTGCCTCAGCCTCCCAAGTAGCTGGAATTATAGGCATGCGCCACCACACCTGGCTAATTTTGTATTTTTGGTAGAGACAGGGTTTCTCCATGTTGGTCAGGCTGGTCTCGAACTCCCGACCTCAGATGATCCACCTGCCTCAGCCTCCTAAAGTGCTGGGATTACAGGCGTGGGCCACTGCGTCCGGCCAAGGTCTTGTTCTTTCACCTAGGCCAGAGTGCAGTGGCACCATCTTAGGTCACTGCAGCCGCAAACTCCTAGGCTCACAAGATCCTCCCACCTCAGCCTCCCAATTAGCTGGGACCACAGGAGCACAACACCACACCTGGCTAATTAAAAAAAAAAAATTTTTTTTTGTAAAGACAGGATCTCGCTATGTTGCCCAGACTGGTCTCAAACTATCCTCCCACCATAGCCTCCTAAAGTCCTGGAATTATAGGTGTGAGCCACAGGGCCTGGCATTATTCTTTAAAATCCAGCAGTGTGCCCACATTAAAAGGCAATGAGTTCCACACTGAGAACACAAACACCAGCTCACCATACTCCACTGAGGCTTTTCCTGACTTCTCTCCTGTCCTTACACCACACCCTTTAACTCTGGTGCAGCCACGTGGACCTCAAAATGGGTGGAACAGAGGTGGAAATCTGGAAGCAGGTCTTAGATTATGAAAGCAAACTTACATATGTAAATGATATTATAATGTTTACAATTTATGAGAAATTAATAGCTAAACTTGACCTGAATACGACTGGTGATTGAAAGTTGCAGATTGCTATTTTATTGGCAGATAGTTACCAGAAAAGTCCTTTTTCCGCGTTAATTTCTTTCAAGATGATGGAGATGGGAGCACGGGAAGCTTATTTCTGGAACCAGTTTGAAAGGTCAGTTTGGAGAAAAAGAATTCCGGGCAAAGCTGAACTAGCAATGCATATGCTAGTCGATTTTGGGGGATACATGTGTGAGTTGGTTTCCACTAGGTAACTGGGATTCAATCCAACTGACAAACTAGAAGGTGCCCTGTAGATACCGCCTAAAGGATGGAAGGGGGGAATTCTACAGCGTAAACTATGATGCTTCTCTGATTCCACCGCCTTAAGAACAGAACTGTCGGGCTGCTGCGGATAACGCTGCACTGTGCAGAGAAGCCTGTGCATCCATCCTCTTTCCTGGACCGTCTCCGGGTATTTTGCTATTGTGAGCATTCTCGCACCTGCTTATTGGTCCACAGGAAGGAAAAGTTTTGGTTGCAAAGATCTGTATGAAGCAGGGGAAAACTTTGTCAAAGTGGTTTTTCAATCTATTACAGCACCATCAGCAAGGTAAAAACTTAATGTCCATGTCTTCTCCAACACTAGATATGGCTACTGCTTTGGTTTTCTTTTCAGACAGGGTCTGGCTCTGTTGCCGAAGCTGGAGTGCAGTGGTGCCATCAGAGCTCACTGCACCCCCGGCCTCCTGGCCTCAAGGGATCCTACTATCTCAGCTTCCCGAATAGCTGGAGTTACAGGTGAGCCACTACTAATTTTTGTATTTTTTGTAGAGACAGGCTCTTGCTATGTTGCCCAGGCTGGTCTCCAACTCCTAGGCTCAAGCAATACTCCTGCCAACCTCCCAGCCTTGGCTTCCCGAGCAGCTGGGCCTAAAGGAGTGAGCCATTAAATGCTTTGATTTTAATATCCAAACCCTGAGTACAGTTTATTGGAGTCAGCGGTAGGACGAGGGGGGTAAACAAAGTCTTTCCCTCCTCACCCCCTGCATAGAAAATATGTTTGTATTCTGCAGGCTTAATGTGTATCTGACGGTTCTCTCTGACACACCAGCTGCCAGTCTGTACTGGGTGTTTTACGGGTCCTGCAATCACAAATAAAACAGTAACCCCTGGCCTCCACCCAACGCCTCACATCAGTTATTATATCCCTACCCTGTCAGTGATTACAGCCAGCTTTCACCGATACCAAAGGCCTCCCGCTGCTGACTCTTGGCTTAAAGTCCCCGGATGAAAATGTTGGCGCAAAGGCTTCTGGGACTTGTACTGTATTACACGGCGCGCATTGCTCTCTGGGAGCAGCAGTAGGTGATGAGTTCTGCGCAGGGGCATATGGGACCGCCTGATGAGCCGCACTGTGGAGACAGAAGGCGGTGAATGTGAGTCCCCCCCGACGGGCAGAGGAGGAAAGCTGGGCTGGAAACTGAGGCGACAGGTCCGAGTGGAACGCGGTGATCGAGGGCCGCGGTCTCCTGAAACGTCCGTCCGGAGCCAGGATTCTAGTGGCCTCCGGGAGTTGTAGTCGTCGGCACCCAGCCACACGTTACCTTCTGGGATCTAGTGTCCGCCAGCACTGCGCAGACTCCTGGACTCCCTTGCGGAGCTTCCTTCGAGCTCAACTGCCTTGGGGCTTCGGAACTCATTCCTGGAGTTTTGTGTATTTGGAATTTCCTCTCTTACGCTGGGAAAGACAGGGCTTCCCTACCAGAGGAAGCAAAAATACCATTGGGCTTATCATTACAATTGCCATCCTTTATTCTAGCTGGAAGTGGCTTACCCTTTGCAGTAGAGAGTCCATGTTTCTCCTTAGGAGTTGTATTTATATTTCCTTTCTTTTCTTTTCTTTTTTTTCTGAGGCGGAGTCTTGCTCTGTCGCCCAGGCTGGAGTGCAGTGCCGCGATCTCTGCTCACTGCAAGCTCCGCCTTCCGGGTTCACGCCATTCTCCTGCCTCAGCCTCCCGAGTAGCTGGGACTACAGGCACCCGCCACCACGCCCAGCCAATTTTTTTGTATTTTTTGTATCTATACGACGGGATTTCACTGTGTTAGCCAGGCTGGTCTCGATCTTCTGACCTCATTATCTGCCCGCCTCGGCCTCCCAAAGTGCTGGGCGTCAGGCACCGCGCCCGGCCGAAGATTTTCTTATTCGTTTGTAATCCGTGTAATGCACTTCATACCAGGCCGCCTCCACTGTCCTTACAGCCCTTCCCATGTAAATGATACAGGAGGCAAGGAAATGCTGGGTAGAAGAGGGTGGTTCCCTGGCAAAGACTCCACCATCAAGCCTGGAAACCCCGGCCGTAAATGAGAACAGTTGTCCCTGTTTTCCTGCCCAAATGTTACTTTTTTGGCCTACCCACCCCCCTTTCCTGTGCCCATATAAACCCCAGACCTCAGCAGGCAGAGAGACAAGCAGGCTGAAGTCGAGAGGAGAAGCAACTGAGCTGGAGACTAGGGATGGGCGTGGCTTAACTTCAGACAGCAGGACTTCGGAGAGGAGTCTGGTGGAGATGGCCTGGCTTGAGGTAACGATCACCTTCTTCCTGCAGCATCCCCTTTCCCGCTTCCCTTCTGCTGAGAGCTACTTCCACCGCTTAATAAAATCTCCACATTCACTATCCTTCAAGTTGGCCTGACGGGATTCTTCCTGGACACCAGGCAAGAACCGAGGTACCAAGAGGGCAGGGTGTAAAAGGCTGTCACCCTGACTCTCCACTGAACTGGCTATCACTTAGCCATCCATGGGAGGCAACTGATAGAAGAATATTGTGTTTTTGGCCGGGTGTGGTGGCTCACACCTGTAATCCCAGCACTTTGGGAGGCAGTGGCAGGCGGACCACGAGGTCAGGAGTTTGAGACCAGCCTGGCCAACACAGTGAAAGCCCGTCTCTACTAAAAATACAAAAATTAGTCAGGTGTGGTGGCATGTGCTTGTAGTCCCAGCTACTCAGGAGGCCGAGGCAGGAGAATCACTTGAACCTGGGTGGCAAAGGTTGCAGTAAGCTGAGACCACACCATTGCACTCCAGCCTGGGTGACAGTGTGAGACTCTGTCTCAAAAAAAACCCAACAAAACGTTGTTTTTAACACAGGCCCTCCAGGGCTCCAGAGGTTGTGGGCAACCCCTGGACGCTGCTCCAGGCCAGTATAGGGTTCATTCCTGCACCACTCACCAGGCTCCTGCACCCACTCACCTGCATGCTCCCACTCTGGCTAGCGGTTTGAGCTTGGGGCGCCTGGGGCGCGGAGTAAGCAAGCCACACCCCTGTTACGTCCTGCAAAGGGGTCAAGGGTCAAGGGAACTCTCCCATCTCATAGAGTCATCCCATCTCTATAATTTCATTCTACTTTACTGTCATCAGAACCTTTAGGGTCATCTGACATTCTCCTGCCCATTTAGTAAGGTCTGTCTTGTTGACGGCTCTGTCTCCAATGCTGAAATACGAGCTCTTGTTCCTGTTAGGCCTCCTCCAGGAATTCTCATAAGATTTGATCACCTCGCGTCAGACATGGCCCTACACCAGCGGACCTGACTTACCACATCTGTGACCTTCCTTGCATTATTCCTTTACTCACTACTTTCAGTTAAGCTGTTCTGAAAATGTCAGCTTCTTTCCCATTTCCCACTCTCTACCCTTGGACTTCCCTCTGCCTGGAGCATTGTCCCCGGTAACTGCAGAGCCTCCAAAAATACTCTTATGTTGGGGACTCTGCATTGATATTCTCCACCCTTGGAGTTCCTCTGCCTGGAGCATTTTCCCTGGTAACTGCAGAGCCTCCAAAAATACTCTTATTTTGGGGACTCTGCATTGATATTCTCCACCCTCTGGAATGATGTAATCCAAAATGTCCACAAAGTCTGCATCTTTGTCTCTTTCATGTCCCTAAAGTTATTCTCTCAGAGAGACTTCCCTGAGCAAACTATCATAAACTGTAACCACCTGTTTCGTAATATAATCTCCAAAATCAAATTCCAGACCCTGCAATATATATAGAAGAGGTGAGTTCTGTCAAACACTCAATGAAATAATCAAATATATTCCAAATCTTGCAGATAATAGAAAATATCAATTTACTCTATAAGCCTAGTATAACTTTATTGTAAAAGCTTAAATATAAAAAACCCTGAGAGATGACATTTAATCACCAAACCTACTCATGAATATAGATGCAACAATCCTATTTGCTAGTAAAATTAACAATGAATAAAGATGTCATACATCCTGAGTTGATCCCCAGGATGCAAGGATTGTTTATTATTAGAAAATAGAGGCTGGGTGCAGTGGCTCATGCCTGTAATCCCAGCACTTGGGGAGGCTGAGGTGGGCGGATCACAAGGTCAAGAGATCGAGACCATCCTGGCCAACATGGTGATCACACCATAGCACTCCAGCCTGAGTGACAAAAGTCAGGCACAGTGGCTCACGTCTGTAATCCCAGCACTTTCGGAGGTTGAGGCGGGTGGATCTTCTGAGGTTGGGAGTTCAAGACCAGCCTGACCAACATGGAAGTTGTAGTGAGCTGGGATTGTGCCACTGCACTCCAGCCTGGCGACGGAGCGAGACTCCGTCTCAAAAAAGAAAAGAAAAGAAAAGAAAAGAAAAGAAAAGAGATGAATGTAATTTACCATGGTGCTGGATTACAAAAGATAATGTATTATCTTATTAATAAAAGTAGAAAAATGTCTAAGCATAATTTAAACCCACTGGTATTAACAAAAGTTACTTTTTTTTTTTTTTTTGACACAGAGTCTTCTTCTGTCACCCAGGCTGGAGTGCAGTGGAGGGATCTCGGCTCACTGAAACCTCCGCCTCCTGGGTTCAAGTGATTCTTCTACCTCAGCCTCCCAGGTAGCTGAGATTACAGGCATGTGCCACCATGCCTGGCTAATTTTGTATTTTTAGTAGAGATGGGGTTTCTCCATGTTGGTCAGGCTGGTCTCGAACTCCCGACCTCAGGTGATCCACCCACCTCAGCCTCCCAAAGTGCTGCTGGGATTACAGGCGTGAGCCACCATGCCCAGCATTTTTTTTTTTTTTTTTTTTTTTTTGAGTCAGAGTGTTGCTCTGTCGCCCAGGCTGCAGTGCCATGGTGTGATCTTGGCTCACTGCAACCTCCACTTGGAGGTCCAAAATTAATCATAGACACCAAACCACAGATTCAGAAATCTCAGAGAAGAGGAAGCAGAGTAAATACCAAAAACCTACAACTATGCACATCATATTCAAACTACAGAAGGCCAAAGATAGAGAAATTCTTGAAAGAAGATGGAGGTGGGATAGGGCACTTTACCTACAGAGGAACAAGGATGAGAATTAGAGTAGAATTCTTGTCAGAAACCAGATAATCAAGAAGGGAATGGAGTGAAATGTTCAAAATTTAGAACGAAAAATAAAACCCCACCCTAATATCTATATCCAGCAATGTTATCTTTCAAAGGTGGAGGAGAATAAAGCTTTTCTCACACAAATACTGAAGAATTCATCCCCAAAGGTCCTGTTACAGGGTCCCTGCATTACATGTGAAGCAATCCAGTAGTTATTTGAAGGTCAAATTAGATTAAAGATGTTTAGGCTGGTCATGGTGGCTCATGCCTGTAATCCCAGCACTTTGTCAGGCTGAGGCGGGCAGATCACTGGAGTCCAGGAGTTTGAGAACAGCCTGCGCAATAAGGCAAAACCTCCTCTGTACAAAAAATACAAAAAAAATTAGCTGGGTTTGGCGGCATGCGCCTGTAATCCCAGCTACTTGGGAGGCTGAGATGAGAGGATCACTTGAGCCCGGGAGGCAGAGGTTGCAGTGAGCTGAGATCAGACCACTGCGCTACAGCCTGGGTGACAGGCTCAAAAAATTTTTAAAAAGATGTTTGTTGTAACTTCTAAGGGAAGAATTAATAATTTTTTTTTTTTTTTTGCTGGCAACTTTGATTAATTAAAAAATACAAAAATTAGCTGGGTGTGGTGGTACATGCTTGTAATCCCAGCTACTGGGGAGGCTGAAGCAGGAGAATCACTTGAACCTGGGAGGCAGAGGTTGTAGTGAGCTGAGATCGTGCCACTGCACTTCAGCCTGGGTGACAGAGCAAGACAGGCCAAGCGCAGTGGCTCACGCCTGTAATCCCAGCACTGTGGGAGGCCAAGGCAGGCAGATCACGAGGTCAGGAGTTCAAGACCATCCTGGCCAACATGGTGAAACCCTGTCTCTACTGAAAATACAGAAATTAGCCGGGCATGGTGGCTGGTGCCTGTAGTCCCAGCTACCTGGGAGGCTGAGGCAGAAGAATTGCTTGAATCCGGGAGGTGGAAGTTGTGGTGAGCCGAGATCAAGCCATTGCACTTCAGCCTGGCCAACAGAGCGAGACTCCATCTGGAAAATAAAAAAAAAAAAAAAAAAGAACTGATAGACAAATTCGTCTGTGTAGCTGAATTCACAGTCAACATGCAAAAGTGAACATGTAAAACTCATATGCCTTTCCATACACTAACAATGAAAAATATGAAAAGGAAATTAAGAAAACAATTTCATTTGCAATAGTAATGTATAGTAATGTATATGGTCAAATGATCTTCAACAAGGCTACCAAGACCACTCAATGGGGAAATGATGATCTTTTCAGCAAATTATGCTGGGAAAACTAAATATTCACATGCTAAGGAATGAAGGTGAACCCTTACCTAACACCAAAAACACGAATGAACTCAAAATGGAGTAAAAACCTAAACACAAGACCCAAAACTATAAAACGCTTAAAAGAAAATATAGGGTGAAAGTTTTATGACATTGAATTTGGCCATAATTTCTTGGATTTGACACCAAATACACATGTGACAAAAGAAAAATAGACCAATTAGACTAAATGAATATTAAAACTTTAGTATATCAAACATTAAAAACAAAGTGAAAGAGAAACCTATTGAATGAGAAAAAAAATACAGGTTGAACATCCCTGAGCCAAAAATCTAAAATCCAAAATGCTCCAAAATCCAAATTTTTTTTTTTTTGGAGACAAGGTCTCCCCCTTTCGCCCAGGCTGGAGTGCAGTGGCACGATCTCGACTCACTGCAACCGCTGCCTCCCAGGTTCAAACGATTCTCCTGATTCTCCTGCCTCAGCCTCCTGAGTAGCTGGGATTACAGGCGCTCGCCACCACACCCTGCTAATTTTTGTATTTTTAGTAGAGACGGGGGTTTCACCATGTTGGCCAGGCTGGTCTCGAACTCCTGACCACGTGATCCGCCCACCTCGGCCTCCCAAAGTGCTGAGATTACAGGCGTGAGCCACCGCGCCCGGCCCGCCAGACTAATTTTTTTTATTTTTAGTAGAGATGGGGTTTCGCCATGTTGGCCAGCCTGGTTTCGAACTCCTGAATTCAGGTGATCCGCCCTCCTCGGCCTTCTAAAGTGCTGGGATTGCAGGCGTGAGTCACCGCGCCCAACCCCCTGAAACAATATTTTTTGCCTCTAGGGACACGCTGATCTTCGTGGAGTCTAAAATAATGTCTCTAAACACGTAAGTGATCAGTTACAGAAAACACTCCCCAGAAATCTGGGAAAAGCCCCTTTAAGAAGGGGTAAATACCTCCCTCTCCCCTGGAGGCCGAAGTCTCCATTTCCCTGCACCGGGCACAGCACCTCAGAATCCACGTTCGCAGAGGTCAAAGCAGTGGACACACTCGGAAGAACTCTGTGGCGTTTTGGCAACTGCATTATCCAGAGTGCAGAGGGCTAAACGGCAGCGGAGTTGAGCCAATGACAGCCCAGGATAGGGGCACCTCCGTGCATGCGCAGAGCGGCAGGCCGGAACTTCCGGCTTCCTCCTCGTGGCGGTCATTTTGGCGTTTCTCCTGTCTGTCCGCTCCGCCAGTCTCTGCAGTTTGGGTCGCGACTGAGGGACGGGACAGCGAAGGCGCGAAGGTGGGCCTGAGGTTCTGCGACGCCACCTCGGGTAAGCTGTGCCAGGCTCGGGATAGGAACTGCTGTGTTCGAACGCCCGCCCCGGTCGGCCGCCGCTCACCGCCTAGTCGACGGAGCTCAATGGCGGCAGTCGCGCTGAGGGACCCGGCTCAGGTGAGTGCTGCGTCCTCCGGGTCTCGCCTGCCCTGCCCCCCAGAAGCCCTAAGGCCCAGTGAGGGATGCCTGCTCACAGCTCTGCAGCCCAGGCCCCAGTGCCCTGGACAAGAAGGCGCTCGTGGGTGGGTCCCGTTTCTGACGCGCAGTGTGTACGGCAGTGTGACGGGCAGGGTACTGACGCATGCAGAACTTGGAGCTGTAACTAAGCCGGGGGGGATTCAGTAGCCTGGGGTCCATCTCGGGTCTGCAGGAACACAGAGTGAGGCAGAGTTGCACCTGAGGAATTTGACCGTTCTGAGGACACTGGCAGCCTTCGAGATTTGTGAACAGACAGGGACACCGGGCTAGGATTTCCTAAAGCTATCCAAAAGTTGCTCAGGGGAAGAACAGGCCGAAGATAGGAAATAGTAGTTAGGCATAGGAAGACTGAGTTCTTGTCCAAGCTCACGCAGCTGGTAAAGTCAGCACTGAGGACTGAGGTGCGGAGATAGTGCCGCCAGCCCAGGCCACCTGGCTCCAAAAGTGGGTCAGGGTCATTGGGCGACCTGAGCCTGTGGAACCTGTATGTCTTTGCCTGACTCTCGTGGCTTTTATGTTTCTATAGAGTTCCATAACTGTAGAATGGCTTATGGAGCCTAACTGGTGAGTGGTGTGTGTGTGTGACTGGTCCTCACTTCACCCATTATGGTCTCTGAACTAGTGGTGTTCTTGGACTGCTCTCCCACCTCTCCTCTAGCCTTGGGCCCTGGGACTTTGAGCAAATACAGAGCCCAGAGTCCTAAGTCTAGGTTAGTTTATATGAAGCTGTTGGCAGCTGGGGGAAAGGAAGTGTAGAAGGTTGTCCAAGGCATAGTTACCAGTATATGCAAAGGTTTGGAGAGGAGGCTGAGATGGTTCAGGAACCTACAGTTATTTTCTTCTCATGAGAACAGGGAGCAGTGTGGTAGAAGTCAGACTCGGAAGGGTTCCCTGAGAAGACGAGTTGTCTGTTCAATACTTAATTGTAACAGTGGGAGGTTTGGAGTGGAGGAGGGAGGTGATCTGGCTCAGGTCTTATTAGGCTCCCTGTGGCTGCAGCATGGGAAGCTGACTGAAAGATTGGGGGGGAAGACCTGGGAGGAGACTACTGGGATAGTCCAGGTGAATGTGATAGTAGCTGGGCCAATATGGTGGCTGTGAAGATGCGAGAAGCACTTGGATTCTGGATTCATTTTATAAGTAGGGCTGCCTGAAATTTTAATTTTGAGGATGAGTGGAATCAGGGATGACTCAAAGGTTTAATTTTGCCAGTTCGAAGGGTGGAAACTCCATCAACTAAGATGGGGAAGTCCATAGTAGGAGTAGTTTTCATTTGAGATATCAGAAGTTTTATTTTTGACCTGTTGAGACTATGAGAGCTTTCAGAGAATGGTTCATGGGCTGCTGGAACCGTAGGTCGGGAACAGTGAGGAGAGATTCAGAATGGAGACTTTTCCAAAAGGTAGTGGACAATCTGTGGGCCAGAATGGAGCTGTGAATCACATTTAGTAGAGGGGAAGCCTGCTCACAGTGATAATAATAGTTGCCCAGGAAGGGGAGGGGAAGGTCAAGGACTGGTCTCCTGCCTGAGCCCCTGGTTGTGTGAGGTGTTGCGACACAGCTCTTGGACAGAAGTGTTCATGGGGAGGGTCGGAGAGAGATTATGATCTAGCATGTGGCCAAGGCTTCTCAGGGGTGAGTAGACATGAGACGGATGTAGAGGCATAGGAGTTACACAGACAGGATGATGCTAGGACTGGTGCATATTCACCTTTCTGCAGACTCACCAGGATTTTATATTAACTCTTGGTGGGATCTGGGAAATTTCAGTCAGGCTGTCACATTCTCTTAGGAGCATAATTGGCCATCTGTGGGACTCACTGGGCCGGGGGTAAAGAGCTACTGGGCTTGGACCTTGAATTAGTGGTAGTTGTAGAGAGGAAGGCTGTGACTGGTGGGGGGACAGCAGTCACAGCCCAGAAGTGGAAGAGGCCTTGGTTATCTGAGATCCACAGGTTATCTGAGATCCTTGGTGAGATCCACATCCTTCTCTCCATCTTCTCATTTGAAAGAATACAATAGGGCCCAGTGACACTGATGCCCCCTCTCTTGGCATGCAAGGGGCACTTCCACTATCCTGGAAGACAAGAGATTGTGGTTCCTTGCATGGCAGGCTCAGAGCTTAGATAGTTGCCCACCTGCCTGTTGTTGCTGTGGGAGAACACAGTGACCAATGGGACCATGAGGAGAGAGGGGGCATCATTGTCACTGGGCCCTGTTGTATTCTTTAAAATGAGAAGATGGAGAGAAGGATGAACAGGGGATCGATGAAGAGGGGATGAATTTGGGTTCCTAGGAGAGATACTGATTATGGAATGAACCGTCCCGATCATGGAAAAGCTGTGTGACCTTTGAGGTTGTGGATGTAGGAATGCAGCTGTGTGAGACAGGTGTGGTTCAAAGAGTGATGTGCATGAGAAGAGAGAGAATAAACTGAGGGCCATGAACTGGAGTCATAGGGGTAAAGGGTGAGCCTGTGTTGTGTCTTGGAAGATCAATCTTGGGGACTTCACAGGTATTGCCTGACAAGACAAACGTCAGATCACACACCCTCTCTATGGCCACTTCTCTCTCTAACTGGTGTTTGTGAGAGGTATAGCCTACCTGCCAAGCCCAGAGTTTAGATAGCATCTATCTGTTCACACACCTGTTGTTGCTATTCGAGGACTCAGTATCAGTGAAACTGTGGGGAGAGAGTAGGCATCGGTGGCACTGTGGCTGGTTATCTCCGCTGAGGTGGGCAATAGGGTGACCCGGGGATGGATGTTGGGGGCAAGAGGATAATGAACTCCGGGTCTGATCGTGGATTGAACTATTCCTGCTGTGACAGGGTATGACCTTTGAGGATGTGGCCATTTATTTCTCCCAAGAAGAGTGGGAGCTCCTTGATGAGTCTCAGAGGTTCCTGTACTGCGATGTGATGCTGGAGAACTTTGCACATGTAACATCCCTGGGTAAGGTCCTAGCATCCCTCCCAGTGTCTGCTTTTCTTTTTGACCCCGAGAGTTACCTCTGTCTCAGGAGTCTTACTGTCAGCCTAGTGGATCTTATTTTTCTTGTCTTCCCCCTGTCAGGATGACCGTGTACAGATTCATGGTACCTTGTGGCCCAGTTTCTGCCCTTTTCCTCTAGCTGCCATTTCCGTATGTCCACCTATATCAGAAATTGCAGGTATTGTCATAGTTACTACTTATATGAACTGTGGAGCTCTTTTTACAAGACTCTCCTTTGAGTGTTTTTTGTGAGTGCTGGTCACTCCCTTATCCTCTCTTTCCTTAAGACTTACATCATTAATGTGTTAGGTGGTAGCACAATGAGAGCTGCAGGGAGAACCCTAGTTGCTTCACAGAGTGAAGAAGGCAAGGTGGTCTCAGAGGAGGCCTGGCCCCAGTGAGTGGCAGCTGGGGAAGGGCATGACATCATGGTTGTGTTAGAATCATATCAGCAGCATTTTGTGTCCAGCAGCATTTTGGTGCAAGTGCCACTGGCCATACCTCGTTTCTACTTCTGCTTCCGTATACAACACTGTGCCGAATTGTCGTTTCATCTGCCACTTCCAGCGTTTGGCTGCCTCCACCCTCTTGGTCTCAATGTGTCACTTGTCCTCTCCACTGCTCACTTCTTTTCAGTGTTCTTCAGTCTTGACTCACTGTGTTGTGAGGTATGCACACAGCCTCAAGTAGTCCTCCTTGATCACCAGCTACCCAGTTTCAATTGGATTTTCCTAGGACTGGACAACAGCAGTCTTCTGCATAGCACATACATCACTAGCAGACAAAGTCCTGCTGAGGGCTTTGGCAGAGAGTGAGTTGGAGACCCTCCTCCTCCTGTGCTGTACCTCATCCTTGTGTCCTTTGCGTGATGAGATGACATCTCTATAATCTTCAAAAGCCCAGTACTTCAAAGCAGCCTATTCCTCCCCAGTTCCGTTGTTCCCAGAACAGTTCCATGCACTCAGTTCTTGTGTCTCACACATTTTTGTGATACATCTTTCACCTTCCATGGAAGTCAGCATGAATTTCATCAGCATTTCTCTGCTTTCAGGTTATTGCCATGGAACGGAGAATGAGGTGATAGCTTCTGAGCAGAGTGTATCTACACAGGTCAGGACTTCTAAGGGCGATACACCCCCCCAGAAATCTCTCAGTGAGATTAAGATGTGTGTCCCAGTCTTGAAAGACATTTTGCCTGAGGCTGAGCACCAAACCACATCCCCTGTGCAAAAGTCATACCTGGGTGGCACAAGCGTGAGAGGCTTCTGCTTCAGTGCTGACCTTCACCAGCATCAAAAGCATTACAGTGAAGAAGAGCCCTGGAAAGGGAATATGGATGAGGCTACATTTGTGACAGGCTGCAGATTCCATGTGTTGAATTATTTCACCTGTGGGAAGGACTTCCCAGCCTCCATGGACCTACTCCAACACCAAGCCACTCCCAGTGGTGAGGAGCCACACAGTAGCAGCAGCAAGCATATACAGGCATTTTTCAATGCAAAAAGTTATTACAAGTGGGGCGAATACGGAAAAGCCTCAAGCCACAAACACACACTTGTTCAGCATCAGAGTATCTGCTCTGAAGAAGGGCTTTATGAGTGTAGCAAATGTGAGAAAGCCTTCACCTGCAAGAACACACTTGTTCAGCACCAGCAAATTCACACTGGACAAAAGACGTTTGAGTGTAGTGAAAGTGAGGAATCCTTTAGCAAAAAGTGCCACCTAATCTTACACAAGATAATTCACACCAGAGAAAGGCCTTATGAATGCAGTGATCGTGAGAAAGCCTTTATCCATAAATCTGAATTCATTCACCACCAGAGACGTCACACTGGAGGAGTGCGTTATGAGTGTGGTGAATGTAAGAAAACCTTTAGCTACAAATCTAACCTCATTGAACATCAGAGAGTTCACACTGGAGAAAGACCTTATGAATGTGGTGAGTGCGGGAAATCCTTTAGACAAAGCTCTAGCCTTTTTCGACACCAGAGAGTTCACTCTGGAGAAAGGCCTTATCAGTGCTGTGAATGTGGGAAATCCTTTAGACAAATCTTCAATCTCATTCGACATAGAAGAGTTCACACTGGAGAAATGCCTTATCAGTGCAGTGATTGTGGGAAATCTTTTAGCTGCAAATCGGAACTCATTCAACACGAGAGAATTCACAGTGGAGAAAGACCTTATGAATGCAGTGAATGTGGGAAATCCTTTAGACAGTTCTCTAACCTGATTCGACACCGCAGCATTCACACTGGTGATAGGCCTTATGAGTGCAGTGAATGTGAGAAATCTTTTAGCCGCAAATTTATCCTGATTCAACACCAAAGAGTTCACACTGGAGAAAGGCCTTATGAATGCAGTGAATGTGGAAAATCCTTTACCCGCAAATCTGACCTCATTCAACACCGGAGAATTCATACTGGCACAAGACCTTACGAGTGCAATGAATGTGGCAAATCTTTTAGACAGCGCTCTGGCCTTATTCAGCACCGGAGACTTCATACTGGAGAAAGGCCTTATGAATGTAGTGAATGTGGAAAGGCTTTTAGCCAAAGCGCTAGCCTCATTCAACACCAGAGAGTTCACACTGGAGAAAGGCCTTATGAATGTAGTGAATGTGGGAAATCCTTTAGCCAGAGCTCTAGCCTCATTCAACACCAGAGAGGTCACACTGGAGAAAGACCTTATGAGTGCAGGGAATGTGGGAAACCCTTTACCCACAAATCTGACCTTATTCAGCACCAAAGAGTTCACACTGGAGAAAGGCCTTATGAATGCAGTGAATGTGGGAAATCCTTTAGCCGCAAATCTAACCTCATTCGACATCGGAGAGTTCACACTGAAGAAAGGCCTTAAATGTGAAGGGAATGCGCTATTTCTTTATTCAGTATAACAGCACTGGAGGAGACTGTGGTAGCCATCTTCCTAAATTTAAACTTTGAGCATCCACAGTAGGGTAATCTTCGTAAGTTTCAGGTATGTGGGAAGCTCTGAGGAGGTTCATTGTAATTTCTGATCTGCCCAGGCCTATAGCCTGATTTATGTCACTGCCAGTTTCGGAGGCTGAAGCCGTTTCACCCCTACCACCTGGCAGGTGCACACCATGCGCATGAATCACCTCCCCACAGTGCTCAAAGAAGCAAACCTCTACTCTCCCATTTGCTTGGGGAAATTATTAATAGCCCAAGCATGTAGGGGGTCCTCTTGTCTTTTCTCTGACTTTAGAGTATAGACTTGATCCAGTTGTGGTCCAGAGAATCTGAATTGTGCTGTCAGCTTTCTAAGAAGGATTACCTTTTTTAGGAACATCGTTGGTCTCACATGATGCTTGTAATGAATTTTTCCAGATTCTGATTCACCAGCCTGGAAACTGCTTGGTGCACATTGGTCTGATTTATAATCTTTTTGTAAAGGTTTTAAAATTTATGCACCTTTAATCTTGGGGGTTCTATTCATTGCGTAGAATGACTTGTAAGCAGAATAGTGATGTCAGCATGAAGGAGTGAATAGATTTTGTGGAGATCTCAAATTTTCTGTGCTCAGAAGGGACAATGTGATGGCAGAAGACAGCTCTTTGTCCTGTATTGGTCTAATTGGCCTGCTGCCCAAGGCCTCAAAGTAAAAACTGCCAGGCTTTGTGTTCCTGTATTGTGGCCTGGTGCCATTTTTGTCAGGTCAGAGGTCACCATGAAAAAGAGGCAGTTGTGACAATCCCCAGTGCTTCTGTGAACATGAATTTTGTTCAGTTGTCCACAAGAGATCCACATAATTCCTAGCACTGTTGAGGGGAATCTATTTCCCAGGTCCTGCAAAGGAGCCATGTGCCGTGACGTATAAGTCAGTGTAGACTTGTGCCATTTGTTGTCAGACTATAGGCGTAGAGGTAAAATTACAGGAGCAACTGTAATTGGGACAGAAACTCCAGGTAAATGGGGAGTGGAGAAGACTGCAGTAAATTAGATGAAATGCCTCTTCTAAAAGTCCATCTACAAATTTTCCAGTGAATATGGTTGTGTGGGATCAGTGCATACAGAAATTCTCAGGATCTTCTGTTTACTGTCACTGAGATCATTATCAGAAAATAGTCTGGCCAGGTACGGTAGCTCACGCCTTAATCCTAACACTTTGGGAGGCCAAGGTGGGCGGATTGCCTGAGCTCAGGAGTTCAGGACCAGCCTGGGCAACATGGTGAAACCCCATCTCTACTAAAATACAAAAAATTAGCCAGGCGTGGCAGCATGCACCTGTAGTCCCAGCCACTCAGGAGGCTGAGGCAGGAGAATCGCTTGAACCCAGAAGGCGGAAGTTGCAGTGAGCTGAGATTGCGCCACTGCACTCCAGCCCAGGCGACAAAGTGAGACTCTGTCTCCAAAAAAAAAAAAGGTCTATAAAGGTTTCGTGGCTCCTTGTATCCTCTCTGGGCTGTTCACCTCAAGGCCATTGTTACGCAGGTAGGAGAACAAGAATAGAGAGAAGGATCATTCTGTAGTCCAGGGATGTGGCTTTTGTGACTCAGCCAACATTCTTATTAATTCAGGTGGCAACAGTCTTCATTGCTTGCCAATTTGCTGCCCCTGAGGCAAGGTTGCCTCTCTCAGGACATGAGGAGAGAGAGAGATGGTGAAGTCCGGATCAGGTTGCCAACCTGATTTAAAAAAAAAAAAAATGGAACATCTAGGCTCTTAATTTTGAGCCACTTTTTAAAGCTTTATGAGGGTCTAATTTGTATAACTGACATGCAACAAGGTACACATAGCCAAAGTGTACAGTTTGGTAAAGCCATGAAACCATCATCATAACCATAAAAATGAATTTATGTATCACCCATATATTTACCTTATATCCTTTTATAATCTTTCTCCCTTCTCCAGCTCTTCAGAGTCAACTGATTTCCTTTACAGTAAATTAGTTTGCATTTTATGGAATTTTTACGGAGATACACACACACACACATACATATATATATATACATATATATATATATATACTTTTTTTCTGACTGGTTTTCATGCTTTATAATTATTTTGAGATTCAAAAATGATGAATCTTTGTAGTGCTGAGTATCATGCTGTTCTGTGGATAAGTCACTGTTTATCGATGTGTTTAGGGGCATTTATATTATTTATAGATTTTTGTATATTACGAATAAAGCTGCTGTAAATACTTGAATTCAGTTCTTTATATGGATATGTGTTTTATTTTCCTTGTGTTAATAACTCAAACTGTAATGTCTTAGTTACAATGTAGGTGAATGTTTAACTTTTTTTTGTGTGTGTGTGTGTGTGTGTGTGGCCACCTAAATAAAATGTTTTATTTTTATTTATTTATTTATTTATTTATTTATTTATTTATATTTATTATACTTTAAGTTCTAGGGTACATGTGCATAACGTGCAGGTTTGTTACATATGTATATTTGTGCCATGTTGGTGTGCTGCACCCATCAACTCGTCAGCACCCATCAATTCATCATTTCTATCATGTATAACTCCCCAATGCAATCCCTCCCCCCGTTTAACGTTTTAAGAAATGACAAATTTGATCTAAATGGATGTTTCCTATTGTAGTCTCACCAAGAGTGTATGAGAGTCCCAGTTCCTTTACATCCCTGCCAGTGCTTCATGTGGCTAATCTTTTTTATTTTAGCTTTTTCAGTATATGAATAGTGGCATCTCACTGTGGTTTTCATTGCATTTCCCTAAAACTTTATGATATTGAGCATTTTTTAATGTTTTTGTTTGCCACCTGTGTAACTTCTTTGGTAAAATATCTGTTCATATGTTTTCCCTACTTTTTTTAGATGAGTTTGTTTGTTTGTTTATTTATTTTTTATTTATTTATGTATTTTGAGACAGAGTCTTGCTCTGTCTGTCGCCCAGGCTGGAGTACAGTGGCATGATCTCAGCTCACTGCAACTTCCGCCTCCCAGGTTCAAGCGATTCTCCTGTCTCAGCCTCCTGAGTAGCTAGGATTACAGGCGCGTGCCATTATGCCCAGCTATTTTCTGTATTTTTAGTAGAGACGGGGTTTCACTATCTTGGTCAGGCTAGTCTCGAACTCTGACCTCGTGATCCACTCGCATCAACCTCCCAAAGTGCTGGGATTACAGGTGTGAGCCATCATGCCCAGCCCAGTTTATTTATATTTTTTAAAAATATAAATATTGCCGGGCGCGGTGGCTCAAGCCTGTAATCCCAGCACTTTGGGAGGCCGAGGCGGGCGGATCACAAGGTCAGGAGATCGAGACCATCCTGGCTAACATGGTGAAACCCCGTCTCTACTAAAAATACAAAAAACTAGCCGGGCGAGGTGGCGGGCGCCTGTAGTCCCAGCTACTCGGGAGGCTGAGGCAGAAGAATGGCGTGAACCCGGGAGGCGGAGCTTGCAGTGAGCTGAGATCTGGCCAGTGCACTCCAGCTTGGGTGACAGAGCGAGACTCCGTCTCAAAAAAAATATATATATATATATAAATATTTTTAATTTTGTGCATTAAAGTGCAGAGTAACTGTCTTTAGTAGCAAAGACATGTTGGAATTTTCCTCACTCATTCTTCTATGGTATAGTTTCTTTGCTGTGTTAATTCTTTTTCTATTAGAGGATTTTTTTTTTTCCTCTCTTTTTCTTTTCTTTTTTTTTTTTTTGGAGACAGGGTGTCACTCTGCTGCCTAGGCAGAGTGCAGTGGTGCCATCACGGCTCACTGCAGCTTGGACATCCCAGGCTCAAGGGATCCTGCTGCCTCAGCCTCTCAAGTAGCTGGGACTACAGGCACATGGCTAACTGCCTGGCTAATTTTTTATTTTTGTAGAGATGGAGTTTTGCCATATTGCCCAGGCTAGTGTTGAACTCCTGGACTCAAGAGATCTTCCTGCATTGGTCTCCTAAAGAGCTGGGACTACAGATGTGAGCCACCATGCCCGGCCCTCCATTTTTTAAAATTATTGTTTATTGATTTTTATTTATTTTGAGACAGTGTTGCTCTGTTGCCCAGGCTGGAGTACAGTGTCACAATCTCGGCTCACAGCACCCTCTGCCTCCCAGGTTCAAATAATTCTCATGCCTCAGGCTCCCAGGTAGCTGGGACTACAGGTGTGCACCACCACACACAACCCATTTTTGTATTTTTAGTACAGACAGGGTTTTTCCACGCTGGTCGGGCAAACACCTCGGCCTCCCAAAGTGCTGGGGTTACAGGTGCGAACCACCCGTGCCTGGCCCTAATTTTTAATTTTCTCTTAAAAATTCCTCACCACTTGTTCCAGAATTTGCGTGTGTGTGTGTGTGTGTGTGTGTGTGTATGTATGTGAATGGGTGTAGAAAGGTCTCCCATGCTAATCTTTTAATCCCTGGCCTTAAGCATTTTTCCCACCTCTGCGACCTAAAGTGCTGAGATTACAGAGCATGAGCCACTGCACTTGGCCTTTTCCTCAATTTTTTGTGCACAATATAATGCCTGTATTTCCCATACATTTTTTATTTTTAATCTGCATTAACATGTTCTCTGTCACTTTCTTAAGTCTAAGCATTCAATAATGTATTAAATTAAAACTAGGTTTGTAGTCTTTGCCAATTTCCATGATGTAAATGCTTGTGTTATAGTCAATATTCTTTTTGATTTTTAGTCTATCCTTATTTGGTGATTTTAGATAGGTCGTGGTTATAAGGTTAGAACTATATACACATAGATATATTTATAGCAATACTTTTGGTTTCATTAAGCATTCACTGAGTGCCTACTTAGTGTAAGCATTTTATTAAAACTACTTATTGGCCGGGCACGGTGGCTCAAGCCTGTAATCCCAGCACTTTGGGAGGCCAAGACGGGTGGATCACGAGGTCAGGAGATCGAGACCATCCTGGCTAACACGGTGAAACCCCGTCTCTACTAAAAAATACAAAGAACTAGCCGGGCAAGGTGGAGGGCGCCTGTAGTCCCAGCTACTCGGGAGGGTGAGGTAGGAGAATGGCATAAACCCCAGAGGCGGAGCTTGCAGTGAGCGGAGCTTGCAGTGAGCTGATATCCGGCCACTGCACTCCAGCCCGGGAGACAGAGCGAGACTCCGTCTCAAAAACAACAACAACAAAAAAACTACTTATTAAATCTCCCATCTTCCCTACTAGATTCTAAGGTTTGAGAAAGCCAAGGCCTTTTTTCCTATTCACTACTGTGGTCCCAGTTCCTAGGAAGATCATAGTGTAAGAGGCCCTGAGGAAACATTTATGCAAGCTACATAAAGGAGGGAAGTAAAGAATCCCAGTCCCAACACTGGTGTGTTCAAGTGTGTCCTACAGTCCTGGAAGGCCTGTCTGTACAAAGTGTGAAAAACAGGAGTTTTGGAGTGACCTGTGGGTAGCGTGAACAAGAACTCACTTTGGTAAAGGTTTGTTTGTTCATGCCTTCTTTCAACAATAGAACTCCTCAGCTAAGCATACAGTCGCGCTGTTGCTTCAAGCTGTCACTCCCTCCTTTCTGTGCCCCTACCCATACTCACCCCCAACCCTCTTACCCCCTCTCAGGCCATGGATCCACAAGGCCAAGCTTACTCTACTCTTCCAACCCCAGCCATGGTCAATTTCTTTTTCCTTTTTTTTTGGAGACATAGTCTCACTCTGTCACCCAGGCTGGAGTGCAGTGGTACGATTCTGGCTCACTGCAACTTCCACCTTCCTAGTTCAAGCGATTCTCCTGCCTTAGCCTCCTGAGTAGCTGGGACTACAGGCGCCCACCACCACGCCTGGCTAATTTTTATGTTTTTAGTAGAGACAGAGTTTCACCGTATTGGCCAGGCTGGTCTCAAACTCCTGACCATGTGATCCTCCCGCCTTGGCCTCCTGAAGTGCTGGGATTACAGGCATGAGCCACTGCACCCGGCTGCCGTGGTCAATTTCAAACTGCCATACTGATGTCACTGAACCTGCAGTTGGGAAGACTTTCTGGTAACACACCTTTGTATTCTGTTTCCAATACACTGATAGAGTATCCACAGATAGCCAGAAGAGTAAAGATGACAATAAAACAGTAAAATAATCAGGAAGTGGCAAGTTTTAAATATTTGGTTTTTAAACAGTTTTATTAAGATATAATGAACTTAAATTGTATGGGTTTTTATCCTTCACCTTAGAAGGGGTTCAGTTGTGTATTTTTAAAATATATATTTTGATGTTTTTATACATCTTACATTCCCAAAACCAAATGTTTCTTCCAGCCCTATTCAATTTATCCTTTGCAACATAAATTACTGATAGAAAGACATATTCTGCCCTTCTGCCCTTTGTAGGGGCTATTTTCAAATATGTCTATAAATGGAAGACGTCATTATAAAACCTGATGAACCCTGTCCCAGTCTTCTATCATTTATCTTTTTTTTTTTTTTTTTTTTTTTTGAGACAGGGTCTATCACCCAGACTGGAGTGCAGTGGTGGATTTATCATTTTGTGGTCATTCTTTTTCTTTTTTTTCAGCATTAACTATCAAGCAATTCATGGTTGTTCTTGTTCCATCTGTCCCTATGTGGATTTATAATTATAGATATTTCATTAAAGGCATAAAGTCTTCAGATTGCATTTCTAAATTTTAAGGACTCTTTCCTAACTATAAGATTAATATACAAAATAAAAATGTATATGTGTACAAAATTATAAGTGTTTTATATACAGTACTGAATTGTATCAACTGCTACTTATTTAAGACACATTGCTATCAGCATACAAAATATATTTGATGTTTAGTAGGTGTGTCGAGTTTATTAACCTGTATGTACTGCTTACTTCTTTAATATTTATGTAACATTGCTAAACTGCTTGTACATTAGAACTTCCCTGATTGTTGATTTGGCTTATTAAATCTCAGATTCTGTTCAGTGTGTTCACCACTCACTCTGCTCCCCAGTCCCAAGTATTTCCTGTATACTAGATATTGGTGAAATGAGTGATTAAGATCTGTTCCAAATGGACAGGTTTATGGTGGTGACAAACCTGGAAACACTGTGTCCTTTGCTACCACAACATGAGCAGCCTGGAAATAAACATTACAGGTATTGTATGTGCTGGTTGTGAGACAGGTGTACAGTGGTGACAGCACAGCCTAGCAACATACACACACATCTGTGGCATACACTGACAGATGTAGGAAACTGACACCCCCCAGCACAGCCTGGAGCCATATGTGTATGCCATGTCCACAACAGAAAAGATGTATGACAAACCTGAAACACAGGCATGTACAAAACACGCAAGGGACCTGTGAGACGGGATGGAGATACTGACACACCATAGCAGTCTCCACAGAGACTTGTGGGACAGACACGTGCTAGGGACAACCAAAAATCTGATGTTTGGGGCCAGGTGCGGGGCTCACGCTTGTAATCCCAGCACTTTGGGAGGCCGAGGCGGGCAGATCACAAGGTCAGGAGATCGAGACCAGCCTGGCCAACGCGGTGCAATCCCATCTCTACTAAAAATACAAAATTAGCTGGGTGTGATGGTGCGCACCTGTAATCCCAGCTACTCAGGAGGCTGAGGCAGGAGAATTGCTTGAACCTGGGAGGCAGAGGTTACAGTGAGCCGAGATCGCGCCACTGCATTCCAACCTGGGCAACAGAGCAAGACTGTGTCTCAAAAAAAAAAAAAAAAATCTGATGTGTGGGTCACAAACACAATTGCAGTATTTCTATGGGCCAATTGTGAAGAGGCAGGCACAACCTGATGTGATACTACTACTCCCTACACCCCTCACTGCGTACTAGAGGATGTACTGATGAGGGAACTGGTTCATACCCCAGCACAACCTGGAAATGCACATGTCTGAGCAGATTTGACCTAGGAAGGAGAATATTATGTTTATGGGCTTTATAGGAGGGCTCAGCCCAGATTCAGCCAGTTTCAGAAGTAGTTGGTCAAGTACAGGTGGGAGAAGGAATGCTCTTGGGGATTAGTACTCATTGTCAGTCATTGATTTTACACAGGGCTGGGGAGGAGCAGTTGGGACTAAGGACACCTGCTAGAGGGGTTGGGAGGCGAAAGCCAGAGATACATGATGGTCATGCTGGACATTCTCAATTCTTCATCTTCTCTCCCAGTGTCTGCAGTAGTGACTGATAACTGAGTGACAGTTCAGTATGGTGTAGAGGAAGCATCCTATGGCGGTGTTTAGATGGAAGACTGAAAGGACCCTAGGAATGAATCATTGCATGTGGTTGTGAGAGAGTGATGTGTTTGGAGTGACACCAGGGACCCTGTTGGAGGTGTTCAGGCAGTGGCAATGCTGACCATGGGAAGTAAGTTTGCGGGGAAGGACTTGAGGCCCCAAGTGGCAGTGTCCCAGTGTGGTTACTCATGTTCTGGGCTTAGCAAACTTGGCACAGACTTGGCAGAGAGGAATCAGCCCAGAGTCTCCTGCATTTCCAGTCAGAGGAATAAAGGGACCAAGGCAAGCCAACCCAGTTCAGCATAGACCTCAGCTGCTTATGTGAGAAACACACTCACCCCAAACCCAAAGGATGGACTAAAAGGCATGAAGAACAGCGAAAGTGAGACTTTCATTAACAGTTTTGCAAGATCAGGGGGTCTGGTGTAGGCAGGCACATCTAGGGTAGTCACAACAGGTAATTTATCTCCTTGCTCTCAAGTCCCTCCTCCCACTCATTGGTCAAGTACTATGGGGTTACAATCTTCCCAGATGTCTAAGTTTCATTATCCCCCTTACAAGGTTAAACCCTGGTCCCCTTTACTGCTTAAGTTTTGATTTCCAATAATGAAACTTTCTTCCCTTTTATGGCCTGAACCCTCTTCTACATTCTGTGTACCTATTGTGACCTTCTAGGTGCATGAGCCATGCGGTTTGTTACATTTGCAGGCTGGCTGTCAGTCCTTAGATTTATCATGCCTTGAAAATGGGCTATTTAAAATATTTTCTCACACTTGGCAGCGGTGGTTGTGTATGGATGTTGCTTGCCCTCTCTGAACTGCAGATACATTAAGAGACAGGAATGATCATTCCTCTCTACTCTTTTTGGGGGGAAGGAGGAATAATTAAATGAGGTAATCCTTAGGAAGCTGGTCAATATTAGCTCCACATGAAAACAGTAGTCTTGGCCAGGTGTGGTAGCTCACGCCTGTAATCCCTGCACTTTGGGAGGCCAAGGCGGGTGGATCACGAGGTCAGGAGTTCAAGACCAGCCTGACCAACATGGTGAAACCCCATCTCTTCTAAAAATACAAAAATTAGCTGGGTATGGTGGCGCGCACCTGTAATCTCAGCTACTCAGGAGGCTGAGGCAGGAGAATCGCTTAAACCCGGGAGGCAGAAGTTGCATTGAGCCGAAACTGCACCATTGCACTCCAGCCTGGGTGACAGAGGGAGACTCTGTCTCAAACAAACAAACAAACAAATTAGTAGTCTTGATTGTCAGCATCCAGGGAAGTATGCACGGTGCCGTGGGGAACCTGAGAAGGGCTCTCAGAAGAGTCAAAGGGAAATGGGGTCTGGCACCAAGCACAGACAGAATAGAAAGGTAGTGGAGCTGAATTCCCCAAGACCCTAGGTCCTGCAGTCTGGGTTTGAATCCAGGATTCCCTATTTCTCTCCATGGGTTTATAAGGAAGCGACACACTCTTGGGGGCTTTCTACTCCTGTGCAAGATGGAGATAATGAGTGGACCCATCCAGGGGCCATGAAGATGATGTACAGAGCTGAGGTTTACAGAGCATGGGTCAGAGAGGGCTTCATGCATAGCCAGTTGTGGTGGTTGGCAGCTGTTGTTAGGGTTGTGATTGCCCTCAACTCATGAGGGGAGGGGAGATTCCTTTGGGAATGGGGACCAATGAGGAGAGGGGGATGGAGATATTTACAGCTCAGACCCCATTTTCAAGGGCTGCAGGTCTCCCTCACCCACCCCATGTACTTTGCTCATCATACCACTGGGCTCCTGGCCCAAGCAGCTTCCAACCTGGCTGTCCCAGCCAGGAGATCCTACAGGGCCACAAGGCCCAAAGATGTGAAAATATCCAAACTGAAACAGAAAAAAAAACCAAAAAACAGAATACTACCAAAAAGTGTGTTCTGGAAAGAGGCAAAACTGAGACAGAAGCAATATCTGTTTAGATAATCCCAGAAAATTTTCAAAAATTGGTAAAAGGTATAAAACTCTGCATATCTCAGAGATAATAAATATGAAGAAAACCACATACATACGTATTTTAGTTAGCAAGACTTCTAAGAAACAAAGCCAAGGACAAAATATTAAAGCTGGCCAGGGCTGAGGATAAACACACTGCTTTCAAAAGAGCAATAATTTGAGCTTATTCCTCGAAAGAAATGATGGGAGCCAGATGGCAATGGAAGGATAACTTTCATGTGCTATGAAAGAACACCAGTCTCAACCTGGAATATTATGCCCACCTTAAATGTTCTTCAAAAATGAATGACAGGTAAATATATCTTCAGAGGAAAAAAAAAAGAATCTATAGCTAGCAAATCTACTCTAACAGAATAATAAAGGGAAGTCTTTGGGCAGAAAGAAATGGTGTGAGAGGGAAATACAGAATTGTGTGAAGGAATGAAGAACAACATAAGCGGATAACAAAGATAAACATCAGTAAATATTAATTTAGTACTGGTTTATACTGTCAATTTAATGGCAGTCAAATTGGGAACCCATACCCAGAAGGATGATGGTTCCTATTTTTCCAAATCTTCAAATAACTGTTTCCTCCATACAGGAGAAATGTTAGACTTTCGTTCATACATTCTCCTACTGAATAATGAAGACTAAATTCTCCTTTGTGGGGACATCATGAGTTAAAAGCACCTGGTACAATCACGTGACACAAAAGGAAGGGGTATCCTTTTACATTTTTTTGAAGCACTTTTTTTTTTAAGTGCAAATATGGGAAAGACTAGCATCTCTAAGTAGTGACATTTGTCAGAAAATGTGTAGGGGAGCATTAAATCTGTAATGTAACTTTTCTAGACAGCAAAGCATGGTAAGTTTGACTGCTGAGTTGCCCACAAAACGATCAGAGATTATTATTGTTAGAATAGGGGAAAGGAAAGTGATGTTTACTTAAGGAGAAGTAGCAGAGGAGACTAACGTAAATCAAAATGTATATATTAGATAAAGGTCCCTGAGGATAGAAGAAATAGAATCCATAGAAAAAAAAAAAAAACGTCATGTCAAAAATACTGAATGAAAAACATTATGAATTGGAATCTCAGCTTCAACTGCCAATATCTACATTGCAGAACTTCACCCAATTCAGTCAAGAAAACTATACAAACAATGTTGAGTTTACATTCTAGTGAGGGGGAAGAAAACAAGTGTATCCAGTAGTTATAAATGTACTAGAAAGTGAAACAGTAAGAACAGAGTGTGACTGGTGGAGGGAAACCTCAAAGGACATGGCATTTGAGTTTACCAGAATGATGGGGAACCAGCCATGAAATATGATCATGCTGCTGAAACTAACAGATTTAAAATGTATGCTGGGCAACAAGAGCCAAACTCTGTCTCAAAAAAAAAAAAAAGGCCAGGCGCAGTGGCTCACGCCTGTAATCCCAGCACTTTGGGAGGCCGAGCCAAGTGGATCACGAGGTCAAGAGTTCGAGAACAGCCTGGTCAACATGGTGAGAACCCCCTGTCTCTACTAAAAATAAGAAAATTAGCCAGGCGTGGTAGCGGGTGCCTGTAGTCCCAGCTACTCGGGAGGCTGAGGAGGAGAATTGCTTGAACCCGGCGGGTGGAGGATGTAGTCAGCCGAGATTGCACCACTGCACTCCAGCCTGGGCAACAGAGTGAGACTCCATTTCAGAAAAACAAACACAAAAACAAAAAAAACCACTCATCTGTATGGTTAGTTATTTTCACCTGTACTTCTAAAACAATTACAGTTCCTACTATAATCTTGCCACCTGTGGTGCTACCCTATGGAATTCAGGATATCAAGGCATATAGGACCTGGGGAACAGATTTCCCCCACTAGCACTGAACACAATGCAATACTCCTTGTGAACAAGAGAACAATTTCATGTTGCCTTCAGAAGCACCAAAGGATGTCATAGTAACTGCTGCCTACTCAGGCTGACCTCTATGGCATCCAGGATATAAATTAGGACAATACCCTGTAGTTTTTTCTTGGAGGCCTTGAATAGCAATGAAAACTAGGCTCAAACTAGAGAGCGAGCTATATTCTGCCCTCCTACTGCCACTGTCTCTGTTGAGCTACACAATGGGAATCTCCAAAAAAAGGTATTCACCCCTTCATGTTAGCAGAACCCATACAGTGACTAGAACCCCCAAGATTTATGAGGCCTTTATTATTGTACAAACCAAGGCAGTAAGAGGCAGGTGGTTCCCACAGTTGGTGATCTGGAGGCTGGAAAACTCTATCAAGAGTCATGTGACACCAACAATATCCTGAAATATGTAGTCCCTCTTTTCAGGTCACCAGCAGAGTCCTCTGGGCCAAACCGGGTCAGGTCCATGGCCTAACTCATCAGAAAGGGAAACAAAAAAGAAAGGAATAAATGCTTAGGCTATTTACAAATTCCTCCCACGAATGGGAGAACACCAAGGTTCACTTACCTGAATACACTGGGGTGGGCGAGTGGTGCACACTGGTGGTCACCTGCCAGGCAGTAGAGGTAAAATGGCTTCCACTACAGTATCAGCAGAGACATACATCTGACATGGGCCCTGGGCAGGGCAAAAGGTGCAATGCAGTTCCCACATACCTGGAATTTATGCAGATGTTCAGATATAGGATGTTCAATTCAGGCTGATGCCACCCTCATAAGGGATCCCCTTCAGAACTGTTGTATCAACTGGACATCCCTACATATCAAAGGTGTCTTTCCCTTGTGCATTCTGTGGCACTCAATGAGATACGGCCTTCAGCTGAAGCTTTCTCACATTCACTGTGTACTCAAGGAATTTCTCCAGGGTGCTAACAGATTTTCCACATTTGCCACTCAAGGCTTTTATCGACTATGAATTCTCTGATGTTTAATAAGGCTAGAGTTATGGCTAAAGGATTTCCCACATTCAGTGCACTCATAAGGCTTCTCCCCAGTGTGAACCCTTCTGTGCTTAATGAGGCCGGAATTTTGAGTAAAGGATTTCCCACATTCAGTGCATTCATAGGGTCTTGATCCATTGTGAACTCTCTGGTGTTTTCGGAGACTGGAGCTGTAGGGAAAGAACTTCCCACATTCACTGCACTCATAAGGCCTCTCCCCAGTGTGAACTCCCCGATGTTGAAGGAGTGCAGACCTTTGGCTAAAGGATTTCCCACATTCGCTGCACTTATAAGGCCTTTCTCCAGTGTGAACTCTATGGTGTTCAATGAGGCTAGAGTTTTGGCTAAATGACTTCCCACATTCGCTGCACTCATAAGGCCTGGATCCACTATGAACTTTCTGGTGCTTTATGAGACTGGAATGATATGTAAAGAACTTCCCACATTCACTGCACTCATAAGGCCTCTCCCCAGTGTGAACTCCCCGATGTTGAAGGAGTGCAGACCTTTGGCTAAAGGATTTCCCACATTCACTGCACTCATATGGCCTTTCCCCAGTGTGAACTCTCCGATGTTTAATGAGGTTAGACTTGTTGCTAAATAATTTTCCACATTCATCACATTCATGAGGTCGTACTGCAGTGTGAACTCTCCGGTGCTGAATGAGACTAGAGCTTTGCCTAAAGGACTTCCCACACTCTCCACATTCATAAGGTTTTTCTCCAGTGTGAACTCTCCAATGGTCATTGAGACTGTAGCTTTTGCTAAAGGATTTCCCACATTCACTGCATATGTAACATCTTTCTGTAGTGAGCGTTCTCTGCTGCTGAACAAGTGTGTGTTTACGGCTGAATGCTTTTGTGTACTCTCCACAGTTGTAATTAGTTTTTCTTCTGTGACTGATGGCCCCACCGTCGCTTCTGCTATTTGATTGGTCCCCAGTGTGAGTGGCCTGTTGATGGAGAAATCCCAACTTGGCCAGGAAGTCCTTCCCAGCTTCTCTGCAGGTGGAAGGCTCCCCTGACACATGGAATGTGCAGGTCTTCACAAACAAGGCTCTGTCCACATTGCCTCTGAAATGTTTTTCTCCAAGGTGCTGCTTCCGGTGATGAACATCTGCAATGAAATACAATTACTTCTCACATGCCCCACCCCTATATAATTTCTGCCTATGATGTGTCCCCTCGGACCCAGCCAAGAGCAAAATGTCTCTCAAGACCAAGCTACACGTCTCACGGTGGGGGGCCTTCTGGGGAGAAAGACCTGTCTTGGAAGTCCTGAGTTGGGTCACTCCTTCTAAAGAAATGCTCTGCTCAGAAGGTGCCTCCTCATCCACCACTCTATGCCAAAAACCTAAAAGCAAGAAATGCTAGTGAAGTGCACAATAACTATGGTGGGAGGGGGCAGCCCCTATACAAGTGTGTGTATGACAAACTCAGGAACAAGTCCATGGGATTGTTTGCATGACAGTAGAGTTGGGTTTGGGCTGCAGATGAGGCTGCATAGCAATTCTAGGCTATAAAGATTACAAGAATGGGCTGGGTGCGGTGGCTCATGCCTGTAATCCTAGCACTTTGGGAGGCCAAGGCGGGCCGATAAACAAAGTCAGGAGTTTGAGACTAGCGTGGCCAATATGATGAAATCCCGTCTCTACTAAAAATACAAAAATTAGCCTGGCATGGTGGTGGGTGCCTGTAGTCCCAGCTACTTAGGAGGCTGAGGCAGGAGAATCGCTTGAACCCGGAAGGTGGAGGTTACAGCAAGACAAGATTGCACCACTGCACTCCAGCCTGGGCGACAGAAGGAGACTCCATCTCAAAAAAACAAAAACAAAAACAAAACAAAAGATTACAAGAATGTGGGAGAACTCAAGAGGTACAGGCCACAACCATGAGGTATCACAAAGAGAGAGGCAGGGTCTAATACTAAATTCTCTGCAAACAACTTTTGCAGAAGCTTATCTGCTGGTGACACTTGAGTGCTATGTAGAATAGTATATGCAAGCCCAAGGAAATACGACTGCAATGCAGCAGCTGGCCTTCAAGGACTGTTTAAGAGTATGTGCAAGGACGGGCACAGTGGCTCACACCTGTAATCCCAGCACTTTCGGAGGTCAAGGCGGGTGGATCACGAGGTCAGGAGTTCAAGATCAACTTGGCCAAGATGGTGAAACCCCATCTCTAAAAAAATACAAAAATTAGCTGGGTGCAGTGGCAGGCGCCTGTAACCCCAGCTACTCAGGAGGCTGAGGCAAGAGAATCACTTGAACCTGGGAGGCAGAGGCTGCAGTAAGCCGAGATCACGCCACTGCAATCCAGCCTGGGTGACAGAGTGAGACTCCGTCTCAAAAAACAAACAAAAAAATAGTATGTGCATACCTCATGACACACTATGTAGAGACTAACGTTGGAAAGAACTGCAGATGTAGCAGTGAGAAAAACAGGTAAAATATGGAGTCCAGAGATGTGAGGATTAGCCCCAGGCTGGATGTTAACAGCAGAAGTGACAAGCAGTAGAGCTGACATGTCAGCAAAATGTCAAGAATGGTGAAGGGAAACCGGAAGTGAGCTGTGACCACTAGCATTGGCATCAAAATGCTCACCAAACAGAATAGGTTGCTGCTATGATACGGCATCTGGATAATGTAAGTACTAAGGGAAGAAAGAACAGAAGAGTAGCCTGCACTGTCCCACAAAATACTCAGCACATGACAGCCCACAGGAAAAACACACACACACACAAATACTACAAAGAAAATTTCAGAGGAATACTTTCTAAGAAGAGTCCATGGTCTACATAAGTAGTGACCATGTCAGTGACAATAACCTCTGGCATAGGCAGGCATAACGAAATGCCAGCTATGGGATGGAAGTAGTAGCTGGGGCACACAGGATCCTCAGATCTGGAAAAAGTCACCCAGACATGGAGGGGGAAATCAAGGTGGGATGCACTTGGGTGACTGCAAGACTGCAGACTCTGCATCCTTCCCTGTGAGGCTGTGGGGAGACAGGTATGGGGGCTCCTCAAGGAGAGGAGAAGACAGTATGCACACCTTAGTCTTACCAATGACAGAACTATGCAGGGAACTGAGAAAGAAGCAGAGCCCATAGTCTTGTCATGAGAAGGACAGACCTGCTGACAGGGAAAAGAGGAAGGGCACAGACCAGCTAAGGGCACAGGAATGGGTAAAAGAACCTTACCTAGGGAGGTTAAAAGAGCCAAGTTCTCCAGCATCACATCACGGTACAGGCATCTTTGAGCCTCATCAAGGAGACCCCATTCCTCCCAGGAGAAGTGTATGGCCACATCTTCAAAGGTCACAGTGCCCTGCCACAATGAGAACAGATGAAACCACCAAGAGCCCCTATCCCAAGGACCCACAATGCATACCCCCTCATCTTTACCCCATGCCCATTCTCTTCCCAAGCTCCCCAACTGAGAGGAGAAACCAGCACAGGGATAAATAGGCATCTAAGCTGGAGGCCTGGCATAGAAGGATCCATACTATCACATCATGAAATCCCCTGGAATGTCCAAGGTCATCTAAGTCTCAATACCAGGGCCCTGCAGCTGTCACTTACTCCCTTTCCAGATGCACGTCATTCTTCAGAATACACATCCCTCCTATCTCCAGACACCACAGCCCCAAGCCCAGGGCTGCCACCTCACTGCCCACACCATAGGCATCTCCCTGTTCTTACCCCCCATGTCACTGTTTTAATCTCATCCTCTTTACCCCATTAGTGAAGGCAGGATTGCCACACTAGGGTTATGGATATGGCCAAATACACAATACCTGACACTAGAAAGATGATACAGCAGCAGGGCACAGTGGCTCATGCCTGTAATCACAGCACTTTGGGAGGCCGAGGTGGGCGGATCACGAGGTCAGGAGTTCAAGACCAGCCTGACCAATATGGTGAAACCCCATCTCTACTAAAAATACAAAAATTAGCTGGGCATGGTGGTGGGTGCCTGTAATCCCAGCTACTTGGGAGGCTGAGGCAGGAGAATTGCTTGAACTCAGGAGGCAGAGGTTGCAGTGAGCTGAGATTGTGAAACTGCATTCCAGTCTGGGCGACAGAGCGAGACTCCATCTCAAAAAAAAAAAAAAAGATGATACAACAGTTTATTAATCATATGTCCATAGAACCTGGGAGATGAGGACAACATGTACCACACAGCGTCACACGGGGGTCTAGTCCAGAAAAAAAGTGAATAACCAAAAGCTGTGGAATGCAAGCACTTTGAAAACAAAAAGATCAAGTGCCCCTGGTTCCCACAATGGGCTTCTTTGGAAAACTCCATGGCCTGGTAGGGAGCTGAAATCTGCTACAAAGTGATAGGCAGAAACTGTGCCTGGTCCCCTTGATAAAAAGGGTTGTCTGTCTGGGAGAAGAGTAGGGAGGGAAACTTGTACTCACGCCGTTTGATGTCACCCTGATTTTACCAGAGGTCATACTGGGCCTTAATTTTAGACTTTACACCATAACTTAGCACACAGCATCGAGGATATGCTTGACAAATTCAAACAGGATCTAATACTACCCTAGATCTCCCAGGGCATCCACTAGTGGTAGCAGCCCCAAATCCTATGAAGGCTCCCTGGCTGGCTCCATTTTTTGCCTTAGACTTAGGCCACCAGAACCACATGTGCATCTCAGATACCCATGGCCGTATTATACTTCTGTGATGTACTTGCTATCCCCTTGGCAGTGACAACCTCCTTCTGTCCACTTAACACTCAAAGACTAGCTCCACTGATCACCTGCCCGAGGCCAAGTGACTGTCACAGATGACCACACTGGCACCTGGCCTTATCCTCCAGGTTGAATAAAACACTCCCAGCCCCATCAAAGTCATCAAAAAATCCTGGTGATTCCGCAGAATGCTGAATAAGCACTAAGGAAAAAAAGGACAGCCATTTGCCTCAAATACACCTATGCCTCTGCATTCACCTTACATCCACTCTTTCCTTGAAAGCGTATGCCACCTGCCCAACTATCCTCTCCAAACACCCTACCTCCATAGCCACTAACCTCCCTTACCTCTGGTTAGAAAGCCCAAGAACATCACCCACTTATCCAACCAAAAGGCCTGGTCTTTAGCCCCCACTCTGCCCTTCCTGACCAAATAACCTATACCACCATGCCTAAAGATTAACCCTTCTAGGCCAGATGCAGTGGCTCACGCCTGTAATTCCAGAACTCTGGGTGGCTGAGGCGGGTGGATCACCTGAGGTCAGGAGTTTGAGACTAGCCTGACCAACATGGAGAAACCCCGTCTCTACTAAATAAATATGAAATTAGCCGGGCGTGGTGGCGCATGCCTGTAATCCCACCTACATGGGAGGCTGAGGCAGGAGAATTGCTTGAACCCGGGAGGCGGAGGTTGTAGTGAGCTAAGATCACGCCATTGCACTCCAGCCTGGGCAACAAGAGCAACACTCCATCTCAAAAAAAAGAAAGAAAGAAAAAAAAGATTAACCCTTCTAAATGTAATCCACAGCTCACTCACCTTAGTCCACACAATAACCACCATATTTTGGATGTCTCCATTCTGAAGCACTCCCCAGATTTGCAGACCTGGGTGTTCAGCCACCTACTTAATGCCTACTTAATGTCTCTGAAACATCTCAAACTCTTACATGACCAAATAAAGCTCCTGTTGTCTCCAGTGAATATTACTGTTAATACCAACTTCTCCATCTCGGTTGAAGAACTGTGGGGTCATCGCTGAATCCTGTTTCACTCCCTTGCTGTCTACATCAGAAAATTTAGTTGCCCCCTTTAAAAATTTGCATCCAGAATGCAACACATCTCCTAATCAATGACTCTGGTCCATTACCCTGGACTGGCTGTAGCTTCCACTCTGATCTTCTTTCCTCCTCCCTCAACCCCACAGTCTGCTCTCCACGCTAACAGGATGGACCCTGTTAGGACTTTAGCAAGATCACCTCCCTCTTTTAACCCATACCTCCCATTACCTCCAGAATAGGTACCCAGCTTTTCAGGCAACCACTGCAGTCCTGACTCCTTTCCCCTGCTCTTTGTTCCCAGCTAAAAGGAAAGAGATCTATGGTTTCCTCAAAAATCTCAGCTTAGTTTTACTAAGCACTTGCACCTCCTGATACCAGTGCCACAGATAACCTTTCACAAGTTTCCACTGGCTGCCAAAAATGGCAACACCTCAGTATAACCCCTGGCATGGACGTAGAGCCCTGGGCTTGGAATTTCTCCAGGGCACTAGACCCAGGATTGGGGTAACAGCACTTTAAGAATACTAGAAAACCACAATCCCAAGAACATGTGGGTGAGGGTGGGGGCTACTGAGGGACTGGAACACTCCCCACTTCCTATGTGAGTTCCCTACGCCCTTCTACAACTAGGAGTACCAGCGAAAAGAGGAATGCATCCCTGGTGAGACTCGATGGGCTTAAGCCTCCCTGTACCCCTGCCTGGCCCTGAACTCAGGCTGGCTGTTTTACTTTCGGGCCTCAGTGCTGTCACCTCTTGCCACTTCAGGGCAATGAAAAAAAGTTGCAGCCTCCCACTATCTCAATGTCCTCATCGCCCCATCGCTGCTCTTCCTGTGAGCAGTCTGGAAAAGTTTTTAAACCCTAACATAGGGCGGGCGCGGTGGCTCACGCCTGTAATCTCAGCACTTTGGGAGGCCGAGGCAGGCGGGTCACTTGAGACCAGGAGTTCAAGACCAGCCTGGCCAAAATGGTGAAATCCCGTCTCCACTAAAAATACAAAAAAGTAGCCGGACGTTGTGACGCAGGCTTGTAATCCCAGCTGCTGGGGAGGCTGCGGCAGGAGAATCTCTTGAACCCAGGAGTCGGAGGTTGCAGTGACCCGAGATCGCGCCATTGCACTCCAGGCTGGGTGGTAAGAGCAAAACTCCGTCTCAAAAGAAAAAACAAAAAAAACTAACATAAATGGCGTCCCTCCTTTGTTCAAAACTCTCCGTGGCTTCTAGCGTCCTCACAATGAAGATAAAAACAACCCTAGGAGTAACTCCGCCTCATATTCTTCCTTCCCTGCAGAAAACAGCTTTCCGAATCCTCCTGGCTCGGTCGCGCCTCCGACCTTTGCACGCGCCGGCTCCTCCGCCTGTCACGCCCTCGAGGCCACACCTCGTCACACGCAGTGTCGGAAACGGGGCCCCACCCACGAGCGCCTCAGTGTCCCCGACCCTGGGCTGCGGGGACGCGAGCACGCGCCCCTCACTGACGGCTTTAGTGGGTGGGGGGAAGGCGTGTGAGGCGGTGAGACGCGGCACTCACCTGAGCTGGCGCCCTCAGAGCGGCCCCTGCCATCAGACTGTGGGGAGAGCTGGGCCGGGAGCGGCGGGCGACCAGGGTAGGGACCCGGGGACAGGCCTGACGTGGGTCACCCAGGGCGGCGTCGCACGGCTTAGACGCTTTCGTGCAGCAGGGACGACGACTCCCCTCACGCCTTCGTGGCCCCAACCCGGCGCTCTGCTGTCTCTGATCCGGTGAACACACCCCAGAGAAGCCAAAATGGCCGCCACGAAGAGGACCTACCCCCCCCCCCACCCCGCCAAAAGTCCCTCCCTTTCTTTTTGTGACTCTCGTAGAAAGTAGGTCTTCTGAGCTCTTACTGGCTTAGTGGCAGTGGCGTTCAACGCAGAGCATTCTGTGTAATGTAGTTTCCACAGATTCCCGAGGTCGGGGCTGGGGACCCTCTGCACCAGCCTCTTGGAGTAAAAGCGAAGCTCCAGGGCGCTGGGCGATGAGAAACGGCTTATCCAGGTCCTAGGGCAGTGGAGGGGTTTCGCCCTTTCTTAAATGGGTCGTAATCAGACAGCGTATCAGAAGTGCCATCTGCAACTGATCACCCAAGTGTTTGGGGAATATTATTTCAAACTTCGTAAAGTTCAGCAGGCTCCCAGAGGCTAAAATTATCAGACGCTCTCTAAGGCTGCCAATCCAAATATGCAAATCATTCCATAGAGCCATTCAGACACGAAATATATCCACTAATAGGGAAGCTAATAAACATTACCATATTAAGTTTATTACTTTTTCTTTTTTTCTTTTTTTTTAGACAAAGTTTCCCTCTGCCCCCAAGGCTGGAGTGCAGCAGCGCCATCTGGGATCACTGCAGCCTCCGCCTCCCGGATTCAAGCGATTCTTGTGCCTCAGCCTTCCAAGTAGCTGGGACTATAGGCGCACACCACCATGCTCAGGTAATTTTTTGTATTTTTAGTAGAGACGGGGTTTCACTATGATGGTCCCAAACTCCTGACCCCAGGTGATCTACCCGCCTCGGTCTCTCAAAGTGCTGGGATTACAGGCATAAGCCACCGCACCCAGCCTCTATCATATTACATTTCAAATGTATGCACTCGGAAGCATTGAAGTCAGTCTGTGCACTCTTGGTCAGGGACAGGTGAAAAACTACTTCAGATAGTGGCATGATAGTGCCTCCAGAAGATAGAAGGGAAATGTTGGGTCACCTTGAAGCCGTAGTACAAAGGTAGAATTGTCTGTGATTCCAACAAAAAACATCTTTTGTCTGCATAGTCAATTATTGTGTCCAATTACTGTGTCCAGTCAATAACTGTATCCAATTCACTGAGCAACACTTTTATCCATTTCATAATTCTTACTTGATATCTGAGATATATTCAATTCCTTTTAGAAGTCTAACATCAATCTCAAAAAAAACAATGAAAGAAATGCTACTTTGATAAGAGACAAAGGGGAGAGGTGGGACTTCTTAATCAGAAAGCTGGTGAAATGCACTTGAAGGAAGTGAGAGATGAGCCATGTGCGTATTTTTAGAATAAATTCCAGGCAGAAGAAGCAGGTTACTAGAATGCCTGGATGGATGGAGACGTCACAGGGCTCTTCAGCATTGGAGGGCCTAGGGCTTCAACCCAGAAGGCCTTCATCTGCTTTGCTGGCTGCAGAGACACTCAGGGTGTATAGGTGAGAAATATCTATGGGATGGAGCTTGATTTCAGAAGAATTAATAACAGAAATTCCCACTAGGGACTTTTATGTCCCTCTGGCTGCATGACCCAAGCCAGCCTAGCCATTTATGCCAGGTAAAAGCCAGCTGTAAAGACACGGAAAAATTTCAGAGTTTAAGCAGCACATTCTAACTCCCACTGCCTTTCTTTGCCAAGAGTCAAACTAGATAGCCAGATGTCCCCAGAGATAAGCATAAAATTGTCCTATTCCAGCTATAAAGTATCTCTATTCTCCACAGTCATCCCTTTGTTGGCTGGGTATTTTTAATTACAAATCACTCCTTCTTAATATTACCCTACATAATTTTCTCTATTTATAGAACAGAACAAAAAGGGCAGCTGTCAAAATACTTTGTGTGCATTATTTGAGATGTGGGTATTGCTTCAAAGTATTTCAGAAAACGAAATAGCTCAGCACAAAGGTGTTCATAATCATGCACAAGATTGGCAACTATTTTACCTCCTTCCATCATCAACTTTAAGAACAGTATCAATAGATTCATTCAATTCAAAGTTAATTCTAGTTCCTCTTCTAGCCAGTATTTTCCATGGATAGAACATCTTGTGGTTGTTTTAATTCAATTTCTCACTTTATTTTATGATCTATATCATTATCATAAGCTTTGTTTGAAATGTGTTAGTCAATTTGTGATGCCATAAAGGAATACCTGAGATTGGGTAATTTATTAAAAATTATAATAAATATATAAGAATATAAAATAAAAATATATGAGGGAGATGTATTTGGCTTCTAGTTCTGCAGACAGTACGTGAAGGAAAGTGCAAGTATCTGCTTTTGGTGAGGGCCTCAGGAAGCTTACAATTATGGCAAAAAGTGAAGGAGAGCCAGCATGTCCCATGGTGAGGGAGGGAGCTAGAGAGGTAGGGAGGAGTTGCCAGGCTTTTCTAAACAACCAGATCTTGCATGAACTCAGTGAGAACTCACTCACTAAAGCCATTCATGAGGGATTTACCCCCATGACCCAAAGATCTCTGACTAGGCCCACCTCCAACATTGAAGGTCACATTTCAACTTGAGATTTGCAGGGAACATACCTCCAAACCATATCAGAACCCATCAAATTAATTTTACCAAATATACCAGTATTACATCAAATAGCAGATAACATTATGAGTCTGATCATGATCGTTACAAAATAAGTCAAAATTACAGTATATTCTCTACCTTTCCTCCAAATTGGGGTTCTTGCCCGTATACCAAATATGTATGTTTTTTAGACATAGCTTCTCACTCTGTCACCCAGGCTGGAGTGCAGGCACAATCATGGTTCATTGCAGCCTTAAGTTCCTGGGTTCAAGTGATCCTCCCACCTCAGCCTCCCAAGTAGCAGCTCATATACCATATATTGTCCTATAAAAGGCTTTAAATCCAGGGCCAAGTATCATCCAGAGAAGTTATTTATTTTTATTTATTTCTTTATTTGACTCTTGCTCTGTCACCCAGGCTGGAGTACACTGGCACGATCTTGGCTCACTGCAACCTCTGCCTCCCGGGTTCAAGCGATTCTCTTGCCTCCACCTTGAGTAGCTGGGATTACATACACCCACCACCACGCCCAGCTAATTTTTGTATTTTTTTTTAGTAGAGACGGGGTTTCACCCCCAAGCTAGTCTCGAACTCCTGACTTCAAGTGATCCACCAGCCTCGGCCTCCCAAAGTGCTGGGATTACAGGTGTGAGCCACCATGTTTAGCCCAGCCAGAGAATTTAAATGTTCTTCTGAGGGCAGAGTAAATGTATACTGGGGACTATCCCGAATGAATGAAAATTAGGCTTTGGTTTCCTAACGGAAAAGAAGGTATGAGCCAAATCTAGTACAGAATACTGATCTCTCTGAGCTTGTAGCATAGCTTTAGTTGTTGATGCCGTATTAGACATAGCTGATCAAATGGGGGGACACCAATTTATCAAGTCTTCCATAATCTATAGTTAACTTACCAGATCCATCAACTTTTCTTCCAGGCCATCCTAGACCGAGGCTACAGTGCAGTGGTGCAAATACGGCTCACTGCATCCTCAAACTCCTGGCCTTGAGTGATCTTCCCCTCAGCCTCCTGAGTAGCTAAGACTATAAGCATGTTCCACCACACTCAGCTAATATGTTTTCAATTTTTTTGTAGAGAGGAGGTCTCACTATGTTGCCCAAGCTGGTCTCGAACTGCTGGCCTCAACTGATCCTCCTGCCCTGGCCTCCCAAAGTGTCGGGATTACAGGCATGAGCCACCGCACCCAGCCCATCCTAGACTACTAAATATTTATTTCCCCCCAGGAATTCTATGGTGTTATAAATTAACCACTTGAGTGAGATTAGCTAATTCTAAAGGTTCCCATCTAGCATGCTCAATTAAAACAGGACTAAAAGCAGATTTACATGGCATTCTATCAATTCCAATAATACCTTATGGTAACAGTGAAGCAAAAATTGTACCTAATTTCTGTCCATAAATTCCTCTATAGACCATATTTCTCCAGCTGCAAGCCTTCTCTAGCTGTATCCCTATATTCGTGTAATTATATTTCCTTTTAAGTTTACATTAGCTAATTAAGTTATAGCAACATTGGTCATCAATTATAGTAAAGTTTTCTCACTGCCTGCAGACCATTTACTTCATTCCAATGAAAGTGAACTTGAAGTCCCAGCTGGAGGTCATGAGACCTTACAGGCCATTGTCAAAGGAAATTAAATTTTGGGACCCCAAACCTTTTTAGCCAAGGGGAAAAGTCAAGCTGGGAACTGGGTCACACAAACTTGCCTCCACCTTTTGGTTCCTAAATAAAATGGCTACAAGATGAAAAGCTACCCACCTTCACCATATTTTGCCCACAAGGAAGTTACTGGTGAGCTGTTAAAACTTCACCATGGTGGCTGGGTGCGGTGGCTCATGCCTGTAATCCCAACACTTTGCGAGGCCAAGCTGGGTAAATCACGAGGTCAGGAGTTCAAGACCAGTCTGGTCAAGATGGTCTACTAAAAAAAATATATATATATAAAAATTAGCCAGGTGTGGTGGCAGGTGCCTGTAATCCCAGCTACTCAGGAGGCTGAGACAGGAGAATCACTTGAAACCAGGGAACGGAGGTTACAGTGAGCCGAGATCATGCCACTGCACTCCAGCCTGGGGGACAAAAGTGAAACTCTGTCTAAAAAAAAAAAAAAAAAAAACTTCACCATGGCAATGCAAATTGATAGTTTATCTTTACAAGTACAGTCACCCCGGCCTGTCAGACACAAAATGCCTATCTGATTGTTCCCCTACCCCATTTCCTCTGTGTTATCTTACGTAAAATGCAGATTCCCCACATCTTTCTTTTGCTCCTTTTGTTTATGTGAAAACTGTGTGCTTCTCAATATCCCATCCTTTCTCCTTTAAATTTGGAGCCCTAAAAATCATCTTCGGAGAAAAGCATAGACTTGTCTCCCGGGTGCATCCTTAACTTTAGCAACTAAATCTCCAAAATGATTGAGACTTGTCACTTTCTTCTATTGACATTATCATTCAGTCATAACACTCCCAATTTCCCTCCGTGGTTATAATCAGAGCAGGCTCTGAAGAGATTATACTTGTCATTTTTTTATAATTTTGACATTTTGAAAAATTATCAAGACTAGGGTGAATTAACTAGTTCCAGATCTTTGAATAGACCAATTATTTTTAGTGATTCAATACTTTTTGTAACTACTCCATCTTCCTTTCCTGTTTAAGGTCATTTGTAATCAACTATCTAAACAATTTTATCCAATTCTGTTTTCCTGAGGTTTCTTCCATCTCATTTATTTATTTATTTATTTATTTATTTATTTATTTATTTATTTATGTGAGATGGAGTTTCACTCTTATTGCCCAGGCTGGAATGCAATGGTGCAATCTCGGCTCACCGCAACCTCCGCCTCCCGGGTTCAAGCGATTCTCCTGCCTCAGCGTCCTGAGTAGCTGGGATTACAGGCACACGCCACAACGCCCAGCTAATTTTTTTTTGTATTTTTAGTAGAGATGGGGTTTCACCATGTTGGTCAGGCTGGTCTCGAACTCCTGACCTCAGGTGATCCTCCCGCCTCAGCCTCCCAAAGTGCTGGGATTACAGGTGTGAGCCACTGCACCTGGCCACCTCTTTTATTTTTAGTTACCTTTCTTCTGAATGATTCTTACTTTTCCCTCCCCCTCCAGTATTAAGTCTCATTCAAGAGAGCTCAATAAGGAGGTCCATAACATCATGCCTCATACCATGTTGTTACCCCTTTTACCATGACATCAATTAACTGGGTCCACAGGATGGATTCAGGAAAAGGTATGGTAATGTACTTAATTACAGGCTAGAATCTACAGCTGATATAGTTTAGATGAGTGTCCCTTCCAAATCTCATGTTGAAATGTGACCTCCAGTGTTGGAGGTGGGCCTAATGGGAGGTGTTTGGGTCTTTTGCAGGACATTTAGTTATCCCCTCCAACCCACAGACTCCAGGTCCCACTTACGTTCTTCCTCCTGTTTGGGAGTCAATCACATAACTTGTGCAATCTCAACTCAAGGACTAGAAGCCAACCTATTCACAAAAAATCTTCCTCACCAGCCTCTACCATATTTCATTCTGCCCAGTAACTCCTTAGCCATTATTTGAAATGGACTGAGATCACAGCAAATATCCCATCTTCACCAACTGAAAAAATTTCAAAAACGTAATTGAAAATACTCACAAAACTCTGCAGAGCATACTCACGTGAGGTTTTGTTCAGGCAAAGGGTATGATCAGCAAGAGAAAGAGAATGCATGCCCATATGCTATGTCAGACACAAATCCAGGCAGTTTTCCAGATTTCCATCCCAGTCCAGATGGCACATTGATGTGATTCACTTCCAGATCAAGCCACCAATATCTGAGAGATAAATCCTGGTTTCAGGAGAGCTCAAGTCAGGGGATCCCAGCAGGCCAGCAGGGATTTTATGCCCTTCTGGGGTAACATAGTTGAGCCAGAGTGCCTACCTAATCACGTATGCCAACCAGAAACCATCAGCAACCAAACTCACCCTCCATATTGTCATGGGATTTTCCAGCTGTTAAACAAGACATAATAAAGCTCACTGCACTTAAATCTCAAAATAAAATGAGATACCTGATGTCCCTAGAGACAAAACTAGAGCTTTTCCAGCCCAATTTTTTTTTTTTTTTTTTTTTTTTTTTGAGATAGAGTCTTGCTCTGTTGCCCAGGTCAGAGTGCAGTGGTATGATCTCAGCTCACTGCATGCTCCGCCTCCCGGGTTCACGCCATTCTCCTGTCTCAGCCTCCCAAGTAGCTGGGACTACACGCGCCTGCCACCATGCCACCATGCCCGGCTAATTTTTTGTATTTTTAGTAGAGATGGGGTTTCACCGTGTTAGCCAGGATGATCTTGATGTCCTGACCTCGTGATCCGCCCACCTCGGTCTCCCAGAGTGCTGGGATTACAGGCATGAGCCACTGTGCCCGGCCAACTAATTCCATCTTACACAAAACGAATGCACACTATATCAAAATTTGGGGGATGCTGCTAAAGTAGTACTTATAGGGAAGTTTATAGACTATATTATTATATAAGAAGAGAGTTCACAAATAAATGACAGTTCATTTTAAGAAATTAGGAAAACCAGCCAGGCATGCTGGCTCATGTCTGTAAACCCAGTGCTTTGGTATCACTTGAAGCCAGGAGTTCAAGACCAGCCTGGGCAATACAGTGAGACTCCATCTCCAAAAACAAAAACAAACAAAAAAGTTAGCCAGGTGCGATTTCACATGCCTGTAATCTCAGCTACTTAGGAGGCTGAGGACTGCTTAAGCGCAGGAGTTCAAGGTTACAGTGAGCTATGATAGTGCCACTGCATTCTATCCTGGAGGACAGAGAGAGACCCGGTCTCAAAACAAAAAAGAAAACTGGGAAAACACAGACAAGTCCTATAGGTAACCCTATATTGACTCTATTGTCTCTTGCCTCTTGTTTCAGGAGCAGCCCTGCCTCAGTGACAGCAAAAAGTGGCAACCAAGAAAGCTATTTCCATGATTCACCAGGAACACTGGCTAAATTGCAAAGCCACATCCCTGAAATGCTAGATCTTCCTTCTTTCAATCTTGGTTTTCCTACCCACTTGTACACCCAGCGATGGTCTTCAGTTGAGCCATCCAGAGTCTATGGGAATCCACAAAATGTTTAGATTTTCCCTGGGAGTGATGCTGACCACCAAAGAGACACAGCTGTGGAGGTTCTGAAACTTTCTGTACACTCTCATCCTATATAGCCATAGTATAGGAACATCTGAGCGTGTACCTTTAGAAGTGGCACATCCTAGGCCGGGCGTGGTGGCTCATGACTGTAATCCAGGACTTGTGGGAGGCCGAGGCAGGCAGATCACCTGAGGTCAGGAGTTTGAGACCAGCCTGAACAATATGGAGAAACCCCGTCTCAACTAAAAATACAAAATTAGCTAGGCATAAGTGACGCATGCCTGTAATCCCAGCTACTCAGGAGGCTGAGGCAGGACAATCACTTGAACCCAGGAGGTGGAGGTTGCAGCGAGCCAAGATCATGCCACTGCACTCCAGCCTGGGCAACAAGAGCGAAACTCCATCTCAAAAAAAAAAGAAAAGGAAAAAGAAAAAGTGCCACATCCTTTGTAGTGTGCTGCAATCTCCTCAACTCCCTATTAGTCTCACCCAGTGTTTCTATACCAATTGTAATTACCACCTGGCTCCTAGAGGTCCTCCACACAAGGACACCTGCCTACTAAATTCTGAACACAGACTCCTTGACAAGAAGCAGCGGCCAGCTTCCCACTAAGTGCTTGGAAATATGGAACACCGGATGGGAACCAGTGACCAAACTCATGCTCCCAGGTGCTCTAGAAGTTGTTACAGCTGATCTCTCTTCATGGTTACCTCCAAACCCATAGTAAAACTGGCATCCAGGTCACATGATTTGTCTCACAAAGCCCTGCAGTCTATCTTAGAAGGCCTTGAACAGCAACGCAAATTAGGTCAAAGCTGTCATCAGAGCTGTTCTCTGCCATACTGGTTCTCTGCTCTAAGGGACAGAAAACAAGGACTCCCACAAAAGCTGTTAACTTGTTCATGCTGAGAAGACAACTGTTTCCTCAACAGACTCCAAACAATAAACAGAACCCACAACATTAATTGTGGCTTAAAGAACAGGCCTTTATTATAATGAGCAATGTGAAGCGGGCAGTTCCAGAGCTGGGTGACTTGGAGATTGGATATATCCATAATGAGCATCATATGAAACCAAACCATCAACGCAGGTAAGCCTCTGCAGGCTATCTGCAGAATCCTTTTGTGTCCTCTTGAACAAAGCTGATTATTTCCATGCCATTTACATCAAAAGAGAGAAAATTAAGACCCCTAATGGGCTGTGAGACCACTTACAATCCTTTTAGGGACTGGGAAGAGAAGAGAGGTCTGCCTGTCATAAGCATGCTGGGGTAAATGGTAAACGCAGTATGATTCTGCCAAATGGTAGGGGCAGATGGCTCCTGCCCCAGCAAAGGCCAATAGCCATTTAAAAAGTGAAACACAGCTGTTGAAAGCATCTCACATACTTGGTGCTCACAGGGAATCTCCCCAGTGGGAATGTCCGTATCTATGAAGTTTCACTTCTGACTGATGGTTCCCTCACAATGGCTGCTCCCAGAGTTCCACTCTAGGGTGAGCTGTTAGGCTGAACAGAGACAGCACATTGCTTGGACTGCTAAGGCCTGTGTCTGGTGTGAAATTTCCAGTGGCGGGTAAGGTTCAGCCTCCATGGAAAGGCTTTCCTGTATCTGCTGCACTCATTAACTACTGCTAGTTCCCCACCATAGAGTAAGTTGGGGGCATTGGCCTAAGAGTTTCCCCACATTTGCTACACTCTTAAAGCTTTTCTCCAGCGTGAACCCTCTGGTGCAGAACAAGTGTCTGTTTCCGGATGAACTCTCTCCCGCACTCACTACACACATAAGGCCTTTCCCCAGTGTGGACTTTCCAGTGCCTGATGAGGTTGGGTCTTTGAGTGAAGGCTTTCCCACACTTGCTGCACTCATAAGGCTTTTCTCCAGAGTGAACTTTCTGGTGTTGAATGAGTTTAGAGATGCAGCTGAAAGCTTTACCACATCTGCTACACTCGTAATCACTGCTGTGAATTCTCCAGTGTACATTAAGGTGGGAGCTTTGGCTAAAGGCCTTCCCACATTCACTGCACTCATAAGGCCTTTCTCCAGTGTGAGTTCGTTGGTGCAGAACAAGTGTGTGTTTCCGACTGAATTCTTTCCCACATTCACTGCATACATAAGGCCTGGCTCCTGTGTGAACTTCCTGGTGTCGAATGAGATTAGACTTACTGCTAAAGAATTTCCCACATCTGCCACACTGATAGAGTCTTTCACCTGTGTGAACTCGCCTGTGCTCAATCAGGCCAGAGATTTGTCTAAAGAATTTCCCACATTCGCTGCACTCATATGGCCTTTCTCCAGTGTGAACTGTCTGGTGTTTAAAGAGGTCGTAGCTTTGGCTGAAGAATTTCCCACATTCGCTACACTCATAAGGCCTTTCTCCAGTGTGGATTCTCTTATGCCGAGCAAGTGTGTCTTTGCGGGTGAAGGCTTTCCCACATTCACCACACTTGTGATACCTCTGTCCCATGCGAAAGCCACTCACAAGCTTAGTGCTCTTGTGGGGCTTCATCCTGCTGTGAGAGGCCTGATGCTGAACAAGGCCAGATGTGGCTGAAAAGTCTCTCCCACTTTTCCCACATGTGAGGGTCTTCTCTGGCACATGGACTCTGCAGCTTTTCACGGAGTCTCTGCTCTCCTTCCTTAGGAAGAGTTTCCCTTCATTGGGCTGGTTCTGGTCAAAGTCTGTACTGAACCAGAATTGCTTTCCACACGCCCCGGACAAGTATGGTTTCTGCCTGGCTTTTCCCCCATGGTACTTAGCTGGGTATAAGGTATCTTTCAATATTGGGCCACATATGTCACATGGGTGAGTCTGCAGCTCTGCCATGAGAGTCCTTCCCTGTGACACTCCTGCTACAGAAATGCTCTGCTCAGAAGATACCTCCTCATCCTCCACTCCATACCAACAACCTGAAGACACAGAAATGCTGATTAAATGCATGTTTACGGGTGGGAAGGGGCGACCCCATCGTATATGTGCATTTGACACACGCAGGAGTAAGTTCATGAAACTGTTTTCAGGATGAGAAGCATGGTCAGAGTGAGGAAGGAATGGCTTTGAGGTAGTGAGCCTCTGGAGGTCATACCATGGGGGAGGGCCAATGAAGGGCCAGGATGTAAGAATGAAACCAAATAGGCTGGCCATGGTGGCTCATGCCTGTAATCCCAGCACTTTGAGAGGCCGAGGTGGGTGGATCACAAGGTCAGAAGATCGAGACCATCCTGGCTAACACGGTGAAGCTGCGTCTCTACTAAAAATACACACACACACACACACACACAAATTAGCCGGGCATGGCGGCGGGCACCTGTAGTCCCAGCTACTCGGGAGGCTGAGGCCAGGAGAATGGTGTGAACTCAGGAAGAGGAGCTTGCAGTGAGTGGAGATCACCCCACTGCACTCCAGCCTTTGCCACAGAGCTAGACTCCATCTCAAACAAACAAACAAAAAAAAAGAATGGAAGGAAACAAATGGCTTCCAGTAGGGCCTTGACTGTTAGTGACTCGTGAGTGCTATGAAAATTGTATCCAGTTCCAGGAAAATCCAACTACAAGTGAGCAGTTGGTGTTCAAAGACTAAGAATATATGCACATCTTGTGAACATTAATAGCAGGTCAATATTGCCAAAAAATGCAGACAGAATAGTGGGAAAACATGGGTGAAGGTGAAGGCCAGTGGTGAGGATGGCAAGGGGCTAGTAAACTAGAAATGATATGTCTTCGTGTCAACAACAGGGAAGGACAGATAGAAATGCTGTGTGGCCACTGGCCCTGGAAACAAACACTGACATGAACAGTTAACGTTGACAGTTCTGAAACCAGTTTTGACATCATGCCCTTCCCCGATATCCACTCACCATGTCTAAGTCCCCTCTGGGCCTCTCTTTCTGTGGCTGAAGTCATATCCACCTGGTCATACACCCAGGGCTCTTCTGCTTGCTCTAGTTTAATGACTGCACATGATCCAGAAAATGCAATTCCTAAGAGAAAGTCAGAGCAGGTGAGCAGCCAGCACAGGTCCATGGCGACCCACCCTATGATGGACTACATAACCTGGGAGGAGTTGTGCAGGAATAGACCAAAGGTAAGTGACTATGTAAGTGCCTATAACTCCTGACAAAGGCCCTAGAAAATGTCACCTGGGCTGGGCGCAGTGGCTCACGCCTGTAATCCAACACTTTCAGAGGTCAAGTCAGGGGATTACTTGAGCTCAGGAGTTCAAGACCAGCCTGGGCAACATGGCAAATCCCCATCTCTACAAAAAAATTAGCTGGGCGTGGTGGTGCGTGCCTGTAGTCCCAACTATTCAGGAGGCTGAGGTGAGAGGATGGCTTGAGCCTGGGAGGTAGAGGTTGCAATGAGCTGAGATCGTGCCACTGCACTCCAGCTTGGGCAACAGGTCCAAACCCTGACTCAAAAAAGAAAAAAAAAGAAAAAGAAAATGTCACCTGGAGAAAGGGGGCAGAACCTTGGGCACAGAGGCATCATAATTTTGGACAGAGTGTCACCAGTACAGAAAGTGAACAGGCCTAGTGAGATCCACTGGGCAAACCATAAGTCTCATGACCCCAAACCCTTGGCTGCATGGCTTCATGACTGCTCAGCAAGTAGGAAGGACAATCCATACAGCTTAGCCCTGGCACCCTGAGCACCTGCTCCAGGAAACTGGTGAAGGAAGCAGTGCTCATGATCCAACCATGGGAAGAACAGAAGGAGAAAAGCATGAGGACCTTACCTAGTGAGGCTAAAAGTGCAAAGTTCTCCAGCATCACATCATGGTACAAAAGTCTCTGAGCATCATCAAGAAGCTCCCATTCTTCCCGAGAGAAGTATACAAACACATCCTCAAAGACCACACAGCCCTGCAACAAAAGGGACAGGAAGGGTCATAAAAAGTCTCTTGACCCATGATCCCCAGTCTACCTACCCACAACATCCTGCTAACTGACCTCCCAGGTTCCCAAGTCAGAGATACCAGGTACTGGTACCACTGCTTCTCTCTCCTGATTACCCCAGAAATCACTGTGTCAGCCCACCACCACAACAGGCAGGCTGACAGATAAATGCCATTTACACTCTGAGCCAAATCCCAGGTATGAACTTAGGCTCATTTTTCTCAGTTAAGCCCCAAGTCACAGGACCATCAGCTCACACTTCCTCCACTCATACACATCACTCTCTGGACTACATCTCCCTCACATCTCCAGCTTTCCCACCACCCTACTGGCCCACCCTATCTCCCTGGACTCCCCAATGTCACTCTACACATAGCATTAAGAGTGCTTGCCAAGGGTGGATCACAAGATCAAACCCCGTCTCTACTTAAAAAAAAAAAAAAAATAGCTGGGCATGGTGGTGTGTGCCTATAGTCCCAGCTACTTGAGAAACTGAGGCAGGAAAACTGATTGAACCTGGGAGGCAGAGGGTGCAGTGAGCCGAGATCATGCTACTATACTTCAGTCTGGTGACAGCGAGACTCCATCTCAAAAAAAAAAAAAGTGCTTGCCAACAATCAGTATCCCATATTGTCCCAAACCACCAATGGCCCCATTGCCAAAGAAAGCCCTATTGTTGCTCAGAAAGCCTCCCAATCTGGCCTTGTTCCTTTTTTCAATCACAGGCACCTCAAACCACATGAAGATCTCGGGTATCCTCAATCCTCTTCCATTTCTTTGTTGCACATTGTACCACTGCTTGATATGGATTGGATGTGTATCCCCTACAAATCTCATGTTGAAATGCAACCCCTAGTGCTGGAGGCCCAGGGAAGCCAAAAGACTGGACACCCCTGATTTAAAGTGAGAGATGTGTAACTACTCCTTTAACTTGAACTCTTAGAGCCCCTTGTAGGGTTATTAACTGATCTGATTTCAATATTGCTGTGCGTCAGGGAATAGGAACACTTGAAGAGAGGGAGAAGGATGGGGATCAGCTGGTCAGTGAGGCAGTCAGTAGACACACAATATTTAACAATTAAGCCTGCCCGTCTCGTGTAAGTGTGGCTCGTGGTGCCACATGATGGCCCATAACAATTACAATAGTAACACCAAAGATCACTGATCACAGATCACAACAAGAGGTATAATAAGGATGAAAATGTTTGAAATATTGCAAGAATTGCCAACGTATGACTTCAAGGATGCCACAAACCTTCAACTTGTAAAAACACAGTATCTGCAAAGTGTGATAGAGTGAAGCACAGTAAGACAAGGTACGCCAGTATAGGGAATGTGAGCAGAAACATTTTCTGTGTTAGAATCACTTACCTTAGAGTAAACCTTTGGTAAGAACTTGCTGGCAGGGCATGGTGGCTAACACTTGTAATCCCAGCACTCTGGGAGACCAGCCTGGCCAACATAGCGAAACCCTGTCGCTACTCAAAATACAAAAATTATTGTACACCCGCCAGGGCGTGGTAGCAGGTGCCTGTCATCCCAGCTACTCGGGAGGCTGAGGTAAGAAAATCATTTGAGGGCCGGGTGTGGTGGCTCAAGCCTGTAATCCCAGCACTTTGGGAGGCCGAGACGGGGGGATCACGAGGTCAGGAGATCGAGACCATCCTGGCTAACACGGTGAAACCCCGTCTCTACTAAAAATACAAAAACTAGCCGGGCGAGGTGGCGGGCGCCTGTAGTCCCAGCTACTCGGGAGGCTGAGGCAGGAGAATGGTGTAAACCCAGGAGGCGGAGCTTGCAGTGAGCTGAGATCCGGCCACTGCACTCCAGCCTCGGCGGCAGAGCGAGACTCCGTCTCAAAAAAAAAAAAAAAAGAAAAAAAGAAAATCATTTGAACCTAGGAGGTGAAGGTTGGAGTGAGTTGAGATCACACCATTGCACTCCAGCCTGGGCAACAAAAGCAAAACTCCGTCTCAAAAAAAAAAAAAAAAACCAGAACTTGCTGTGAGGCAGCTGCCCCCAATGAGCCTGTCTTTCTTGGGAAATGTATTTAGTCAAAAGAGCTAATGGACGGTCAGGCATGGTGGCTCACACCAGTAATCCCAGCACTTTGGGAGGCCGAGGTGGGCGGATCACTTGAGGTCAGGAGTTCGAGACCAGCCTGGCCAATATGGTGAAACCTCATCTCTACTAAAAATATAAAAATTAGCTGGGCATGGTGGCACGCACCTGTAATTGCAGCGACTCCAGAGGCTGAGAATAGCTTGAACAGGAGGCAGAGGTTGCAGTAAGCTGAAATCGCACTGCTACACTTCAGCCTGGGTGACAGAATGAGACTCTGCCTGAAAAACAAAAAAACGGTTCTAAAGGAGGTTGAGACAATCTATTGCATGGCATTTAAGGTATTTTGAGGCTTTGGCAACACTGAGTGAAGCAGGCTCATTCCCTGCACTGAAGGAACTTATCAGTGTGTGTTTCTCTTACTTCAGGTGGTTCAAAAGTGAGAGTGAGAGAGGGGATGTCAGCAACATGGCGGAATACGAAGCTCCTGACTTTCCACCCACGGACAGATGAAATACATGCCTATTTACAGACTATTCCCTCTGAAAGTGAGAAACTAGTTGAGAGACACCTGATCACCAGGCAACTGAGAAAACATCTGTCTTAAACAGGTAAGAAAAGCTGAGGAACACTCAACCATGGACCTCACTGTGGGCACTGTTCATACAATGGAGAAAGGAATCCCCAACACACACCTTCTCCTGTGAAGAGGATGGTGTGGACCTCACATATAGTTCCTAACTCTAAGGTTATCCATGATTCGGCTCTTAATTCACCAACTCTAGAGAGCTAAGGGGAGGAGACATCAGCACCTATGTACTACTCATAGGGAATAAAGACCCTGGAAGTGCTAATGTGCCTATATTGAACTACTGCTTTTTTCCTGTGGTCTCTACAGACCACAGTCCACACAAGTGTCCCAACTTGTAATTCTCCTCTCCGAAGAACTGCACTCTAAACCTCCTGGCTCTGTGAACAGAGGAGACTGGAATACACATCTTTCTAGATCACAGAAAAAAGTTTGGCCGTTTGCCGGGCGCGGTGGCTCACACCTGTAATCCCAGCACTTTGGGAGGCCGAGGCAGGCAGATCACCTGTGGTCAGGAGATCAAGACCATCCTGGTTAATGTGGTGAAACCCCATCTCTATTAAAAATACAAAAAATTAACTGGGCATGATGGCACGTGCCTGTAATCCCAGCTACTTGGGAGGCTGAGGCAGGAGAATCGCTTGAACCTGGGAGACAGAGGTTGCAGTGAGCCGAAACGGTGCCATTGCACTCCAGCCTAGGCAACAAGAACGAAACTCCACCTCAAAAAACAAACAAAAAAGTGGCAGTTTGATATGGGCACTCAAGCACTTCCAGGGTCTTCATGCCCTATAAGTAGTGCAGAGAAGGGGCTTTAAAAAAACAGCCCTTGTTTCTCCCCAGAAGAGGTTTATGCCATGCATAGAGTGCTCCATCTTTTACAGCTACCTCCTGAAGGGCTCCATCCTAAACCTCTTACCTCTGAAAGCAGAAGGAACTAGGCAAGTCTTCCTGGATCACAGAACAAATAAGCAGAATTAAATGGGCATGAAAATATTTCTAGGAGCTACACCTCCTTGGAGCACTGCAAAAAAGGGGCAGGAATGCGCACCTCCAGTTTACTCTCCAGATGGGGCTTACAGCACACACTTCTAGTGGCTACTTAACAGTCTGGCTTCTACCAAACTTATATCAGGGAGCTGACAGAGCAAATAAAACAGCCAGAGCCGGCCGGTCGCAGCGGCTCACGCCTGTAGTCCCAGCACTTTGGGAGGCTGAGGAGGGGGATCACGAGGTCAGGAGATCGAGACCATCCTGGAGAACACGGTGAAACCCCGTCTCTAGTAAAAATACAAAAAAAATTAGCATGGCATGGTGGCGCGTGCCTGTAGTCCTAGCTACTTGGGAGGCTGAGGCAGGAGAATGGCATGAGCCCAGGAGGCTGAGGTTGCAGTGAGCCGAGATCGCGCCACTACACTATAGCCTGGGCGACAGAGCGAGACTCCGTCTCAAACAAAAACAAACAAACAAAAAAATAGCCAGAGCCAAAGCATGGCACTTCATGAGGCTTCCATATGGCTCAATGATAAAATCCAGGCCTACTCATTCTTCCTTTGGCCATGCACTGAGTATCACAAGTTCTATAACTCCCACCCAAGAGACTGTCTCCTTAAAAACTACTCTGGAAGTTAATGGGGCTTTGCATTCCTGAGTGGCCCTAAACTACAGAAAATAAAAAGGTGGATATACAATGAGTCTACACCCAGAGGCTATCTCCCGAGAATCAGAGGATGCTGTCCAAACATGACTTTAGGCATTTAGTCCTCTAACTAACTTAATGCAGGCAGCGGGAGATAAATACCCATGCTCAGCTGCATCATGAAAACAAGAAACCGGAACACATTCAACATCCTCAACACATCCCAGCAACATCAAGAGCGTCTGGTTCCTACCTTTCTGGCCTCAGGATAAGGACAGAATGTAGTACATCTTAAGTTCCAGAGAGTTACCAAAAACAGAGACAGCATTCTGGACAAATACAAAGATTAGAGAAGCACCTTAAATCTTTGGCCAGATGGATTGGTGAGATCCTTCTACTACACTTGGCAAGACTGGGAGAGGTAGTGAACTTTTTTGTTTTTTTTGAAATGGGGTCTCAGCCGAGTGTGGTGGCTCACGCCTGTGATCCCAGCACTTTGGGAGGCTGAGGCGGGTGGATCTCCTGAGGTCAGGAGTTCAAGACCACCCTGGCCAACATCATGAAACCCCGTCTCTACTAAAAACAAAAACAAATTAGCCAGGCGTGGTTGCAGATGCCTGTAATTCCAGCTACTCACGAGGCAGAGACAGGAGAACTGCCTGAACCCGGGCGGCAGAGGTTGCAGTGAGCCAAGATCGTGCCACTGCACTCTAGCCTGGGCAACATGGTGAAACCCCGTCTCTACTAAAAATGCAAAAATTAGCTGGGTGTGGTGGCAGGCACCTGTAATCCCAGCTACTCAGGAGGCTAAGGTAGGAGAATTGCTTGAACCAGGAGACGGAGGTTGCAGTGAGCCAAGATCGCGCCACTGCACTCCAGCCTGGGTGACAAGGGTGAGACTCCATGTCAAAAAAAAAAAAAAAAAAAAACCCTGGCAAAGGCATGGTGGCTCACTCCTGTAATCCCAGCACTTTGGGAGGCCAAGGGGAGTGGATCACCTGAGGTCAGGAGTTTGAGACCAGCCTGGCCAACATGGTGAAACTCCGTCTCTACTAAAATACAAAAATTAGCTGGGCATGGTGATGCATGCCTGTAATCCCAGCTACTGGGAAAACTGAGGCAGGAGAATCACTTGAATCCAGGAGGCGGAGGCTGCAGTGAGCCGAGATCGCACCACTGCACCCCAGCCTAGGTGACAGAGGGAGACTCCATCTCAAAAAAACGAATAAATAAATAAATAAAACTTAAAGCCAAGTGCAGTGGCTCACACCTGTAATCCCAACCCTTTGGAAGGCTGGGGTCGGTGGATCAGTTGAGGTCAGGAGTTCGAGACCACCTGGGCCAACATGGCAAATGTCCCCCTCCCCATGTCTCTACTATAAATACTAAAATTAGCCAGGGGTGGTTGCGGGCTCCTGTAATCTCAGCTACTCAGGAGGCTGAGGCAGGAGAATCGCTTGAACCTGGGAGGTAGAGGTTGCAACCACTGCATCCCACCCTGGGTGACAGAGTGAGACTTGGTCTCAAAAAAAATAAAAATAATAAACTAAAACTAAAAGAAAACACACAAAATGAGGGTGAGATAATCAGATAGTAGCAAATTTATAGCACACCACACATCGTTGCCATCCCAGGCCAAACTCCTGATACCCTACAGCTCTCTCCTACAAACACTGAAAAGAACCCTTTCAAATGCCAGGACCCTTCTCTTCTGGGGGGAGTCTCAAGAATGCCCACTCCCTTTTCCCTGTCCTCCAGTCCCAACCTTCTCATCTCTTACCCCAGAGATCATCTGAAATAACATACTTAAGACTGCCCCACTTAAATCTGACCTCCTGGCTTTGACCTAGTCCAGACCACTCCCTTTACCCCAAAGACATTTTAAGCCCAGTTCCTTCCCCACAATTTCACACCTTCCTCTCTAGTTGCCTAAGTGAGGACGCCTCCACTCTGAGACATATCAGAGTCACCATTCCAAAATTCAAACGCTCATGGAAAAACACAACAAAAACACGTTGCTCTTTCATGCCTTACTTTCAATCATAGCTGCATATGCTGGAGCAGAAAATCCTGCTGCTTTCATATTTAAAACCTACCCAGAATATGATCACTTCTACCTACTCACCTGCCATTACTCTCGGTACATCCACCACCAAAGCATTCCTGGAATCCACTGCAGCCGTCTCCTTACCGGTCTCTTCCTATCCATCCTCACAGTACCCACCCGGAACTAATGTTCTCCCCTGAGCAAATTTCGAGACACTTAAAATCCCAGCGTCCTTCTACTGAAAACCCTCAGGTAATCTCAACGCCCTCAGAATGAAGGGACAGCTTCTCAGCCTGCCATTCCAGGCACAGTTCCTCCAACTCTGCTCCGTGTTGATGAGAACACTGTCTCCCAAATGTCTGGGGATCAGCAGCACCCCCGAGCCTTTACCTGCGACGTCCCCTCCGCCCGTTAACTCTCCCACACCCACCCACACCGAGATAGGACCCCGCCCAAGAGTGCGTCGCTGTCCTGGGACACAGGGGCTGCAGAAACTTTACGATTCGGAGTCGGAGAAAGAGTGGCTGAGGGCCGGGAGGATGCAGCACCCACCCGCGCGGAGTCCGTTAGCTCCGCCACAGGACCGTGGGCGCGGACAGCTGCCGGGAGCGGCAGGCGTCTCGATCGGGGACGCAGGTATGCCCATCCCTGTAGAGCTTCGGACGCGTCTCGGGACGCTGGGGACAACATCTCCGCGCTTTCCCAATACCTCCACCTGCGGTCCACCCAAGCGTTACAGAGACCCAGCCAGATGCAGCCTGACAGAAACAAACAAAATGTCCGCTAGGAGGAGGAGCCGGAAGTCCCGCCCACGCACCGTCCGCACGCACTGAAACAGCCCTCTCTTGGGCCCTCACTGGATATGCAACGTATGGGTTTGTGGGTAGTGTAGTTCCCACTGAGCCATCCTTCAAGGCGGAGGATTCTCGGCCTGGGACGAGGGCCAAGGTGTTTGGCGAAAGTAACCCGAGTTTCAAAGGACTGGCAGGACTTCCGTCCTTTTTTTTTTTTTTTTGAGGCGCAGTCTCGCTCTGTCTCCCAGGCTGCAGTGCAGTGGCGGGATCTCGGCTCACTGCAACCTCCGCCTCCTGGGTTCAAGCGATTTTCCTGCCTCACCCTCCTGAGTAGCTGGGACTACAGGGGCCCGCCACCACGCCCGGCTAATTTTAGTACTTTTAGTAGAGACAGAATTTCACCACATTGGCCAGGCTGTACTCCTGACCCTGTGATCTGCCTGCTTTGGCTTCCTGAAGTGCTGGGGTTACTGGAGTGAGCCACGGCGTCGGGCCCAACTTCCGTCCTCTTAAAAGGCCTGGACCTAGACTCCCCGGAGTGTAGTCTGCACTGATCGCAGAAATGTGGAGACATTTCAGATGTTCCCCAAAGCTGCAAAACTAAATAGACAAACCACAGCACAATGTCTCTTTGCCTACACTCATAGCTAGGAGCTAATAACTATTATCTTGTTGCTTTGCAAGTACGTGTGCACTCAAGCTTTACAGGAACTTTTGTGAGCTTCAGTTTGGTCAGAGAGGGAAGAGAAAATACTCCAAACAAGGCCTTGCAGTGGAAGAAGGAAGAGGGATGATGTGGAGTCTCCCTGAAACCAGTGGACAGATTTCCTCAGAAAACTCTTCCTGCCTAGGTTATCAGTGAGTGTATCCACCTCTGCAAAACACAGTGCAATTACCATTTAACCTGTCATTGTAGGTACGGTGTCTGTATTAGGAGGTGAGATTATCCCTGGGGGGAAGAAATCCTGAAAGCTATTAATAATGATTCTGTAGTTATTTGAAGATAATGAAAGACATTACTCTGAGGAATTATCTGTGATAGATGGACAAAGTTAAGATCTCAGTAAAGTTTGAGCCTGAATACTGAAGTATGAAAAGTGAAAGAATGAAGTTAAGAACGTGGTTGTGTTGGGATCTTGACCACACTTTGTCCACAGAATGTGACTCTTTTTTCCTGAAAATGCTGAGCAATTGTGAAGTTGTGCTGTCTTGATAATTCACTGTTAAAATATACATCCAAGAAACACCTACGAGCTCTGAGTAGGTGCTTTTCAGATGTATTAGTAGTGTGAGAGACATCACTAATAAAGTTTCCAAGATTCTATACATACAGGACATGTCCTGCATATAATGATTTTTGTCCTGCATCACCTTTTGACTTTGTCACAATACCCTAAATGATCCGTGCTCAGCTTTTTTTTTTTTTTTTTTCAATAAACTAATACAATTTAGCAGTTAGGGCTATTTTTCCATCACAGGAACTGGCTCTTAACTCATTTAAATGGCAACATTAACTGAAAATCATACCTCCATGAATAGAGACCTAAAGAGTATCTATGACAGGGGTCCCAAAATCCCAGGCTGCAGAATGGTACTGGTCCATGACCTGTTAGGAACCGGGCAGCACGGCAGGAGGTGAGTGCTGGCAAGCAAGCATTACCACCTACGCTCCGTCTCCTATCAGATCAGGGTGGCATTAGATTATCTTAGGAGCACAAGCCCCATTGTAAACTGTGCATGTGAGGGATCTAGGTTGCATATCCCTTATGAGAATCTAATTAATTCCCACCTCCACCCCTTCACCCTGCATCCCCGTCTGTGAAAAAATTGTCTTCCATGAAACTGGCCCCTGGTGCCAAAAAGGTTGGGGACCACTGGTCTATGGTGTCTCTGCAGGTTTGGCTAAAGGAAGACCAATAGGTGGCACTTAGAATTTAAAGTTCTTATTTTTTTCAAATTCAAGAATGGAAAAGACTGTTCTTTTGACAAAGTTCTAAACAACTAACTCCAATTAATTTGAGATAACTATGGATCAATACACATGATCTGAAAAATCAGCCTATCTGTGACAGCCTCACTCAGGTATCACACCTTTGAAAGGTAGCAGACAAATCACACTACCAAGCTTCTGAAAATCAACCAATGACACAACCCAGTCCAGAAAGACAACCACCACTGCACTCTAGCCTGGGCAACGGAGTGAGACTCAGTCTCAAAAAAAAAAAAAAAAAAAAAAAAAAAGCCCTACAATGAGATATCATCTCACATCAGTTAAAATGACTCATATCCAAAAGACAGGCTATAACAAATGCTGGTGAAGATGTGGAGAAAAGGAAACCCTCATACCCTGTTGTTGGGAATGTAAATTAATACAACATTATGGATAACAGTTTGGAGGTTCCTCAAAAAACTAAAAATAGAGCTACCATATGATCCAGCAATTCCACTACTTGATATATACCCAAAAGAAAGGAAATTTGAATATCAAGGAGGTATCTGCACTCCCATGTTTGTTGCAGCATCATTCACAGTAGCCAAGATTTGGTAGCAACCTAAGTGTCCATCAACTGATGAATGGATAAAGAAAATGTGGTACATATACACAATAGAATACTATTCAGCCATGAAAAGCAATGAGATCCTCCAGTTATTTGCAACAACAAGGATGGAACTGGAGGTCATTATGTTAAGTGAAATAAGCCAGGCACAGAAACAAAACAAAGCAAAACAAAAACAAACATTGCATGCTCTCACTTATTTGTGGGATATAAAAATCGAAAGAGCTGGGCACAGTAACTCACGCCTGTAATCACAGCGCTTTGGGAAGCTGAGGTGGGTGGATCACAAGGTCAGGAGTTCCAGACCAGCCTGGCCAACATGGTGAAACCCCTTTCTACTAAAAATACAAAAAATTAGCTGGGTGTGATTGTGCTCGCCTGTAATCCCAGCTACTCAGGAGGCTGAGGTAAGAGAATCACTTGAACCCAGGAGGCAGAGGTGGGGTGAACCTAGACTGCACCACTGCACACCAGCCTGGGCAATAGAGGGAGACCCCGTCTCAAAAAAAAAAAAAAATCAAAACAATTGACATCATGGAAATAGAGAGTACAAGATAGTTTAGCAGGGGCTAGAAAGGGTAGAGTATAGGGTAAGGATGATTAATAAGTATTAAAAAATTAAATCGTTAGAAAGAATGAATGAGATCTACTATCCGATACCACACAAGAGTGACTATGGTCAATAATTTAATTGCACATTTTAAAATAATTAAAAGAGTATAATTGGATTGTTTGTTAACACCAAGGATAAATGCTTCCGGGGATGGAGACCCAATTTTTCATGACATAATTATTCATTGCATGCCCGTATCAAAACAGCTCATGTGCGCCATAAATACACACACCTACTATGTACCCACAAAAATTTTAAATTACATTGTTTCGAAAAAGAAGAATGAAATCATCTGCAAGTCTGGCTGCTGAAACTGCCAGCTGTAATGTAAACCAGGTTTACGTAACAGCTGCTGACAAAACCTCCTGCAACTCTAAGAATACTTTTTACTCCTTGCTGTCACTTACCAATAAAAACTTGCCAGCACTGGGCGCGGTGGCTCAAGCCTGTAATCCCAGCACTTTGGGAGCCGAGACGGGCGGATCACAAGGTCAGGAGATCGAGACCATCCTGGCTAACACGGTGAAACCCCGTCTCTACTAAAAAAAAATACAAAAAATTAGCCGGGCATGGTGGCGGGCGCTTGTAGTCCCAGCTACTCGGGAGGCTGAGGCAGGAGAATGGCGTAAACTCGGGAGGCGGAGCTTGCAGTGAGCTGGGATCCGGTCACTGCACTCCAGCCTGGGCGACAGAGCGAGACTCCGTTTTTAAAAAAAAGAAACAAAAACAAAAAAATCTTGCCAGCTCCACAAGACGTTAGTAGTGCCAATGACGTGTGTGTGTGTGTGTGTGTGTGTGTGTGTGTGTGTGTGTGTGTGTGTGATGGAGTCTCGCTCTGTTGTCCAGGCTGGAGTGCAGTGGCGCGATCTCTGCTCACTGCAAGCTCCGCCTCCCAGGTTCACGCCATTCTCCTGCCTCAGCCTCTGGAGTAGGTGGGACTACAGGCACCCGCCACCACACCCGGTTAACTTTTTTGTGTTTTTAGTAGAGACGGGGTTTCACCGTGTTAGCCAGGATGGTCGAAATCTCCTGACCTCGTGATCCGCCCGCCTTGGCCTCCCAAAATGGCACCTCTCCCACTCACTCTTTCTCTTGCTCCCTTTTCAGCCATGTGAGATGCCTGCTCCCTCTTCTCCTTTTTTTTTTTTTTTTTTGATATGGAGTCTCACTCTGTCACCCAGGCTGGAGTGTAGTGGCGCGATGTCGGCTCACTGCAACTTCCGGCTCCCAGATTCAAGCAGTTCTCTGCCTCAGCCTCCCGAGTAGCTGGGATGACAGGCGTGGGCCACCACACCCAGCTAATTTGTGTATTTTTAGTAGAGACGGGGTTTCACTGCCTTGGTCAGGCTGGTCTTGAACTCCTGACCTCGTGATCCACACGCCTCAGCCTCCCAAACTGCTGGGATTACAGGCGTGAGCCACCGCGCCCGGCCTCCCCCTTCTCCTAAAGCCAGGATTGTAAGCCTCCTGAGGCCTCAACAGAAGCAGATGCGAGGTCTATCCTTCCTTTACAGCCTCCAGAACTATAAGTCAATTAAACCTATTTTCTTTCTTTTTTTTTTTTTTTTTTTTTTTTGAGAAGGAGTCTCGCTCTGTCGCCCAGGCTGGAGTGCAGTGGCGTGATCTCGGCTCACTGCAAGCTTCGCCTCCCGGGTTCCCGCCATTCTCCCGCCTCAGCCTCCGAGTAGCTGGGACTACAGGGGCCCGCCACCTCGCCCGGCTAGTTTTTTGTATTTTTAGTAGAGACGGGGTTTCACCGTTTTAGCCAGGAGGGTCTCGATCTCCTGACCTCGTGATCCACCCGCCTCGGCCTCCCAAAGTGCTGGGATTACAGGCTTGAGCCACCGCGCCCGGCCAATTAAACCTATTTTCTTATAAATTACCCAGGTTCAGGTATTTCTTTTAGCAACACAAGAATGCTTAATACACTGACTCTCATGCTTTAGAATGCATGCATTTGAATTCAATAGAATGATTATTAGCTTCTGCTAACTGTAGAGGCATTTTGTGTCTGAATGATCTGTTTATTTGAATTTGTAGCCTCTGGGAGCATGCTCAGTTCCAGACCCTGAAATACTCCTAATAATTGGGTAATGAGTGCAGAAATCTGAGTCTTGCCCACTTGAAAAGGTGCAAATCCCCTGCTCGGCCTTTGGACGTGGGGAGTCATTTCCCAGCGTCCCTCGCGGTGGCGCCTAGCCTTTCCTCCAGAATCCGGTGAGAGGCCCCGCCCCGCGGTTTGTGGATCCGGGAGAACTGTATTTCCCAGAATGGCCTGCGCTAGCGGCGTTTCCGTGTACGCAGCGTGACAGCTGAGGCCGGATTTTCGGCGTCCTCTTTGAGGCCAGCAGTTTGGCCTCCCTCTGACTCATTCACTCTATCCGCGGTTCCCGAGCGCTGCGGCGGAACCCTAGAGACGGGACGGAGAAGGATCGTTGTCCTCGCTGCACAGTGGCGGGTCTGAGGCTCGGCGCCGCCCCGAGTGACCCGGCCAACCCTGGGATAGGGACCGCCAAGCCTGGGGCTCCCTTGTGGCCAGAGTCCGATGGAGGCGGCCGCGCTGAGGGCCCAGGCTCAGGTGAGCGCTGCGGCCTCCTGGTCTCCCCCGCCCTCTCCACCCACATCCTAAAGCCCCGAGTGAGAGGGGCCTGCTCGCATCCCTGCAGTCCAGGCCACAGAGTTGGGAACAGGGAGGCGATGGTGCTAGGGTCCCTATTTTGTATACCTGGTGTGGTGGGGAAGGGGCAGAGCGCGAGAAACACAGGGAATCGCACGTGCAAAGGCTTGGAGGCACGATTGAACTGGGAGGATTGGGGAACCTGGACTCCTCTTTGTCCTGTGAGGACCTGTATGAGGCAGCGTTAAGCCTGGAATAGCACAGTAACGGTTGTACCTTTGGTGTAAGGATTCTAGAAGCCGTGGAGCTTTCGAACAAAAGGAAGGCACAGTCTACGTTAGGATTTTAAGTTTTCCAAGGGCTGTTCAGGACTAGTGGGAGTGATGAGGGAGGGCACTGAAGCACTGGATGTTTGAACCTTTGTTCAAGGTCACACAGCTGGTAAGAAGAGACACTGAGCACTGAGGCCCGGTGGGTAGGCATGCAACTAGAAGTCATCTGGTTCCAGGGCTAGGCAAAGACACAGGTAGGCATGAGCTCATTGAACCCCACTTGGACACATTCTTACAAGGCTTGCCTCTTCTCACAGGTTCCTGTGGCTGCAGAAGCTCTTACGGAACCAATACAGATGAATGGAAGGTGTCTCAGTCCCTCACTGGTCTCAACCCCCACCCACATGTTCTGAAGAACTCTTAAGTGCTATTCCCCAGGTCTTTGGGTCTGAGAACACTGGGGAAACCCCAAACCGGGGTCCTAAGCTCATGTCGGATTTTCATATAGAGGTGTTCACATTTTTTCCCAAGCAGTGCAAACAGGTGTGGAGGATTACACCAGGAACTAGTACCAAGACATACAAATGCTTAGAAGTGAAACTGCATTGGGATCAGTATAGCATGCTTGCCTGAAAATTAAAATTGCTATTCTGGAGGTTTGGGTCAGGAGAGGGAGAGGAGAGGGAGATCTTAACAGACTCCCTCTGGCGGCAGAATGGAGAACAGAGGGGGATGGAGGGAGGTCCCAGGAAGATCAAGGTATAGGCTACTGCTGTAATCCAGGTGAAGGTTAATGGACCAGAGTGTTGGTTTAGGAAAAGTAGTTAGATTCTGAATACATGTTTGAAAAGGGTACTACTAGGTTTTCTAATTTGTACAGTGAAGTGGTAAAACAGGATTCAGGGATGACCCCAGAGTTTTCAGTCTTAGCAACTATAGGGAAGGAAGTTCCATCATCTGTGATGGAGAATATTGTGGTACGCCTATATTCACGGGGGACTTCAGGAGCTTTGTGCGGCCATAGTAAGAGTCTGAGGTGTTTCATCCACTGAGTAGAGGTATGAAGAGGGCAGCTGTACATACAAGTCTGAAAATCTCGGGAGTTCACAATAGAGACATCCATAATGTGATTACTCTGTGGACTGAGGTGCGTGAACTGTGGTCATTTAGGAGGAGCAATCTTCAAGATAATGGTGAAGCTATAGAGGAACAGGAACAGAAGAGCGGGGGATGTGGGCTGGATCTCTTACTTCGGTACCTGGGTGATGGGATTAGGCTTCACAGATACAGATGAGGCACATAAGTGACCATGCAGGGAAAATGGATTGGCAGCATAGTTTGACAGGTGGCATAGAGGAAGAATGGGCATGGGATGGATCAGAGGCAAAAGAGAGAGGTATTGAGAGAAGATGACATTCAGCCCAAAGCTGGTGCTTATTCACTGCTTTATAGACGCACTTGGATTTTGTAATGACTTCAGTAGGGCCTGAGGTCACACGCATATGTGGTCATCTATGAGAGTCAGTAGTCTTCCGGTGGGTGACTAGTGCAGTTGGACTTTTAATAAGTGTTAGGTGGATAGAGGAAGGTTGTGACTGGTGAGAGGTTGGCAAGTGCAACACAGAAATGGAATAGGGCCATGGGTATCTGAAGGAACATGTGGTTCTGTGTGGCAAAGTCTCAGATAAGGAGTAGAGCCAGCCTGGGAGCAGTGGTTTACAGCTGCAATCACAGGACTTTGAGAGGCCATTGCAGGTGGATCATGAGGTGAGGAGTTCGAGACCAGCCTGACCAATGTACTGAAACCCTGTCGCTACTAAAAATACAAAAATTAGCCAGGCGTGGTGGTGCATGCCTGTAGTCCCAACTGCTTGGGGAGGCTGAGGCAGGAGAATTGTTTGCACCCGGGAGGCAGAGGTTGCAGTGAGCTGTGTTCACACCACTGCACTCCAGCCTGGGCAACAGAGCGAGACTGGACCTCAAAAAAAAAAAAAAAAAAAAAGATCAAACATGGCCAGCCACGGTCACTCACACCTGTAATCCCTGCACTTTGGGATGCCAAGGCAGGTGGGTCACCTGAGTTCAGGAGTTCAAGACCAGCCTGGCCAAGATGATGAAACCCTGTCTCTACTAAAAATACAAAAAATTAGCTGGGTGTGGTGGCACGCACGTAATCCCAAATTGCTTGAACCCGGGAGACAGAGGTTGCAGTGAGCCAAGATCGTGCCACCACACTCCAGCCTGGGCAACGAGACCAAAACTCTGTCTCAAAAAAAAAAAGGGAGCAGCGTCAGGCGGGGAGGACTACTTTTGGAGGTCTTATGCTCAATTTGAAACAAGCCTCCTGTCCTGCAGGCAATCCCCTGATCTTCTTTCTGGTTGTGTTAAATACATATTTGTACTGGGGCTGTCTGCTCCTACATTATCAGCATGCACTTCACTGTCATTTCATTGTCTTTAGACTGTTGGTGTGAAACAGAGGATGAGGAGGTACCTTCTGAGCAGAGTGTTTCTGTAGAAAGACTGTCACAACTTAGGGTTCCCACACCAAGTTCATCTTCCCAGCCAGCCCACTCCTGTGAGATGTGCGGCCCAATCTTAAAAATCATTGCTCCCCTGGCTGAGCACAAGGGAACACATTGAAGGGAGAAAATGTACATATATTGGGCATGTGAGAAACAATTCTATTCCAATATATATCATCAGTGTCAGAAGCAGCACATTGGAGTGAAACCCTTCAGAAGTGAGGTGAACAAAATGTCATTAGTGAAGAGCTGTACATGCAGTGAGTCTCAGAAGCCCTCTACCTGCAGGGATGTTGGGAAGGACTTCCTGGCCAGCTCAGGATTTCTCCAGCAACTGGCCACTCATACCAGAGAAAAGTCAAATAGCAGAACCTTGTGTTGGACTGCCTTTCACAGGAGAAAAATACATTACAACTGGGGAAAGTTCAACAAAGCCTTCAGCTACAAACACATACTTCTTCAGCCTCAGAGAGCCCTCACTAAAGAAAGATGCTACATGTGCAATGAATGTGGGAAGTCCTTTAGCCATAAGTCTAGTCTCATTAAACACCAGAGAGTTCACACTAGAGAAAGGCCTTATAAATGTGGAGAATGTGGCAAGTTCTTTAGCCAAAGCTCAACCCTCTTTCAACATCAGAGAGTTCACACTGGAGAAAGGCCTTATGAGTGCAGGGAATGTGGGAAATCCTTTAACCAAAGCTGTAGCTTCAATAACCATTGAAAAATTCACACTGGAGAAAGACCTTATGAATGCAATGAATGTGGGAAATCCTTTAGCCAAAGGTCTAACCTCATTGAACATCAGAGAATTCACACTGGAGAAAGGCCTTATGAGTGCAGCAAATGTGGGAAATCCTTTAGCTAAAGCTCTGTATTACAGCAACACCATACTGTTCACACTGGAGAAAGACCTTATGAGTGTGGTGAATGTGGAAAATTTTTCACCTACGATTCCAATCTCATAAAACACCAGAAAGTTCACACTGGATTGAAGCCTTATGAGTGCACCGAATATAGGAAATCATTTAGTCATAATTGCAGCCTCACTCTACATCTGAGAGTTCATACTGGAGAAAAGCCTTATGACTGCAATGAATGTGGGAAATCCTTTAGTCAAAGATCTGCACTCCTTAAACACCAGAGAGTTCACACTCAATAAAGGCCCTACGAGTGCAATGAATGTGGGAAAACGTTTAGGCGAAGGTCCAATTTCAGTGATCATTGGAGAGTTCACGCTGGAGAAAGGCGTTATGAATGTGGCCAGTGTGGAAAATCTTTTAGCAGAAGCTCTGGCCTCACTCGACACCAGCGAGTTCACACTGGAATAGGGCCTTATGGGTGTGTTGAATATGAGAAAGCCATCCACCAAAGGCCTTACCTCATCAGGTACCACAAAGTTCACATGAGAAAAACACCTTCGATGTACTAGGAATGTGCTAGTTCCTTATTCAACATCACAGCATTGGAGGAGCTCCAGTAAGGGTGCCATCTGCCTGAATTGAACCTCATTCTTTCAGACATCCACATACATTCCAGGTATGTGGGAGAATCTGAGGAATTGTGTTGTGCTTTCGAATCTGTGTGGGGCTCTTGCCAGATTTTTATCACTGTTAGGATTGTAGCCCAAGCCATTTGACTTCTACTAGCTGGGTGGAACACACAGTGAGCATCACTGACCCACGTTAATTTGCTGTAAGGAAGTGTCTGTGTTCTCCCATTTGTTGGAGGGATTTATGAGAAGCCTGAGCACTCATTTCTCTCTCTCTCTCTCTTTTTTTTTTTTTTTTTTTTTTTTGAGACAGAGTCTTACTCTATCACTCAGGCTGGAGTTCTGTGTCATGATCTTGGCTCACAGCAACCTCTGCCTCCCTGGTTCAAGCGATTTTCCTGCCTCACCCTCCCGAGTAGCTGGGATTACAGGTGTACTCCACTACGCCTGGCTAATTTTTGTGTTTTTAGTAGAGACAAGGTTTCACCATGTTAGCCAGGCTGGTCTTGAACTCCTGACTTCAGATGATCCACCTGCCTTGGCCTCCCAAAGTGCCTTGATTACAGGCGTGAGCCACCACGCCTGGCTGTGGATTAAACTTAAAAGTATATGGTAAACCTGGGCAATATAGTGAGACTTTGTCTCTACAAAAAAAAAAAAAAAATTAAAAATTAGCTAAACATGGTGTCGTGTGCCTGTAGTCCCAGCTATTCAGAATGCTGAGGTGGGAGGATTGCTTGAGCTTAGGAGGTAGAGGCTGCAGTGAGCTAGGATCATGCCAATGCACTCCAGCCTGAGTGACAGTATGACCCTATCTCAAAAGAAAATGATGTGGTATAAATGTCCATTACATTGTGCACAACACAAAAACATTGAAAAGAATTATGAAATATTCTTCCAATATTCAAAGCGATTATTACATACAGCAAGGAAGTCATTCACATCTTTCAAGAAAGAGCCCAGCATGGAACCCCCATCCCCACATGGGGTGCATTGAGGACCCAGGACCCACCAGCTCGTGGGACTGAGTCCTTCAAATCAAGGCTCTTAAGTGGATGGGGGTGACCTGCTGTGGCCCCAGCTTCTAGCATGACTTCCTGGAGTCAAGGTGTTTGGAAAAGCAGCACAAAGTGGTGGTGAAATCCATCTAAGGCGCATACCTGTTGGAGACCAACAGTCAAGTATGGGAATGGAAAGATGAACATTACTTTAAGGAGAGAGTTCAGAGAGCACACACCCCTTACAAGGTAAGAGGTGGGGTCACAGAAACCAACCCACAGGGAGTGTTGCTATGCTGGCTGCAGGGGGATCTCTTCCAGCCCCAGTTCCACTCTGTCCTGTACCCCTACCTGAATCTAGTTCCTTGGGAGAGGAAAAGTATCTGCTAAGATGTAGGGTTGTTCCTAATGTGGAAGGCCTCCACTGACCACTGGATGCTCGGAGTGGCCCACGACCTCTGGCCAGCCAGTGTCTCTGACACTATATGGCCTCTGCAGCTTCCATCCAGCTCACAGACTCCACAGCTGTTCTCTACTGAGCCTTGTAAAGTCTCATTCTACACAAGCTGACTTTCATTTTTCACAGTAGACCTAGGCGATCTGGAGTAGATTTTTGCAGCTGTTTTTTGGAACACATCCCAGTCTCTTACTGGAAGAATTTACATGAGGAAACTCGGTAAACACTACAAACAAGGACTAGATTTGTCGTATTTTTAATAGCCTGGATTTAAGAAAATCATGGAGAATATGTTAATAATACAGACTAAACCAGATGTGATGGCTTCTACCTGAAATCTCGGCTACTTTGGGAGGCTTAGGCAAAAGGACCACTTGAGCCCAGGAGTTTCTGACCAACCTAGGTGATATAGCAAGACCCTGTGTTAAAATATATATATATGTAGATTAAGTTAAATGTGTATAATGTATGTTATGACTTTGTACATAATACAAAGAATTTAGGGAAAAAATGAGAAAATGTTCTGCAAGCATTTCTTTTTATTTTATTATTTTTTGAGACAGTCTCACTCTGCTGCCCAGGCTAGAGTGCAATGAATGGCATGATCTCGGCTCCCTGCAACCTCCACCTCCCGGGTTCAAGTGATTCTCCTGCCTCAGCTTCCTGAATAGCTGGGATTACAGGCGCCTGCCACCATGCCCAGCTAATTTTTGTATTTTTAGTAGAGATGGGGTTTCACCATGCTGGTCAGTCTTCCTGGTAATACAGGGAGTTCTTCGAGATCTTATCCATGACCACCACCGTGCTATCTCTAGAAGTCTGCAGCAGCCACGGCATTACTGGGCTTGGGGTTGCTCCCTAATGCAAATACAGCTGCAGTGACCAAAAACTTAGATCACAACGCTCAAGCCCCTTTGAATACCTGGAAAACCTTCCCAAGAAGGATGCGTCCAAACAAGCCCAGGCTTGATTGTAGACTATAACAGATACCTAACTCTTTAATGTCCAGACACTGATGAATGTCCATAAGCGTCAAGACCATCCAGGAAAAAAAGACTTCACCAAATGAACTACATAAGGAACCAGTGACCAATCCCAGAGAGACAATGATATAATCCTGCAGATATAATTCAAAATAACTTTTGAGGAAACTCAATGAAATTCAAGATAACACAGAGAAATAATTTAGAAGAAATTCCATCTGTCCTATCAGATAAATTTAACAAAGAGATTGAAATAATTAACAGGATTTTCAAGGCCGGGCACCGTGGCTCACGCCTGTAATCCCAGCACTTTGGGAGGCCAAGGTGGGCAGATCATGAGGTCAGGAGATCGAGACCATCATGGCTAACACGGTGAAACCCCGTCTCTACTAAAAATGCAAAAAATTAGCCAGACATGGCAGCGGGCGCCTGTAGTCCCAGCTACTTGGGAGGCTGAGGCAGGAGAATGGCGGGAACCCGGGAGGCGGAGCTTGCACTGAGCCGAGATCGTGCCACTACACTCCAGCCTGGGCGACTGAGCGAGACTCCGTCTCAAAAAAAAAAAAAAAAAAGGATTTTCAAATCCAGAGTTGAAAAATACAATTGACAGGCTGGGTGCGGTGGCTCACACCTGTAATCCCAGCACTTTGGGAGGCCAAGGCTGGCAGATTACCTGAGGTCAGGAGTTCGAGACCAGCCTGGCCAACAAGGCAAAACCCTGTCTTTACTAAAATTACAAAAATTGGCTGGGTGTGATGGCGGGCACCTGTAATCCCAGCTATTCCAGACGCTGAGGCAGGAGAATCGCTTGAACCCAGAAGGTGGAGGTTGCAGTGAGCCAAGATCATGCCATTGCACTCCAGCAACAGAGCGAGAATCTGTCTCAAAGAAAAGAAAAGAAAAATACAATTGACATACTGAATAATGCATCAGGGTCTCTTAACAACATATCTGATCAAGCAGAAGAAAGAATTAGTGAGCTTGAAGTCAGGCTACTTGAAAACACAGAGGAGACGAAAAAGAATAAAAAAGAATGAACCATGCCTATGCGATCTGGAATATAGCCTCAAAAGTGCAAATTTAAGGGCAATTGGCCTTTTTAATTAAGAGGTGGATAGAGATATAGAAGTTGAAAGTTTATTCAGAGATTTTCAAGATGGTTGGCCAGATGCAGCCAGGAGGAACATCTGCCACCAAGGGACCAGAACATTGGGGAGACTAGTACGCTCATAGCAGATTTTCAGAGGGATGACAGGAGTGGATGGAGGGAAGACAGAGATGCTGAGTTGTAGTGTGAGGAAACTAGGAACCCTGAACGTGGCTACAACTCACCACTCCCCAAGACTTGTTCCTAGCTCTCAGTGACTCCTAGGGAAGGGGTGAATTAAGCAGGTACAGAGTCACCCACTTTTGCCATTGGCCTCTGGAAACCTGCCAGCAGGAGACTCCATGACCCCAGTGGAGCACAGCCAGACAAGCCCATTCCCCAAGGCTCACCTTGCTCCCCATACAATGAGCATTCCCATACACTAACAACATTCAAGCTGAGACCGAAATCCAGAATGCAATTTCATTCACAATAGCCACAAAAAGAATAAAACACCTAGGATTACAGCTAACCAAAGACGTGAATGGTCTCTACATTGAGAATAACAAAACACTGCTCGAAGAAATCAGAGGTGACAGAAACAAATGGAAAAACGTTCCATGCTCATGGATGGGAAGAATCAATATTGTCAAAATGGCCATACTGCCTAAAACAACTTATAGATTCAACATTATTCCTATTAAACGCCCAATGACATTCTTCACAGAATTAGGAAAAAAAAAATTTAAAGTTCATATGGTGGCAAGATGTGGTGGCTCATGCCTGTAATCCCACCACTTTGGGAGGCCAAGGTGGGCAGATCACTTGAGGTCAGGAGTTCTATTGGGGGAAACCCCACCCCCGATATTCAACATAGGTTTTTTCTGTTTCCCTAAGTGTTGGCTAGTCTGAGAAATAAAGGGAAAGAGTACAAAAGAGAGAAATTTTAAAGCTGGGTGTCTGGGGGAGACATCACATCTCAGCAGGTTTCGTGATGCTCACTGAGCCATAAAACCAGCAAGTTTTTCTTGGTGATTTTCAAAAGGGAAGGGAGTGTATGAATAGGGTGTGGGTCACAGAGATCACATGCTTCACAAGGTAATAAAATATCACAAAGCAAATAGAGGCAGGGTGAGATCACAGGAGGGGGTGAAATTAAAATTGCTAATGAAGTTTCGGGCACGCATTGTCATTGATAACATCTTATGAGGAGACAGGGTTTGAGAGCAGACAACCTGTCTGACCAAAATTTATTAGGTGGGAATTTCCTCATTCTAATAAGCCTGGGAGTGCTACAGGAGACTCGGGCTTATTTCATCCCTTTGGCTTCAACGGTAAAAGACAGCCACCCCTAAAGCGGCCATTTCAGAGGCCTGCCCTCAGGGGCCATTCTCTTTCTCAGTTCCTTGCTGAGAAAAAGAATTCAGCGATATTTCTCCTATTTGCTTTTGAAAGAAGAGAAATATGGCTCTGTTCTGTCTGGCTCACCAGCAGTCAGAGTTTAAGGTTATCTCCCTTGTTCCCTGAACATTACTGTTATCCTGTTATTTTTTCAAGGTGCCCAGATTTCATACTGTTCAAGCACAAATGTTCTACAAACAATATTTGCAGTTAGCACAATCATCACAGGATCCTGAGGCGACATATATCCTCCTCAGCTAACGAAGATGATGGGATTAAGAGATTAAAGTAAAGACAGGCATAGGAAATCACGTGGGTGTTGATTGGGGAAGTGATAAGTGTCCATGAAATCTTCACAATTTATGTTCAGAGATTGCAGTAAAGACAGGTGTAAGAAATTATAAAATTATTAATTTTGGGAACTGATAAATGTCCATGAAATCCTCACAATTTATGTTCTTCTGCCACGGCTTCAGCCAGTCCCTCCATTCGGGGTCCCTGACTTGCCGCAACAGAGTTCAAGACCAGCCTGGCCAACGTGTTGAAACCCTGTCTCTACCAAAAAACACAAGAAGTAGCCAGGCATGGTACTGCACACCTGTAGTCCCAGCTACTCTGGAGGCTAGGTGGGAGAATAGCTTGAACCCGGGAGGCCAACGTTGCAGTCAGCCAACTTCACACCACTACACTCCAGTGTGGGCAGCGTAGTGAGACCCTGTCTCTAGATTAAATAAATAAATAGATAAATAAATTTTATATGGAACAATAAAAGGCTTAAATAGCCAAAGCGATCCTCAGCAAAAAGAACAAAGCAGGAGGTGTCACAGTACCCAATTTCAAACAATACTGCAAGGCTACAGTAACGAAAACAAGATGGTATTGGTACAAAAGCAGACACATAGACCAGTGGAACAGAATAGAGAGCCCAGAAATAATGCTGCACACCTACAACCATCTGATCTTTGACAGACTCTACAAAAACAAGAAATGGGGAAAGGACTCCCTATTCAATAAATGGTGCTGGAATAAATGGCTAGCCATATGCAGAAGATTGAAATTGGACCCTTTCCTTACACTATATACAAAAATCAACTCAGGATGGTTTAAAGAATTAAATGTAAAACCTAAACCTATAAATCCCCTAGAAAGAAAACTAAGAAATACTATTCCAGATATAAGGTCTGGCAGTGATTCATGACAAAGACTCCAGAAGCAATTTCAATAAAAACAAAAATGGACAGTTGGGACCTAATTAAACTAAAGAGCTTCTGCACAGCAAAAGAAACTATCCACACAGTAAATAGACAACCAACCGAATGGGAAAAAATATTCACAAACTATGAATCTGACAAAGATCTATTATCCAGCATCTATAAGGAACCTAAACAAATTTACAAACAAAAAACTAACAGCCCCATTAAAAAGCAGGCAAAGTACATGAACAGACACTTTTCAGAGGAAGACATTCAGGCAGCCAACAAGCATATTTAAAAAAAAATGTTCAACATCAGTAATTATTGGAGAAATGCTAATCAAAAAAAAACCCTAATGAGACACCATCTTGCACCAGTCAGAGTGACTATTACTAAAAAAATCAAAATAACGGATGTTGGTGAGGTTATGGAGAAAAGGGAATGCTTATGCACTGCTGGTGGGAATGTAAACTACTTCAGGTATTGTGGAAAGCAGCTTAGTGATTTCTTAACTACTATTTGATCCAACAATCCTATTATTGGGTATATGTGCAAAGGAATATAGATTGTTCTGCCATAGAGACATGCACGCATATGTTCATTGCAGCACTATTCACAATATCAAAGACATGGAATCAACATAAATGCCCATCAACACGAGACTGGATAATGAAAATATGGTACATATACACCATGAAATATTATACAGCCATAAAAAACAATGAGATCGTGTCTTTTGCAGCAACGTGAATGAAGCTGAAGGCCATTATTACAAACTAACTAATGCAGGAACAGAAAACTAAATACTACACGTTCTCACTTATAAGTAGAAGCTAAACATTGAGTACATATGGACACAAAGAAGGGAACAACAGACAGACACCGGGGCCTATCGGGGGAACCAGCCCCCAATATTTCAATGTAGGGTCTTTCTATTTTCCCTAAGTGTCAACTGGTCTGAGAAATAAAGAGAAAGAGTACAAAGAGAGGAATTTTACAGCTGGGACTCCGGGGGTGACATCACATATTGGTAGGTCCGTGATGTCCCCTGAGCCACAAAACCAGCAAGTTTTTATTAGGGATTTCAAAAGGGGAGGGGATGTACGAACAGGGAGTAGGCCACAAAGATCACATGCTTCAAAGGGCAATAAAGATCACAAGGCAAAGGGCAAAACAAAGATCATAAGGCAAGGGCTAAATTGGAATTATTGGTGAGGGTCTATGTTCCACTTTGCACTTATTGTCTTTATAAACATCTTAACAGAAAACAGGGTTCGAGAGTAGAGAACCAGTCTGACCAAAATTTACCAGGCTGGAATTTCCCAATCCTAGTAAGCCTGAGGGTACTGCAGGAGACCAGGGTGTATTTCAGTCCTTATCTCAACTGCATAAGATAAACACTGCCAGAGAGGCCATTTATAGACCTCCCTCTAGGAATGCATTCCTTCCCCGGGGTATTAATTCTTAATATTCCTTGCTGGGAAAATAATTCAGCAATATATCTCCTACTTGCACGTCCCTTTAAAGGCTCTTTGCAAGAAGAAAAATATGGCTCTATTCTGCCTGACCCCACAGGCAGTCAGACCTTATGGTTATGTTCCCTTGTTCCCTGAAAATCGCTGTTATTTTGTTCTTTTTCAAGGTGCAGTGATTTTATATTGTTCAAACATACGTTTTACAATCAATTTATACAATAGTGGCCCTGAGGTGACATACATTCTCAGCTTACGAAGATAACAGGATTAAGAAATTAAAGACAGGCATAAAAAATTATGAGTATTATTTGGGAACTGATAAATGTCCATGAAATATTCACAATTTATGTTTAGAGATTGCAGTAAAGACAGGCATAAGAAATTATAAAAGTATTAATTTTGGGAACTGCTGTATGTCCATATTAAAATGAAATCTTCACAATTTATGTTCCTCTGCTACAACTTCAGCCTGTCCCTCTGTTCGGAGTCCCTGACTTCCCTCAACAGGGGTCTACTTGACTTTCCGCAACAGGATGGGAGGAGAAGGATTGAAAAACTAACTTTTGAATAGTATACATGTTCGGCCGGGCGCGGTGGCTCACGCCTGTAATCCCAGCACTTTGGGAGGCCAAGGTGGGCGGATCACAAGGTCAGGAGATCAAGACCACGGTGAAACCCCGTCTCTACTAAAAATATAAAAACTTAGCCAGGCGCGGTGGCGGGCGCCTGTAGTCCCAGCTACTCAGGAGGCTGAGGCAGGAGAATGGCGTGAACCCGGGAGGCGGAGCTTGCAGTGAGCCAAGATCGCACCACTGCCCTCCAGCCAGGGGGACAGAGCGAGACTCCGTCTCAAAAAAAAGAAAAGAAAAGAAAAGAAAATCATGAAAGGTATAGGGGAGAATCAAATAACTCCTTCCAGGAAAGTACAAATTTTTAAATGGTTATAAAGAAGTAAGACAAATAAAGAAAACATGGATAGGAATGAAACTAAGAGGTAAAACAAAAGGTAGAAATCATGATACTCATCCCAGCATGGTGGAAATCTTTGGATGGCTATTAGATGAATAAAATAAAAACTGATGGGATTAAAACAAAGGTCTGAGTATAACACTATTCAAGGTTGGGTGGACCAAAGAAAGTTCCTGTTGATCCCCCAACATTAAAGAGCCTTAAGCTAAGTTGCTGTAGTTCCTGAAGTTTGGATAAATTTTAAAAGCCAGAAGGTAAAGATACTATGAGAAACCCCACCTGGAATTGCCTAGGGTGATGGTTAGACTGGTTAATCAAGGTAGCATTTGGAAAAAAGGCCAAAGTCTCCTGGCCGGAACTCTGGGTGGAAACCTGAAGATGTCTGCACAAAACAGGGTAAAATGGTCTGGAGAGAAGAGTCCTGGGACTAGAACATAAAGTAAAAGTTGACGGGATTGTGAAAGTTGGAATGGTAAACATGCTTTTTTTTTTTTTTTTTTTAAGTTGTACTACCAGTAAACTCAGTTCTTTCCCTACTTTGTGTTGGTCACAAAAAAAAAGAACACCCAATTTGAAAAAAAAAAAAAAAAAAAAGGCAAGCAGGTTTTATTTTTGACCAGAAATGGAGAATGAGTAGCTCTTGCCCTAAATGCCTCTTCTCCCTGAACATAGAAGGCATAGGGTTTTTAGGGCCAGGCATGGTGGCTCACACCTGTAACTCCAGCACTTTGGGAGGCCGAGGCTGGTGGATCACGAGGTCAGGAGTTTGAGACCAGCCTGGCCAACACAGTAAAAATTTTTGTATTTTAGTCCCTACTAAAAATACAAAAATTAGCTGGGGGTGGAAGTGTGTGCCTGTAATCCCAGATACTTGGGAGGCTGAGGCAGGAGAATTGTTTGAACCCAGGAGGCAGAGGTTGCAGTGAGCCGAGATCATGCCATCACACTCCAGCCTCGGCAACAGGGCGAGACTCCGTCTCAAAAGAAAAAAGAAAAAGGTGTGGGGTTTTTAAGAACTGAGCGGCTGGGCGCGGTGGCTCATGCCTTTAATCCCAGCACTTTGGGAGGCCAAGACGGGTGGATCACCTGAGGTTGTGAGTTTGAGACCAGCCTGACCAGCATGGAGAAACCCCATCTCTACTAAAAATACAAAATTAGCCAGGCGTGGTGGTGCATGCCTGTAATTCCAACTACTCAGGAGGCTGAGGCAGGAGAATTGCTTGAACGTGGGAGGTGGGGGTTGCAGTGAGCCGAGATTGCGCCATTGCACTCCAGCCTGGACAACAAGAGTGAAACTCTGTCAAAAAAAAAAAAAAAAAAAAAAGGACTGAGCAACGATGTGAGAGGAATGTTAGCATGTACAAGGTGGGACTCCAGATGCACAAGCTCTGTTCATAAACATGCTTCTTCATAAAGCCCATGCATGCAAAATGTCAGTGATTACATTTGGGAGGAGGAAATTTTAGAGTTATAATGATATTTTAATGACGTAAAGGCAACTAGGGGTCATCTATTCTAGTTGCACCAGTTTGGGAGTCTTATTTTTTTCTGGTACCAGTCAGGACAATCTCTGTCCTAACCACAGAATACAAGACAGCCACAGTGAAGAATCCTCACTGCTCCTTCCTCAACTCGACACCAGACACTGAAGCCTAACCCACTCCAAACCACGAAAGATGACGATTCTGGGTTTCCTGGACTGGAGTGGCATCAGCAGCCTCAAAATACTATGCCAGCACTACCTGTTCCTGGTTTTCAATCCATGGGACACCTGAGAGAAGGCAGGTGGACAAGACACATCCACAAGTGCCTCCAAGAAATTTTCCATGACTTTGGAGGTGAAAACTTGCAGGGACCAACAGAACAGTAGCCTGGCCAGATCCCCACATCAGCTAGCCAGCCATGGAGCTTGAATAAAATAAAATGCGCCGGGCGCGGTGGCTCAAGCCTGTAATCCCAGCACTTTGGGAGGCCTGAGACGGGCGAATGACAAGGTCAGGAGATCGAGACCATCCTGGCTAACCTGGTGAAACCCCGTCTCTACTAAAAAATACAAAAAACTAGCTGGGCGAGGTGGCGGGCGCCTGTAGTCCCAGCTACTCGGGAGGCTGAGGCAGGAGAATGGCGTGAACCCGAAAGCCGGAGCTTGCAGTGAGCTGAGATCTGGCCACTGCACTCCAGTTTGGGCGACAGAGCAAGACTCCGTCTCAAAGAAAATAAAAATAAAAATAAAAAAATAAAATGCAAAGCAGTCTAAAAACAGGCGTGTTTAGTTCTACTACATGTGGACATAAGGAGATGTTAGATTGTCTGGGATGATGGGTTTTTTGGTTTGTTGGTTTGTTTTAGAGACAAAGTCTCACTCTGTCTCACAGGCCAAAATGGAGTGACATGATCATAACTCACTGTAGTCTTGACCTTACGGGATCAAGCTGTCCTCCTGCCTCAGCCTCCCATGTAGCTGGGACTACAAATGTGCACCACTACAGCCTGATAATTTATTTTTACTTTTATTTTTTTGGAAGAGACAGGGTCTCAACATCGTGACAAGGGCGGTCTCGATCTCTTGGCCTCCCAGTGTTTTGGGATTACACCTGTGAGCCATCATGCCTGCCAGGTTTATGTGTGGGGGTTGGAGTTACTTTCTTTTTCTTTAGAGAGATTGAGTCTTGTTATGTTACCCAGGCTGCACTTGAACCCTTAGGCTCAGGTGATCCCCATACCTCAGTCTTCCGAGCAGCTGTTATGACAGGCACATGCCAACATGGCCAGCATGTCTGAGAAATAGTCAACTGAGAAAACAAAACTGCGTATCTGTAGGCAAAGTCTAACCATATTGTATTGTATTGTACTGTATTGTGTTTTTTTGAGATGGAGTCTCACTCTGTCACCCAGGCTGGAGTGCAGTGGTGCGATCTCAGCTCACTGCAACCTCCGCCTCCCGAGTTTAATCAATTATCTTGTCTCAGCCTCCCGAGTAGCTGGGACTACAGGTGCATACCACCATGCCTGGCAATTTTTTTGTATTTTTAGTAGAGATGGGGTTTCACCATGTTAGCCAGGATGGTCTCGATCTCCTGACCTTGTGATCCACCTGCCTCAGGCTCCCAAAGTGCTGGGATTACAGGCATGAGTCACCGTGCCCAGCTATTTTTTTTTTATTATTATTATTTTTTGAGATGAGGTCTTGCTCTGTCATCCAGGCTGGCGTTCAGTGACACAATCTCGGCTCACTGCAACCTCTGCCTCCTGGATTCAAGCAATTCTCCTGCCTCAGCCTCCTGAGTAGCTGGGATTACAGGCACCTGCCACCACACCCCGCTAATTTTTGTATTTTTAGTAGAGATGGGGTTGTACCATGTTGGCCAGGCTGGTCTCAAACTCCTGACCTCAAGTAATCTACTTGCCATGGCCTCCCAAAGTGCTGGGATTATAGGCATGAGCCACTGCACCCGGCCTAGTTTATTTTTGATGCAAGGTTTTTTTTGGTGCCTCTTTGCCAGCCAGAAACTTCTGTGGCTGAGGGGGCTTCTGCTCATTTGTTCCTGTTGCCTCACTTTGACCCACGGCTACTGGGCTGGTCTGTCCCTGCTGCCACTTCCTGTTGCATGGGGTGGTTGCCTGGCACCAGCGGAGGATAGGAGGGCTCCTGCATTACAGCTTCTTTTGCACCCACTGTTCGGCAAGTCCCAGGTTCTTGTCCCATGTTGAAGAAGAATGAGGTTACCTGGACAACTGAAGGATGAGAAGTGTGGAGAAGAGTTTTTATTGAATGATGAAACAGCTCTCAGCAGAAAGTGAACCCCAAGTGGGTGGCCCCTACCTGAAGTAGACCTCCCCACTTGAAGGCAGGCAGTTCCCCAGTGTGGCAGAGTCCTGGACTTGTATGGGTTCAGAATGGGGGAGTGTATGCTGATTGGTTTGTGAGTATGCAAAAAAGGTTAAAACAAAGTCACCACTCAGAGGTGGGCGCAACAGTGTAAATAACCAATTAGGGAAGGTTAGGCATATGTAAAATAGGTGAAGGGTGGGGAACAGAGGCAAGTGTGCTAGACAGGAAGAAAGGTTCTCAATCTGGTCCATGGATTTATCCTGGATTGTAGCTAGGCTTTAAACTGTCTATGGCTTGAAGGTCTGGTTTCACCAGGAATCTGCCCCTGTCTGCCTAGGATTTGTCTACCTGGTGCTACTATCATTTTCACTAAGATTAACAACTTGTATAGAACTATAGTGGAACACACAACACAGAATAACAAACATATGTGCAGACAAAAGTATTATAGTGCAAACCTTGGCTTCTCTGTTTATGTTTACATTTCTGCCTACCTTAAATATCTGCTTTATTGTTTCCATCCACACTGGTATTGCCCAATACTCTCAAGAATGAAGACGAATCTCGTTTTAGAGACAAAACTATCAGAGTGATCATCCTAATCATGTACTGATCTTAATTCTATCTCTCCTTAGATATCACTACTAAAAGTTTTATCAAGATTTAATTTTTTAAATTTTATTTATTTATTTATTTTATTTATTTTTACCATCCACTAATGTTGCAACAGCTCTATTTCTTTTTTTCTTTTTCTTTTCTTTCTTTCTTTTTTTTTTTTTTTGAAACAGGTTTTGCCCTTGCTGCCTAGGTTGGAGTGCAATGACGCTATCTTGGCTCACTGCAACCTCCGCCTCCTGGGTTCAAGCAATTCTCCTACCTCAGCCTCCTGAGTAACTGGGATCACAGGTGTGCGCCACCATGCCTGGCTAATTTTTGTATTTTTGGTAGAGACAGGGTTTCACCATGTTGGCCAAGCTGGTCTCAAACTCCTGACCTCGTGATCCACCCGTCTCAGCCTCTCAAAGTGTTGGGATTACAGGCATAAGCCACAATGCCTGGCCTTCTTTCCTTTTTAGAGACAGGGTCTGGTTCTGGTACCCAGGTTGGAGCACTGTGACCCTCTCTCCCTGGGCTCCTAAGCATTGGAATCACAGGCATGAGCCACCGCCCCTGGCCTCAACAGATCTATTTCTGTCTTCACCATTAAATCAAATCACTATGTAATTATTCTATAATTCTAAAAATTTTTTATTTTTATTTTTATGTTTTATTTCTTCTAAAAAAAAAGGAATACATGTGCAGAATGTGCAGGTTTGTTACATAGGTATCTTCTCTTTTGTTGTTGTTGTTTTGTGTTAAGGTGGAGTCTCACTCTATTGCCCAGGCTGGAGTGCAGTGGAGCGATCTCAGCTCACTGCAACCTCCACCTCCCGGGTTCAAGAGATTCTCCTGCCTCAGCCTCTAGCTGGGATGACAAGTGCACGCTATCACGCCCGGCTAATTTTTGGTTTTGTTTTGCTTTGTTTTTGAGATGGAGTCTCACTCTTTCACCCAGGCTGGAGTACAGTGGTGCAATCTCGGCTCACTGCAACCTCTGCCTCCCAGGTTCAAGTGATTCTCCTGCCTCAACCTCCCAAGTAGCTGAGACTACAGGCATGCACCAGCATGCCTAGCTAATTTTTGTATTTTTAGTAGAGACGAGTTTCACTATGTTGGCCAGGCTGATCTTGAACTCCTGACTTTGTGATCCACCCGCTTCAACGTCCCAAAGTGATAGGTTTTTTTGCTTTTTTTTTTTTTGAGACGGAGTCTCACTCTGTCGCCCAGGCTGGAGTGCAGTGGCTGGATCTCAGCTCACTGCAAGCTCCACCTCCGGGGTTTATGCCATTCTCCTGCCTCAGCCTCCTGAGTAGCTGGGACTACAGGCACCCGCCACCTTGCCCGGCTAGTTTTTTGTATTTTTTAGTAGAGACGGGGTTTCACCGTGTTAGCCAGGATGGTCTCGATCTCCTGACCCGCCCATCTCAGCCTTCCAAAGTGCTGGAATTACAGGCTTGAGCCACCGCACCCAGCCAGTGATAGGTTTACAAGAATTTTTGTATTTTTAGTAGACACAGGGTTTCTCCCTGTTGGCCAGGCTGGTCTCAAACTCTTGACCTCAAATGATCCACCCACCTCAGCCTCTCAAAGTGCTGAGATTATAGACATAAGCCACCATGCCAGGTCTTTTTTTTTTTTTCTTTTTTTTTTTTTTGAGATGGAGTTTTGCTCTTGTTGCCCAGGCTGAGTGCTATGGCATGATCTCAGCTCACTGCAGCCTCCCGAGTAGCTGGGATTACAGGCATGCACCACCATACCTGGCTAATTTTGTATTTTAGTCAAGACAGGGTTTCTCCATATTGGTCAGGCTGGTCTCGAACTCCCGACCTCAGGTGATCCACTCACTTTGGCCTCCCAAAGTGCTGAGATTACAGGTGTGAGCCACCACACCTGGCCATTTTTTTTAATTATTATTATTTTTTTTTACTATTTTTTTTTTTTTGAGACAGAGTCTCTGTCTTCCAGGCTGGAATACAGTGGCAGTATCTTGCCTCAACTGCAACCTTCATCTCCCAGGTTCAAGTGATTCTGCTGCCTCAGCTGGGATTACAGGTGCTGTTACCACACCTACCTAATTTTTGGATTTTTAGTAGAGGTGGGGTTTCACCATGTTGGCCAGGCTGGTCTCAAACTCCTGACCTCAAGGGATCCTCCCACCTTAGCCTACCAAAGTGCTAGGATTGCAGTCCTGAGCCACTACACCTGGCCAACATAATCATTCTTAAAAGAGTTTTGGAATTTATATTTTACAACTGTATTCCTAACATAACGTTAATTCATTATGCAAAACACTCCTTGCAATGGAAACAGAAATAAAGAATAGCCACTTCCCAGCAATAACATGAACTCCTGGATTTAAGACACAACCAATATCAACAGGTGGAGAGCATCTTCTGCATACGTGCTCCACCTTTGAAAACTGCAGCCATTTATCACTACCAAATAGCATTTCTTTCATTGGTCTTCTTGTAAGATTGATAAATCTTAGATAAATTAATCCAGAATTAACTGAATGTAAGTTAGAATCTCAAACAAGAGATACTAAGTAGCTAAAAGTGTTGCTCAATGTACTGGATACTATGATTGATTTTATAGGCTGGAGAGTTGTTTTCTGTGGAATCACAGACAGAGATTCAGCATGTATTCCTACTTTAGGCAACACAACATTTCTCCATCTTTCTTCTCTTGTCCTATCTGGATTGGTTCTCTCTTGTCCCTGACAGACTGAGAAACTGACTCTAATACCTCAGAGTTCATTCATGTGAATTTATAACACAATAATGTTTATCAGCCTCTGCTCCCAGTGCAGGGATTTTGCGACTGAAAGACTGTTCAAAACATTATGATAATTTGGATTTTTAGTCTTTGGGGGCATCCTAAATAATAAGTTTAGCATCGAAGAGCTCAAGTTCCCCAAAATCTAAAATAAGATTTTTTCAAATACTTGAGTGATCAATTACAGACACTAATCCCCAAAAATCTCAATACGGGTTCTAAGGCTAGGTGAGACTATCCTCTACCCCAGAAGGACGCGCGCTTTAAGGACAGACCGCTGAGGTGGAGCTGGGCCTTTCCTGCAAGTAAGTGAACATGATGGTAGGGTATACCTGACAGCATAGTTTGACAGGGGACATAGACTTTCAAGGAGAGAATAGACATGAAATAGACACATGCGGAAGTATAGTCAAATTGAGGGAAGATGGCACTTAAGCCAGAGTGGTGCTTATTCACCGCTCTGTGCAATCAAGAGCCTCTGAGAAGCGCCTTCTTTACCGCCCGGGAATCGTCTTGGAACCTGAGGAAACTACATAACCCAGAAATCTCTGCGTCGAATGACAGCGCGTCAGAGCCAATGAATGCTCAAAATGCGTTTCCGCGGAAACAACATAAAGGTGGGACTTCCAGCATCCTCTACTAGCGGCCATTTTGATTGGTGTTGGATGTATTTTCCCGTGAGAGACCGCGGAGCGCTGGGGCATGTAGAAGGTGGAGAGGAGACGTTGTCCCGACTGCACAGAGGCTGCTCTGCAGTTCCTTAAAGGCGCTACGTGTGACCCGCGCCAAGGCCGGGATCGGGACCATCGTGCCCGGGTACCTGCCCTGCTCGCCCTCTGCTTTCAACCCGCCTTCCCCACCCAGTCGGATGGCGGCGGCCGCGCTGAGGCCCACGGCTCAGGTAACTGTGGCGTCTTCCGTGCCTTCAGGTCACCTCATGTTTACCTAAGTCCAAAAGCAGAGAGGAAGCGGCGCCTGCCCAAGGCTCTACAGCCTGAACCCAGCGTCGGGACACAGGCGCTCGCGTGATGGGCCCCGTTTTTAACACCCGCGGGATGCGCTGAGGAGAGCGACAGGCACAGGGACCGGTGCAGGCAAAGGCCTGAAGATGAACTGGGCCGAGAGGGTCGGAACCTAGGGTCCACAGGCACCTGTCGGGAGCAAAGTGTGAGGCAGAGCTCCTCCTGGAAGAGCAGGCTGGGGACTGTGTATTCACCCTGAGAACGCTAGAAGCCATGGACAGCTTCCAACAAAGGAAGGGCAAGATAAAAGTCCAGGCTTTAAAGGTTCCCCAAAGTCCAGCCAAAAAAAAGAACACAGAGGCCGGGCGCGGTGGCTCACGCCTGTAGTCCAAGCACTTTGGGAGGCCGAGGCGGGCGGATCACGAGATCAGGAGATCGAGACCATCCTGGCTAATACGGTGAAACCCCGTCTCTACTGAAAACACAAAAAATTAGCCTGGCATGGTGGCGGACGCCTGTAGTCCCAGCTACTCGGGAGGCTGAGGCAGGAGAATGGCGTAAACCCGGGAGGCGGAGCTTGCAGTGAGCCGAGATCGTGCCACTGCACTCCAGCCTGGGCGACAGAGGGAGACTCCGTCTCAAAAAAAAAAAAAAAAAAAAAAAATAGGGGATGACTTTCGGGCCCTGGGAGGTTGAATTCTTGTTCAACCTCTATAGATCACATAGGTGCTAAGAGATGACATTTTGTACTGAGGCGCTCGGTTCAGCCAACCAACCCGCGTTTACCTGGTTACAGGGCCAAGAAAGGGTTCAGGGAGGCCAGAGCTTATCAAATCTCATCAGGGACACATTCTTGTAGCTTGTACCTCTCCTCACGGGAATTCCTGGCTGCAGAAGCACTTGCAGAACCTCCACAGGGAAGCGGAGGGTGTTATTCCCTCACTGGCCCTAACTCCTATCCACATACTCTTTAGACTGGGATGTCCTGGGACTCTTAGGTACCTTTTTTTTTTCTTTTTTTTTTCTTTTTTTTTTTTTTAGTTTTTTGATCTGGGAACCCTGGAGGAACCTTAAACCCGGGATCCTAAGTCTGTGACACAGGATATATGGTGGTGTTCCCATTTCTGTCAACCAGTATAAACATACTTGGGAGGTTAACCCAGGAGTTAGTACCAGGATGTGAAATGCTTAGAGGTGAAACTGACCAGAGGGAAGAGGTGTTGTTGCCACAATTTCATCTGGCTGTAGTCTCCTCTGGCTTTACAGTGAACAGACTGTGGGGTTGAGAGAGGAGGAAATAAGATGAGAGTTGAGGCTTTTGCCATAATCCAAGTGAGGATTAACAGACTAAGATTCATGGCTAAGGAGATGTGGCTGGATTCAAAGTTTATATTTTGTAACAAGCATCTAGGTTTCCTAATACGCAAAGAAAGGGCATGAAGAGAGCAACCAGGAGCGCAAGGTTTTTGGTCTTAGCAGCTGTAGCTGTGGAAGCTGCATCAGCTGAGGTGAGCATGTTGGTAGTAAACATAATTAGAATATTATGCAGATATCAAGATGACTGTTTTGGCCATATGAAAAGTCAGAGACGGATAAGTGTGGCATCCAATGGACATGCAGGTTGGGATATCCGGGAAGGGACTGACACTGGAGACATCTAATATATGGTAGCTAATGTGTATGCTATAGTGAGTGAGCCATGGGTCACATTAAGGAGAGCACACTTCAGATTCTGGTGGTAAATCTTTTAGGGGACCAGAAAGCAGTGGTTGAAAGATGAGGACTGCATCTGTTGCTTCGGTCCCTGGGTAATGTTATTGGGCTTCCTAAACGCTGGAGAGGTAGGTAAGTGACCGTGATGGTAGGGTATACCTGTCAGCATGATTTGACAGGGGACATAGACTTTCAAGGAGAGAATAGACATGACATAGATACATGCAGAAGTATAGTCAAATTGAGGGAAGATGACACTTAGGCCACAGTGGTGCTTATTCACCACTCTGCAATCAAGATTTGAGATGACTTTGGTAGTGTGTAGGGGGTTTCATTACGCGTGCTGAATATGCTCAGGGAGAAATGTGGTCATCTGTGACAGTAGGTCCTCGGCCTTAAATGGATTAAAAACAAGACCTTTTTTTTTTTTTTTTTTTTGTGAGAGGAAGTCTTGCTCTGTCACCCGGGCTGGTGTATAGTGGCGCAATCTCAGCTCACTACAACTTCCACCTCCCAGGTTCAAGTGATTCTCCTGCCTCAGCCTCCTGGTAGCTGAGAATACAGGCGCGTGCCACCATGTCCCGCTAATTTTTTTTTGTATTTTTAGTAGAGACAGGATTTCACCATATTGGCCAGGCTGGTCTCAAACTCCTGACCTCATGATCCACCCGCCTTGGCCTCCCAAAGTGCTAGGATTACAGGAGTGAGCCACCGTGCCTGTCCAGGACTGTTTTTTTGTTGTTGTTGTTTTTTGTTTTTTGTTTTTTTGAGATGAAGTCTCGCTCTTGTTCCCCAAGCTGGAGTGCAGTGACACGATCTCGGCTCACTGAACATCCGCCTCCTGGGCTCAAGCGATTCTCCTGCCTCCTGAGTAGCTGGGATTACAGGTGCATACCACCATACCCAGCTAATTTTTTGTGTTTTAAGTGGAGACGGCGTTTCACCGTGTTGGCCAGGCTGGTCTCGAATTCATGACCTCAGGTGATCCACCCACTTCAGCCTCCCAAAGTGCTAGGATTACAGGCGTGAGCCAGCACGCCCAGCCAGGACTGGTCTTTAAATGGCAATGGTATTAGGTGAATGGAAGTTGGTCCATGTTGCTGAAGGGTAAGCCATTGCAGCACAGAAGTGGAATAAGACCACGGATATCTGAAGTTACATGTGGTTTTGTGTGGCTGTGGAGTAATGCAAGGAGGCATTCATAGAATTATTAGGGATTACCACTGCTAATGGGAACAGTGGTCATTTTGTGTTATTATTGGATCCTGTTTGAATATGTGAAGCATACTTGATGCTGTCAGCCATATTGTGGTATAAAGCCAAAAGTGGAGGCCCAGTGTGATGTGCCACCTTGACATCTAGTGATATTGGTATGACCTGAAATGACCTGAGAGCCAATTCCCTTCCCACTAGGCTCTTTTAGATAATAATCAACATGGCCTAATAATCCTCTTATTAGGGAGACCAGGCAGAATTCCTGGTTCTTATACTTTGTAGTGAGTTTCAATTTTATACTTACCCACAGTGTTACTCAAACAAGCCAGTTGCATCCTCCCAGGGGATTCAGGGGTCATCACACCCTCTTCATTTTAAAAGCTTGCATACCATAATTTCTGGTCGTGCACTCTTACCCATAGTGCAACCCCTGTGTGGTCCTCCATGGTGAGGGATGTCCTTCTCTAGACTTTGAGTGTATTTGATTTGTAAACATATTTATAGCACCTGTCTAGTGTTTGATGTCATGTGTTTGATCATTAATATAACTGTAAGGTGAAAATCCCACCCTTACTGGTAGAAGGAAGAAGAGGATATAAACATACTTTAACTTGTGCGGAGGCAGAGGCCAATGTGGGAGGTAGTTTGGTGGGGGTGGCCATGGGCATGTGTCTGTGCAATCTAAAGAATGATATGTATTTTGGCCTAGCACAGTGGCTCATGCCTGTAATCCCAGCACATTGGGAGGCTGAGGTGGGTGAATCACTTGAGCTTAGGATTTTGAGACCAACCTGGGCAACATGGTGAAACCTTCTCTCTACCAAAAAAAAAAAAAATTATCCGGGCATGGTGACGTGCACCTGTAGTCCCATCTACTCGGGAGGCTAAGGCCAGAGAATTACTCGTGCCCAGGAGACAGAGGTTGCAGCGAGCTGAGATCACATCATTGCACTCCAGCTTGGGCAATGGGAGTGAAACGCTATCTCAAAAAAAAAAAAAAAACAAGAAAAAAAGGAATGTGTATTTAGAGAAGGAGTATGTCTGATAGACGGAGGATGCTTCATTGGGATTTACATGACTTCATCTCTAGCAGGGGCATTGGCTCTCAGAAGGTATGGACTGCTTTATGTCAGCACCAAAACATAGAAACCTATTGGTTCCCCCACTTCTTGTTGCTGATGGCTGTACACCATGGCCATGTGAGCCCATGAGAAGATAGTGACACCAGTGGGCCTAGCTTCTCCTTGTAGTTTAGGACCTTGGGAGGAGGAAGGGCAAAGGTGGATAAGTGGATGAGCATATGGAGTGTTTGTGGTTTCATCTATCGTCATCATGGCAGGGCACTGTGACCTTTGAAGATGTGGCTGTGAACTTTTCCCAGGAGGAATGGAGTCTCCTTAGTGAGGCTCAGAGATGCCTTTATCATGACGTGATGCTGGAGAACCTGGCACTTATATCTTCTCTAGGTAAGGCACTCACACTGTTCTCTGTGACCTCAGCTAGTGTCTGCTCGTCCCCATCTTTTTCCCCATGGCAAGACTGTTTTCTTCACTTCAGGAGCCTGGGCACAGGTTCCTCTCTTAGTTCCCTGGGTAGGTTCTGTGGTAGGTAGGACTGAGGTGTGTGCACCGCCCTCTCTTCTCCTTGAGCAGCCCCAACACCTGCTTTGCTGCAAGCTCCCAGAGATGGAGCTTTACATGCACCATAATGCATCCCACCTTGCTCGCCCTCTGGCTGTTGAGTAATTTTTCCGGATCCGAGACTGGTATGCTCAGGTTCTGCTTCCTTGCTCTAGGTGACATTTATTCATGACTGCCTGTGCTAGGAATTCCTTCCATCATTGATGTTCTCAATACTTACTTGCACCATAGGCTGTTCTTGCAAGACCTTCCTTATAAATTATCTTGTTTGTTTTGTTTTGTTCTGTTTTGTTTTCAGAGACAGTCTTACTCTATCACCCAGGCTGGAGTGCAGTAGTGTGATCATAGCTCACTGTAGCCTCAATCTCCCAGGCTCAAGCAATCCTCCTTCCTCAGCCTCTGGAGTAACTGGGACTAGAGGCTTCTGCCACCACATCCACTAATTTTTGTTTTTATTTTTAATATGAGGTCTGGCTGTATTGCCCAGACTGCTCTCTGACTGCTGACCTCACGTGATGCTCCCACCTCATCCTCCCAAAGTGCCGGGATTACAAGCATGAGCCAGTGTGCCCTGACCATTTTTTGTGTGTGTTTTTTTTTTTTCCAGACAGGGTTTCATTGTCATCCAGGCTGCAATCTACTGATGCAATCATGGCTCACTTCATTCTCAACCTTCTGGGCTCAAGTAATCCTTCCACTTGACTCCTAAGTAGCTGGGACTACAGGAGCATGCCACCCTGCCCAACTAATTTTTGTTCATTTTTTGTTTTGTTTTGTTTTGTTTTTGAGATGGAGTCTTGCTCTGTCACCCAGGCTGGAGTGCAGTGGTGGGGTTTCACCATGTTAGCCAGGATGGTCTCGATCTCCTGACCTCGTGATCCTGCCTGCCTCGGGCTCCCAAGGTGCTGGGATTACAGGCGTGAGCCACCGCACCCGGCCTCGTTTGTTTGTTTTGTAGAGATGGTGTCTCATTATGTTACCCAGGTTGGTCTTGAACTCCTAGGGTCAAGCAGTCCTCCCAGTTTGGCCTCCCCAAGTGCTGGGATTATAGGTATGAGCCACTGCACCTGGCCAAAAATTCTCTTTGTAATATTTAGTTTTCTTTCCTATGGGCTATGATGTGCTGATTTTTTCTGAACTATTGGCTGTTCTTTTCTCTTGTCTTTCTCTTATTCTTTATGTCATCCATTTCCCATGTAAATTCCATGTGTATCTTTGCAGTGGGACTGAGAGTTCTCAGTGATGGAGAAGTTGCAGCTAAACCCAGACTCATGATGGGCCCAGAGGGAGGCCACCTCTAAGGAGTAACACCCTTATATAACATTAGGGATTTAGGAAAGTCATACTAGAAGCTCTCTGATTTCACAAGTATTTACCTAGCAACATGACTAGCTATATGCTGTTTCTGTCTTCCCCATTCTTGAGAGTTTCAGACTTCACCGTTCTATACCCTGTCACTTCTACTCTGATGCCAGCCCAGGACTAATCTTCACATCTCTGGATCCCACCTGTCACCCATTTTTCTCACATTTCCATCTGCAGCGGACTCCAGTACTGGCATATCAGTTTTGTATTAGGAAGTGTGTACACATTGCTAAGCCATACCTGACCAACAGCTGCTTTGTTGTACTCATATTTTCATGTGACACACAAACAGGTATATCTAACAGAGGTATTACTCCATGGAAATAATTGCAGAAACAGAATGTTGCCTTTAAGTTGAAAATAAGTCTTCCAATTACTGGGTTAGAATGGTTACAGAATGGAGGGGGCCACATGATGTGAAGGAGCCAACAATACATGCACTACAGGAAGTAGAGGCAGGGTCTACAATTCCTTCCTGTGAAAACATCTAAAGGACCTTCATAAAGCATGTGGATGTTATATAAAAGGATGTGTGTAGGCCCAAGTAAATATAAGTACAATAAAGCAGCCATTGATCAGGTATGGCTTAGTAATACTTCCCTTCAGAAGTACCTTGCATTTTACCAGCATTTTATTTCTTTTAGGTTGTTGGTATGGGGCAAAAGACGAGACACCTTCTAAGCAGACCCTTTCTATACAACAAGAGTCCCCACTCAGGACACATTGGACAAGTGTATGTACCAAGAAGGTCCACCTCTGGGGAATGTGTGGCCCTCTCCTGGGAGATATCTTACACCAGGGAACACAACACAATCAGAAATTGAATGGGTTTGGGGCATGTGAAAAAACACTGGATGACGATGCAAACCATCATCAAGACCAGAAGCAGCACGTTGGAGAGAAATCGTATAGAAGCAATGCCAAGGGAACATCGTTTGTAAAGAACTATAAATTCCATGTGTCACATGAGCCATTTATCTTTCATGAGGTTGGGAAAGACTTTTTGTCCAGCTTGAGATTACTCCAACAAGAGGACACTTACGCTTCAGGGAAGTCAAACTTTGAAATTAAGCATGGGATACCCCTTCAGGGTGGAAAAACTCATTACATCTGTGGAGCGTCCACAATACCCTTCAGCAACAAACACTCACTTGTCCTTCACCAGAGACTTCTCCCTAGAGAAGGACCTTATGTATGCAGTGATTCTGGGAAATTCACTAGCAAAAGTTTCAATAATCACCAGGGAGTTCACACTGGAAAAAGACCTTATCAGTGTGGACAATGTGATGAATCATTTTGGTATAAGGCCCATCTCACTGAACACCAGAGAGTTCACACTGGAGAAAGACCTTATGAGTGTGGAGAATGTGATAAATCTTTTAGTCATAAGCACAGTCTTGTTGACCATCAGCGAGTTCACACTGGAGAAAGACCTTATGAATGTAATGAATGTAGGAAATCTTTTAGCCATAAGCGCAGCCTTGTTCACCACCAGCGAGTTCACACTGGAGAAAGACCTTATCAGTGTGGAGAATGTGGGAAATCATTTAATCACAAGTGCAACCTCATTCAGCATCAGCGAGTTCACACTGGAGAAAGGCCTTTTGAGTGTACGGCATGTGGGAAGTTATTTAGGAGCAACTCCCACCTAAAGGAACACCAGAGAGTTCACACTGGAGAAAGACCCTATGAGTGTAAAGAATGTAGGAAGTCATTTAGGTACAAGTCACACCTCACTGAACACCAGAGAGTTCACACCGGAGAAAGGCCATACGAGTGTAGAGAATGTGGGAAATGTTTTCATCAAAAGGGCAGTCTCATTCAACATCAGCAGATCCACTCTGGAGAAAGGCCACATGAGTGTGGAGAATGTGGGAAATGTTTCCATCAAAAGGGCAGTCTCATTCGACATCAGCAAATTCACTCTGGAGAAAGGCCACATGAGTGTGGAGAATGTGGAAAGTGTTTTCGTCAGAAGGGAAACCTCATTAAACATCAGCGAGTTCACACAGGAGAAAGACATCCTGAATGTTGAAAATCTGGCAAATCTGTTGGTTAAAAGGACACCCTCATTCAACATTCGTGAGATCACACTGGAAAGCACTTATGAGTGTGGAGAATGTGCAAAATCATCTAACCAAAAGGTTGACCTCATTCAACAATAGCAAGATCACATTGGGGAAAGGCTTTGTGAGTGTAGAGAATGTATGAAATCCTGTACATAGAAGTTTTGCCTCACTAAATACCAGAGGGGTCACACTGGAGAAAGACCCTATAGTTATGGGGAATTTGGGAAATTACTTAACAAGAAGTCCCACCTCACTGAACACTACTGAGTTCACAGTTGAGAAAGGCCATATGACTGTAAGGAATTTGTGAAATTATTTAGCCAGAAAAGCTGCATTACTACTCATCAGAGAATTTACAATGGAGAAAGGCCATATAAATGTATAATAAATGTGAGAAATCATTTCCGTACAGCTCTGCGCTTCATGTTCATAAGAATTCACACTGGACAAAGCCTTATGAGAGCAGTGAGTAGAAAATCCTTTGTGGGAAACTCTGGTCTCATTAAACACAGGAGAGTTCATACTAGAGAAAGGCCTCAACAGTGTAGCAAATGTGGAAAGACATTTACCAGAAGCCCTGCAAGTTCACACTAGAGAAAGCCCTTCTCAGTGAAGTAAATTTGGAAAATTGATTAGTCAAACCTCTGTGCTCCTTCAAGATCAGAGTTCACACTGGATCAAGGCTCTATGGTGTGACACATGTGGCACATTCTTTGTCTAAATGTCTAACTTTATTATGCACAGACAAGCTCCTGCTGTGGAAGTGCCTTTTGAGTGCAGAGAATTTGACGAAGGCGTCACTCTTCTTTCATTGGATACCAGAATGTTGACAGGAGAAAAATAACATAGGTGTGTGGGAATATTACTTCTTGTCCAGTGTAACTGTGGGAGAGAGCCCTTATGAGGACACCATCAACCTGTATTGAATGTCATATGTCCAATAGCTGCATAAATTCCAGGTATACTGAAGCTGTATTGCATTTCTCATCCTGCATATGTCCTTGCCAGATTTATTGCATTCTTAGGTCTCTGGCAAAAGCCATTTCACCTCTACCACTTGGCAGGTACCTATAGTGCATCACTCATACACTCCATCATATTCCAGAAAAAAAGTTCAAGTTGTCTCCCATTCAGCAGTGGGATTTTTGAGTAGCCTCTGTACTCATTCCTCTCTCATTTCTCTATGAGGAGTTGGGTCATGGACCTGACTCAGTTTTGGCCTAGAGCAGAAGTGTCCAATCTTTTGGCTTTCCTGGTCCACACTGGAAGAATTGTCTTGTGCCACATATAAAATACGTTGACACTAGTGATAGCTGATGAATTAAATAAAAGAAAATCACACAAAAACCCTCATAATGTTTTAAGAAAGTTTACAAATTTGTGTTGGGCTGCATTCAAAGCTGCCCTGAGATACATGTGGCCCACAAGCTGCGGGTTGAACAAGCTTGGCCTAGAGAATTTTTCTGATTACCTGACAAGATGGGCTATCTTTCCTATGAATCTCATGATTCTCACGATTCTTAAGATGGAATTTTCTAGCCTCTAACTCACCAACCCAAGTACAAGCTGTCTTTCATTGTTCTAGTTTCTGCTATGATGAAGTCCTTATTTAAGCTTCCTTCAATCTTGGGAATTGTATTGACTGTATTGTGTGAATTGTATATTTACTGCATTGTGTGGCTTAGATACAACATGGTTCTGGTACCATGAAGGGATCTGGTACCATGAAAGTTTGTTGGGATTACTAAACTGTGTGACTCTTAGGGGACAGTATGAAGGCAGAATATAGCTCTACATTTGTGGCCTAGTTTGGATGGCTGCCTGAGGCCTCCAAAGAAAGACTTCAGGGCTTTGTGATCTTTATTTTTAGACCAAATATTGCAATATGTGTTTTCATAAATTAACCTGAGTAAGGGACAGTTTTTGTGACACACTTTGGTGCATCTGAGAACAGCACAAAATTATTCTCTTGTTTATAAGGGATATTGCATTGTGCTCAGTACTGGTGAGGGAAATCTCTTCTCAAGTCCTACAGTGCATTCATGTGTCCTGAAGTCCAGAATTCTGTAGGATAGTGTCCTACATTATAAGCCTGGAGGAAGAAATCATAATTCTTTAATTTTTATTTTTTTAGGGACATGATGTCACTCTGAAACTCAGGCTGGAATACACTGGCATGGTCATACCTCACTGCGGCCTCAAACTGCTGGGCTCAAGTGATCCTCCTGCCTCAGCCTCCCGAGTACCTGAGATTAGCCCAGGTAATTTAAGAATTTTTTATAGAGATAGGGTTTTGCTATTTTACCCTGACTGATGTTCAACTTCTGGCCTCAAGTAATCCTCTAGCATACGCCCTTGAAAGCACTAGGATTACAGGTGTGAGCCACCATGCCCAGCCCACAAATAATTTTTTATAGAATTAGCATTTCTAGATAGTGAAGCAGACTGCAACAGAATAGTTGGGATACACTTTTTTAAAAAAGGCATCCACAATGATTCAGTCACTATGTCTGTGATGGACAAGCAGGTATAGAAATTTTCAGGACCTCCATAATTATGAATCCAGTGTAGCTTAGGTCATTGTCAGAGTAAATCTAAAGGTTTTGTGGATTTCTGTAGCCTATCTGGGCTGCTTATCAAAAAGCCATCCCTGAATTAGTAGGAGGAAGAGGATAGGGAGTCCAGTGATGTGACCTTTGCAACCAGCCAGCATTCCAATTAGGTGGAAATGATCTTCCTGGCTCATAAGTATTTGGTATCACACAGGCTAGTTGCCCCCCTTAGGGCATGATGAGAGTTAGTAGAGTCAATGTAGAATCACATAACCTGTTTGTCAAAAATAATGTTAAAAACAGTTCTTTCAAATTATATTTTTAAAGCTGTTATAAGACTGGGTATGGTGACTCATGCCTGTTATCCCAACACCTTGGGAGTCCAAGGTGGGAGTATTGCTTGAGGTAAGGAGTTTGAGACTAGCCTGGGTCCCATAATAAGACCCTGTCTCTTAAAAAATAAATAACTATCTTTCTCTCTGGCCTCTCCATCCTCCAGACAATCACTGAATTACAATATTTGCTTAACAGTAGATTAGTGTCAATTTTCTGGAATGTTATATGACTGATACAACATGTTTCCTCTTTTCATACCTGAGTACTCTCCTGAGTCCTATTTATTTTGATGTTCTTATTTTTTCTTTATTATTATTTTTATTTCACATAGCAGGGATGCATATTTTGACATTCATCAATCATGATATATGCGTAGTTCATTCTTTTTATCTTAGAATTTGACATGCTATGTAAATCACTATAAGAATTCAGCTGCTTATGGATATGTTATTGCTTCTTGTTTTTGTCTGTTAGGAATAAAACTGCTTGTTACACACATTTGAATGCAATTCTTCATATAGATAATACTTCACTTCTCTTGTGTGAATGCCTTGGTGTGCTGTGCCCAACTCACATGGTAGGTGAATGGATACCCCTCTCCCAACCCCAGGCAGCACAGCTCACAGCTCCAGGAGAGACTTCTTCCCTCCACTTGAGGAGAGGAGAGGGAAGAATAAAGACTTTGTCTTGGAACTTGGATACCAGCTCAGCTACAGTAGGATAGGGCACCAGGCTGAGGACCCTATTCTAGGCCCTAGCTCTGAATGACATTTCTAGATATACCCTGGGCTAGAAGAGAACCCACTTCTTTGAAAGGGAGGATCCAGTCCTGGCAGGATCCATCACCTGCTGACTAAAGAGTCATTGGGCCCTGAATAATCAGCAGTAGTACACAGGCAGTACTCACCATGTGCCACTGGTGAGACTCAGACATGCTGGCTTTGGGTGTGACCCACATTCCCAGCTGTGATGGCTTTCAGGAGTGACTCCTGCTTGAGAAAGGGGAAGGGTAAAGAAGACTTTGTCTTACAGCTTAGATACCAGTTTGACCACAGTAGGGTAGAGCACAGTAGGGTAGACCCCAATTAGGGTCCCTAATTTCAGGTCTTGGCTCTTGGATGGCCAGAGGAAAGCCCACTGCCATGAACAGTGTCCCAATCCTGGCAGCACTCACCATAAGCTTACTGACAAGCCCTTGGGCCTTGAATGAACATCAGTGGTAGCCAGGCAGTGTCTCTCGTCATGATTCTCATGAGTCCCACAGTCCTGGACTGGTGAGGACCATGGGGAGAGACACCTCTGCTTGTGAAAACAGGAGGGAAGAGTGAGAAGGACTTTGTCTTATGGCTTGGGTGCCAGTTCCCCTGTAGTAGAACATCAGATAGATTCCTAAGGTTTCCCACTACAGGCTTTGGCTCACAGATGGCTTCTGAATGTGCCTAGGATTGGGAGGGGCTTGCCACTCTGAAGGGAAGGACATAAACCTAGCTGATTTTGCCCGCTGCCGATTGTAGAGTCCTAGGGCCTTGAACAAACACAGGGAGTAGCCAGGAAGTGGTCAGTATGAGTCTTGGACAGCACCCAGTTTTCTGCTGGCTACATGTCTGACCCCACATAGTCCCAGTGGTGGTGGCACAGGGGTACTTGTGTTACTCCTCCCCCAGCTAAAGGCAGCTCAGCACAAAAACTTTGGAAACCTGCCAGCAGGAGACTCCATGACCCCCATGAACACTTGAGCTGGCGGGGAGAGCTGCTTAGAGAAGTGGTAGGGACAGAACCCCAGCCAGTGCAGAGCCTAGAGGATTTGAGGTGGGAGTATCTCTAGTGAAGCACAGCCAGACACGCCCATATTTCGAGGCTTGTTTTGCTTCCCTAATAGACTTTAGCCCTAGGGAAGACAGACCTGATCAGTGCAGGGTATTCTTGCCGATGAGTTGGGGATGGTTGCCCCTGAGCACCCCTTGGTCAGCTGGCCTTTCCCAGGGCTCTAGCTTACCTACACCTGCTTGCAGTGTGACCTCGGATGCCCAGGTGGGGTCCCTTGTGGGGGTGTACATCATAGCTCCTGTGCTGGTGAACTGCAGCAGAGAAATCCCATAGTCATGCAGCAGCTCACCTGCACCTTCCCAAAACTGCGACCTCCCTGAGACACTTTGCCTGCACGCATTCACCTATGGCCACCCCTGACATTGCTTTGCCAGCGTACGTGCACGCGAGTGGACCTTTGTCTTCTCTTTTCCACCAGCATGTGTGTGCATGTGCACCCTGTCATGCTACAGCTGCCAGTGTAAGCACACCTCATCCCCTTGACTTCTCGCACACCACCATTGCTGTCAGAGCATTTGCGATCCCAGAGACTGCCAGCCCGCACCTGCCAGCACCCCGCCCCTGGACCAGCACAAAACTACACAGGGAGACCAGCAGAGACACCCCATACAGCAGCAGCAGCTGCTACCCATGTGAATGCATGCACAGAGGGTACAAACAGTTCTGCACCTGCCAGCATCCTGCCTCCATATTGACACCACTGCTGGTGTGAATGTGTACTGGGACATCAGTGGAACCCCCTTCCCTACCCCCCATGTTGTGCTGCCACCGCCAGCACTGTGAACACTCATGTACAGGCTGACACCCCTACACCCACCGGCACTCCATCGCAGCCAATAAATGTACACCCCACCACTGCCATTGCTGCTGGCATGTGGGAGCAAGGATGGCTCCTGCTGCCACCACCCTAAGCACTGGGGCTGGCACTGCCCTTCAGAGTGTTGTTACCAGTAGTCTGGGAACAACTTAGACCCTCCAGCATGGCAGGTTTCTGATCTCCAGGGGCCACAGAACAAAGTTGGATGCCTGATACCAGGCCCCGTGTATTAGAGCATCCAGTCTAGCAGTCCTGAGCTGAGCGTTGGACCCCTAAAATGCTCCAGAAATTAAGGCAGTTGACTAGAGCCACACTATACCACAAACTCTTGAGGGCACCAAATACGATAAAAGGAAAAAAAATGTCCTTCCAAAGATCAGCAACTTCAAAGATTGAAGAAACATCAGCCAACAAAGATGAGAAAGAACCAGGGCAAGAACTCTGGCAACTGAAAAAGCCAGAGTGTCTTCCTATTTCAAAACAACCACACTAGTTCCCCAGCAGTAGGTCCTAACCAGACTGAGATGGCTGAAATAACATAAATAAAATTCAAAATATGGATAGGAATCAAGATCACTGACATACAGGAAAAAATCAAAAACTAATCCAAGGAATCTATTGATTACAGTAGGAGCTCATAGACAAAATGGCCTTTGTAAGAAAGAACCAGGCTGACTTAATAGAGCTGAAAAATGCTCTACAAGAATTTCATAATGCAATCACAAGAATTAACCGCACTTTGGGAGGCCAAGGTGAACAGATCGCTTGAGGCCAGGAGGTTGAGACCAGCCTGACTAACATGGCAAAACCCTGTCTCTACTAAAAGAAAATAATACAAAAAAATCAGCCGGGTGTGGTGGTATGTGCCTGTAGTCCCAGCTGTTTGGGAGGCTGAGGCATGAGAATCGCTTGAACCCAGGAGGCAGAGGTTGCAGTGAACCGAGATTGCACCACTGAACTCCAGCCTGGGTGACAGAGTGAGATTCCGTCTCAAAAATAAAAATTTTAAAAAAAGAGAATGCTGAATATGGGATCCCAGTCTCTTTTGTCTTGTAGGATTTCTGCTGACAAGTCTGCTGTTAGCCCAACGGGGCTCCCTTTATAGGTGACCTGTCCCTTATATCTAGCTGCCTTTAACATTTTCTGTTTCATTTTGACCTAGAAGGATCTGATGACTATGTGTCTTGGGGATGGTCTTCTTTGTAGTATTTTGCAGGGGTTCTCTGCATTTCCTGAATATTAATGTTGGCCTCCCTAGCGAGGTTGGGGAAATTTTCATGAATGATATCCTGAAATATGTTTTCCAAGTTGCTTGGTTTCTCTCTCTGTCTCTCAGGCATGCCAAAGAGTCATAGGCCACTTTATATAATCCCGTATTTCTTGAAGATTTTGTTCATTCTTCTGTATTGTTTTTTCTTTTTCTTTTTCTTTTCTTTTTTCTTTTTTTTTTTTGAGACAGAGTCTTGCTCTTGTCGCCCAGGCTGGAGTGTAATGGCGTGATCTCGGCTCACTACAACCTCTGCCTCCCCGGTTCAAGCAATTCTCCTGCCTCAGCCTCCCAAGTAGCTAGGATTACAGGCGCCTGCCACTACGCCCAGCTAATTTTTGTATTTTTAGCAGAGACAGGATTTCGTCATGTTGGCCAGGCTGGTCTCAAACTCCTGACCTCTTGATCTGTCCACCTTGGCCTCCTAAAGTGCTGGACTTACAGGTGTAAGCCACCACGCCTGGCCTGTTTTTTATTTTCCCTGAGTTATTTCAGAGAGCCAGCCTTCATGCTCTGAGATTCTTTCCTCAACTTGGTCAATTCTGTTAATTCTTTTTTTGGGGGGGGGACAAAGTCTCAGTCATGAGGTCTGGATCAAGACCCCTTTTCTGGTAACAGTCTCAATTGTCTACAGACTTAGGTAAAAATTTAAGGGCCACACCAGTACAGATAAAGGTGGCTCCAAATAAACCACTTCCCAATATTAAACAGTATTCATTGAAGTAGGAAGCTATAAGCTGGGCATGGTCTTGCACACCTGTAGTTTCAGCCTCTTTAAGCAGACAGGGACGATATCCATGGATTATAGGAATATAATCAACTTGAGCAATTAACCTGCTTTATAGCCTCCTCCCCTCCTGCCTGTACCTCTCCAAACCATGGTTTGAATGCAATCACCTTGTTGGGTTAAAACAGCTCCTGACAGACCCCAAGTAATGTATAGATGAACCCAAATAAACTTTCCTTATTAACATGCTGATGTCTTTACTCTAGAAGGAACTATAGCTTCATTACCATAACATGCTTTCTATGTGCTGGTATGATGACTCACTGAATCTGTGCAACTGGGACCCCAATTCTACATGCAGTGATGCACCTTCTCCCATCACCATTATACCATAAAACTCTCCTGTTACTTGTCCTCAGGGAGACACTGCTTTGGAGAATACTCCCAGTGTCCTCTTTACTTGAGCCAAGTAACAAAAGTATTGATCAAAACCTGTGTTCTCTGGCCGGGTGAGGTGGCTCATGCCTGTAATCCCAGCACTTTGGGAGGCTGAGGTGGACGGATCACCTGAGGTAAGGAGTTCAAGACCAGCCTCACCAACAACAAACCTCGCCTCTACTAAAAATACAAAAATTAGCTGGGCATGGTGGTGGGTGCCTGTAATCCCAGCTACTCGAAAGCTGAGGCAGGAGATTCACTTCAACTGGGGAGGTGGAGATTGCAGCGAATGGAGATCCCACCATTGCACTCCCAGCCTGGGCAACAAGAGTGAAACTCTGTCTGAAAAAAACAAACGAAAAACCTGTGTTCTCATGGAAAGTCATTTGTTATGCACCAGGTGAATGAACCTGGTATTTTTCAGGTAATATTACTCAGGATGCTGAGGCAGGAGGATCCGTTGAGCCCAGGAATTTGAAGCCACCCTGGGCAACATAGGGAGACATCATCTCAAAACAAGAAGCTATAATAGGAATAAAACAAATAATCAAAGATTTCCTTGAAAAGGGATTGATTATCCCTTCCACCAGTCCTAATACTCCCATCTTCCTGACACAAAACCTCACAGGGAAGGATGAAGATTTGTACAAGATTTGAGAGCTATTATTAATACTACTGTGATTCCTCATCAATCAGTAGTTCTACACCCCCACACTCTTTTATCCAGCGTACGTGTAAACTGTGAATGTATCACTGTTAATGATTTATGCAGTGCTTTTTAGGCATACCAATACACCCTGACAGTATTTCTTTGCCTTTACCTAGATTGGATATCAATATATCTGTACTGTTGTGCCTCAAGGTTATACCAAAAGCCCAACTTATTTTTCACACATATTAAAGACTGACCTAGCTTAGCTAAATTTCTCTTGTTATGCTTCTCCAATCTGCATAATTGTAAAAAGGACTCCTTGTACTTCCTGGAACAAAAAGCAAAAAGAGATCATAATCTATCTACAGAAAAACTCCAGTTTTGCTTTACAAACTATCTACAGAAAAACTCCAGTTTTGCCTTACAGAACTAAAATATTTGGAACATTTAATTCCTAAGGAGAGACCACATATACATCTGGATTGAGTAACTGGACTTCTTTGATACCCTACTCCAAAAACTAAAAGACATCTCCGGCTGGGCACAGTGGCCCACACCTGTAATCCTAGTACTTTGGGAGGCCGAGGCGGATGGATCACCTGAGCTCAGGAGTTCAAGACCAGCCTGACCAACATGGAGAAACTCTGTCTCTACTAAAACTGCAAAATTAGCCAGGCGTGGTGGTGCATGCCTGTAATCCCATCTACTCAGGAGGCCAAGGCAGGAGAATTGTTTGAACCTGGGAGGCGGAGGTTGCAGTGAGCCGAGGTCTCAGCATTGCACTCCAGCCTGTGCAACAAGAGCAAAACTCCATCTAATATATATTAAAAAAAAAAAAAGACAAGGGGGTTTTAGGCTTGGCTGGCTACTGCCATAGCTGGATGTCCAATTTTTCTCTAATGCCACAGACTTTATATGCATTGTAGAAAGATCAACCTAACCTTATACATTGGACATCAGAAGGATAAATAATAAATAAAGAAAAATCTTACAAGCCCCCATTTTGGCCCATGCAAATTATTAGCTGCTGTTTTTCCTTTGTTTGTTTTTTGCAGTTTTTTGCTCATGCAAGCTATGGCAGTTCCCTTGGTGTTCTAACCCAAAAAACTGGAGGACAATGTAGGGCTATTGGTTATTACAGTCAGCAATTAGACTTTGTAGCACATGGGTGACCTTTGTCTGAGGGCCATTTTTGCCACTGCCATGCTCCTTACAATTACTCAGAAAATTGTAATGGAGGCTCCTCATTCTGTGAAAGCTCTTTTGAATTCACATAATACACAGCAATTTTCCATTAATAGATTGGTTTCTTATGACATACTTATACTGTTTGCTTCATATGCTACCCTCTCTATCTGTAATCCTCAATCCTGCCGTGCAATTTCCTGAAACAACAGATGAAATATTTCATCACTGTATTCTACTCACAGAAGAGCTGTTGGTGTCCAGACAGGATTTACAGGAGACATCATGTAAAAATGTTGATATTCTGTGGTTCACAGATGGATCAGATCTGAAGGATAAATTTTGAAAATACTACAAAGCAGGCTACAGCCTTGTGTCGCTTGTGGACATCAGAAAGAGCAATCCCACCAGGTGCAGTGGCTCACGCCTCTAATCCCAGCACTTTGGGAGGCTGAGGTGGGTGGATCACCAGTTCAGGAGTTCAAGACCAGCCTGGCCAATATGGTGAAACCCCCTCTCTGCTAAAAATAGGCAAATTAGCCAGGCATGGTGGCGGGTGCCTGTAGTCCCAGCTATTCGGGAGGCTGAGGCAGGAGAATGGCTAAACCCGGGAGGTGGAGCTTGCAGTGAGCTGAGATCCGGCCACTGCACTCCAGCCTGGGTGACAGAGCAAGACTCCGTCTCAAAAAAAAAAGAAAGAAAAAAGAAAAAAAAAGCAATCCTTTGCCTCAGCTAAAATCAGCACAACTAGCTGAATTAACAGCACTCACCAGTTTGTCAACTGGCCAAAAATCAAATGGATAATATTTGTACTTACAGGTATTATCTGTTGGTGTGGCTCATGACGTTGGGATGTTATGGAATCAGTGAGGCTTTTTTTTTTTTTTTTTTTTTTTTGATACAGAGGCTTGTTCTGTTGCCCAGGCTGGAGTGCAGTGGCGCGCTCTAGGCTCACTGCAAGCTCCGCCTCCAAGGCTCACGCCATTCTCCTGCCTCAGCCCCCGGAGTAGCTGGGACTACAGGCGCCCGCCACCACGCCCGGCTAATTTTTTGTATTTTTAGTAGAGATGGGGTTTCACCGTGGTCTCGATTTCCTGACCTCGTGATCCGCCCACCTTGGCCTCCCAAAGTGCTGGGATTACAGGCGTGAGCCACCGCGCCCGGCCCTAGTTTTTTTTTTTTTGAAATGGAGCCTCACTCTCTCCTCTGTCGCCCCAGCTGGAGTGCAGTGCAGTGGCACGATCTTGGCTCACTGCAACCTCCGCCTCATGGGTTCAAGTGATTCTCTTGCCTCAGCCTCCCGAAATCTTGCCTCAGCCTCCCGAGTACCTGGGATTACAGGCACGCGCCACCACGCCCAGCTAATTTTTCTATTTTCACTAGAGACGGGGTTTCACCATGTTGGTGAGGCTGGTCTAGAACTCCTGACCTCGTGATCCGCCCCCCTCGGCCTCCCAAAGTGCTGGGATTACAGGCAAGAGCCACCGCACCCAGCCAACTTTTTAAGTATAGAAAATTTTACAGGTCGGGCGCTGTGGCAGGTGCCTGTAATCCCAGCTACTCAGGAGGCTGAGACAGGAAAATCGCTTGAAACCAAGAGGCGGAGGTTGCAGTGAACCAAGATCGCACCAATGCATTCCAGCCTGGGTGACAAAGGAAGACTCCATCTAAAAAAAAAAAAAAAAAAAAAAGAGGTGGAGATTTCCCAGAACAGAGGTTCCCTCCCCCTTTTTAGACTGTATAGGGTAACTTCCAAACATTGCCAGAGCATTGGTATACTGTCATGGTGCTGGTGGGAGTTAGCATGCTAATACGTTATAATTAGTGTATAATGAGCAGTGAGGATGACCAGAGGTCACTTTCATCACCATTTTGGTTTTGGTGCGTTTTAGCCAGCTTCTTTACTGCATCCTGTTTTATCAGCAGGGTCTTTGTGACCCGCATCTTGTGCCAACCTCCTATCTCATGCCGTGACTAAGAATGCCTAACCTGGGAATGCAGCGGAATAGTTCTCAGCCTTATTTTATCCAGCCATTTTCAAGATGGAGTCGCTCTGATTCCAATGCCACTGACAATGATAAGCACTTGCCAGCAAAGAGGTGAACTCATGGATTTAAGGCACTTGAAATATCTCAGTGTAAAAGCACCCTGTGCATACAAACTCCATGTTTGAACACCGCAGCCATTGTCCTGTAACATAATAGCATTTGTCTTATTCTCTTTTTGACGTTGATATCAGATTTCTAGAGGAATCTATAGGTTAAAGATATAGCATAAATAAAAGTGTTGCTAATGGGCAGAGCACAGTGGTTCACGCCTATAATCCTAGCATTTCGGTAGACCGTAGCAGGCGGATCATTTGAGGCCAGAAGTTCGAGACTAGCCTGGCCAACATGAGGAAACCCTGTCTCTACTAAAAATACAAAAATTAGCCGGGTGTGGTGGCACACGCCTGTAATCCCAGGTACTCAGGTGGTTGAGGCACGAGAATCGCTTGAACCCGGGAGGCATAGGCTGCAGTGAGCCAAAATCACACCACTGCACTCCAGCCTGAGTGACAGAGAGAACTGTGTCTTTAAAAAAAAAAAGAAAGAAGCCGAGCATCACAAATTCTGAAATAAGAAGTCTCCAAACACGCGGGCAATCAGTTGCACACAATACCCCCAGAAATGTGTGTATGGCCTCTTCTAAGATGGGAGACCCTCCTCTGCATCTGGACCTGGAGTCGCCATTGTCTAGCGCCCCTCCCAGTGGAGCTTGGCCCTTTCTTCCGAAAGTCGGAAGAAAGTCACCTTCAGCGCTGCCCATCTCTGGGAACTACATTACCCAGAATCCGCCCTGTGGAATGGAAGCGTGACTGAGCCAATGAAGCTTCAGAGAAGCCGCGCCATTGCGGGGGCACGTAAAGTCAAGCCGAGACTTCCGGTGTCCTAGCCGTGCCAGCCATTTTGGCCTGTGAGGCCCATACGGAGATTCTGGGTCTGGACCAGCTCGGGAGGAGTGGTTGTGGTCATAGCACACAGGCGGATCTGAGGCTCGGCGACGCCACTGGTCGCAACCCGGGACAGGACAACCACAGGAACACCGCCGAGCCCGCGTCCTCCCGCCCGCCAACAGAGTCATGGCTGCAGCGGCCGCTCTGAGAGACCCCGCTCAGGTGAGCGCTGCGACCTCCGGGCCTCACCCACCCGGACCCGGAGGCCCCTGATCGTTAGGGGCGCCTCCTCGAGTCCCTGCAGCCCAGGCCTCTGTCAGGGACAGAGAGGCACCGGCGGGTGGGATCCCCGTTTCCGACACCCAATTGATGCGGTCGGCAGAGCGATACTGGCCGAGGGTCCGGCTTGGGCAAAGGCCTGCAGGCGCAACAGAGGCAGGAGGATGCGGAACACGGGGACATCTTGTGTCTACCGGGAACGAAGAGTGAGCCGCAGTTATTTCTTTTTTTTTTTTTCTTTGTTGAGACGGAGTCTCACCCTGTCGCCCAGGCTGGAGTGCAGTGGCGCGATCTTGGCTCACTGCAACTTCCGTCTCCCGGGTTCAAGCGATTCTCCTGCCTCAGCCTCCCGAGTAGCTGGGATTACAGGCGTGTGCCACCACGGGGTTTCACCATGTTGGCTGGGCTGGTCTCGAACTCCTGACCTCAGGTGATCCGCCCGCCTTGGCCTTCCAAAGTGCTGGGAGTACAGGCGTGAGCCACTGCGCCTGGCCTAGGCGGAGTTGTTTCTTCAGTACCAGGCTGAGGGTTGACCTTTGACTTTGAGGTCGCTAGAAGCCATGGACAGTTTTGAACAAAAGAGGAAATCTGTGTTAGAGTTAGGATTCCCAAAAGATGTTCAAAGGAAGTACAGAGTTGAAGGCGGTGATGAGGATATTGAGGCTCTGAGAGGTTGAATCATTAAGAGGTGACATTGAGGCCGGGCGCGGTGGCTCAAGCCTGTAATCCCAGCACTTTGGGAGGCCGAGACGGGCGGATCACGAGGTCAGGAGTTCGAGACCACCCTGGCTAACGCGGTGAAACCCCGTCTCTACTAAAAAATACAAAAAAAGCTAGCCGGGCGAGGTGGCTGGCGCCTGTAGTCCCAGCTACTCGGGAGGCTGAGGCAGGAGAATGGTGAAAACCCGGGAGGCGGAGCTTGCCGTGAGCTGAGATCCGGCCACTGCACTCCAGCCTGGGCGACAGAGCGAGACTCCGTCTCAAAAAAAAAAAAAAAAAAGAGGTGACATTGAGCACTGGGCCACAAGATCATCTGGTGGCAGGGCCAAAAAAACCTTACAGAGAAGCCTGAGTTTATCAAATCTGAGCACGGACACATTTGTGAAAGCCCTGCCTTTTGGCACACCTCATGGCTACAGAAGCACGTAGGGAACGCACAGAAGGAAGTAGGGGATGCTCTAGTCCCTCAATGGTACTCAACCTCACTCACATGTCTGGATCTTGGCGTCTTTTTAAAATTTTTTTTGGGGGCGACAGGTTCTCACTCTGACATCCAGGCTGGATTGCGGTGACGCGATCAGGGCGCAGCATAGCCTCGACCTCCCCGGGCTCAGGAGAGCCTCTCATCTCAGTCTCCCAAGTAACTGGCTTTTTGTATTTTTAGTAGAGATGAAGTTTCTCCATGTTACCCAGGCTAGTCTCAAACCCTTGGGCTCAAGCAGTCATCCTGCTTCGGCTTCCCAAAGTGCTGGGATGACAGGCAGGAACCACCGCACGTTCTAGGACACTTAAGTGCCATTTCTCCAGTCCTTCGATCTGGGATCTTGGAAAAACCTCAAACCCCAAATCTACATCAGTGACATAGGTTATGGGGAGTTGTTGCCATGTCTGTCAACTAATGTAACACATCTGGAGGGTTCACCCAGGAGCTGATACTGGGATGTGCAAATACTTACTTAGAAGGGAAACTGGAGGGGTGAGGTGATGTTACCAGTTTCTTAATAGGCTCTGTCTGGTTACAGAGTGGACAACAGACTGTGGGGTTGAGGGAGGAGGAAGATCAAACTGGAAGCTACTGCCCTAGTCGAGGTGAGGATTAATGGACTAAAGTTGTGGCTTAGGCAATGTGGCTAGATCTGGATTTGTGTTTTTTAGAGGGGCAAGTCCATTTTTTTTTTTTTTCCGAGACAGAGTCTCGACCTGTCGCCCAGGCTGGAGTGCAATGGTGGAATCTTGGTTCACTGCAACCTCTGCCTCCCGGGTTCAAGCAGTTCTCCTGCCTCAGCCTCCCATAGCTGGGATTACAGGCGCGCACCTCCACGCCCGGCTAATTTTTGTATTTTTAGTAGAGATAGGGTTTCGCCATTTTAACCAGGCTGGCCTCGAACTCCTGACCTGGTGATCCACCCGCCGCGGCCTCCCAAAGTGCTGGGATTACAGGCTTGAGCCATCATGCCCAGCCCGGCAACTCAATTTTTAAATGGGAACAGTGAGAGCTTGAGAGGATTCAGGAAATACCCCTGGGTTTTTGGTCTTAGCAGCTGTGGCAGTGGGAGCTCCATCAACTGAGATGAGCAAGTTGATAGCAGGTGTAATATCCACTGAGGCTATCAGGAGGTTTGTTGTGGCCATTCTGAGTGGAAAAAAACATAAATTGCTTTTGCTTTGCTCTCCCCCACAACAATCAACACAGAGTACTTCTGTGACTAGATATGTGTGGATGGTTTTCCTTATACACCAAGTAGTTCTCCAGTGGACATCAGATCCCACAGGTGAAGTCTCAGTCCCATGGGACTGTCCGCCAACCCCTTTCGATGCCAATCACAAGCCCCAGGATTTTTTTTTTTTTTTTTACCTATCTTTTGACTGACTTGCTATAAATCAGGTTCCCATGACCCCTTCCTCGACTTCCATTAAATTGCTAGAGCCAGTCACAAAACCTCAGGAGACGCTTTAATTTGCCAGTTTATTTTAAAGAATATTTATTACAAAGTTTACAGATGAAGAGATGCATAAGGGGAAGGGACCCAGAGCTTTTATGATCTTCAGGCACACCACCATCCAGGAACTTCCATGTGTTTGGCTATTTGGAAGCTCCCTAAACCCTGTCTTTATGGGGTTTTATCGAGGCTTTGTTACATAGGCATGATTAATTAAATCATTGGCCAATGCTGATCAGCTTAACCCTTGGCCCCCTCTCCCCTTTCTGGAGATTGCGGTGGGGGCTGAACTTTCCAGACCTCGAATCCCGACATAGTCTTTTCCCTGACCAGTCTCCATCCTGAAGTTATCTAGGGGTTACCAACCATCATTCAACTCATTACCATTGAAACTCACTTAAATTTGAGAATTTCGTGAATTTTAGGAGTTGCATGCCAGAAAAGGAGATGACCAAATATATATTTCACAATATCACAGCCATGTTAAGATTCTAAAATGTATTAGATACTACTTAGTGGAGCTATCAAATGGGCAGCTGGACATATAGATGCAAATATCTGGGGAAGGGTTGATACTGGAGGTATCTAATATATGGTGACTACTATGTGGACCGAGATGATTGAGTCATGGCTCACATTTGGAAGGCACAACCTTCAGATTATGTTGATGACACTGTTGGACAGGAAGTGGGGATTGGGTTTCCTGCTTGTGTACCTGGTGATGGTATTGGATTTCAGAAACACAGGTGAGGGAGGTAAATGGCCATGAAGGGAGGGTATATCTGTTTCTTCTTCTTTTTTTTTTTTTTTTTTTGAGACAGAGTTTTGCTCTGTTGCCCAGACTAGAGTGCAGTGGTGCGATCTCGGCTCACTGCGACCTCTGCCTCCCGGGTTGAAATGATTCTCCTGCCTCAGCCTCCCGAGTAGCTGGGATTATAGGCGCCTGCCACCACATCCGGCTAATTTTTGCATTTTTAGTAGAGACAGGGTTTCACCACCTTGGCCAGACTGGAAAGGGAGGATATATCTGACAGCCTAGTTTGGCAAGTGACATAATGCTTCCAAGGAATGAATAGACTTGAGATGCTTGCCGACGCATAGGAGTAGCTGAGGGAAGATGACACTCAGGCCGGAGCTTGTGTTTATTGGCTACTTTGTGGCCTCACCAAGGTTTTGAGATGTCTTTGGTGTGGCCTGGGGTGTTTCATTCAGCCTGGTACCAGATATGGAGGCAAATATGGTCACCTTGTGAGAGTCACTATGCCCGAGATTGATGACCAATGGTTCTGGGCTTTGAATAGGGTTAGGTGGACAGAAGAAAGTCATAGGTGCCGGGCATAGTGGCTCACACCTGTAATCCCAGCACTTTGGGAGGCCAAGGTGGGCAGATAACGTGAGGTTGGGGGTTCGAGATCAGCATCGCCAACGTGGTGAAACCCCATCTCTATTAAAAAAACAAAAAAAGTAGCTGACATGGTGGCAGGCACCTGTAATCCCAGCTATTCGGGGGCTGAGACAGGAGACTCACTTGAACCTGGGAGGCAGAGGTTGCAGTGAACCGAGATTGTGTCATTGCATACCAGCCTGGGCGACAAAAGTGAAACTCTGTCTCAAAAAAAAAGTCAGCCGGGCATGGTGGCTCACACCTGTAATCCCAGCACTTTGGGAGGCTGAGGCGGGTGGATCACTTGAAGCTGGGAGTTCGAGACCAGCCTGACCAACATGGAGAAACCCCATCTCTACTAAAAAGTATAAAATCAGCCAGGCGTGGTGGCACATGCCTCTAATCCCAGCTACTCGGGAGGCTGAAGCAGGAGAATCACTTAAACCTGGGAGGTGGAGGTTGTGGTGAGCCGAGATCGCGCCATTGCTCTCCAGCCTGGGCAAAAAGAGTGAAACTCCGTCTCAAAAAAATAATAAATAAAAAGTCATAGTTTCTGAGGATAGCAAATGCAGCATAGAAGTGGAATAGCACCATAAATATCTGAAAATGCTAGTGGTTCTTTTTGTCTGTGGATTTATGCATGGAGGGCTTCAAAGAATGATTTGGGGCTACCACTGCTATTGAGAAACATTAGAATTCTGTGGTAATTTTGGATTCCTTTTTAATTTGCCAAGACTACTGTGGATGATGTCAGTCACATTATGGTGTAAACCCTAAAGTTAAGGCCAGTTTCATGTGCTACCTTCATGTCTGGTGATACCTCAAATGGTGTGAGTGCAAATCCCCCTCCCCACTCTGCTCTTTTGGATAATGTGTCCTAGCCTGACTACCCTTTTAATCAAGAGGACTAGGCAGAGTTCCTGGTTATTATTTATTTGTAGCAGGTTTCAGTTTCATTTCTACCCACAGAGATTCAAACAAGCCAGTTGCAGCTGGGCGTGGTGTCACACACCTGTGGTCCCAGCTAATTAGGAGGCTGAGGTGGGAGGATTGCTGGAACTCAGGGAGTTCAGGCTGCAGTGAGCTGTGATTGTGCCACTACACTCCAGGAGGAGTGACAGAGCAAGACCCTGTCTCAAAAATTAAAAATAAAAACAAGCCAGTTGCCTTCTTTTAAGGGAATCAGGAACTATCACACCCTCTTGATTGAGCAAAGCTTACATACCATAGTCCCTGGTTGTGCTCTCTCTCTCTTTTTTTTTTTTTGAGACAGAATCTCGCTCCATTGCCCAGGCTGGAGTGCAGTGGTGCCATCTGGGCTTACTGCAACCTCCATCTCCTGGGTTCGAGAGATTCTCCTGTCTCAGCCTCCTGAGTAGCTGGGACTACAGGTGCATGCCACCACATCCGGCTAATTTTTGTATTTATTACAAAAATTAAAAAAAATTTTTTTGTAGAGACGGGGGTTTCACCTTGTTCGGGCTGGTCTCGAACTCCTGACCTCAGGTGAACCACCTGCCTCGGCCTCCCAAAGTGCTGGGATTACAGGTGTGCGCCACCGCACCTGGCCTCTCTCTCTTATGCATAGTTCAACCCCCATGTGGCTGTCTGTGGTGAGTGGTGTCCTCTTCTTTCAAGCTGTGAGCATGTTTGATTAATGAACTTTCTTGATGACTTGTGTTCAGCGTCAGGTGTTGTGTGTTTGGCCATCACCATAACCCTAGGGTGAGACTCCTACTCTTACCAGTAGAAGAAAGGGCGATTAAAATACTTTAACTTCTGTCAAGACCAGAGAGAGGCCTATGGTGTGGGCAGTTAGGTGGTGGTGGCAATTGGCATGTGTCTGTGGTGTCCAAAGATGTGAAGGATGTGTATGTACATAAAGATTATGTTTGAAAGGCCTCAGGCACTGCATTGGGATTCACGTGACCTTTGCTATACCAGGGGAATTGCTAGAAAGGAGAGGATGAAACCCTTTATTTCAGGACCACAGCAGACACCTGTTTGCTTATCTGCCTCTTGTTGCTGATGGCTATGTGTCTTGATTAATGGTCGCATGAGGACATAGTGGCACTAGTGGGCAAAGTTTCTTTTCTGAGTTGGGAATCCTGGGAGAAGGAGGATGGGCAAGGGTAGATATGTTGGGGAAGTGGATTGTGGGTCTTCAGCATAGGGGCCATTTGTGGTTTCATCTATCCCCATCATGACAGAGCAGTGTGACCTTTGAAGACGTGGCTGTAAACTTTTCCCTGGAGGAATGGAGTCTTCTTAATGAGGCTCAGAGATGCCTGTACCGTGACGTGATGCTGGAGACCTTGACACTTATATCCTCCCTGGGTAAGGTACTCATATTCACCTGTGATCTGAGTTAGTCTCTGCCCCTCTCCTTTATGCCTTATCACTTTCTCACATCAGGACCATGGACACAGCTTCATTCTCCAGTTCTCTGGAGAGGTTCTGTTGTTGGTTGGACTGAGGTATACCTACTCTCCTTTCCTTGAGCAGCTCCAACCTGCTTTGTTGCAGGCTTCCAGGGAAGGAGTCAGGGTCAGGAGTCTTAAAGTCACCCTAATGTTTCCCATCTTGGTTGTCCTCTGCCTGTCTGGGTGACTGTACAGATCCAAGGCTTCTGTTTGTCTCAAGTTCCATTTCCTTCCTCTAGCTCACATTTGTTCATGCCACAAATTGCCAGCACTGACATGGTCATTATGTACATGAACCACAGCCTGTTCTTGCAATACCCTACTTCAAAATTCTTTTTATAGTATTTCATCAGGCACAGTAATACCTGTCATCCCAGCTCTTCAGAGGCTACTCAGATTCCAGGAGTTTGAGGCCAGCCTCGCCAACATAGCAGGTCCTTATCTCTAAAAGTTTATAGGAAGGAATTCTTTTTATAATATTTAGTTTCCTTTCCTGTGGAATATCAAATGCAGAGCTGTTCTGAGCCAGTATTGGCTGTTCATCTGTCCTATGTTTCTCTTAGTACTTAACATTATCAAGTTTCCATGTAGTTGCTCATCTTGGTGGTGAAATGAAGAGCCCGTGGTTGTCCCTAAGATGTAAATGAGTCCAGCCTTAGCAAGGACTTGGGGCAGCTTTCTTCTGAAGAATAGCATGTGAGTGAGGTCATAACATCAGGGCTGTATTCAAATTATGCCATAGACCTCTTCTATTTGACAGTATTTTCTTTTTTTTTTTTTTTTTTTTTTTTTTTTTTTGAGGCGGAGTCTTGCTCTGTCGCCCAGACTGGAGTGCAGTGGCCGGATCTCAGCTCACTGCAAGCTCCGCCTCCCGGGTTTACGCCATTCTCCCGCCTCAGCCTCCCCAGGAGCTGGGACTATAGGCGCCGCCACCTCGCCCGGCTAGTTTTTGTATTTTTAGTAGAGACGGGGTTTCACCGTGTTAGCCAGGATGGTCTTGATCTCCTAACCTCATGATCCGCCCATCTCGGCCTCCCGAAGTGCTGGGATTACAGGCTTGAGCCACCGCGCCCGGCCAATTTGACAGTATTTTCGTGCCAATAGAAGCAGCCCCGCTTTCTGTCTTTCCTTCCCCGTTATTGAGAGTGCCAATTTATTAGCCCTACACCTTGTCGCTTCTGCTGTTACATTCAACCCAGGACTAATTTTCATATATCTGGACTCCACATCTCACCTATTTTTCTCACTGCTCTCTCTGCAGTGGTCTTCAATATTGACTCATGTATTTTGTATTATGAAGTATATACCCATTCTTTTTTTCTTTTGAGATAGAGTTTAACTCTTGTTTCCCAGGCTGGAGTGCAATAATGCGATCTCAGCTCACTACAACCTCTGCCTCCCAGATTCAAGCGATTCTCCTACCTCAGCCTCCCGAGTAGCTAGGACTACAGGGGCCCCCCACCACACCCGGCTAATTTTTTGGGTATTTTTAGTAAAGATAGGGTTTTACCATGTTGGCAAGACTGGTCTTGAACTCCTGACCTCAGGTGATCCACCCCCCTCGGCCTCCCAAAGTGCTGGGATTACATGTGTGAGCCACCACGCCCCGCCTTTATGAAGTATATACCCTTTTTTTTTTCTTGAGACAGATTGTTGCTCTGTTGCCCACGCTGGACTAGGCTCACTGCAACCTCTGACTCCCAGGTTCAAGCGATTCTCCTGCCTCAGCCTCCTGAGTAGCTGGGATTACAGGCGCACGCCACCATGCCTGGCTAACTTTTTTGTTTTTAGTAGAGAAAGGGTTTTGCCATGTTGACCAGGCTGGTCTCAAACTCCTGACCTTGTGATCCACCCGCCTCGGCCTCCCAAAGCTCTGAGATTAGAGGCATGAGCCACGGTTCTTGGCCATGTATATACCCATTCTTAACAGTCCCTGACCAAAGGATGTCATGCTCTAGTCGGGTTGTGGGGGCCTGGACATATTCTTTATATAGTACTCACATGTCATCAGCAAATAAGGTCCCACAGGCAAGTTCTTTGCAAATGAAGGAGTTATAGACCCTGCCGTTATTCTGTCTGTTGCCTCATTTAGTCATGCCCTTGACAACATGAGGCCTCCTATATCTATGATAATGCTAAGCAGCCCCAACCTCAACCTGAACCCAACTCCCTATGCGTGCAGATAACTCCATAGACTAGTTTTTTGGTTTGTCAGATACTCTTGTAGGTAGGCTGCATACTCAACAAAGTCAACATGTACCTCACCAGCGTTTCTTTGCTTTTAGGTTGTTGGCATGGAGGGGAAGATGAGGCAGCACCTTCTAAGCAGAGCACTTGTTTACATATAAACAAAGACCAGGGAGGTCATAGTGGAGAAAGGCCTTATGAGTGTGGGAAATATAGGAAATTATTTAAGAACAAGTCCTGCCTCACTGAACCCAGAAGAGATCACAAACACAGGAATGTTCGCACTGGAGAAAGACCTTACGAGTGCAGCAAATATGGGAATTTATTTCACCAAAACCCTACAGTCCATATTTGTGAGAGATTTCATACTGGGCAAAAGACCTACGAATGCAGTGAGTGTGGAAAATCATTTCACCAAAGCTCTTCACTCTTGCAGCATCAGACACTTCATGCTAGAGAAAGGCCTTATGAGTGTATTGAATGTGGGAAAGCCTTTGCTGAAAAGTCCAGTTTCATTAACCACAGGAAAGTTCACTCTGGAGCAAAGCGTTATGAATGCAATGAATGTGGAAAGTCCTTTGCTTATACATCTAGTCTCATTAAACACAGGAGGATTCACACTGGAGAGAGGCCTTATGAGTGCAGTGAATGTGGGAGATCCTTTGCTGAAAACTCCAGTCTTACTAAACACTTGAGAGTTCACACAGGAGAAAGGCCTTATGAATGTGGTGAGTGTGGAAAGTCATTTCGCCGAAGCTCTTCACTCTTGCAGCATCAGAGAGTTCACACTAGAGAAAGGCCTTACGAATGTAGTGAATGTGGAAAATCCTTTAGCTTAAGGTCCAACCTCATTCACCATCAGCGAGTTCATACTGGAGAAAGGCATGAATGTGGGCAGTGTGGGAAATCCTTTAGCCGAAGATCTAGCCTTATTATACATCTGAGAGTTCACACTGGAGAAAGGCCTTATGAGTGCATTGAATGTAAGAAATCCTTTGCTGAAAACTCCAGCCTTATTAAACACTTGAGAGTTCACACTGGAGAAAGGCCATATGAATGCATTGATTGTGGAAAATCATTTCGCCACAGTTCTTCGTTCCATCGCCATCAGAGAGTTCATACTGGAATGAGGCCTTATAAGTGAAGCAAATTTTGGAAATTTTCTTGCCCAGGCTTTTTGCTCCTTCAAGGCGAGATAGTTCACACCGAATCAAGGTGTTATGAGTGTGGCAAATGGGGAATATTCTTTAGCTGTAATGCTAGCTTCTTTACATAAAAGAGTGCTACCACTGAAGAAGGGCCTTTTGAGTGCAATGAATTTGAGAAAGCCTTCGCCCTCTCTCATTGGTTACCGGAATATTTACATGAGGAAAATACCACAGATGGGGAGGCAATATTATTTCTTCTTCAGTTTAACACTGGAGGAGACCCCTTATGAGGATGCCATCTGCCTAAATTGAATGTGCCATAGATCAAATAGCTGCATACATTCCAGGTATATCGGAACCACGTAGTATTTTTCAACCTGCCCAGGTCTCTTGCTAGACTTCTGTGACTGACAGTTCACTTCTAAAAAGCATTTCACCTTTACCACTTGGCAGGTGCCCACAGTACATCATTCGCCTAACTCATCATGATCCAGAAGTAACTTTGATTTTGTTTCATTCAACAGAGGGATTTTTAGTATCCTCAGTACTCATTCTATCCTCATTTCTTTCTCTCCAATGAGTTAGGCCATGAAACTGACTCATTTTTGGCACAGAGGACTCTTCTGATAACTTGAAAAGATAGACTGCCTTTTTCAGGGATCTTTTGGATCTCACGGAATTCTTAAGATGGAATTTTCCAGCCTGCCAGTCATGAATCTCAGACAGCCTGCCACCTATTGCCCTGATTTGTGTTATAATAAAGGCCCTGTTGCTTAAGACACCTTCAGTCTTTGCAAGAGGGCATGGAAGCTCCAAGCGCTTTTCTCATAGTTTACCCTATGCATCTCTATCTGCACCTTTTGTACTATTTATAATTAACCAGTAAATTATTTTCCCTGAGTTTTATGTGCTGCTCTATCAAATTAATCAAATCTGGTCATGGGGGGGTCCATGGGATTCCTGGTTTATAGTTCATCAGTCAAAAGCAGAGGCTCTGGGGCTTTGATTGGCATCAGAAATGGGAGCATCAGTCTTGGTGACTGAGTCCTCAAACTGGGGGATGTGATGCTATCTGCAGGTAGATAATGACTGAGTTGAACTGGAGGACCCCCAGCTTGTGTCCACTGGAGGATTGCTTGGTGTGTGTGGAGAACACCCCGCATATCTGGTCACAGAATTATTCCATATTGATCACTGTCGTGTGACAAACAACAGAGGAAAAGTTTTTTTTTTCCGACAAATATGCTATGGCTTCCCTTCTGTTATTCCACATCTTTCTACTCCTGCCACACTATTTCTTTCTCTCCAAGTTTGTTATTCCTCAGAGTTCTCATAAATGGAAAGGATATGCACTTTGTTGAAATAAGAATTTCGTGTTAAGCAAGTTTTCATGATAGCCGTGAGTTTCACTTAATTATCTCAGAACTTAGAGCTTACTGTTCTCTACTTACTATGCATTGAGACTTAATGTGTTCTTGGCCATCACAGAAACTTTACTAGCTACTAGCCGGGCGAGGTGGCCGGCGCCTGTAGTCCCAGCTACTCGGGAGGCTGAGGCAGGAGAATGGCATAAACCCGGGAGGCAGAGCTTGCAGTGAGCTGAGATCTGGCCACTGCACTCCAGCCTGGGCGACAGAGCGAGACTCTGTCTCAAAAAAAAAAAAAAAAAAGAAACTTTACTAGCTACTTATGTCATTGTCAATGGATAACTCTCTGAATCTATATTAATTACTTTGTAATTATCTCAGTCCTCAGCTGTGTTTCAGAGATAATCTCCAGCCTTCATGCAGATGCTATCACTGCACCTACAGGTGAAATGATAATCACTTCCTAGCAAGGGAGTTGGATCATGGAATACAAGATAATTTATCAAGAATCAGATAGTCTTGTTCCACACCTGCAGGAATGTCAACATTGCAACCACCATGGCAAATATTGATTTAATAAGCAATTACTATTCCCAGATAAGTGTCAGAATCTTAGAAGAAATTGTAATATCTTAGAAAATTTAGACGTGATGGAGGGTGGATGATGAGAAATTACTTAATGGGTGCAATGGATACTATTTGAGTGATGGATACCCTAAAGCCCTGATTTAGCTTCTACACAATCTGTGCATGTAACCAAATCACACTTATACCACATTAAATTATTAAAAAAAAAAAAAGAAGTGTTAAATAGAAAAATGAGGCTGCTTTGTGGGATTGGAACACAATACAGATGAAGAGATAGAACATAGTCGGAGGGACTCAGAGGCATGGTACCACCTTGTGTAATTCCCTTAGGGCTGCCTAGGATCTCTTCTCCATATTGTCTCTCATACTCTCTTTAAAGTATTCTCATTGATAACCAAAACATTCTCACAACATTCATTATAAGAGCTTTACTCGGCCAGGTGTGGTGGCTCACGCCTGTAATCCAAGCACTTTGGGAGACCGAGACGGGTGGATCACAAGATCAGGAGAGCAAGACCATCCTGGCTAACATGGTGAAACCCCATCTCTACTAAAAATACAAACAAAAAAATTAGCCGGGCGTGGTGGCGGGCGCCTGTAGTGCCAGCTACTTGGGAGGCTGAGGCAGGAGAATGGCCTGAACCCAGGAGGCGGAGTTTGCTGTGAGCTGAGATCGCACCACTGCACTCTAGCCTGGGCGACAGAGTGAGACTCTCAAAAAAAAAAAAAAAAAAAAAGACCTTTATTCATAAAGTGAAGAAGAAGAAGACTTTTACCCACAGTTTTTGAGTAGACGTTTAGTGTCCTTATAACATTTTTTCGATATGCATTTTTATCCTTTTGAGAACACGATTTACAAATGCGAGCTGCAGGACTATTTCATTAACGTGTTGAATGCAAGAGTTAAAACTTCCTGTCCCATTTAGTGAATGGAAAAATACTTAAGTTACATGAATACAAAGATCGTAATTACCAACAGCAAGACAATCAGGGACGTGAAACAATCTCTAAATGTTGCTTAATGACAGCATGTTTTGTAGGCACATTTTATTTTCACAGTTACTAGCATTTTCTTCCCTTCTCGCTGGAAAGATGTCCAGTGATTCTGAATCAATACAGGTGTGTGGGGTGTCATCTAGAAGTCATAAAATGACTTATTCAAATTAACCATGTTATGACCACTCACGCTCGCTGATACATATCTTCCTGTAACTTCTGTGGAGAGTGAAATTTTCTTTTCTTTTTTCTGTTTTTTTTTTTTTTTTTTTTTTTTTTTGAGACAGAGTTTCACTCTTGTTACCCAGGCTGGAGTGCAGTGGTGTGATCTTTGCTGACTACAACCTCCACATCCCAGGTTCAAGTGATTCTCCTGTCTCAGCCTCCAGAGTAGCTGGGATTACAGATGCCCGCCACCACGCCTGGCTAATTTTTTTTTTTTGTATTTTTAGTAGAGACGGGGTTTCACCGTGTTAGCCAGGATGGTCTCGATCTCCTGACCTCGTAATCCACCCGCCTCGGCCTCCCAAAGTGCTGGGATTACAGGCGTGAGCCACTGTGCCTGGCTATATACCCATTTTTAACAGTCCCTGACCAAAGGATGTTGTTGTGCTCTAGATATCTTGTGGGGGCTTGGACACATTCTTCTAAATAGCACTCACATGTCATCAGCAAATAAGGTTCCACAGACGTTTGCAAAAGAAGGATTTATAGACCCTCTTTACTCTGTTGCTTCGTTTACGTCGATGATAATCATGAGGCCTCCTACATCTATGATAATGCTAAGCAGCCGCAACCTCAACTGAACCCAACTCCCTATGCATGCAAATAATTCCATAGACTAATTTTTTAGTTTGTCAGATACCCTTGTGGGTAGGCTACATACTGAACAAAGTCAGCATGTACCTCACCAGCATTTCTTTGCTTTTAGGTTGTTGGCATGAAGAGGAAGATGAGGCAGCACCTTCTAAGCAGAGCACTTGTATACATGTATACAAAGACCAGAGAGTTCACAGTGGAGAAAGGCCTTATGAGTATGGGGAATATAGGATTTTTTTTTTTTTGAGATGGAGTCTTTTTTTTTTTTTTTTTTTTTTGAGACGGAGTCTCCTTCTGTCACCCAGGCTGGAGTGCTGTGGCCGGATCTCAGCTCACTGCAAGCTCCGCCTCCCGGGTTCACGCCATTCTCCTGTCTCAGCCTCCCGAGTAGCTGGGACTACAGGCGCCCGCCACCTCGCCCGGCTAGTTTTTTGTAGTTTTTAGTAGAGACGGGGTTTCACCATGTTAGCCAGGATGGTCTCGATCTCCTGACCTCGTGATCCGCCCGTCTCGGCCTCCCAAAGTGCTGGGATTACAGGCTTGAGCCACCGCGCCCGGCCTGTTTTTGTTTTTTTTGAGATGGAGTCTCGCTCTGTCACCTAGGCTGGAGTGCAGTGATGCGTTCTTGGCTCACTGCCACCATCCCCAGCTAATTTTTTTGTATTTGTGGTAGAGACAGGTTTCACCATCTTGGCCAGGCTGGTCTTGAACTCCTGACCTCGTGATCCATCCGCCTTGGCCTCCCAAAGTGCTGGCATTACAGGCATGAGCCACTGCACCCAGCAAATGTATAGTTTTTTAAGCAACACCAAAGTGTAGTGTAAAATTAATATGGTTGTTTCCTTTAGTGTTACTGTCACCTGTATCTGTGAATTCCACTTCCATGTTTTTATCAATAGAGAATATGGATGTTTTTTTTTTTTTTTTTTTTTTTTTTTGAGAAAAAGCCTCTCTGTTGCCTAGGCTAGAGTGTAGTGGCGTGATCTCGGCTGACTGCAACGTCCGCCTCCTGAGTTCAAGCAATTCTTCTGTCTCAGCCTTCTGAGTAGCTAGGACTACAGACGTATGCCACCACGCCCGGCTAATTTTTTTGTACTTTTAGTAGAGACAGGGTTTCACCATGTTAGCCAGGATGGTCTTGCTCTCTTGATCGCATGATCCGCCCACCTCAGCCTCCCAAAGTGCTGGGATTACAGGCGTGAGCCGTCACACCTGGCCGATTTTTTGTATTTTTAATAGAGATGATGTCCTTCTCACTGTGTTAGCAAGGATTGTCTCAGTCTCCTGACATTGTGATCCGCCCGCCTCAGCCTCCCAGTGTGCTGGGATTACAGGCGTGAGCCACCGTGCCCAGCAGAATATGGATAGTCTTTTAAAATATGGATAGTCTTTTTACCCCTTTTTATAAGTGGATGTGTCTTCTTTAGTAAAATGTCTATTTATATATTTTGCTTGCTTTTAAAATTCTTATTTATTGTTAGAGAAAAGGTCTTGCTCTGTCACCCAGCCAGGAGGGCAAGTAGCTTCATCATAACTTACTGCAACCTCAACCTCCTGGGTTCAAGCGTCCTCACACTCCAGCCTCCTGAATAACTGGGACTATAGGCACATGCCAGCACACCCACTGAATTTTGAAAATTTTTTTGTAGAGACAGGGTCTCATTACATTGCTCAGGCTGGCCTTAAATTCCTAGACTCAAGCAATCCTCTCACCTCACCCTCTCAAAGCACTATGTCTGGCAACTCATTTTCTTCTTTGCAAATGTATTTTGCCTATTTCAGGTTTCATTAAGAAATAAAATACAGTTACGCCGGTGACTCATGCCTGTAATCCTAGCACTTCAGCAGGCCGAAGTGGGTGGATAACCTGAGATCACGAGTTCAAGACCAGCCTGATCAACATGGTGAAACCCCATCTCTACTAAAAATACAAAAATTAGCCAGGCATGGTGGCAGGCGCCTGTAATCCCAGCTAGTCAGGAGGCTGAGGCAGGAGAATCGCTTGAACCTGGGAGACAGAATTTGTAGTGAGCTGAGATGGCGCCACTGCACTCCAGCCTGGGCAACAAGAGCAAAACTCCATCTCAAGGAAAAAAAAAAAAACCTGGGGTCATCATTGACTCCTCTCTCTCTCTCCCTCACCTACAACATGCAAAGATCTACGTGTTCCTTTATTAAAAATACATGTAGAATGCCTCCTTTTCTCCCATCTGCACAGCACTCACCTGGTCCATCAACTCATCTGAATTATGCCGGTATACTTCACCCCATGCTAACTGCCTCCTCATTAACCCAGGAGTCTGTTCTCCAGTGTGCAACCAGATAGATCCTATGAATATCTGGGTTAGACCACCTCTTTCCCCGCCCAAGCATCCCAGCACCTCCAAAACAGATGCTCAGCTTTTCAGGCAACCACATTACAGGCCTGAATCTTGACCCCTGGCTTTTTGTTGCTATGAGAAAGAATGGATGCCTGCTGTACATAGGTCCAAACTCTGCCACACCTCAAAGCATTTGCACAAACTGGTTCCTAAAATAGCTTTCTACACCTGTTTCCATTGGTTGCCAGAAATAAGAACACTTCCATTAGTCCTTGGCTGGCACTCAGGACTCTGAGCTTGGTGTATCCACAGGTTCCCCGCTCCCAAGAACTGGGAAAACGTCAAGTGAACAACCAAGACACCATAATCTCAGACAACACACAGGTAGTGTCAGGTTCAGGGAGAGACTAGGACACATTCTCTTTCCCTGTGTTGGCACCATAAGCATTTTCAGTCTGCAGATCCCATGAAAATAAGAAGGCAACTGTGACCAGCTCCAGCTGATCAAACCTCCGCTGATCCCTACACAACCATAAAGCCAGGGTCCCTGGGGCTAATTGATTAACCGATTTCAACTCCCAGTGCTCCTTCTTACTATCTGTGACCTTGAATGAAGACTGCACTTCTCAGTGCCTCATTGTCTCATCATTCTCATTCCAGTCTGTTCTCTGAGAGGCTTTTGGAAACTTAAAGTCCTACCAAGGACAGGACCCTCTTCTGTTCACAACCCTCCATACATCCCAGGACACTCAGATTGAAGGCACAACCCCTAAGACAACTAATACAGCTGTGACTATGGCTCATGTTCAGTTTTTACTAGGGTTTTTTTTTTTTTTTTTTAAGAGATGGGGTCTCACTATGTTGCCCAGGCTAGTCTTAAGCTTCTGAACTTAGGTGATCATGACACAACGTGGTTAACGGGTTCTGAAATGTTCATGGCTCAGATGCCCCTCTAAGCCTTTGCACCTGTTGGTCCCTCCACCTGTATTACTCTACCTGGGGTGAAGTCTATAATACACAGCATTTACCTGAGCTAGGTCCCTCAGTGTGGCTGCTGCCATCAACTGTGGGTGGAGCAGGCATCACCCCAGGCAGTGCCTGTGAACCTCAGACCTGCCACTTGGGAGCAGAGATGACTCCTCCTCTTGTGCCTTCTCTGTCCCAACCCAGTACTCCCTGACGTGACAAGCATGCCCAGAAATCCCTCCTCCTGGGCCTTGCAGCCAGCACCTTCTGGGTAAAGTACTTCCCAGAGCTCTCAGGCAACAATGGTGGGATCCTCCAAGAGCAAGTAGAATGCAGACCATGTGACACTCTGAGGGCTGCTGGAAAGTACTATTCACACCTCAAGGGAGGAAGGCTATTGTTTCTTTGTAAAAGCATCAAATAGGTATCACATCAGACTCTAGAAAGCTCATCCTGCCCCCAGAGAATAAAAATACTATTTGAGATACTCCTAAACTTTACTTATCTAAGTGGCCATATCATTGGCATCATTCAGATTTACAATGTGTGCACTCAGAGCTGAGAACATTAAGTATTGATTGCTCTTTGAATTCATGTTACCAAAATTATTACAGTCAGTTTTGTGAGTTTCATTGTTTGGTTGGGAACAAAAGAAAATTCTCCATAAGACATAATGACACGATGGGTACAGAAAACAGAAAAAAAGAGTGAGACCTAGTATTTGCTACCATAACAGGGTGGCTATAGTTAAAATAATTTAATCATACATTTGAAAATAACTAAAAGAGTGTAATTGGATTGTTTATAATACAAAGGATAAATGCTTGAAGTGATGGAGGCACCATTAACCTTGGTGTGATTATTACATATGACATGGCTACATCAAAATATGTAATCTACAAATATATACACTACTATATACCCACAAAAAATAAAAATAAAGGCTGGGAGCAGTGGCTCACGCCTGTAATCCCAGCACTTTGAGAGGACAAGGCAGGCGGATCACCTGAGGTCAGGTGGGAGTTTGAAACAAGCCTGGCTACGTGGAGAAACCGCATCTCTACTGAAAATACAAAATTAGCCAGGCGTGGTGGTGCATGCCTGTAATCCCAGCTACTCGGGAGGCTGAGGCAGGAGAATTGCCTGAACACTGGAGGTGAAGCCTGCGGTGAGCTGAGATCGCGCCATTGTGCTCCAACCTGGGCAACAAGAGCGAGACTGTCTCAAAAAGTAATAATGAAATAAAAAAATAAATTGCTGGGCACAGTGGCTTTTGCCTGTAATCCCAACACTTCGGGAGCCCGAGGTGGGCAGATCACGAGGTCAGGAGTTCGAGACCAGCCTGACCAATGTGGTGAAACCACATCTCTACTAAAAATACAAAAATTAGCCGGGCATGGTGGTAGGCTCCTGTAGTCCGAGCTACTTGGGAGGCTGAGGCCAGAGAATTGCTTGAACGCAGGAGGTGGAGGTTGCAATGAACTGAGGTCTCGCCACTGTACTCCAGCCTGGGCAACAGAGCTAGAATCATTCTCAAAAAAATAAAATAAATAATAAATAAATAATAAACATGTAATGACAGGGAAATAGATGTTGGTACACCCTGAAGCAGGTAGTGAAGCTGGCAGTTGGCCACTGGTTCCCACAGAAAATTGCTCTACTGATGCTAGCAAACCCCAGAATTGGGGCTCAATGCAGGAGGGTTCTTGGCTTCATAAAGGAAATGATTCAAGAGCAAACCAACAGTGTAAAGTGAAGGCAAAGCAAGTTTAGGAGAGCAACAGAGTACAGGAAAACGGCTGCTCCACAGACAGAGCAGGGCTACTCCACAGGCAAAGTAGCACGGGGATTGTTGGCTACCTATATTTACAGCTACTCCTTAATTTTTTTTTTTTTTTTTTTTTTTTTTTGAGACGGAGTCTTGCTCTGTCGCCCAGGCTGGAGTGCAGTGGCCGGATCTCAGCTCACTGCAAGCTCCGTCTCCCGGGTTTACGCCATTCTCCTGCCTCAGCCTCCCGAGTAGCCGGGACTACAGGCGCCGGCCACCTCGCCCGGCTAGTTTCTTTTTGTATTTTTTAGTAGAGACGGGGTTTCACCATGTTAGCCAGGATGGTCTCGATCTCCTGACCTCGTGATCCGCCCGTCTCGGCCTCCCTAAGTGCTGGGATTACAGGCTTGAGCCACCGCGCCCGGCCAGCTACTCCTTAATTATGTGCTAAATAAGAGGTGGGTTATTCATGAATTTTCTAGAAAATGGTGGGGAGTTCCCAGAACCAGGGGTTCCTTCTCTGTTAAATTACATGAGGTAGCTTCTGGGCATTGTCATAGCATTTGTAAACTGCCAGGGTGCTGATCGGAGTGTCTTTTAGCATGCTAATTCATTAGAATGAGCATATAATAAGCAATGAGGGTAACTAGAGTTCATGTTCATTGCCATCTTAGTTTTACTGCTTTCAGCTGGTTTCTTTATTGCATCCTGTTTTGACCAGATCCTGCTTCATCATGAGCAGGGTCATGAAACAAGTCCTGCTGATCTACCGTCACTGTTTGAAATACTTGTTCTCCGGTGCCATAAAGAAGTAGCACTTAGGCCGGGCGCGGTGGCTCAAGCCTGTAATCCCAGCACTTAGGGAGGCCGAGACGGGCGGATCACGAGGTCAGGAGATCGAGACCCTCCTGGCTAACACGGTGAAGCCCCGTCTCTACTAAAAAATACAAAAAAAACTAGCCGGGCGAGGTGGCGGGCGCCTGTAGTCCCAGCTACTCGGGAGGCAGGCAGGAGAATGGCGTGAACCCGGGAGGCGGAGCTTGCAGTGAGCTGAGATCCGGCCACTGCACTCCAGCCTGGGCGACAGAGCGAGACTCCGTCTCAAAAAAAAAAAAAAAAAAAAGAAGTAGCACTTGAGGCCGGGCGCGGTGGCTCACGCCTGTAATCCCAGCACTTCGGGAGGCCGAGGCGGGTGGATCACGAGGTCAGGAAATCGAGTCTCCATCCTGGCTAACATGGTGAAACGCCATCTCTACTAAAAATACAAAAAATTAGCCAGGCGAGGTGGCGGGCGCCTGTAGTCCCAGCTACTCAGGAGGCTGAGGCAGGAGAATGGCATGATCCTGGGAGGCGGAGCTTGCAGTGAACGGAGATCTCACCGCTGCACTTTGAGACGGAGTGTCGCTCTGGGCCAAAAAAAAAAGAAATAGCATTTGAACATAAATTTAATTTATTTCGTAAGGCCATTTTTACTTCCTGCAGAAAGGGTACACTCGCCAGCAGTTTTGCCACAGGAGTACACTGAACAAAGGAGACAGGGTCATTTGTAACCTGACGAGTCCACCCTACTGCTGTGTCCCGTTTCCGTTGGCTGGAACGGGACCTCACATTCTGTATTTTCCCCATTGGCTAGCAACTTAGAACCTTTTAAAAGAGGCAAAGGTAAAGGAGAACAAAGAAAGGAGGAAGTAACTTGTGGAATGCTAAGAAAAGTAAAAACACTTTTAAATAAGGAAGAGGAACACGCTATGACCTAATGCTTGCTTGGACCAGTATAAGCATGTCAGTGCAAATATTTAGGCTAAATTGTGGGAGCTAAGAACATAAAGTACATTGACATCTTTATTACGGCTACAGATATTTAAGAATGCTAGCACAGGTCTTTCAATAAATTTTGTTTTAAGAGAAGTTACTATTTATTCCTAATTAGATGGAAAGGAAAGTCTTTTAAGAGAAATCTCTGCTTTACTTTTTACAATATTCCCCCTCTTTTTATTTCATAATTCTTCAAACTTGTTTAATGTTTTGACTTAATTGCTCCGTTTGTCCTTGTAAGAGAAGTAATCTTTTTTTCGAATAGGGTGGAGGAGAGTTCGGAGTTAACTCTGTAAGACTGGCAGAGACAAGTTTTTGTATAAAACTTTGAAGGTAGGGAATAATACAACAGCCTACAAGAATAAGTATACTAACAACAGAGTGAACAAGGTGAGAACTGAAGTTAAAATTTCTTTTTATTCACTGAACTAATGTTTTATTATTTTAGAAAAGGGGTTATTTGTTTTACAATGTTTGGAAAGTTTATTGGATAGGGGCTGTTAACCTTTGTAGTGCTTTTGTTATAGTTCTATCATGGGGGCAGTATTATTAGGAACAAAGGTACAATACTGAGTTTTGTATAAAACATTTAATTTATTGATCTTTTTGGGGAATTAGACACATTACCGCTGTTACAACTGAGCCATTAATTTTGTAGCTTCATCAACATTAATTGGTTTGCTTTCATGACACTGCTGAGGAATCAATTCTTTCTGCAGAGGTTCTAATACTGAGTTTTAATTATGACACAAACATCTTTTTCTGCTAATATTATATTTAAAGCTATTTTATTTTTCTAGGCCATCTGGCTAGTATATCCTAATTGCTTAGCTATCTCTTTGATGGCATCCTCAGTGTAATTTATGAATTGTTGCTGATTGTAATAGATATAGCTTATTTAGTCTACATTTTTTATAGTTACCAGAATAATGTGGATTTAAATTCTGCAGCTATTTGATTTTGTGCTTTAAACTTATCTGGCACTTCTCACAGGTCCTTAATAGCATTTATGTAAACCTGAGAATTAAAGGACTCATAAGGAGTTTTTCTTGGCCTGCGGTGTTTTGCTTTTACCTTTGTAGATTGATGAAATGCCAGGGCAAAGGGGATACCCAATTGGATTAGAGCACAAGTAATGCTCCAGTTATTTGGCAGAGTGTCCAGTAAAGGTCTTCCACAGTACCACTGTGCATTTGTTTGGGGATAGCTAAGCATGGACTGATGGGCAAGCTCTGGGAAAGGCTTCAGCCCTTTGCATCCTTTAATGCTTCCAAGGAACACTAAATTTTCCTCCTGCCTTGAGAGGCACGAAGTAAACTTGACATTCAGAGGTGGAAGCTGGATTGCCCCTGGGGACTGACCCTCAGGGTGTTAAATTTCAGGAAATAGCAGAGAGAGCTCAATATGTTGGATTATCCCAAACAGTGGAATTTTGAAAAAGAGCCACCATACAGTCCACATCTGGTCGACAAGGAGACCATCTGAGTGGCAAGGGAATAATCTGGGCCTCTGGCCTACTGTGCACACAAGTGTAATAATCGCTTTTATTTAAAGTGTGAATGGATTATTTAATCCATTTCAGCCAGGCATTTGCATCTTTATATTTTGTCTTGACAGTGAAGGTCTGTCCTAAATCTCTTGGTTTTACAATAGACACCTTAGTTTTACTAGATGTAGGAGCAACTGGTGTGGGATCTAGATCCGAGGCTACTGAAGAAGGGGGAGAAAGATGGGGGAATAATGTGTACTTTTAAAATAACTGGGAGGTCTTTTTTATTTAATTTTTCTTTTTCGAGACGGAGTCTTGCTCTGTCACCCAGGCTAGAGTGCAGTGGCACGATGTAAGCTCACTGCAACCTCTGCCTCCCAGGTTCAAGCGATTCTCCTGCCTCAGCCTCTCAAGTAGCTGGGATTACAGGTGCCCACCATCACACCTGGCTAATTTTTTTATTTTTAGTAGAGACGGGGTTTCACCATCTTGACCAGGCTGGTCTCAAACTCCTGACCTCAGGTTATCCACCTGCCTCTGCCTTCCAAAGTGCTGGGATTACAGGCGTGAGCCACCGCGCCCAGCCTATTTATGTTAATTTTTATACCATAGAAGCAACTAAGGGCAGGTCTAGAGTTAGTTAAGGTGGAGGTGGTGATAAAGAGAAGGACAGGGTTATGTTGACAAGACTGACAGAAGGGGTAGTCCTTTTAGTGAAATAGATGAGGGGTTTTAGATCTGCACAAACCTTTTCCTGGAAGTCTAACTTTGCTCTTGGGTAGTTTAAGGGACGTAGTCCTATTTACTACAAGGTTGCCAGGCGGTAGGAGCAGAAAATCGGTGTCTTGGCTGCAGGTCATTACAACAATGAGTGCTAGGGATAACTGTGTCAATTAGAGGGCTGCGACATAAATATTTGTGTGAAAAGGCTAGCTGTTGTTGATCTTTTACATTTCCACAAGGTATGACAGAGCAAGCGTTAAAGGCAATAGTCTGAGGTGAGTCAGACTTAGTTACATTAATAAAAAAGGAGCTAGTAACAATAAGGAAAGGAAGCAATATAAAAGGTGTATGAAAATTAATCTTTCTTTAACTTAGTAGGGCTTGATCCTAGTACAGTAACCCATAATTCTGAGAGGAAGATGTTTTCTTGACTTGAGTATGGTGGGTCCATTTTTTTTCTCTCGGCTGTGCGGGGCAGTCTCAGCGGTTAACGGCGTAAAATAGGGTTCTTCCCAGGCTGGCTTGAGCTTTTTCTATCTTTTGATGAGGATGTGGTTTTCAGGTTGCTGCTGGTGTACTGGAAATTCTAGGGGTGGTACCTGTGCTAAAAGACTTTTAGTTTCCAAGGGAAAGTGGAAGATAAATTAAGTATATAATTTTTGCTGCATATTCTGGGGCTTTAGGCCACATGGTGACTCCTCCTGCTCCATTCTTGTTCAGCGCTGCCCAGGGGATGCTGTGGCCCTGCCCCTTAATGTCTTGGCCTTCTTGTGGCCTTCATCACCTTGCTCACTGTGGCCTTGGGGATGAGGGGCCTTGTGACTCACCTGGCCACCTTAGGGCCTTAAGAAAGCTAAATACCATTGTATATTTGACAATGTTGTTTTGTATGATTTTATATCAGATAAGTTAAATTTTATCTTTATATTAATGTGCTATTCATGTTAAACTTAATTTTAATAAAATCTTATAGACACTATCTAATTTTAATGTCTGACTATAAGGTAAGAGTTTTACAGACTCTTTTTGTAATTTTTGTTAAAGAGCAGGTTAGTGCTTTAAGAAAAATCTATCGGCCGGGCGCGGTGGCTCAAGCCTGTAATCCCAGCACTTTGGGAGGCCAAGACGGGCGGATCATGAGGTCAGGAGATCGAGACCATCCTGGCTAACACGGTGAAACCCCGTCTCTACTAAAAAATACAAAAAAAAAAAACTAGCCGGGCGAGGTGGCGGGCGCCTATAGTCCCAGCTACTTGGGAGGCTGAGGCAGGAGAATGGCGTAAACCCGGGAGGCGGAGCTTGCAGTGAGCTGAGATCCGGCCACTGCACTCCAGCCTGGGCGACAGAGCGAGACTCCGTCTCAAAAAAAAGAAAAAGAAAAATCTATCGTGTTTTAATTTTAATGTCCGGTTCACAGAAAAACTGGATGATACCCTTTTAACTTTAGCCACTATGTTTACACACAGAATTTCCTTTACAATTAACATTTTAAAACTTGCTTAAACCTTTAAAACAAAAAAAAAATTTTAACCTTCAATGTAGGTAAACATCCATATTCTTATGCCTCCTTGTAATCTTATTAAAAGTTTATTTTATTTTTCTTACACACCTTGTTCATAAACTGTTTAATAATAATTTTACATCCAGGAGGCCGAATTACTTTTAAATTATACAATATTTATTGCATAAATTCCCTTTTATAGCTTTTCTTACGACTTTCACAATCTTCAACATGTCTTAACTTTCTGCCTTCCTTTTACACTATTTTTTCTTAGTTTCACCTCCTTTGTCTTCTTTTGATTTCTGTCTCTTCCAGTTTCTCTCTTACTCTTTCCTTCTATTTCTCTCTCTCATTTGCACTCTATTTTCCGCTTTCTCTCATCCCGTTTTCCTTTCTTCTCCTGAGTTCTCCAGCTCCTGCTGCAAGCAGGGCTGGGCCACCGCACAGGCCCCGCCCCCGCGCTGCTGTTTTTCCTATTTTTTTTTTGTTTTTTTTTCCCAGATTCCCCTTCTTACTCCCCCCCCCCCCCCCCCGCCCTTTTCTTTTTACACTGAGTTTCTTGGATTGAATGGGATTTGCGCGACTGCAGTCTGGGCCCCCCTGCAGTCACTGGCCTAGCGGCTTGACAGATAGGCTGGCCGCAAATCGCAAGAATTATGTCTTTTCACCGCCTATGCTCTCCACCCGGAGCCGGTCCCCAACCTCTCTTTGGGGAGAGGGACTTAATCTTTGGCGTGCCTGCCTACCTGTTTGGCTCTGCGCTTGCTGTTTTTGTTTTCTTTCTCTCTGACTTCCTCTCCCAGTTTCTTTTTTTTTTTCTGCTGGTCTTTCCTTTGTCTCTGCCAGCCACCTATGCTGCTGTTTTCTCCTCTGCTTTCCTCTCCCCTAGGGGAGGGACAGGCAGGAGCGGAGCTATTGTTTCTTCCTCTGAAAAGGAAAGGGGAATCTTTTTCCTACTACAGGAGGTTTGTGTGAGGTTCAACCCCCCACTGGGGGGTCTCACCTCTTTCTGACCTCCCAAGACATCCTAGGGAATACTTTACTGCGGTTTTTCTCTCCTTGGTATGTCCTAACCAAGGAATGCTTTACCATGCCGGCTTTTTCGTTAGTGCTGACCACCAAGGAAATACTTTACCGGCTCCTGCAGCTTCTCCTTCCGTGGTCTGTGCACAGAGTTGTTGCTGCATTATGTGAGGATCTTTAAGGTAGGTTGCTGGCCAGTTTTTTTTTTTTTCCATTGCTGAGTACGGATTTATTCGTCACACCGGGTGGGTCTCAATTTCTTACCCTTGACGACCTTGCAATAAGGTAGGGGAGCGCGCTACCCCATGAGAGAGGACTGCAGACTGCCCCAGAGGAGAATGTGTCCCTGTGCAGATTGCCACCAAATTGCTTGAAATGCTTGTTCTCCGGTGCGGTAAAGAAATAGCACTCGAACATAAATTTATTTAGTAAGGCCACTTTTACTTCCTGCAGAAAGGGTACACTCGCCAGTGGTTTTGCCACTAGAGTAGCGGAACTAAGGAGACAGGGTCATTTATAACCTGAGGCCTCCACCTTACCGCTGTGTCGGTTTCCATTGGCTGGAACTGGACCTCACATTCTGTATTTCTCCCGATTGGCTAGCAACTTAGAACTTTTTTTTTTTTTTTTGACTGAGTTTCACTGAGACCTCCAGGTTTGAGTGCAGTGGCAGGATCTGGGCTCACTGCAAGCTCGGCCTTCCGGGTTCATGCCATTCTCCTGCCTCAGCCTCCCAAGTAGCTGGGATTACAGGCTCCCCCCACTACCCTGGTTAATTTTTTGTATTTTTCGTAGATACGGGGTTTCACCTTGTTAGCTAGGATGGTCTCGATCTCCTGACCTCGTGATCCACCTGTCTCAGCCTCCCAAAGTGCTGGGATTACAGGCCTGAGCCACCGCACCCTGCCCTCAATTTCTTTTATCACATTGACATCTGTCTCAAAGTAAGGGCAACTTAACCAATGCCACTGTGGTACACATCAGCAGCTACAACTTTCACAATTGCTGCACAGGTAAAAAAGGCCATCTGAATGATAGCATAAACATGGCATCTGAGCTCCAAAATGTCATCTACTTACAAGCAAGTAATTATTTTCCAGTGACTGCAGAAATAGTTTCACACTGGGAACTGGGATTATCTCAGAATAAATGTTTTTTTTTGTTGTTTTTTGTTTTTTTTTTGAGACAGAGTCTGTCGCCCAGACTGGAGTGCAGTGGTGTGATCTCAGCTCACTGCAACCTCTGCTGCCTGGGTTCAAGTAATTCTCCTGCCTCAGCTTCATGAGTGAGTAGCTGGGATTACAGGCATGTGTCATCACACCTGGCTAAGTTTTGTATTTTTATAGAGATGGGGTTTCACCATGTTGGCCCGCCTGGTCTCAAACTCCTGACCTCAAGTGATCCGCCCACCTTGGCCTCCCAAAGTGCTGGGATTACAGGTATGAGCCACCACGCCCAGCCTTACAGGTGTGGTGGCTCACAGCTCAGGCCTGTAATCCCAGCACTTTGGGAGGCCAAGGCAGGCAGATCACTTGAGGCCAGGAGTTTGAGATGAACATGCTAACACGGTGAAACCCCATCTCTTCCAAAAATACAAAAAAACAGCCAGGCATGGTGGCTCACGCATGTAATCCCATCTACATGGGAGGTTGAGGTGGGAGAATCGCTTGAACCTGGGAGGTGGAGGTTGCAATCAGTCAGCCAAAATCACGCCACTGCACTCCAACCTGTTTGACAGAGTCTTTAAAAAAAAAAAACAAGGGCCGGGCGCGGTGGCTCAAGCCTGTAATCCCAGCACTTTGGGAGGCCGAGACGGGCGGATCACGAGGTCAGGAGATCGAGACCATCCTGGCTAACACGGTGAAACCCCGTCTCTACTAAAAAAATACAAAAAACTAGCCGGGCGAGGTGTTGGGCGCCTGTAGTCCCAGCTACTTGGGAGGCTGAGGCAGGAGAATGGCGGGAACCCGGGAGGCGGAGCTTGCAGTGAGCTGAGATCTGGCCACTGCACTCCAGCCCGGGTGACAGAGCAAGACTCCGTCTCAAAAAAAAAAAAAAAAAAAAACAAAAAAACAAAACAAAACAAAACAAAACAAAAAAAATCCCAGCAGCAACTCAAATATCCATAAATGGCTGAATGAATGGATGAATATACAACATTTCACGGCAGACTATACTTCTCAGCAATATAAAACAAATGAAATCATATGTCTACATTGATATCAAAATAAGCATGATGCAGGACAGCACCCAGGAATTATAAGAGGAAACACTTTATTACACCAGTCAGAAAATTCCAGAAAATGGAAAGTACTCTATTATAAAGCAGAATAAATCAATGGTTGTCTGGACAGCAGAGAGAAAAACTTTATAAAGCCTCCATGTAAATACAAAGGTGATAGATTAAATTCATTATTGTGACTCTGATGATGATTTCATGGGATTATAAGAAAATTCAAGCCAGGAGCAGTGGCTCACGCCTGTAATTGCAGAATTTTGGGAGGCCAAGGCAGGCAGATCACAAGGTCAGGAGATCGAGAACATCCTGGCTAACAGAGTGAAACCCCGTCTCTACTAAAAATACAAAAAAAATTAGCCGGGCGTGGTGGCAGGTACCTGTAGTCCCACCTACTTGGGAGGCTGACGCAGAATGGCGTGAACCCAGGAGACAGAGCTTCCAGTGAGCTGCAATCACGCCACTGTACTCCAGCCTGGGCGACAGAGTGAGACTCTGTCTCCAAAAAAAAAAAAAAAAAAAAAAAGAAAATTCAAGACTTATCCTACAGCTCAAATATGCATACTTTATTGGACATCATTTATATCTTTATTTTAGACACAGACAGGGTCTCTGTCACCCAGGCTGGACTGCAGTGTTGCAATCTCGGCTCACTGCAACCTCTGCCTCCCAGGTTCAAGCAATCTTCCCACGACAGCTCTCCTGTGAGTTATGAAGCCAGACTTCTGGATAAATATCCTATATTTGGCACACTAGTAAGGCCTTCATTCAGTGTTAACTATAATCCTGAAGGAATACAGAGGTGTGGCTACAAAACTGCCCGAATTTATTTTACTTATAAGGACTCTTCTCTAGTGTGAACTCTCCAATATCCAAGGAGAGCAGACCTTCGGGTAAACATTTTCCACATTTGCTGCAATCACAAGATCTTACTCAGGTGTGTACTATCCTGTATTTACTGAGACTGGACTCACTGCACTCATAAGGCCTTTCTTTTGTGAACTCTCTGATGATGACGAAGTGAAGAGATTTGCCTAAATTTTTTTTCACATTCACTACACCCGTAAGGCTTTTCTCCAGTGTGAACTCTCCTGTGTTTAGTGAGACTGGAGCTTTCAGCAAAAGATTTCCCACATTCACTGCACTCATAAGGCTTCTGACCAGTGTGAACTCTCTTATGAACACGGAATGTAGAGCTATGGGTAAATGACTTCCCACAGTCACTGCATTCATATGGCCTTTCTCCAGTGTGAATTCTCTGGTGTGCAATGAGGTGGTACTTGTGCCTAAAAAATTTCCGACAAACCTCACATTCATACGGCTTCTCTCCAGTGTGAATTCTCTGGTGAACAAGGAGGTGGGACTTACTGTTAAATAATTTCCCACATGTCCCACATGTATAAGGTTTTTCTCTAGCGTGAACTCCTTGGTGATTACTGAAGCTATTGTATTTGCTAAAGGATTTCCCATATTCACACCACACATAACATTCTTCTCTAGGGAGCAGTCTCTGGTGCTGACTGAGTATATGTTTGGTGCTAAAATGTTTCATGCATCCTCCACAGCTGTAATGAGTTTTTCCCCCACGAAAGGGAGACACACACTCGGTTTTTCTGTTTGACTTCTCCCCAGTGTGAGTGGCCTCTTTCTGGAGTAATCCTGACCTGGGCAAAAAGTCTTTTCCACTCTGACTGAAGACAGATGACTCCTCTGACACATGGAACTTACACCTCTTCACAAACAACGCTTCCTTAACACTGCTTCTGTAGGGTTTCTCTCCAATGTACTCATTCTGGTGTTGATGAAAGTTTCCACTGTCATACAATTTATTCCCCCAGGCCTCACAGCTGTGCAGTTTCTGCTTGGGATGTGTTCCCTGATGATCTCCAACGTGCAAAATGTCTCCCAAGATCGGGCCACACATCTCACAGGGGTGGACCTTCTTGAGAGACACACCTGCCATAGGAATCCTGACCTGAGTCTCTCTTTGTATATAAATACTCTGCTTAGAAGGTGCTTCCTCATCTTCCACTCCACACCAACAACCTGAAAGCAAGAAAATGCTGGTGAAGTGCATGTTAACTCTGGTGGGAAGGCACAGACCACTCACAAGTGTATCTGACAAATTGAGGAATTACTCCAAGGAAATACTTGGAGGAACAGAACGTTGGCTTCAGGTGGAAGATGGTGCTATTTATTATTGCTGGACTCTAAAGGTCACAGAATGTAGGAGGCCTCATGACGTAAAGGACACAACCAGGTATGTAACACAGTGAGTAAAGGCAGGGTCTACAATTCCTGCATCTGCAAACCACTCATCTGCAGAACTTTACATCCTCATGACATGTGAGTGCTGTAGAGAGGGATTTGTCCAGACCAAGGAAAACAGGAGCACAACACAGCAGCTACTGCTCGAGGACAGTTTAACAAAGTGTACCATTTGCTAACACAAAACCTGCATGCTAATACTGGAAACCACTGCAGATGAAGATGTGAGTAAAATTAAGATGTGGGGTCCAGAGACGTGAAGATTATTCAGGGGAATAAATACCAGACTACAAGCTCATGTACAAAGCATTAAAAAAAAAAAAGAGTACAACTGACAAGGAGTACAACTGACAATTCTGATGCTCTTTACAATGGGGAAGAGACCAGGAGCAGTGGCTCACAGCTGTAATGCCAACGTAGGAAGATCACCTGAGCCTGGAAATCCAAGACCAGCCTGGGAAATATGGTGAGTCCCCATTGCTACAGAAATTATTTTTAAAATGGTCAAGCGTGGTGATTCATGCCTGTAATCCCAGCACTTTGGGAGGCTAAGGCAAAGGGATTGCTCAAGTTCAGGAGATTGAGAACACCCCGGGCAACACAGCAAAACCTCCTCTCTGCAAACATAGCCAGGCGTGATGGTGTGCACCTGTAGTCCCACCTACTCAGGAGACTGAGGCTGGAGAATCACTTGAGCCCAGGAGGTTGAGGCTGCAGTGAGCTATATTCACACCACTGCACTCCAAGTAACAGTAAGTGAGTGTGACAACCTGTCTCAAAAAAGAAAAGAAAAGAGAGGAGAGGAGAGGAGAGGGAAGAGGGAAGAAAAGGGCCGTGCATCGTGGGTCACACCTGTAATCCCAGCACTTTGGGAGGTCGAGGTGGGCAGATCACCTGAGGTCAGGAGTTCGAGACCAGCCTGATCAACATGGAGAAACCCTGTCTCTACTAAAAATATAAAATATTACCTGGGCGTGATGGCACATGACTGTAATCGCAGGTACTCAGGAGGCTGAAGCAGGAGAATCACTTGAGCCTGGGAGACAGAGGTTGCAGTGGGCCGAGATGGCACCATTACACTCCAGTCTGGACCACAAGAGTGAAACTCTGTCTCAAAAAAAAAAAAAAGAATGGAGAAGGCCAGGCGCAGTGGATTATGCCTGTAATCCCAGCACTGTGGGAGGCCGAGGGGGGCGGATCATGAGGTCAGGAGTTTGAGACCAGCCTGGCCAATATGGTGAAACCCCATATCTACTAAAAATACAAAAATTAGCCAGGCATGGTGGCACGCGCCTGCAGTCCCAGCTACTTGGGAGGCTGAGGCAGAAAAATTGCTTGAACCCAGGAGGTGGAGGTTGCAGTGAGCCAAGATCACACCACTGCACTCCACCCTGGGCAACAAAGTGAGACTCTGTCTCAAAAAAAAAAAAAAAATTAGCTGGGCATAGTGGCATGCACCTGTATTCCCAGCTTCTCAGGAGGCTGAGGCAGGAGAATTGCTTCAGCCCAGGGGGCAGAGGTTGCAGTGAGGCGAGATCAAGCTACTTCACTCCAGCCTGGGCAACAGAACAAGATCCTATCTCAAAAAACAAACAAAACCAAAAACAAGAATGAAGGAGAAAAGACGATAACAGAAATCATGTGTGCCTACTTGTCTGGACCCAAAAATACTACTGAAATAGAATAGGTTTCTGGCATGATTGGAATAAAACTCTGAAATCATGCCCCACTGTTCTAGGATGCTATTCTGCAGGGACTCACAACCTATAATGCTGAGGCCAGATTCATTTGCATCTTCTGACCACAGAAGATGATCCCACCACCAAGATAACCAAGTACAAGAGAAATACATGATGTAAAAACAAAGGGAAAGACAGAACATGGAAACAGCCAACACTGGCTTAGAACAGCTCAGCACATGACAGCAGACAGGAAACTAAATATTACAAAAAGAATTTCTGTTTTTTGAGACAGAGTCTTGCTCTGTTGCTCAGGCTGGAGCGCGATGGCACAATCTCGGCTCACTGCAACCTCTGCCTCCCAGGTTCAAGCAATGCTCCCACCTTAGCCTTCCAAATAGCCAGGATTACAAGCGTGTGCCACCATGCCTGGCTAATTTTTCTATTTTCAGTAGAGACGGGGTTTCACCATGTCAGCCAGGCTGTTCTCAAACTCCTGGCCTCAAGTAATCCACCTGTCTTGGCTTCCCCAAGTGCGGAAATTATAGGCATGAGCCACCGCACCAGACCTGTGAAGAGAATTTCTAAGGAGGGTATTTCAAGAACACTCTGTAGTCTATGTAGGCAGTGACAATGTCAACGAAGACAATTCCTGGCACAGGGAGGCATGAAGAAATAGCAGGTAGAGGAATGAATTAGATCCCGAACCTGAAATCTGGATGAAATCATACAAACATCCACAGGACAAACAAGGTAGCCTGCATTAAGATGCCTGTAAGACTTCTGACTCTGAATTCCTCCCTGGGAGCCTACAGCCACCTGGGAGCTCACTAGCAGGTGTTGGGGCTGCTCCAAAAAAGGAGCAGGGCAGTATGGACACCTCAGTCCTACCAACCAAGAAATTACCCACAGAACTGAAGTAGGAAGCTGTGTCCATGCTCCTGACATGAGAAAGTCTTGCCAATAGAAAAAGAGGGGGAAAGACGGAGACTAGCTCAGGTCACAGGGGTGAGTGTGGGCAACTTACCCAGGGAGGATATAAGTGCCAGGTTCTCCAGCATCACATCACGGTACAGGCATCTCTGAGCCTCACTAAGGAGATTCCATTCCTCCTGGGTAAAGTTCACAGCCACGTCTTCAAAAGTCACTGTGCCCTGTTATGACGTTGACAGATGAAACTACAAACGGCCCCTATGCTGAGGTATCACAATCCCTCTCTCCCACACATCCACTCTTGCATGTCCTCCTCAAGGTCCTCAAACATAGGAGAAACTAGGCCCACTGGTCATGGGGTAGAGCCACCACCAACAATAATTAGGTGAACAAATAGGTATCTGTGCGGTGGCTGTGACATAAAGTCCACCCCCTCCTGACAGGCACTTCCCCTAGTATGGCCGAGGTCATGGAGAGCCCAATGTGGCACCTTCAGTACAGCAGAGATACCCTCTCTGAAAGCACATTCTTTAGACTTCCCAGGTACATATCCATGTCCATCCCCAGCTGACTGCCACACACCACTGGCCTCTCTCTAGCCTTTAAACAACTTGAAGTATTCATGCCCTCCTTTTTCTTCTACTAGTGTGGGTGAAAATCTCCCGCTAGAGTTGTATTGTAAAGGGGCAAAATAAATGACAACCAATACTCGACAGATGCCATTAACAGCAGTTTAAAAATAAAATATATTCACAAACTGGTAAGAGGGACACCACTCACCACAGAGGGATTTCACTGTGGATAAGAGAGAGTAGCCGGGCGCGGTGGCTCAAGCCTGTAATCCCAGCACTTTGGGAGGCCATGTCCCTGACAAAGTATGCTGTCAGATACATCTTACCTTCATTGTCACTTATCTCCCTGTTCTGTGTTTATGAATGACAATAATGTCAGCTAGGGATCCAAGCAAGGAATCCAGTCTTCAGTCTCCAATCACTGATTCCTGGCCCGCTAAAAGATTTAGCATGTTAATCTGAAGTGTGCCCTCCTAAACGTGACCCTTGGCTAACTCACCTTAGTCCACACATTCATTTCTATATATTGCATGGCCCCAATATCAGTTCATTTCCAGATATCCCAACCTATGTGGACATTACTGACTTGTTGCCTCTACTTACTGGTCTCTGAATCATCTCAGATTCTTAACAACGCTCCTTATAACCCCAGTGAATGTTATGCCTACTGTCAACTTGCTCATCTCAGCTGATACAGCCTCTATCAGTACAGCTGCTAAGACCAAAAACTATGGGGTCATACCTGAAACCTCTCTTTCACACATTTACCATCATATTAAAATCTAGCTTCCCCTTTGCAAAATGTGAATAGTGACTCCAGCCACATCTTCTTAGCCATGAATTGTTCATTAACCCTCACCTGGATTATGGAATCAGCCTCAACATTGATCTTCCTTCCTCCTCCCTCAACTCCACATTCTGTTCTCCAGTATGGAGCCAAACAGAACGTCAATAACATCAACTCCCCGCTCTCATCCGTCTTATCTCTAAGGATTTTGCTTCCTGGCACAAAATCCAGGGTTAACCTTCTAAGTGTATTTACACAGGTTCACTGGAATGGGAATACCTCCATACTACGTGTCATGGAGTTAGGACCTTGGCTTTCGGGTTTCTCCAAGGTTCCTAGATCAAATGTCTGAAAAAATACCACTTAAGAGTCCCAGGGCCAGGTGTGTTGGCTCATGCCTGTAAGCTCAGCACTTTGGGTGGCCAAGGTGGGTGGATCGCTTGATCCCATAAGTTTGATGCCAGCCTGGACAACACAGAGAAACACCGCCTCTACTTAAAAATAAAATATAAAAATAAAAATTTAGCCGGGCATGGTACTGCACGTCTGCAGCCCCAGCTACTCAGGAGGCTGAACCAGGGAAGTCGAGTCTGCAGTGGGCAGAGATCACGCCACTGCACTCCAGCCTGGGCGACAGAGTGAGAACCTGTCTCAAAAAAGTTTAAAAAATTAATTTATTTACTTATTTTTTGAGACAGAGTGCCCGGTCATATTAAAGTAAATTTAAAAGAGACCCACGAGGCCGGGCGCGGTGGCTCAAGCCTGTAATCCCAGCACTTTGGGAGGCCGAGACAGGCGGATCACGAGGTCAGGAGATCGAGACCATCCTGGCAGACAAGGTGAAACCCCGTCTCTACTAAAAAATACAAAAAAACTAGCCGGGCGAGGTGGCGGGCGCCTGTAGTCCCAGCTACTTGGGAGGCTGAGGCAGGAGAATGGCGTTTTTAACCCTGGAGGCGGAGCTTGCAGTGAGCCGAGATCGCGCCACTGCACTCCAGCCTGGGCGACAGAGTGAGACTCCGTCTCAAAAAAAATAAATAAATAAAAAATAAAAAAAAAGAGACCCAGGCCACCACAAGCTAGAGAACACGTGGATAGAAGTCAGGACCAGTGAGGGAGTAGAACACCCTCCACTTTCTTTCTTTTGTTTTTTTGAGACGGAGTTTCGCTCTGGTTGCCCAGGCTGGAGTGCAATGGCGCGACCTCTGAAACCTACGCCTCCCAGGTTCAAGCGAGTCTCCTGCCTCAGCTTCCCAAGTAGCTGGGATTACAGGCATGCGCCACCACGCCTGGCTAATTTTGTATTTCTAATAGAGAGGGAGATTCTCCATGGTTGGTCAGGCTAGTCTCTAACTCCCGACCTCAGGTGATCCGCCCGCCTAGGCTACCCAAAGTGCTGGGATTACAGGAGTGAGCCACCGCACCCGGCCACACCCTCCACTTTCTTGTATGAGTTCCTTAAATGCTTCTACAGCCATAAGAGCGTGAGGGGAGAGGCTGACTTTACAGGACTGTGTCCCTGATAGGATCTGGTAAGCTCAGGCCTCCCTGAACGCTTTTGTGTGCCTGGAGCCAGGTGACCTTGGACTGTTGTCTGACCTGCGTGTCTCAGCACAAAATGTGATCTACAAGGATTCAATCTCAAAGGGCCCCAACGTCATCCTCTCTCTGTTCTTTATTTGGCCTCGGGGAACTTTAAAAGCCCGGACTTTGATCCAGTCCCTTCTTTCTTGGAAATTCTCCATATTTCTAGTGGCCTCGCAATGATTTCACAGCCCCCAGCCTCTTTGCTTTTCCAGGGGGAGTTCCGCCTCACAGGTTGTTCCCTACAGGCGCCTGTGGACCCCAGGTTCCATCGTCCCGGATCCGTCCATCTTCAGGCCATTGCCCTCGCCCCTCCCTGTACCTGTCGTTCTCCCCACCGGTGTGTGAAACAGGGATCCCTTCCGAGAGCGTCTCAGTGTCCCGACGCCAGGTCCGGGTTGCAGAGCCGTGAGCAGGTGCCACTCCCTCGCTGCTTTAGGACTTGTGTGACTACGAGGTGACCGGAGAGCACGGAAGGCGTCACAATTACCTGAACCAGGAACCTCAGAGCGGGGGCGGCCATGGGACCACGTAGGGTAAAATGGGTTGAGAGCCGCGGGCGCCGTTAAAGAACTGCAGATTTACGTCTGTGCAGAGAGAAGAACTACTCTCGACCTTCTGGATCCATTCACCACAACGGTCCCTCCACAGCGGTCCCAGGCCTCTCATTCCACAAACACACCTTAAGCCAATGGAAATGGCCGCTACTAAAGGGCGCCGGGAGTCCCGCCTCTACCTTACCTGCGCATACGGAAGCGCCTTCAATCTGAGCTCTCACTGGCTTTGTGTGCTGTCATTTGACGCAGAGCTTTCTGGGTACTGTAGTTTCCCAGGTTCCAACATGGTAAAGATAGCGATCCTCTGCGGCTCTTGCTAAGGGAAAGCCCAGCTCCACCTCCTGGGCTCTCAGGGAGGAGTCCTGACCCCGCACAGTGGCATGCGCTTATAATCCCAAATTTTGGGAGGCTGAGGTGGCAGGAGAATGGTTGAGCCCAGGTGGTCCAGGCTGCACTGAGCTATACCTGCACCTCTGCACTCCAGACTGGGCGACAGACCCTGTCTCAAAACAAAAGTTAATTAAGCATTTGTGCTGTTAAGGGAGAAGACCACCCCTCATACTGTTTTATGCCCAATTTCTGCCTCCAAAGAAAGAAGTAAAAACTAAAAGGCAGAAATGAAATCCACAGGCAGACAGCCTGGCGCCACACCCTGGGCCTGGTTAAAGATCAACCCCTGAACTAACCGGTTATGTTATCTATAGATTCCAGACACTGTATGGAAAAGCGTTGTGAAAATCCCTGTCCTGTTCTGTTCAGTTCTGATTACCAGTGTGTGCAGTCCCCAGTCACATACCCCTGCTTGCTTGCTCGCTCAATCAATGACGACCCTCTCACGCGGACCCCTTTAGAGTTGTAAGCCCTTAAAAGGGACAGGAATTGCTCACTTGGGGAGCTTGGCTGTTGGAGACATGAGTCTTGCCAAAGCTCCCGGTTGAATAAAGCCCTTCCCTCTTTAACTCGGTGTCTGATGGGTTTTGTCTGCAGCTTGTCCTGCTACATTTCTTGGTTCCTTGACCAGGAAGCAAGGTGATTAACGGATGGTTGAAGCAGCCCCTTAGGAAGCTTAGTCCTGCCCTGTGGAGCCTCCCTACAGGGGACTCTGGCCAAGCTTGAGGGACGCGGATCCTGAGAGCGCTCCCAGGTAGGCAGTTGCCCGGGTGGAACACCTTGCCAGAGCAGCTTGTGGCAGGCCCCCATGGAGGATCAACGCAGTGGCTGAACACTGAGAAGGAACTGGCACTTGGAGTCTGGACATCTGAAACTTGGTAAGACTGGTCTTTGGAACTTGCCCACTCCATTTGAGTGGAAGGATGGCCTGATCACCCATGGTGTGCCTGTACTGGCATTTTGGTTTTTGTTTTTGACTTGACTTGGATTGCTTGATACTTGGGTTTTGGTTTTGACCTGGCTTGGATTTCTGGATAGTCTGATTTTGGTTTTGATTCTGGTTTGGTGTAAACTGTAAAAGAGTGTATATGCCCTTTTTACTCGTTCTTTGTTTTGTGGTATGCCTGTGGTGTGAGTGTGGTGTTTTGTCTCAAAGAAGCATGGGTCAGGCACAAAGTAAACCCACCGCACTAGGTACTATGTTGAAAAATTTCAAGAAAGGATTTAAGGGAGATTACAGTGTTACTATGACGAGGGAAAACTTAGAACTTTGTGTGAAATAGACTGGCCAGCATTAGAGGTGGGTTGGCCATCAGAAGGAAGCCTGGACAGGTCCCTTGTTTCAAAGGTAATGTGTCCAGAATTGGTTCCTTCCGGTGGGTTCTTGGTCTCACCGACTTCAAGAATGAAGCCACGGACCCTCATGGTGAGTGTTAAAGTTCTTAAAGATGGTGTGCCCGGAGTTTGTTCCTTCAGATGTTCAGATGTGTCTGGAGTTTCTTCCTTCTGGTGGGTTCGTGGCCTCGCTGACTTCAGGAGTGAAGCTGCAGACCTTTACGGTGAGTGTTACAGCTCATAAAGCCCGCGTGTCCACAGTTGTTCATTCCTCCCGGTGGGTTCATGGTCTCACTGGCTTCAGGAGTGAAGCTGCAGACATTTGCAGTAAGTGTTACAGATCATAAAGGCAGTGCAGACCTAAAGAGTGAGCAGCAGCAAGATTTATTGTGAAGAGCAAAATAACAGTTTCCAGAGAGTGGAAGGGGACCTGAACGGGTTGCCACTGCTGACTCGGGTGGCCAGCTTTTATTCCCTTATTTGGCCCCACCCGCATCCTGCTGATTGGTCCATTTTACAGAGCTCTGATTGGTCCATTTTACAGAGTGTTGATTAGTCTGTTTTTACAGAGTGCTGATTGGTGCGTTTACAAACCTGTAGCTAGACAGAAAAGTTCTCCAAGTCCTCACCTGACCCAGAAGCCCAGCTGGCTTCACCTTTCAGTATGGCACAAGGTAACGTGTAAGTCAGGGCACCCAGACCACTTCATGTACATAGACACTTGGTTACAGATGGTTTTACCCTCCACCCCACCCCCTACAGTGGTTGAGAGAACAGCAGCATAAGCAGCTGACAGAGGCAAGGAAAGACCAGCAGAGAGAGAGAAAGGAAAGAGACAGAGAGGAAAAAAGACAGAGGAAGAGACAGAGAGACAAAGAGGGAGTCAAGGAGAGAGAGAGAGAAAGAGAGAGGCAGAAAGAGAGAGGGAGAGACAGAGGCAAAAAGAAAGTCAGAGAGAGACAAAGTCAAAGAGAGAAAGAAAGAGAGAAAAGAGAGATATACAAGTAGTTAAGAAAAAAAAAAGTGTACCCTATGCCTTTAAAAGCCAAGGTAAATTTAAAGCCTATAATTGATAATGAAAGGTATTCTCTATAACCTTATAATGCTCTAATACCACTTTGTTGTCAGTGTAAACAAGGGCATATCCTGAAAGCACTGAGGCCTTCCTATCAAAAATCCTTAACCCAGTAGCCCGCTGATGGCCCAGATGCATTAAATCTGTAGCGGCAACTGCTTTGCTTACAAAAGAAAGTGAAAACTTAACTTTTAGAGGAAACCTCATTGTGAGCACACCTCACTAGTTCAGAAGTATCCTAAAAAAAAAAAAAAAAAAAAAAAAAGGATGATTTAACATTAACCCTGAAAATTCCCTTAACACAGCAGGTTTCCTAACAGGGGCTCTAAATCTTAATTACCATACAAAGGTCCAACCAGACTTAGGAGGAATTCCCTTGAGGACAGAATGATCTATGGTTGTTCCCCATAATTGAAGGAAAAAAAAAAGTCATCTATACCAATTCGAAGTTAATTTGGACTAAATAAGGTCTTTTTTTTTTTTTTTTGAGACAGAGTCTTGCTCTGCCACCAAGGCTGGAGTGCAGTGGCCGGCTCTCAGCTCACTGCAAGCTCCGCCTCCCGGGTTCACGCCATTCTCCTGCCTCAGCCTCCCGAGTAGTTGGGACTACAGGCGCCCGCCTCGTCGTCCGGCTAGTTTTTTGTATTTTTTAGTAGAGACGGGGTTTCACCGTGTTAGCCAGGATGGTCTCGATCTCCTGACCTCGTGATCCGCCCGTCTCGGCCTCCCAAAGTGCTGGGATTACAGGCTTGAGCCACCGCGCCCGGCCTAAATAAGGTCTTATTAATAGCAAAGGATAATTGAAATCCCAAACTTACAAGGTTTTCAGTAAAAGTAAAGTTTGCTAAAAGTTAACAGTGTGACATGTATTATAGTAACTTCTAATTTTCTGGCCTTAGACAGTCTAGTCCACAGACATAAAGGAAGTTCACTTTAGAAAACAATGGTTATCATCTTCAAAAAAAAAAAAAAAAAGGAGGGGGAAGGGAGGGCAGAATTTATGTAAAAAGAATGTTATATGGTAAATTCTTATCCTGAAATAAATTAACTGGTTGTTTACAGAAAGAAATGTTTGTAATCAGTCAGAAAGTTGAGGCATGTTGAAGAATTGTCAGCGAAAGTTGTGAAAGAAAAAAAGTTATAAAAAAATTATGCAAGAAATATTGCGTAATTTAAAAGTAACTAGGCCTCCTGAATGTAAAACTATTTAAAAAAAACAAAATGTTTACGTACAAAGTGTACAAGGAAAGTAAAATATACCTTTGGTAAAAGGATTATAAGGACGCATAAGACCGTAAATTTTTACCTACATTAAAAGGTTAAAATATATATAAATGGCCAGACGTGGTGGCTCACCCCTGTAATCGCAGCACTCTGGGAGGCCAAGGAGGGCGGATCACGAGATCAGGAGATCGAAACCATCCTGGCTAACACAGTGAAACCCCATCTCTACTAAAAATAGAAAAAATGGGCTGAGCGTGGTGGCAGGCGCCTGTTATCCCAGTTACTCGGGAGGCTGAGGCAAGAGAATCGCTTGAATCCGGGAGGTTGAGGTTGCAGTCGCTGAGATCGCGCCATTGCACTCCAGCCTGGGCAACAAGAGTGAAACTCCGTCTCAATAAATAATTAAATAAATAAATAAATAAATAAATAAATAATACAGGAACCATTGTCAGATATAAAATAGTGTTTGACTTCTTTAGTCTAAAAAATAATAAAAACAGGTCTTAAGGAAATTCTTCAGGCCGGGCGCGGTGGCTGAAGCCTGTAATCCCAGCACTTTGGGAGGCCGAGACGGGCGGATCACGAGGTCAGGAGATCGAGACCATCCTGGCTAATATGGTGAAACCCCGTCTCTACTAAAAAATACAAAAAACTAGCCGGGCGACGAGGCAGGCGCCTGTAGTCCCAGCTACTGGGGAGGCTGAGACAGGAGAATGGCGTGAACCCGGGAGGCGGAGCTTGCAGTGAGCTGAGAGCTGGCCACTGCACTCCAGCCTGGGCGGCAGAGCAAGACTCCGTCTCAAAAAAAAAAAAAAAAAAAAAAAAAAAAAGGTGGAAAGAAGAAAAACTCGAGCCAGACTAGGAAGGACCCTACCTTGTGCTGTTAACCACCAAGACTGCTGTTTGTAGAGTGGAAAAGGAATGGACTCATCACACCCAAGTCAAAGCGCCACCCCCTCCGGACTCTTGGGCCACAGTCCCAGGGGAAAACCTTACCAAACTACAGCTAAGAAAAATTTAATGCTTTCATGTATTCTATTACTTTTTCTTCTTTTTTTTGTTTTTTTTTTTTTTTTTGAGACGGAGTTTCGCTCTGCCACCCAGGCTGGAGTGCAGTGGCCGGATCTCAGCTCACTGCAAGCTCCACCTCCCGGGTTCACGCCATTCTCCTGCCTCAGCCTCCTGAGTAGCTGGGACTACAGGTGCCCGCCACGTCGCCTGGCTAGTTTTTTGTATTTTTAGTAGAGACAGGGTTTCACCATGTTTGCCAGGATGGTCTCGATCTCCTGACCTCGTGATCCGCCCATCTCGGCCTCCCAAAGTGCTGGGATTACAGGCTTGAGCCACCGCGCCCGGCCTACTCTTTCTTCTTTCCTCGCTCTATTGCTGACCATCTAATTATTAACATAACCAAGTCAATTTCACCTCAAACTATTGCATTTAATGCTTGCCTTGTTATACCCTTGGGGACTTGCCAAGTCAAAGACAGCTCTCTACTTCAGAAAAGTACTTCTCTCCCTCCTGACTCTCCTCAGACTGGGCATTAGTAAACTAGGACCGTTTAATCCAGGTAGATTTCAATAAAGACCCCAGTGCCAACCAGGAGACTTGCCCCCCAATGTAGAGCTTTTATGCTGTAGTGGACCACTAAAGAGCAAGGATGGACTGCCCCAACTGGTTTTTGTAATTTCCTAAAATCATGCATTCATTTTACTACAGGATCATAAAAGTTAAAGACTTAAAACAAACTTTGGCAATTAAGACAGGATACCAACATGCAAATGCCTGATTAGAATGGATCAAATATTCCATACACATGTTAAACAAAAGCAATTGTTATGCTTGTGCACATGGTAGGCCAGAGGCCCAGATTGTCCCCTTTCTACTGAGATGGTCCTCCAGTCAACCAGGTGTGGGCTGCACGGTAGCTTTTTTCCAGGATTCCATAAGTCGTGCCAAGTTCTCTCTGCTATATCCCAAAGTCTGGCACCCTATGGGTCAGCCCCCAAGGGCCATCCAGCTTCCATTGCCCAAGGCTAAGTTCACTTCGTGTCTCTCACGACAGGGAGGAAACTTAGCGTTCCTTGGAGACCTGAAGGGATGCAGTGAACTTAAGAATTTTCAAGGCCAGGCACTGTGGCTCAAGCCTGTAATCCCAGCACTTTGGGAGGCCGAGATGGGCGGATCACAAGGTCGGGAGATTGAGACCATCCTGGCTAACAGGGTGAAACCCCGTCTCTACTAAAAAATACAAAAAAACTAGCCGGGCGAGGTGGCAGGCGCCTGTAGTCCCAGCTACTGGGGAGGCTGAGGCAGGAGAATGGCGTAAACCCGGGAGGCAGAGCTTGCAGTGAGCTGAGATCCGGCCACTGGACTCCAGCCTGGGTGACAGAGCAAGACTCCGTCTCAAAAAAAAAAAAAAAAAAAAAAGAATTTTTAAGAGCTCATCAATTAGTCAACCCTTGTTCATCCCCAAGCGGATGTGTGGTGGTATTGTGGTGGACCTTTACTGGACACTCTGCTGAATAACTGGAGTGGCACTTGTACTTGGTCCAATTGGCTATCCCTTCCACCCTGGCATTTCATCAACCAGAGGGAGGAAAAATAAGACATCGTAAAGTGAGAGAAGCTGGCCGGGCGTGGTGGCTCAAGCCTGTAATCCCAGCACTTTGGGAGGCCGAGACGGGCGGATCACGAGGTCAGGAGATCGAGACCATCCTGGCTAACACGGTGAAACCCCGTCTCTACTAAAAACTACAAAAAAGTAGCCGGGCGAGGTAGCGGCGCCTGTAGTCCCAGCTACTCGGGAGGCTGAGGCAGGAGAATGGCGTGAACCCGGGAGGCGGAGCTTGCAGTGAGCTGAGATCCGGCCACTGCACTCCAGCCCGGGTGACAGAGCGAGACTCCGTCTCAAAAAAAAAAAAAAAAAAAAAAGTGAGAGAAGCTGCTGACCGACACCCACCCCCCTTCTCTTTATCTCTTTTACTCAATAAATATGGAGGCTGTTAAAGCTTAGGGCCCTTGTTCACTAGAAGCAAGGAGCCCCCGACCCCTTTTTCCGAATACACACTTTTGTCTTTTTTTTATTCCTGCATTCATCCCCCTTTGTTAAGTCCAGCAAGGTCCGTGGCAACTTTAGGCCTTATATGGCTGTGTGTTTCTGTTAGGATAGCCACAATGAGCTCTCACCACACAGCTCCCTCCTGCATCCTGGACCCGACAAATTAGGATATCTGTTCTACATCTTACTTGTGAGCAGATAATACTTTATTTAAATTATGCTGTAATTTGGGGCAATCCTGATTCACAAGGAAATAAACTTTCAGGATGAAATAACACTTATAAGGCTGAGGCAGGCAGATCACAAAGTCAGGGGTTCAAGACCAGCCAGGCCAACATGGTGAAACCATCTCTCTTCTAAAGATACAATAAAATTATCTCGACGTGGTGGTGGGCACCTGTAGCCTCAGCTATTCAGGAAACTGAGGCAGGAGAATAGCTTGAGCCTGGAAGGCAAAAGTTGCAGTGAACTGAGATCACACCATTGCACTCTAGCCTGGGCGACAGAGTGAGACTCCATTGCAAAAAAAAAAAAAAGTAATAACGTTTATGGTAATAAGTACATAGACAATCAAATTTAGGTAGTTGGAATTCAAACCTCCCCAAGCCGCATGCGCAGTAGAAAATAAATGCCCAGATGAGCAATTAACATTTCAAATAGTCACTTAATTACAGTCGTAAATGAATCCATTCTCCCTCTGTCTCCCTCTGCCTGCAATGGAGTGCAGTGGCGCCATCTCTGCTCACTGAAAGCTCCGACTCCAAGGCTCACCCCATTCTCCTGCCTCAGCCTCCCGAGTAGCTGGGACTACAGGCGCCTGCCACCACGATGGCTAATTTTTTTTTTTTTTTTTTTTTTTTTTTGTATTTTTACTAGAGACTGTGTTTCACCGTGTTAGCCAGGATGGTCTGGATCTCCTCACCTCGTGATCCGCCCACCTCCGCCTCCCAAAGTGCTGAGATTACAGACCTGAGCCATGGGGCCCAGCCGGTTTTATACATTTTAGGGAGACATGAGACATCAGTGAATATATGTAAGAAACACATTGGTTCTGACCAGAAGGCGGGGACAACTCCAAACAGGGAGTGGACTTCCAGGTCACAGGTAGGTGAGAGACAAATAGTTGCATTCTTTTTTTTCTTGTTGTTGTTGAGACCCAGTCTCGATTTGTGGCCCGGGCTGGAGTGCAGTGGTGGGATCTGGACTCCCTGCAACCTCCCCCTCCCGGGTTCACTCCATTCTCCTGCCGAGTAGCTGGGACTACAGGCATCTGCCACAACGCCCGGCTGATTTTTTGTGTTTTTGGTAGAGACCGGGTTTCACCATGTTAGCCAGGATGGTCTCGATCTCCTGACCTCGTGATCCGCTTGCCTCAGCCTCCCAAAGTGCTGGGACTACAGGCGTGAGCCACTGCCTCTGGCCAATAGTTGCATTCTTTTTAGTTTCTGATAAGCCTTTCCAAAGGAGGCAATGAGAATATGCATCTATCTCAGTGAGGAGAGGGATGACTTTGTTTTTTTTTGTTTTGTTTTGTTTTGTTTTTTTGAGGCGGAGTCTTGCTCTGTCGCCCAGGCTGGAGTGCAGTGGCTGGATCTCAGCTCACTGCAAGCTCCGCCTCCCGGGTTTACGCCATTCTCCTGCCTCAGCCTCCCGAGTAGCTGGGACTACAGGCGCCCGCCATCTCGCCCGGCTAGTTTTTGTGTTTTTAGTAGAGACGGCGTTTCACCGTGTTAGCCAGGATGGTCTCGATCTCCTGACCTCGTGATCCGCCCGTCTCGGCCTCCCAAAGTGCTGGGATTACAGGCTTGAGCCACCGCGCCCGGCCGGAGAGGGATGACTTTGAATAGAATGGGAGGCAAGTTTGCCCTGAGCAGTTCCCAGATTGACTTTTCCCTTTAGTTTAGTAATTTTGAGGCCACAAGATTTTCCTTTCACAGATTCTATGAGCAGGAGAGTTGTTTTCTGTAGGAATCACAGAGATTCAACTTTGATCTCCTGCTTTAGGGGAGCACATCTCTCACTTTCTTGACTTGCCTTAGGGACTCTAATGCTTCTGAGGGCCTTCAGAAACGTTATAACACAATAACGTTTATCAGCCTCTGTTTCCAGTGTAGGTATTTTGGGACTGAATGACTGTTTCAAACGGTGAGGTAATTTGGATTTTTAGCCTTTGGGAGAATCCTAAATAATAGTTTTAGCTTGAGCTTCCTATTATTTAGCTTGAGCTCCCCGAAATCTGAAATATTATTTTTCCAAATTCTTAAGTGATTAGTTACAGACACTAGTCTCCAGGAATCTCAATACGGTTTCTAAGGGTAGGTGAGGCCCGCCCTCTGCCCTGGAAGGGCGCGCTTTTAAGGAGAGCCCCTGACCTGACGGCTGGCTTTTCCTGCAGATGTGTCTCTGGGTAGCGCCGTCTTTACTGCCTTGGAACTTGCTGAACTACATTACCCAGAAAGCTCTGCGTTGAAGGACAGCGCGTCAGAGCCAATGAGGGCTCGGAAGGAAGGCATTTCCGTGTGTGCACCTAACGTAGGGCCGATACTTCCGGGGTCCTTTAGTAGCGGCCGAGTTGATCGGCGATACGTGTGTGTCCAGTGAGTGGCCCCGGTCTGCTAGGTGGGTCCGCGGTGACTGAACCCCGAAGGTGGAGACGAATCGTCCTCGGTGCCCGGAGGCCGCTCTGCAGTCCTGTGACGGCGCCCACTGCTCCCAGGCCGTGCTTCCCCAAGTAGTCCGATGGCAGCGGCTGTGCCGAGGCGCCAAACTCAGGTAATTGTGGTGGCTTCTGTGCCCTCAGGTCACCTCATCGTCACCCAGGTCCTAAACCAGCGAGGGAGCGGCTCCTGCTCACGGGTCTGTAGCCGGTACCCGGCGTAGGGACACTGAGGCGCTCGCGGGCGGGGTCTCTGTAACCGTCCAGTGGGTTCACCTTGCCAGCTACCTAGTCAGACCCGGTTTATGAAGACTGGGGAATTGCAATGGAGAAATAGTAATTCAGGCAGAGCTGTCTGGCTGTTTGGGAGACAGAAGTTTTATTATTATTCAAATCAGTCTCCCCGAGCATTACGGGATCGGAGTTTTCAAAATTAATTTGGCGGGTAGTGGCTTGGGAAGTGGGGAGTGCTGATCGGTCAGGTTGGAGATGGATTCATAGGGGGTTGAAGTGAGTTTTTCATGCTGTTTTCTGTTCTGGGTGGGATGTGAGAACTGATTTGTCAGCTGATCCATCCAGTGTAGAATCTGCAAAATACCTCAAGCACTGATCTTAGCTTTTACAGTAGTGATGTTATCTTCAGGAGCAACTTGGGAAGGTTCAGACTCTTGGAGCCAGAAGCTGCATGACCCCTAAATGGAGTCATGCATTTTTTTTTTTTTTTTGAGACGAAGTCTCCCTCTGTTGCCCAGGCTAGAGTGCAATGTCGCCATCTCCGCTCAGCTCACTGCAAGCTCCGCCTCCCAAGTTCACTTCATTCTTCTGCCTCAGCCTCCCCAGCAGCTGGGACTACAGGCGTCTGCCACCACGCCCGGCTAATTTTTTGTATTTTTAGTAGAGACGGGGTTTCACCGTGTTAGCCAGGATGGTCCCGATCTCCTGACCTCGTGATCCGTCCGCCTCTCAAAGTGCTGGGATTACAGGCCTGAGCCACTGTACCTGGCAGACAGATAGGTTTTCTAATGTGGATGATAAGGGCATGAAACAGGAATCGGGCATGAGCCCAGGGTTTTTGATCTTTGCAGCTGTAACCATGGACACTGTGTCAGCTGAGATGAAGTTGGTATTGACATAATATTCACTGTGGATATCAAGAGGGTTGTTTTTGCCATATGAAGAATCTGAGGCCAATAAGTGGTGGCATCAAAGGGATAACTAGACATACAGGATGGGGTATCTGGGAGGGTGTTGATACTGGAGACGTCCGATATATGAAAGCTAATGGGTGAACTACAGGAAGTTAGTTATGGGTCCCACTTAGGAGGACATGCTTCCGATTATGGTGGTAAATGTTTTCAGGGGCCAGAAAGGTGTGATTACAGGCTGAGGAGTGGATCTTATTGGGCTTCCTAAACACCTGAGAGGGTGTGAGTGACCATCATGGCAGGATGTATCAGACGGTAGAGTTTGGAAGGGGACATAGACATCCAAGGATAGAACAGACAAGAGATAGATGTATGCAGAAGCATAGGAGTAATTCAGGGAACATGACACTTCGGCCTGAGTCAAAGTGCCAAAGTTGTAACTATTTATCACTGTCTGGCCTCACAAACGTTTTGAGAGGACTTTGGGAGTGCCTGGGGAGTTCCGTTCAGCCTGGTGCATGTGGGCAGTGAAAAATATGCTCATCTGTGATAGTAGGTTTGGTTTGGTTCACAAATCCAGGGGCTGGGCTTTACACGGCATTGGGTGGACAGAGGAGGGTTGCTACAGCTGAGGTCTCAGCTGGTGCAGCACGGAAGTGGGATAGGGCCATGGATATCTGAAGCCACATGTGGTTCTGTGTGGCTATGGAGTCATTCAGGGAGACATTCACAGGATGATTTGGGATTACCACTACTCTTGGAAACCATGGAAATTCTGTGTTAATATTGGATCCTATTTGTATTTGTCAAGCATACTCTGGATATTTATCCACATTTGGTATAAGGCCAGAATTGAACACCTAATATGATGTTTCACTTTGACATCTTGTGGCAGTGGGACAACCTTAAAAGGTGTGAGTACAAATCTCATTCCCACTCTGCTCTCTTGGATAATGTATCCTAGCCTAACAACCCTTTTTATCAATGCGATGAGGCAGGGTTCCTGTGGGGGAAAGAAAGAGAGAGAGATCAGACTGTTACTGTGTCTATGCAGAAAAAGGAAGACATAAGAAACTCCATTTAGATCTGTACTAAGAAAAATTCTGCCGGGCGCAGTGGCTCAAGCCTGTAATCCCAGCACTTTGGGAGGCCGAGACGGGCGGATCACGAGGTCAGGAGATCGAGACCATCCTGGCTAACATGGTGAAACCCCGTCTCTACTAAAAAAATACAAAAAACTAGCCGGGCGAGGTGGCGGGTGCCTGTAGTCTCAGCTACTCAGGAGGCTGAGGCAGGAGAATGGCGTAAACCCGGGAGGCGGAGCTTGCAGTGAGCTGAGATCCGGCCACTGCACTCCAGCCTGGGCGACAGAGTGAGACTCTGTCTCAAAAAAAAAAAAAAAAAGTAAAAAGAAAAATTCTTCTGCCTTGAGATGCTGTTAATCTGTAACCCTAACCCCAACCCTGTGCTCGCAGAAATGTGCTGTATTGAATTTAGGGCTGTGCAGGATGTGCCTTGGTAAAAATGTGTTTGCAGGCAGTATGCTTGGTAAAAGTCATCGCCATTCTTCAGTCTCAACTACCCAGGGACACAATGCACTGTGGACTGTGGAAGGCCGCAGGGACCTCTGCCCAAGAAAGCCTGGGTATTGTCCAAGGTTTCCCCACACTGAGACAGTCTGAGATACGACTTCATGGGAAGGGAAAGATCTTACCATCCCCCAGCCCAACACCCATAAAGGGTCTGTGCTGAGGAGGATCAGTGAAAGAGGGAGGCCTCTTTGCAGTTGAGATAAGAGGAAGGCATGTGTCTCCTGCTCATCCCTGGGAATGGAATGTCTTGGTGTAAAACCCCATCGTACTTTCTATTTACGGAGATAGGAGAAAGCCGCCTTATGGCTGGAGGTGAGACATGCTGGCGGCAGTACTGCTGTTTACTACACTGAGATGTTTGTGTAAAGTCAAACATAAATCTGGCCTATGTGCACATCCAGACACAGCACCTTTCCTTAAACTTATTTATGACACAGAGTCCTTTGCTCACGTTTCCCTGCTGACCCTCTCCCCACCATTACCCTATCATCCTGCCACATCCCTCTCGCCGAGATAGTAGAGATAGTGATTGTGATCAATAAATACTGAGGGAACTCAGAGACCAGTTCTGGTGCATGTCCTCACTTCCTGAGCGCCAGTCCCCTGGGCCCACTTTTCTTCCTCTATACTTTGTCTCTGTGTCTTATTTCTTTTATCAGTCTCTTGTCTCCACCTTGTGAGAAATACCCACAGGTGTGGTGGGGCAGACCCCCTTCAGGTCCCAGGTTGTTATACTTTGTAGTGAGTTTCAATTCCATCCTTACCAGCAGAGTTATGGAAACAAACCATTGCATATTTCCAAGGGAATCATGGACCATTATGCCCTCTTCATCTTACAAAATAATTTTATTTGTGGGGACTGGGCATCGTGGCCCACACCTGTAACCTCAACACTTTGGGAGGCCAAGGGGTAGACCACTTGAGGCCAGGAGTTAAAGACCAGCCTGGCCAACATGGTGAAACCCTGTCTCTAGTAAAAAAAATTAAAACATTAACCAGATGTAGTGGTGCACGGCTGTAGTCCCGGCTACTCAGGAGGCTGAGGTTCGAGAATCACTTGAACCTGAGAGGCAGAGGCTGCAGTGAGCCAACGTCGTGCCACTGCACTCCAGCCTGGGTGACAGAGCTAGACTATGTCTCAAAAACCCCCAAAAACAAACTTTTACTTGTGGGGATGCCAGAGAGGGGCTGATGGTGGGGAAAACTCAGGTGGGCGTGGCCATGGGCATGTGTCTGTGCAGTATAAAGAATGATGTATACTTAGAGAGCGAGTTTGTCCGATGGGCTCAGGCAGCTGCCCTGGGCTTTACGTGAGCTTGGATATCGCTATTCAGAAAGGGGTGGACCTTTTTATGTCCGGACCTCAGCATGGATGCCTATTTGTCCCCTTACTGCTTATTGCTGATGGCAGTTGACCAGGGAGCCCATGAGGAGACAAAGGCACCAGTGGACAGTTTCAACTCTGCTGGGGACCTTGGGAGGAGGATGGGCAAGGGTGGCTGTGTGGGAGAGGTGGGTTGCGGTACCTCAGTCAGAAGGGCAGCCTTATTAACCATCAGCGTGTTCACACCGGAGAAAGGCCTTATGAGTGCAGGGAGTGTGGGAAATCATTTAGATACAGATCCCACCTCACTGAACACCAGGGACTTCACACTGGGGAAACACCTTACAATTGTAGGGAATGTGGGAAATTATTATTATTATTATTATTTTGAGACGGAGTCTCGCTCTGTCGCCCAGGCTGGAGTGCAGTGGCGCAATCTCGGCTCACTGCAAGCTCTGCCCACTAGGTTCACACCATTCTCCTGCCTCAGCCTCCCGAGGGTTTGGGACTACCAGCGCCCACCACCGTGCCTGGCTAGTTTTTTTGTATTTTTAGTGGAGATGGGGTTTCACCGTGTTAGCCAGGATAGTCTCGATCTCCTGACCTTGTGATCTGCCTGCCTCGGCCTCCCAAAGTGCTGGGATTACAGGCATGAGCCAGCGCACCTCGCTCTCCTTGGTCTTAAGAGACTTCGTTTTGAGACGGAGTCTCGTTCTGTCACCCAGGCTGGATTGCAGTGGTGCAATCTTGGCTCACTGCAACTTGGGCCTTCCGGGTTCAAGCGATTCTCCTGCCTCAGCCTCCCCAGTAGCTGGTATTACAGGTCTGCACCACCATGCCCAGCTAATTTTTGTATTTTTAGTAGAGACGGGGTTTCACCATGTTGGCCAGGATAGTCTGGAGCTCTTAACCTCGTGATCCTCTCACCTCAACCCAGAGTGTTGGGGTTGCAGGTGTGAGCCACTGTGCCCCGACTTTTTTTTTTTGGCTGGGTGTGGTGGCTCACGCCTGTAATCCCAGAACTTTGGGAGGCGGAGGCGGGCAGATCACAAGGTCAGGACCTTACAATTGTAAGGTCTTTCCCCAGTGTGAAGTCCTTGGTGTGCAGTGAGGTGGGATCTGTATCTAAATGATTTCCCACACTCCCTGCACTTATAAGGCCTTTCTCCGGTGTGACCTCACTGATGTTGAATTGTGATTTACGTTTGGTAAAGCAGTAGCTAGATTTTCTAACATGGTCGGTAAGGACGTGCAAGAGGGTTTCAGGTATGACGCTGGGGTTTTTTTGTTTTGTTTTGTTTTTTTCAGATGGAGTCTTGCTCTGTCACCAGGCTGGAGTGCAGTGGCATGATCTCTGCTTACTGTAACCTCTGCCTCCTGGGTTCAAGCACTTCTCCTGCCTCAGCCTCCTGAGTGGCAGGGACTACAGGCACATGCCATCACGCCTGGCTAATTTTTGTAATTTTAGTAGAGACAGGGTTTCACTGTATTGGTCAGGCTTGTCTTGAACTCCTGACCTCAGGTGATCCACCCGCCTCATCCTTCCAAAGTGCTGGGATTACAGGCTTGAGCCACTGTGCCTGACGACTCTAGGGTTTTTGGTCTTAGCAACAGCAGTGATAGAAGCTGTATCCGCTGAGATGAGCGAGTTGGGAGTAGGCATAATATTCTTTGGGGATATAAGGAAGGTTGTTTTCACCATGCTAAGAGTCTGAGATGCTTATTCACATAGGTTGGGATATCTGGGAAAGAATTGATATTGGAGACATCTGGTATATGACAGCTAATGTTGGACTAAGGTGAGTTAGCCATGGGTCCCGTTTTGGAGGGCACACTTCAGAATAAGGTAGTAAATGTTTCAGGGGGCCAGAAGGGAATGGTTGGAGGCTGAGGACTGGATGTTTTGCCTGGGTCCTTGGGTGATATGATTGTCATTCATAACCTGTGTTATGCATTCACACAGGAGAGGGAAGTAAGTGACAATGTCAGGTGTATCAGACGGCATAGCTTGTCATGGCGCGGACTTCCATGGAGATAATAGGCATGAGATGCAGGCAGAAGTACAGGAGGAATTGAGCGAAACGTCATCATTGCCGAGGGGTTGGCAAGTGAAGCAAAGAAGTGGAATAGGGTCATGGATAGCTGATGCCACACGTGGTTCTGTGTTGCTGTGGAGCCGTGCAAGGAGGCCTTCATAGAATTACTTGATACCACCACTCCTTTTAGGATCCAGTAGAATTGGAATTCTGTGGTAATAGTGGATTGGTTTGAATGGGCCATACACACTCTGGGTGGTGTCAACCATGATGTGGTGTAAGGCCAAAAATGAAGGCCCAATGTGATTTGCCACCTGCATGCCTGGTGATATTGGTACGACCACAAATGGCCTGAGCGCAAGTTTCTTTCCCATTTAACTCCCTTTTTATATATTTAAAAATTTTTCTCTCATGTAGGTATGTAGAAACAGGGTCTTGCCATGTTGTCCAGGCTGGTTTTGAACTCCTGGGATCAAACAGGCCTTCCACTTCGGCCTCCCAGAGTGCTGGGATAGCAGGTGTGAGACACCATGACCGACCACTTCACTGTCTTAAGTAATGTATCTGAACGGGTGCAGTGGCTCCTGCCTATACCTCTAATCCCAGCACTTTAGGAGGCCGAGAAAGGTGGATCATTTGATGTTAGGAGCTTGAAACTAGCCTGCCCAATATGGTGAAACGTCATCTGTACTAAAAATACAAAAATTAAACGGGCGTGGTGGTACACACCTGTAATCCCAGCTACTCAGGAGCTGAGGCAGGAGAATTGCTTGAACCCGGGAGGCGGAGGTTGCAGTGGGCCGAGATTGCACCACTGCATTCCAGCCTGGGTGACAGAGTGAGACTGTCTCAAGAAAACAAAAGTAATGTATCCTAGCCTCTGAAACCTTTCCATCAATGGGACCAGGCAAAGTTCCTGTTATACTTTGTAGTGAGTTTCAATTCCATTTCTATATCCAGAGTTATTCAAATAAGTCAATGGCATCCTCCTGAGGGAATCAGGCCGTTACACTCTTCATTTTTACAAAGCTTTCTTGCCGTGGTTGCTCTCTCTTATTCACGATGCAATCCCCATGTGACTGGCCTTTTTTTTTTCTTTTTTTTTTTTTGTTTTTGAGATGGAGTCTTGCTCTGTCGCCCAGGTGGGAGTGCAATGGCACGACCTAGGCTCACAGCAACCTCTGCCTCCTGAGTTCTCCTGAGGATTCTCCTGCCTCAGCCTCCTGAACAGCTGAGATTACAGGTGTGCACCACCACACGCGGCTAATTTTTGTATTTTTAGTAGAGATAGGATTTCACCATGTTAGCCAGGCTGGTCTCAAAATCCTGAGTTTGTGATCCACCCACCTCAGCTTCTAAAAGTGCTGGGACTACAGGAGTGAGGCACAATGCCCAGCCAACTTAAAGTATCTTAATTCCCTCCTTTGTCTTCTACTATTGTGGGTTGAAATCTCCCCCTGGGGTTACAATATTGGTAAAAGAAATGACATCTGATATTCTATAGATGTCATCAAGATCGGTTTCCAAATCAAATGTATCGAGCCAGGTGCAGTGGCGCTCACACCTGTCATTCCAGAGCGTTAGGAGGCTGAGCCAGGTGGATCGCCCGAGGTCAGGAGTTTGAGACCAGCCTGGCCAACATACTGAAACCGTGTCTCTACTAAAAATACAAAAAACTAGGCCAGTCGCAGTGGCTCACGCCTGTAATCCCAGCACTTTGGGAGGCCGAGACAGGTGGATCATGAGGTCAGGAGATCGAGACCAGCCTGGCTAACATGGTGAAACCCCGTCTCTACTAAAAATACAAAAAATTAGCCGGGTGTGGTGGTGGGCGCCTGTAGTCCCAGCTACTTGGGAGGCTGAGGCAGGAGAATAGCGTGAACCCGGGAGGCGGAGCTTGCAGTGAGCCGAGATCGCGCCACCGTACTCCAGCCTGGGCGACAGAGTGAGACTCCGTCTCAAGAAACAAACAAAAACAAAAAACAAAAAAAGATACTTTAAATTGTGGCTGGGCGCAGTGGCTCACGCTTGTAATCCCAGTACTTTGGGAGGCTGAGGCAGATGGATCACGAGGTTAAGACATCAAGACCATCCTGGCCAACATGATGAAACCTCATCTCTACTAAAATACAAAAATTAGCCAGACGTGGTGGCGAGCACCTATATAGTCCCAGCTACTTAGGAGGCTGAGGCAGAAGAATCGCTGGAACCCAGGAGGCAGAGGTTGCAGTGAGCCAAGATCGCGCCACTGCACTCCAGCCTGGCGGCAGAGTGAGACTCCGTCTCAAACAAAGAAGCAAAAAAAGATACTTTAAGTTGTTTAAAGGCCAGAGAGAGGCCAGTGGTGTGTGACAGTGAGCTGGGGATGGACATGGATATGTACCTGGAAGTCTAAAGAATGATGTGCATTCAGAGAGGGCATCTCTGCTGTGCTGAAGGTGCCATATTGGGCTCTCCATGACCTCGGCCATACTGGGGGAAGTGCCTGTCAGGAGGGGGTGGACTCTTATGTCACAGCCACCGCACAGATACCTATTTGTTCAACTAATTATTGTTGGTGGCTCTACCCCATGACCAGTGGGCCTAGTTTCTCCTATGTTTGAGGACCTTGAGGAGGACGTGCGAGAGTAGATGTGTGGGAGAGAGGGATTGTGGTACCTCAGCATAGGGGCCGTTTGTAGTTTCATCTGTCGACGTCATAACAAGGCACAGTGACTTTTGAAGACATGGCTGTGAAATTTCCCCGGGAGGAATGGAATCTCCTTAGTGAGGTTCAGAGATGCCTGTACTGTGATGTGACCCTGGAGAACCTGGCACTTATATCCTCCCTGGGTAAGTTGCTCACATTCACCCTGTGACCCGAGCTAGTCTCTGCTTTCCCCCCTCTTTCCCCAGTGGCAAGACTTTCTCATGTCAGGAGCGTGGACACAGCTTCCTGCTTCAGTTCTATGGATAGGTTCTTGGTTGGTAGGACTGAGGTGTCCATACTGCCCTGCTCCTTTCTTGGAGCAGCCCAACACCTGCTTTACTGCAGGCTCCCAGGGAGGGATTCATAGTCAGAAGCCCACCTTGTTAGTCCTGTGGATGTTTGGGTGTCCTTGTCCAGATTTCAGGTTCCTGTGTACCCAGAGTCTACTTCCTTTCTCTAGCTGCTGTTTTCTTATGCCTTCCTGTGGTGGGAATTGCCTTCACAGACTACATCACTGCCTACATAGACCAGAGGCTGTTCTTGTAAGACCTTCTTTAGAAATTCTCCTTGAGGCCGGGCTTGGTGGCTCAAGCCTGTAGTCCCAGTACTTTGGGAGGCCGAGACGGGTGGATCACGAGGTCAGGAGATCGAGACCATCCTGGCTAACACGGTGAAACCCCGTCTCTACTGAAAAATACAAAAAACTAGCCGGGCGAGATGGCGGGCGCCTGTAGTCCCAGCTACTCGGAGGCTGAGGCAGGAGAATGGCGTAAACCCGGGAGGCAGAGCTTGCAGTGAGCTGAGATCTGGCCACTGCACTCCAGCCTGGGCCGCAGAGCGAGACTCCGTCTCAAAAAAAAAAAAAAAGAAAAAAGAAATTCTCCTTGAAATACTCAGTTTTTTTCTCTCATGGGCTTTCATGGGCTGAGTTGTTCTGAGACAATGTTAGCTGTTCCCTGAAGGGGTGGCCTGCCCCTCCACGCTTGTGGGTGTTTCTCGTTAGGTGGAACGAGAGACTTTAGAAAAGAAATAAGACACAGAGACAAAGTATAGAGAAAGAAAAGCGGGGCCCAGGGGACCGGCGCTCAGCTTACAGAGGACCCACACCGCCCCGGTCTCTGAGTTCCCTTAGTATTTATTGATAATTATCTTTACCATTTCAAAGAAAAGGAAGTGGCAGGATAATAGGATCATTGTAGGTATAAAATTAGCAGTAAGACATACGGATAAAGATCTCTGTGACATGAATAAGTTCAAAGGAAAATGCTGTGCCTTGATATGCATATGCAAACATTTCCATAAACCTTTTAGCAGCATTGCTCCAGCAAGTCCCACCTTATTCCTAAAGGCGGTTTTCTCCTTGCTCAGTAAACAAAGCACACAATGGGTTTTACACCGAGATGTTCCATTGCCCAGGGATGGGCAGGATTTTTACACTTGATCTTAGCCAAAAGGCCAAGAAGCGATTTGGGCAGGATTTTTAACCAGCAAGCTGCCTTCAGGTACTTGTTTAACAAAGACACATCCTGCACAGCCCAATATCCATTAAGCCTTGAGTCACCACAGCGCATGTCTCTTGCAAGGACAAGGTTAGGGGTAGGGTCACATATTAACAGCATTTCAAATACAGAACTAAATGGAGTCTCTTATGTCTACTTCCTTCTATATAGACACAGTAACAGGCTGATCTCTCTTTCTTTTCCCCACAGTTCCCTTGTTCTGTGTTTCACTTAGTCTGTACGTTATTCATTTCCCATGTACTTGATCATCATTGTGATGGGATGCACATTCCTCCCTGCTCCAGAAGATGCAAGTGAATTCAGCCTCAGCATAATGGGCTCAGAAGGAATGAGTCCCTCGGGACTGACACCCTGGGCTGGGCGAGGTGGCTCATGCCTGTAATCCCAGCACTTTGGGAGGCCCAGGCAGGTGGATCATGAGGTCAGGAGTTCAAGACCAGCCTGGCCAAGATGGTGAAACCCTGTCTCTACTAAAAATAGAAAAATTAGTCGAGCGTGATGGCACGTGCCTGTAATCCCAGCTACTTGGGAGGCTGAGGCAGAGAATTGCTTGAACCCGGGATGCAGAGGTTGTGGTGAGCCCAGATAGCATCACTGCACTCCAGCCTGGGTGACAGAGCAAGACTCTATCTCAAAAAAAAAAAAAAAAAAAAAAAAAAGAGTGTTATCCTGGAGGAGGTCATGGAGTCAGGGCTTTATTGAAAGCATACCAGCAACGTATTCTATTTTAGTAGTATTTTTGTGGCAAGAGAAGTAGGCACACATAATTTGTCTTTTCTTCCTCATTCTTGAGAGCATCACACTTGTCACTTGTCTACCTTATCTCTTCTACTCTTCTTTTAACCCTTGACCTACTTGTACATGAATTCATACCCTAATATCCATCCTCCTATCTAATCTTCACATCTCTGGACCCCAAATCTCATCCGTTTTACTTAAGTCGCCATCTACAGTGTTCTCCAGTATTTGCATAGAGATTTGTGTTAGCAAATATATATACTTTGTTACAAACTGTCCTCCAGCAGTAGCTGCTGTGTTGTGCTCCTATTTTCCTTGGCCTGGACAAATTCCTCTCTACAACACTCACATGTCATGAGGACGTAAAGTTCTGCAGATGAGTGGTTTGCAGATGCAGGAATTGTAGACCCTGCCTTTACTCCCTGTGTTACACACCTGCTTGTGTCCTTTATGTTATTTATATACAAAGAGGGTCAGGATTCCTATGGCAGGTGTGTCTCCCAAGAAGGCCCACCCCTGTGAGATGTGCGGCTCTATCTTAGGAGACATTCTGCACGTGGGAGATCATCAGGGAACACATCACAAGCAGAAACTGCACAGCTGTGAGGCCTGGGGGAACAAATTGTATGACAGTGGAAACTTTCATCAACACCAGAATGAGTACATTGGAGAGAAACCCTACAGAGGCAGTGTTGAGGAAGCGTTGTTTGTGAAGAGGTGTAAGTTCCATGTGTCAGGGGAGTCACCTGTCTTCAGTCAGAGTGGGAAGGACTTTTTGCCCATTTCAGTATTGCTTCAGCAGGAGGCCTCTCACACTGGGGAGAAGTCAAACAGCAAAACCGAGTTTGTGTTTCCCTTATATGGGAAATCCTTTAGCAAATATGATAGCTTCAGTAATCATCAGTTCATACTGAAAAAAACATTACGAGGGTGGAGAATGTGGGAAATCCTTTAGCAAATATGATAGCTTCAGTAATCATCAGAGAGTTCACGCTGAAAAACATTATGAATGTGGAGAATGTGGGAAATCCTTTAGCAAATGTATTAGCTTCAGTAATCATCAGAGAGTTCACACTGGAATAAGACCTTAGGAATGTGGAGAATGTGGCAAATGTTTCAGCGATTTCACACTGGAGAAAGACCTTATGAGTGTGGAGAATGTGGGAAATCTTACAATGAAAAAGGGCACCATAGGAATCATCAGCGAGTTCACAGAAAGACCTTGTAAATGTGGATAATGTCGGAAATGTTTTAATCACAAGAGTAACCTCGTTCAACACAAGCTTGGTCGTATTAGAAAAAGGCCTTCTGTGTGTAGGGAATATGGAACATTATTTAAGAGGAAGTCTCGCCTCCTTGCACACCAGAGAATTCACAGTGGAGAAAAGCCCTATGCATGTGAGGCTTGTCAGAAATTTTTTAGGCACAAGTACCAACTCATTGCACATCAGAGGGTTCACACTGGAGAAAGGCCTTATGAATGCAACGATTGCGGGAAGTCATTTACCCACAGCTCTACATTCCGTGTTCATGAGAGAGTTCACACTGGTCAGAAGCCTTATGAGTGCAGTGAATGTGGGAAATCTTTTGCTGAAAGCTCCAGTCTCACTAATCACAGGCGAGTTCACACTGGAGAAAAGCCTCATGGGTGTAGTGAATGTGAAAAAAAATTTAGGCAAATCTCTTCACTTCGTCATCATCAGAGAGTTCATAAAAGAAAGGCCTTATGAGTGCAGTGAGTTCAGTCTCAGTAAATACAGGAGAGCAAACACCTGAGTAAGATCTTGTGATTGCAGCAAATGTGGAAAATGTTTACCCGAAGGTCTGCTCTCCTTGGACATTGGAGAGTTCACACTAGAGAAAAGTCCTTACAAGTAAAATAAATGCAGCAGTTTTGTAGCCACACCTCTGTATTCCTTCAGGATTATAGTTAACACTGAATGAAGGCCTCACTAGTGTGACAAACATAGGATATTTATCCAGAAGTCTGGCTTCATAACTCACAGGAGAGCTGTCACTATGGAAATGCCTTCTGAGTGTAATGTTTGCAAAAAAGCATTGTGCCTTCTCATTGGATCCTAGAACACTGAGATGAGAAAAAGACTGTAGATGTATAGGGAATGTTATTTTTCCATGTTTTTGGAAAGGATCTCACTCCATCACCCATGCTGGAGTGTAGTGCTGCAATCATAGCTCACTGCATCCTCCGCCCCCTAGGCTCAAGTGATCCTCCCATCTTAGTCTCCATGTAGCTGGGTCCACAGGCGTGCACCACCATGCCTAGCTATTTTCTTGTATTAGTAGAGATAGGGTTTTACCATGTTTCCCAGGCCAGTATCGAACTCCTGAGGTCAATCAGTCTGTACACCCCAGCCTCCCAAAGTGCTGAGATTCTAGGTTTGAGCCAGTGCTCTGCCAATTATGTTTTTCTGTATAACATGGGAGGAGATCCTTGGAGGGTGCCATGTGCCCAGATTGAAAAAACTCCAGGTACGTGGCATCTGTACTATATTTTTTAGTATGCCCTGTTATCTTGCTAGATTTATGTGACTACCACTTCTCTGGCAAAAGCCATTACACCTCAGCTACTTGGTAGGTGCCCACATTGCGTCATTCACCTATTTCGTATTCCAGAAGTACATTGTATCCCATTCACGAGGATTTTTTAAGTTTTTTTGTTTGTTTGTTCGTTTTTTGTTTTGTTTGTTTGTTTGTTTGTTTGTTTGTTTGTTTTTGAGACAAAGTCTCACTGTCGCCCAGGCTGGAGTGCAGTGGTGTGATCCTGGCTCACTGCAACCTCTGCCTCCTGGGTTCAAGTGATTCTCCTGTCTCAGCGTCCTGAGTAACTGGGATTACAGGCACCCACCACCACGCCCAGCTAATTTTTGTATTTTTAGTAGAGACGGGGTTTCACTATTTTGGTCAGGCTGATCTTGAACTCCTAACCTCGTGATCCGCCCACCTCAGCCTCCCAAAGTGCTGGAATTACAGGCATGAGTCACTGCTCATGGCCTTTTTTTAAAAGTTTTTAAATTTATATTTTTTGTAGAGACAGGGTCTTGCTGTGTTGCACAGGCTGGTCTCAAACTGTTGATCTCGAGTGATCCTTCTGCCTGGCTTCCCAAAGTGTTGGTATTATAGGCATGGTGTGAGTCAGCATGCTGGGGCTTTTTTATTTCTTTAATTTTTAATTCCTGATCTAGTCATAGAAGGATTTATTGAGTAGCCTCAGCACTTCTTGCTTTTTCATTTCTTTCTGATAAGTTACACCATGGACCTTCCCCATTTTTGTCCCATAGGACTCTTGTGCTGACTTCAAAAGATAGACTACTTCGGTTGAGCACAGTGGCTCATGCCTATAATCCCAGCACTTTGGGAGGCCAAGGTGGGTGGATCACAAGGTCAGGAGTTCAAGACCAGCCTGGGCAATATGGGGAAACCCCGTCTCTTCGAAAAATACAAAAATTAGCCGGGCATTGTGGCACACCTGTAGTCCCAGCTACTCAGGAGACTGAGGCAGGAGAATTGCTTGAACCCTGGGAGGTAGAGGTTGAAGCAAACCGAGATTACGCCACCACACTCCGGCCTGGGTCCTGCTACCTTGAAGGACAGCATAGCTAAACTGTGTGGCTCAGGGTACTGCATGAATGTAGAATATGGCTTTCTCCACTTGTGGCCTTTTTGCATAGCTGCCCAAGGCCTCCAATGGACGACTTCAGGGCTTTGTGGTCTTTTATCTGTAGCGTGGATACTACAGATTGTGGGTTCCATAGGTCAGCTGGGTACAGTACAGTTTTTATAACAACCTCTGGTGGTTTCTTTATTTTAATGTCAATACCACACTGAAAGATTGGTGGTTTTTTTTGAACACAACAAAATTTTATCTTATGAGGTATATTGCATTGTGCTCAATACTGTTGAAGGAACTCTCTGTTCAGCAGATCTTACACAGCACACTTGTGCCCTGATATCCAGAATTCTATAGGGCAACATCACAGGTTGTAAGGTTACAGGGTGAAATTATAATGTTATGGTTACTTAGTTTCTGCATTTATAGTCAGCAGAGGGGACAGCAACAAAGTTTTTGAAATACACCTTTTTTTTTTTTTTTTTTTTTTTGAGGCACAGTCTCACTCTGTCACCCAGGCTGGAGTGCATTTGCACCATCTTGGCTCACTGCAACCTGTGCCTTCTGGGTTCAAGCGATTCTCTCACCTTAGTCACCCAAGTAGCTAGAATTACAGGTGTGTGCCACCACACCCAGCTAATGTTTTGTATTTTTAGTAGAGACGAGTTTCACCATGTTGCACAGGCTGGTCTCGAATTCAACTCTTGAGCTCAGGTGATCTGCTCACCTCTGCCTTCCAAAGTGCTGGGATTACAGGTATGGGCCACTGTGTTCGGCTGAAATATATGTCTTTTTTTTTTTTTTTTTTTTTGAGACGGAGTCTTGCTCTGCCGCCCAGGCTGGAGTGCAGTGGCCGGCTCTCAGCTCACTGCAAGCTCCGCCTCCCGGGTTCACGCCATTCTCCTGTCTCAGCCTCCCGAGTAGCTGGGACTACAGGCGCCCGCCTCATCGCCCGGCTAGTTTTTTGTATTTTTTAGTAGAGACGGGGTTTCACCGTATTAGCCAGGATGGTCTCGATCTCCTGACCTCATGATCCGCCCGTCTCGGCCTCCCAAAGTGCTGGGATTACAGGCTTGAGCCACCGCGCCCGGCGAAATATATGTCTTTTAAAGGTGTGTCCACAGTTATGCAGTCACTATGTCTGTGATGGATAAGCAGATACAGAAATACTCAGGACTTCCATAATGATGAATGTTGTCTAGCTAAGCTTTCATCAGAGGAAATAATCTAAAGGTTTTGTGGATTCATGTGACCTTTTGGGCTGGTCACCTTAAAGTAACTCCTGTATTAACAGGAGGAACAGGATAGGGAAAAAGAACTCAGTTCAGTGATGTAGCTTTGTGACCAGCCTGCGATCCAGTTTAATCAGGTAGAAATAACCTTCTTGTTACGTCAATATTTGCTTCTATGGAGGCTAGTTTCCCCACTTGGGGCATGAGAAGAATTGGTAGCGTCAATATAGAATTGCCAAACCTGTCACCAAAAATAGTGGCAAATCTGTATTTTTCTCTTAAATCATATGATAAAAGCTGTAATAAGGTATAGGCTGAGCGTCATGGCTCATGCCTGTATTCCCAGCACTATGGGAGGCTGAGGGAGACAGATTACTTGAGCCCAGGAAGTTGAGACCAGCATGGGGAACATGGCAAAACCTTGTCTCTAGGAAAAATAACCAGGCATGGTGGCATGTACCTTAGTCCTAGCTACATGGGAGGATTGCTTGAGCCTGGGAGGCAGAGGTTGCAGTGAGCCAAGATCCCAATGCTGCAGTCCAGCCTGGGCAACAGAGTGAGACCCTGTCTCAAAAATAAAGATATAAATGACATCCAATAAAATATGCATATTTGAGTTGTAGGATAAGTCTTGAATTTTCTTATAATCCCATGAAACTCTCATCAGAGTCACAATAATGAATTTATCTAATCTATCACCTTTGTATTTACCTGGAGCCTTTATAAAGTTTTTCTCTCTGCTTTCCAAACAACCATTGATTTACTTTGCTGTATAATAGAGTACTTTACATTTTCTGGAATTTTCTGACTGATGTAATAAAGTGTTTTCTCTTATAATCCTTGGGTGCTCTCTTGCATCATGCTTATTTTGATGTCAATGTAGCTATATGAGTTGTTCGTTCATTTTATATTGCTGAGAAGTATAGTCTGCCATGAGATGTCATTGTATATTCATTCATTCATTCATTCATTCATCCATTTATAGATATTTGAGTTGCTGCTTACTTTTTTTTTTTTTTTGGAGTACTTTTTTTTTTTTTAAGACTCTGTTGACCAGGTTGGAGTGTAGTGGTGTGATTTTGGCTGATTGCAACCTCCACCGCCCAGGTTCAAGTGATTCTCCCACCTCAGCCTCCCACGTAGCTGGGATTACATGTGTGAGCCACCATGCCCAGCTGTTTCTTGAATTTTTAGTAGAGATGGGGTTTCGCCGTGTTAGGTTCATCTCAGACTCCTGGCCTCAAGTGATCTGCCTGCCTTGGCCTCCCAAAGTGCTGGGATTACAGGCCTGGGCTATGAGCCACCGCACCTGTAATTGATTCTGAGGCCACGCGCGGTGGCTCACACATGTAATCCCAGCACTTTGGGAGGCCCAGATGGGCAGATCACTTGAGGTCAGGAGTTTGAGACCAGCCTGGCCAACATGGTGAATCCCCATGTGTACTAAAAATACAAAACTTAGCCAGGGGTGATGGCACATGCTTGTAATCCCAGCTACTCACTCAGGAGGCTGAGGCAGGAGAATCACTTGAACTTGGGAGGCAGAGGTTACAGTGAGCTGAGATCACACCACTGCACTCCAGCCTGGGCAACACAGTGAGACCCTGTTTCAAAAAATAAAAATAAAATAAAAGCATTTATTCTGAGATAATCCCAGTTCCCAGTGTGAAACTATTCCTGCAGTCACTGGAAAATGATAACCACTTTCTTGTAAGTAGATGAAATTTTGGAGCTCAGATGCTGTGTTTATGTTGTCATTCAGATGGCCTTTTTTTTACCTGTGCTTTGTGAAAGTTGTAGCCACTGATGTGTACCACAGTGGCATTGGTTAAGTTGCTCTTCCTTTGAGACAGATGTCAATGTGATAAGGAAATTGAGTACACCTTAGCATGTGGATTAAGAAACATATTGACATAGTGATCGTCATAGTGACATAGATCAGCAGGACTTGTTTTCTAAGCACTGGTCATGACCCTGCTCATGATGAAACAGGATCTGGTCAAAATAGGATGCACTAAAGAAACCAGCTGAGGCCGGGCGCGGTGGCTCAAGCCTGTAATCCCAGCACTTTGGGAGGCCGAGACGGGCGGATCACGAGGTCAGGAGATCGAGACCATCCTGGCTAACACGGTGAAACCCCGTCTCTACTAAAAACTACAAAAAACTAGCTGGGCGACCTGGTGGGTGCCTGTAGTCCCAGCTACTCGGGAGGCTGAGGCAGGAGAATGGCGTGAACCCGGGAGGCAGAGCTTGCAGTGAGCTGAGATCCGGCCACTGCACTCCAGCCTGGGTGACAGAGCGAGACTCCGTCTCAAAAAAAAAAAAAAAAAAAAAAAAAAGAAACCAGCTGAAAGCAGTAAAACTAAGATGGCAATGAACATGAACTCTAGTTACCCTCATTGCTTATTATATGCTCATTCTAATGAATTAGCATGCTAAAAGACACTCCGATCAGCACCTTGGCAGTTTACAAATGCTATGGCAGTGCCCAGAAGCTACCTCATGTAATTTAACAAAGAAGGAACCCCTGGTTCTGGGAACTCCCCACCATTTTCTAGAAAATTCATGAATAACCCACCTCTTATTTAGCACATAATTAAGGAGTAGCTGTAAATACAGGTAGCCAACAATCCCCGTGCTACTTTGCCTGTGGAGTAGCCCTGCTCTGTCTGTGGAGCAGCCGTTTTCCTGTACTCTGTTGCTCTCCTAAACTTGCTTTGCCTTCACTTTACACTGTTGGTTTGCTCTTGAATCATTTCCTTTATGAAGCCAAGAACCCTCCTGCATTGAGCCCCAATTCTGGGGTTTGCTAGCATCAGTAGAGCAATTTTCTGTGGGAACCAGTGGCCAACTGCCAGCTTCACTACCTGCTTCAGGGTGTACCAACATCTGTCTATTTCCCTGTCATTAGATCTTTATTATTTTATTTATTTATTTATTTATTTATTTATTTATTTATTGAGAAGCATTCTAGCTCTGTCACCCAGCCTGGAGTGCAGTGGCGCGATCTCAACTCATTGCAACCTCAGCCTCCCAAGTTCAGGTGATTCTCCTGCCTCAGACTCTTGAGTAGCTGGGACTGCAGGTGCCTGCCACCACACCGAGCTAACTTTTGTATATTTAGTAGAGACATGGTTTCACCATATTTGTCAGGCTGATCTTCAACTCCTGACCTCATGATCTGTCTGACTCCGCCTCCCAAGGTGCTGAGATTACAGGCATAAGCCACCGTGCCCAGCAATTTATTTATTTATTTTTTATTATTTTTTGAGACAGAGTCTTGCTCTTGTTGCCCAGGCTGGAGTGCAATGGCATGATGTCAGCTTACTGTGACCTCCATCTCCAGGGTTCAAGTGATTCTCCTACCTCAGCCTCCCGAGTAGCTGGGATTAGAGGCATGCACCACCACACCTGGGTCATTTTGTACTTTCAGTAGAGATGCGGTTTCTCCATGTTGGCCAGACTGGTCTGGAACTCCCGAACTCAGGTGATCCACCCGCCTTGGGCTCCCAAAGTGCTTGGATGACAAGCATGAGCCACGGTGTCTGGCCTTTATTTTTATTTTTTGTGGCTATATAGTAGTATATGTATTTGAAGATAACATGAGATACTTTGATGTAGCCATGCCATACGTTATAATCACATAGGGTAAATGGGGTCTCCATCACCTCAACATTTATCCTTCATATTATAAACAATCCAATTATACTCTTTTATTTTTAAATGTATGATTAAATTATTTTGACTATAGCCACTCTGTTATGGTAGCAAATATTAGGTCTTATTCATGTTTTCTGACTGTTTTCTGTACCCATCCTGTCATTATGTCTTACGGAGAATTTTCTTTTGTTCCCAACAAAACAATGAAACTGACAAAACTGACTAATGATTCAGTCTACATGAATTTAAAGAGCAATCAATACTTAATGTTCTCAACTCTGAGTGCACACATTGTTAAGTCTGAATGATGCCAATGATATGGCCACTTAAGTAACGTTTAGGAGCATCTCAAATAGTATTTTTATTCTCTGGGGGCAGGATGAGCTTTCTAGAGTCTGATGTGATACCTATTTGATGCTTTTACAAAGAATCAATAGCCTTTCTCCCTTGAGGTGTGAATAGGGCTTTCCAGCAGCCCTCAGAGTGTCACATGGTCTGCATTCTGCTTGCTCTTGGAGGATCCCACCTTTGTTGACTGAGAGCTCTGGGAAGTACTTTTCCCAGAAGGCACTAGTTGCAAGGCCCAGGATGAGGGATTTCTGGGCATGCTTGTCAGGCCAGGGAGTACTCGGTTGGGACAGAGAAGGCACAAGAGGAGGAGTCATCTCTGCTCCCAAGTGGCAGGTCTGAGGTTCACAGGCACTGCCTGGGTGATGCCTGCTCCACCCACAGTTGATGGCAGCAGCCACACTGAGGGACCTAGCTCAGGTAAATGCTGTGTATTACAGACTTCACCCCAGGTAGAGTAATACAGGTGGAGGGACCAACAGGTGCAAAGGCTTAGAGGGGCATCTGAGCCATGAACATCTCAGAACCTGTTAACCACGTTGTGTCATGATCACCTAAGTTCAGAAGCTTAAGACCAGCCTGGGCAACATAGTGAGACCCCATCTCTCAAAAAAACAAAAAAAAAGCCCTAGTAAAACCTGAACATGAGCCAGAGTCACACCTGTCTTAGGGGTTGTGCCTTCAGTCTGAGTGTCCTGGGATGTATGGAGGGTTGTGAACAGAAAGAGGGTCCTGTCCTTGGTAGGACTTTAACAGTTTCCAAAAGCCTCTCAGAGAACAGACTGGAATGAGGATGATGAGGACAATGAGGCACTGAGAAGTGCAGTCTTCATTCAAGGTCACAGATGGTAAGAAGGAGCACTGAGAATTGAAATCGGTTAATCAGTTAGCCCCAGGACCCCTGGCTTTATGGTTGTGTAGGGATCAGCGGAGTTTGGATCAGCTGGAGCTGGTCACAGTTGCCTTCTTATTTTCATGGGATCTGCAGACTGAAAATGCTTCTGGTGCCAACACAGGGAAAGAGAAAGTGTCCCAGTCTCTCCCTGAACCTGACACTACCTGTGTGTTGTCTGAGATTATGGTGTCTTGGGTGTTCACTTGATGTTTTTCCAGTTCTTGGGAGTGGGGAACCTGTGGAAACACCAAGCTCAGAGTCCTGAGTGCCAGCCAAGGACTAATGGAAGTGTTCTTATTTCTGGCAACCAATGCAAACAGGTGTAGAAAGCTATTTTAGGAACCAGTTTGTGCAAATGCTTTGAGGTGTGGCAGAGTTTGGACCTATGTACAGCGGGCATCCATTCTTTCTCATAGCAACAAAAAGCCAGGGGTCAAGATTCAGGCCTGTAATGTGGTTGCCTGAAAAGCTGAGCATCTGTTTTGGAGGTGCTGGGATGCTTGGACGGGGAAAGAGGTGATCTAACCCAGATCTTCATTGGATCTATCTGGTTGCACACTGGAGAACAGACTCCTGGGTTAATGAGAAGGCAGTGAGCATGGGGTGAAGTATACCCGCATAATTCAGATGAGTTGATGGACCAGGTGAGTGCTGTGCAGATGGGAGAAATGGAGGAATTCTATCCAACATGGTGAAACCTCGTCTATACTAAAAATACAAAAATTAGCTGGGCGTGGTGGCGGGTGCCTGTAAATGCTAGCTACCTTGAGGGCTGCCACAGGAGAATCACTTGAACCTGAGGGGCGGAGCTTGCAGTGAGCCCAGAAGCCACCACTGCACTCCAGACTGGAGGAAGAGCAAGACTCCGTCTCAAAAAAAAAAAAAAAACGTTTATTTTGCCAAGGTTGAGGAAGCATGTCCGTGACACAGCCTCAGGAAGTCCTGACATGTGCCCAAGGTGGTTGGGGTACAGATTGGTTTTATACCTTTTAGGGAGACATGAGACATCAGTGAATATATGTAAGAAGTACATTGGTTCTGACCAGAAAGGCGGGGACAACTCGAAGCAGGGACGGGACTTCCAGGTCACAGGTAGACAGGTAGAGAGACAAACAGTTGCATTATTTTTAGTTTCTGATAAGTCCTTCCAAAGGAGGCAATCAGAATATGGTTCTATCTCAGTGAGGAGAGGGATGACTTTGAATAGAATGGGGCAAGTTTGCCCAGAGCAGTTCCCAGCTTGACTTTTCCCTTTAGTAATTTTGAGGCCATAAGATTTTCCCTTCACAGATTCTATGAGCAGGAGAGTTGTTTTCTGTAGGAATCGCAGAGATTCAACTTTGCACTGTTTTAGGGGAGCCACATCTCTAACTTCCTTGATTTGCCTTAGGGACTCTAATGCTTCTGAGGGCCTTCACAAACTTAACGTTTATCAGCCTCAGCTTCCAGTGCAGGTATTTTGCGACTGAACGACTGTATCAAACAGTGTGGTAATTTGGATTTTCAGCCTTTGGGAGAAATAATAGTTTTAACTTGAGCTCCCTATTATTTAGCTTTGAGCTCCCCAAAATCTGAAATAGTATTTTTCCAAATTCTTTAGTGATTAGTTACAAACACTACTCTCCACGAATCTCAACACAGTTTCCAAGGCCAGGTGAGACCCGTCCTCTGCCCTAGAAAGGCGGTCTTTTTTCTTTTTCTTTTTGAGACAGAGTCTCCCTCTGTCGCCCAGGCTGGAGTGCAGTGGCGCGATCTCAGCTCACTGCAAGCTCCACCTCCCGGCTTCACGCCAATTCTCCTGCCTGCCTCAGCCTTCCGAGTAGCTGGGACTATAGGCGGCCGCCAGCACGCCCGGCTAACTTTTTTTTGTATTTTTAGTAGAGAGGGGGGTTTCACCGTATTAGAGAGGATAGTCTTGATCTCCTGACCTCGTGATCTGCCCACCTCTGCCTCCCAAAGTGCTGGGATTACAGGCGTGAGCCACCGCGCCCAGCCAGAAGGGCACGCTTTTTAAGGAGAGCCCCACACCTGACAGCGGGCTTTTCCTGCAGACCCGCCTCTGGGTAGCACCCTCTTTAGCGCCTTGGAACCTGAGGAACTACATTACCCAGAAAGCTCTGCGTTAAACGACAGCGTGTCAGAGCCAATGAGGACTCGGAAAGGAGGCATTTCCACGTGTGCACGTAAGGAAAGGCCAAGACTTCCGGGGTCCTCTAATAGCGGCCATGTTGATCGGTGTTGAGGGGGGATTGCCCAGTTTATGGCTCCTGAATGCTGGGAGGGACCGCGGTGACTGAACCCCGAAGGTGGAGAGGAATCGTCCTCGGTAAACAGAGTCGGCTGTACAGCCCCGTGACGTCACCGACTGCTCCGGGGCCGTCCTTCCCCAAGTAGTCCGATGGCAGCGACTGCGCCGAGGCGCCTGGCTCAGGTAATTGTGGCGCCTTCTGTGCCCTCAGGTCACCTCATCGTCACCCAGGTCCTAAACCAGCGAGGGAGCGGGCTCGTGCTCACGGGTCTGTAGCGGGTACCCGGCGTAGGGACACTGAGGCGCTCGCGGGCGGGGTCTCTGTAACCGTCTAGTGGGTTCACCTTGCCAGCTGCCTAGACAGAGCCGGTTTATGAAGACAGGAGAATTGCAATGGAGAAATAGTAATTCACGCAGAGCTGTCTGGCTGTTCGAGAGACAGGAGTTTTATTATTCAAGTCAGTCTCCCGAGCATTCCAGGTCAGAGTTTTCAAAATTAATTTGGCGGGTAGTGGCTTGGGAAGTGGGGAGTGCTGATCGGTCAGGTTGGAGATGGATTCATAGGGGGTTGAAGTGAGTTTTTCATGCTGTTTTCTGTTCTGGGTGGGATGGGAGAACCGATTGACCCAGATTACCGGTCTGCGTGTTGTCAGCTGATCCATCCAGTACAGAATCTGCAAAATTCCCCAAGCACTGATCTTAGATGTTGGGGAAACCAGCCCCACACCACCCAGCGGGTACCCCGAGTCCAGCGGAGACAAAGGAGTTAGAAAGAGAATAAGTGTTTAAAAGGCGGGTCCGGGGACCGGAGCATGGGAGGCTTCGTGGCGGCCCCGAGGTCTTGGGCTCCGCCCAATTTATTGGTTTACAGGCTCTTTGTTCTTATGGCAGATTGGAGGCGGAGGAAGGAATGAGGTAAAGGATTAATCAGTGAAGGAGAACTCGTGAGTCATTCGATAAGATGTATACCAGTGGCCGTTTCTGTGAATTTCCTTGAGTAAAGGCGTGTGTCTAAACTACTTAAGATCTTTAACTTATCGGGACTGAAACAGGTGGCAGCAGGTTTCAGAGGAGCCAAGATGTTTGATTATACTCCACTGCTTGAAGGGAGTATTATCTCCCTGAGCAACCTGTGGAATGCCGCCGAGCAGTTCTGCTTTCGGGGCATAAAGACATGTAGGCAATAAGGAGACTTTTCTCCTCAGAGGCCGCCCATGGCTTCCCATGGGTGTCTCACACAGGGGAGACCAACTCAACTGGCACCCCAGAAACTCTCTTTCCTACATTAGGTTTTACAATAGTGATGTTATCTTCAGGAGCAACTTGGGGAGGTTCAAGCTCTTGGAGCCAGAAGCTGCATGACCCCTACACCGTAATTTCTAATCTTGTAGCTAATTTGTTAGTCCTGTAAGGCAGGCTGGTGTCCAGGCAAGAAGGGGGTCTTTTCAGGAAAGGGCTATTATCAATTTCGTTTCAGAGTGAAACAATGAACTGAATTCTTTTCCTAAGTTAATTCAGCCTATGCCCAGGAATGAACAAGGACAGCTGAAAGGTTGGAAGCAAGATGGAGTCGATTAGGTCTGATTTCTTTCACTAACATAATTTCCTCAGTTACAGTTTTGCAAAGTCTGTTTCACCTTTTCTGACACCAGTGCAATGCAGTGGGGAGAGTGACAGGCACAGGGAGGGGTGCAGGCAATGGCCTGGAGATGGATGGAGCGGGGAGGATGGAACCTGGGGTCTACAGGCATCTGTCAGGAACAAAGTGTGAGGTGGAGCTCTTCCTGGTAGAGCAAGGAGGCCAAGGGCTGTGCATTCATCATGAGGATGCTAGAAGCCATGCAAAGTTTTGAAGAAAGGAGGGACATGATCCAAATCCAGGCTTTTAAGAAGTTTCCCAAAGGCCAATTAAAGGAAGAACATTGTAGAGCGAGAGGATGAGGACTTTGGGGCCTTGGGAGGTTGAATCCATTTGTAGATCTCATAGGTGGTAGAGATGACAGTTTGCACTGAGACAAGCAGGTCAGACAACCAGACTTAGGGTTACCTGGCTCTAGGGACAAGAAAGGGTTCAGGGAGACCTGAGCTTATCAAATCCCGTGACATGTTTGTAATGTCTGCCTCTCCCCTCGGGCACTCCACCCTGCAGAAGCAATTAGGGAACCCACACAGGGAAGTGGAGGGTGTTCCATTCCCTCATTGCTCCTGACCCCATCCACAGGTACTGTAGCTTGTGGTGGTTTTTCTAATGTGGATGATAAGGGCATGAAAGAGGAATTGGACATGAGATCAAAGTTTTGGGACTCTGGGACTCTGAAGTGCCATTTTTTCAGTCCTTTGATCCGAGGACCCTGGAGAATCTCTAAACCCAGGATACTAAGGCCATGGCAGGTTATATGGAGGTATTCTCATTTCTGTCAACCAATGTATGCACTCTTGGAAGGTTAACTCAGGAGTTGCTTCCAGATTGTGAAATGCTTAGAGATAAAAAGGATCAAAGTCAGGAGGTGAGATTACCCCAGTTCTATCTGGCTATAGGCTTCATCTGGTTGGACCTTGTTGCACAGACTGTGGGTTGAGGGAAGAGGAAGAAACGTCAGAGATAAGGCTCCTGCCATAATCCAGGTGAGGGTTAATGGATCAGATACGTGGCAAATCACATGGGTCTGGATTCAGGATTCACTTTTTGTAAAGAGACAGCTAGGTTTTCTTTTCTTTTGTTATTTTTTTTTAATGCGGAATTTTGATCTTGTTGCCCAGGCTAGAGTGCAATGGCGCCATCTCGGCTCAATGGAGCCTCCACCTTCCAGGTTCAAGCAATTCTCCTGCCTCAGCCCTTAAGGTAGCTAGCATTACAGGCACCCGCCACCACACCCGGCTAATTTTTATATTTTTAGTAGAGACGAGGTTTTACCATGTTGGCCAGGCTGGTTTCAAACTCCAGACCTCAGGTGATCCTCCCACCTCGGCCTCCCAAAGTGCTGGGATTGTAGACACGAACCAATGCACCCAGCTGAGGCAGCTAGGTTTTCTTTTTTTTCCTCTCTCTCGAGATGGAGTTTCACTGTGTTGTCCAGCCTGGAGTCTAGCGGCACAATCATGGCCCACTGCAACTTCCACCTCCTGGGTGCAAGTGGTTCTCCTGCCTCACCCTCCCGAGTAGCTGGGATTACAGGCATGTAATTACACAGCTAATTTCTGTATTTTTAGTAGAGTCGGGTTTCACCATGTTGGCCAGGCTAATCTCAAACTCCTGACCTCAGGTGATTCACCCTCCTCGGCCTCCCAAAGTGCTGGTATTACAGGCGTGAACTACACACCTGGCAGACAGATAGGCTTTTCTAATGTGGATGATAAGGGCATGAAAGAGGAATCGGGCATGAGCCCAAAGTTTTTGATCTTGGCAGCTGTAGCCATGGACGCTGCTTAAGCTGAGATGAGGTATTGACATAATATTGACTGTGGATATCAAGAGGGTTGTTTGACCATATGAAGAATCTGAGGCCAATAAGTGGTGGCATCAAATGGATAACTAGACATACAGGATGGGGTGTCTGAGAGGGTGTTGATACTGGAGACGTCCGATATATGAAAGCTAATGGGTAAACTACGATAAGTTAGTTATGGGCCCCACTTAGGAGGACATGCTTCCGATTATGGTGGTAAATGTTTTCAGGGGCCAGGAAGGTGTGATTACAGGCTGAGGAGTGGATCTCTTACTTACGTCCCCGAGGGATGTTATTGGGCTTCCTAAACACCTGAGAGGGTGTGAGTGACTGTCATGGCAGGACATATTAAATGGTAGAGTTTGGAAGGGGACATAGACATCCAAGGAGAGAACAGACAAGAGATAGATGTATGCAGAAGCGTAGGAGTAATTCAGGGAGGATGACACTTAGCACTGAGTCGGTGCCAAAGCTGCAACTATTTATCACTGTCTGGACTCACAAACATTTTGAGAGGACTTTAGGAGTGCCTGTGGAGTTTCATTCAGCCTGGTGCATGTGGGCAGTGAAAAATATGCTCATCTGTGATAGTAGATTTGGTTTGGTTCACAAATCCAGGGGCTGGGCTTTACACGGCATTGGGTGGACAGAGGAGGGTTGCTACAGCTGAGGTCTCAGCTGGTGCAGCACGGAAGTGGGATAGGGCCGTGGATATCTGAAGCCACATGTGGTTCTGTGTGGCTATGGAGTCACTCAGGGAGACATTCACAGGATGATTTGGGATTACCACTGCTCTTGGAAACCGTGGAAATGCTGTGTAAATATTGGATCCTATTTGTATTTGTCAAGCATACTCTGGATACTTATCCACATTTTGGTAAAGGCCAGAATTGAAGGCCCAATATGATGTGTCACTTTGACACCTTGTGACAGTGGGACAACCTTAAAAGGTGTGAGTACAAATCTCACTCCCACTCTGCTCTCTTGGATAATGTATCCTAGCCTGACAACCCTTTTACCAAGGTGATGAGGCAGGGTTCCAGGTCGCTATACTTTGTAGTGGGTTTCAATTCCATCCCTACCAACAGAGTTACAGAAACAAACCATTGCATATTCCCAAGCGAGTCATGGGCCATTATACCCTCTTCATTTTGTGAAATAATTTTATTTGTGGGGGCTGGGTGCGGTGGCTCACCCCTGTAATCTCCTCACTTTCGGAGGCCACGGCGGGTGGATCAGTTGAGAACAGGAGTTTAAGACCAGCCTGACCAACATGGTGAAACCCTATCTCTACTTAAAAAAAAAAAAAAAGCAAGCAAGCCAGGTGCAGTAGCTTACACCTGTAATCCCAGCACCTTGGGAGTCCAAGGCAGGTGGATCACGAGGTCAGGAGATTAAGACCATCCTGGCTAACATGGTGAAACCCTGTCTCTACTTAAAATAAAAATAAAAAAAAAAAAAAAATTAGCTGGGCATGGTGGCAGGCACCTGTAGTCCCAGCTACTTGGGAGGCTGAGGCAGGAGAATGGTGTAACCCATGAGGCGGAGCTTGCAGTGAGCTGAGATCACACCACTGCACTCCAGGTGGGTGACAGAGTAAGATTCCGTCTCAAAAAAAAAAAAAAATAAATAAAGTCGGGTATAGTGGTGCACGGCTGTAATCCCAGCTACCTGGGAGGGTGAGGCACAAGAATCATTTGAACCTTGGGGGCAGAGGCTGCAGTGAGCCACGATTGTGCCCCTGCACTCCAGCCTAGGTGACAGAGCTAGACTATGTCTCAAAAACAACCCCCCAAAACAAACTTTTACTTGTGGGGATGCCAGAGAGGGGCTGAAGGTGTGGGAAATTCAGGTGGGCGTGGCCATGGGCATGTGTCTGTGCAGTATAAAGAATGATGTGGCCGGGCGCGGTGGCTCAAGCCTGTAATCCCAGCACTTTGGGAGGCCGAGATGGACTCGTCTCAAAAAAAAAAAAAAAAAAAATGATGTGTATTTAGAGAGCGAGTTTGTCTGATGGACTCAGGCAGCTGCCCTGGGCTTCATGTGAGCTTGGATATCGCTATTCAGAAGGAGGTGGACCTTTTTTTCTTTTTTTTTTTTTGAAAGAGTCTCGCTCTGTCAGCCAGGCTGGAGTACAGTGACGTGATCTCTGCTCACTGCAAGCTCTGCCTCCCGGGTTCACGCCATTCTCCTGCTTCAGCCTCCCGAGTAGCTGGGACTACAGGTGCCCTCCACCATGCCCGGCTAATTTTTGTATTTTTAGTAGAGACAGGGTTTCACCGTGTTAGCCAGGCTGGTCTCGATCTGACCTCATGATCTGCCGGCCTCAGCCTCCCAAAGTGCTGGGATTACAGGTGTGAGCCTCCGCACCCGGCCTAGAAGGGGGTGGACCTTTTTATGTCCGGACCTCAGCATGGATACCTATTTGTCCACCTACTTCTTGTTGTTGATGACAATTGACCAGTGGGCCCATGAGGAGACAAAGGCACCAGTGGACATAGTTTCAGCTCTATGTTGGGGACCTTGGGAGGAGGATGAGCAAGGGTGGCTGTGTGTGAGAGGTGGGTTGTGTTACCTCAGCAGAGGGACTGTTTGTGGTTTCATCTGTCACTATCATAGCAGGACACTGTGACCTTTGAAGATGTGGCTGTGAACTTTTCCCAGGAAGAATGGAGTCTTCTTAGTGAGGTTCAGAGGTGCTTGTACCGTGATGTGATGCTAGAGAACCTGGCACTTATATCCTCCCTGGGTAAGTTGCTCACGCTCACCCTGTGAGCTGAGCTAGTGTTGCCATTCCCCTTTTCATTGACAAGACTGTCTTTCTCACTTAAGGAGCCTGGACACAGGTTCCTTCTACACTTCTCTGTGTGAGTTGTGTGGTTGATAGGAGTAAGGTGTGTGTATTGCCTTTTCCTCTCCTTAAGCAGCTCCAACACATCCTGTGCTCCAGGCTCCCAGGGAAGGAGTCAGGAGTCTTATAGGCACCCTAATGTATCCACTTTGCTTGCTCTCTGGCTGTCAGGTGACTGTCCAAATCGGTAGCTCTTGTGTGCCCAGGTTCTACTAACACTTCTTTCCTCTATCTGACAATTCTTCCTACCTCCCTGTGCCAAGAATTGCCTTCATTGACATTGTCACAACCTACATAGACCAGACTCTGTTCTTGCAAGACCCTGCTTAGGAATTCTCTTGTAATACTTAGTTTACTCTTCTGTGGGTTGTCAGGTGCTTAGTTGTGCTGAGCTGGTGTTGGCTGTTCATCTCTGCTGTCTCTCCCTTCATGCTTATATCATCCAGTCCCGTGTACCGGGGGTGAGATGGAGAGTCCTTGGTGTTTGATAAGATGTGGTTCAATTCAGGCTCATCACGATAAGCTCAAAGGGAGCCTGTCCCTCAGGAGTGCCATGCTGGGGGAGGGCATGACTTCAGGGGTTTATCCAAATCATACCAGAAACCATTTATATTTGCCAATTATTTTTGTGGCAATATGAGTAGGCACACACTATTTGTCTTTTTCTCCCTATTGTTGAGAGTTTCACACTTGTTCTGTACCTTTCCACTTCTACTGTGATATCCACCCCAGCACTAATACATCTCTGGACTCCACTTCGCATCCATTTTTCTTGTGCTTTCATCTGTAGTTGTCTCTGATATTGCTGTATCGATTATATATTAAGAAGTGTATGCCCATTGTTAAACCATCTATGTCCACCCCCTGCGGTGTTGTACTCATGTCTTCTGGGACTTGACATATGCTTCTACACATATATATGTATATATATGTATATATGTGTGTATATATGTGTATATATGTATACATGTGTGTATGTATACACGTGTATACAATGTACATGTGTATATATGTGTGTACATATATATATATATATTTGAGACAGTTTCACTCTTGTTGCCCAAGCTGGAGTGCAATGGTGCGATCTCTGCTCACTGCAACCTCTGCCTCCTGGGTTCAAGTGATTCTTCTGCCTCAGCCTCCCGAGTAGCTGGCATTACAGGCACGCGCCACCACGCCTGACTAATTTTTTGTATTTTTAGTAAAGACGGGGTTTCACTATATTAGCCAGGCTGGTCTTGAACTCCTGACCTCAGGTGATCCACCCGCCTCGGCCTCCCAAAGTGCTGGGATTACAAGCGTGAGCCACCGCACCTGGCCAGCAGCCCCATCTTCAACTTGAAGCCAATATTGTGTTCCTGCAAATATTTCTATAGAATAATTCCTCAATTTGTGAGACGTACTTGTGTGTGCGCTGTGTCTTCCCGTCAGAGGTACTTTGCACTTGACCAGCATTTTCTTGCTTTCAGATTGTTGGTGTGGATCAAAAGATAAGGGGGCACCATCTAAGCAGAGCATTTCTGTACAAAGAGAGTCTCAGAACACGACTCCTAGGGCAGCTGTTTCTCCGAAGAAGGCTCACCCCTGTGAAATGTGTGGCCTCATCTTGGGACATGATTTGCACTTTGCTGACCACCAGGAAACACATCAGAAGCAGAAGATGAACAGGAGTGGGGCATGTGGAAAAAACTTGGATGACATTGCAAACCTTCATCAGCACCAGAAGCAGCATATTGGAGAGAAATTCTGCAGAAAGAGTGTCAGAGAAGCATCATTTGTAAAGAAACGTAAGCTCAGGGTGTCACAGGAGCCATTTGTCTTCCATGAGTTTGGGGAGAACGTTCTGCCCAGTTCAGGATTATGCCAACAAGAAGCCACTTACCCTGTAGAGAACACAGACAGTGAAACTAAGCATGGCCCACCCTTTCAGGAGGGAAAAACTAATTCCGGGTGTGGAAAACGCACAAAAGCCTTTAGCACCAAACACTCAGTTATTCCACACCAGAAACTTTTCACTAGAGATGGATGTTATGTGTGCAGTGATTGTGGAAAATCCTTTGGCAGATATGTCAGTTTCAGCAAACATCAGCGAGATCACACTGAAAAAGGACCTTATGAGTGTGGAGAGTGTGGGAAATCTTATAGTCAAAAGAGCAGCCTCATTCAACATCAGCAAGTTCACACTGGAAAGACAGCTTATCCCTGTGGGGAGTGTGAGAAATCTTTTAGTCAGAAGGACAGCCTTAACCATCAGCATGTTCACACTGGAGAAGGGCCTTATGAGTGTGGAGAATGTGGGAAGTCTTTTGGTCAAAAGGGTAAATTCATTCAACATCAGCGAGGTCACACTGGAGAGACAGCTTATCACTGTGGGGAATGTGGGAAATCTTTTCGTCAGAAGTTCTGCTTTATTAACCATCAGCGTGTTCACACTGGAGAAAGGCCTTACAAGTGTGGAGAATGTGGGAAATCTTTTGGTCAAAAGGGCAACCTCGTTCAACATCAGCGAGGTCACACTGGAGAAAGGCCTTATGAGTGCAAGGAGTGTGGAAAATTGTTTAGGTACAGATCCCACCTCACTGAACACCAGAGACTTCACACTGGGGAAAGACCTTACAATTGTAGGGAATGTGGGAAATTATTTAACAGGAAGTATCATCTTCTTGTTCATGAGAGAATTCACACTGGAGAAAGACCATATGAGTGTGAGGTATGTGGGAAATTATTTGGCAGTAAGAACAGCGTGACTATACATCAGAGGATTCACACTGGAGAAAGGCCATATGAATGCAGTGAATGTGGGAAATCATTTCTTTCCAGCTCTGCACTTCATGTTCATAAAAGAGTTCATTCTGGACAAAAGCCTTATAAGTGCAGTGAATGTGGAAAATCCTTTGCTGAATGTTCCAGTCTCATTAAACACAGGAGAATTCACACTGGAGAAAGGCCTTATGAATGCACCACATGTGGAAAAAGATTTCAGCGAAGCTCAACCCTCCTTCATCATCAGAGTTCACACAGGAGGAAGGCCTTGTGAGTGCAGTGAATGTGGGAAATCCTTCACTGAAACGTCCAGTCTCTTTAAACACAGGAGAGTTCATACTGGAGAAAGGCCTTATGAGTGCTGTCAATGTGGAAAACTTCAGAATATCTGCTCTCCTTGGTCTTAAGAGACTTTGCATTGAGACCGTCTCTTTCTGTCACCCAGGCTGGAGTGTGGTGGCGCCATCTTGGCTCGCTGCAAGTTGGGCCTCCTGGGTTCGTGAGATTCTCCTACTTCAGCCTGAGGAGCTGGGATTACGGGTACACACCACCACGTGAGGCTAATTTTTGTATTTTTAGTGGAGACAGGGTTTTACCATGTTAGCCAGGCTGGTCTCAAACTCCTGACCTCAAGTGATCCACCCACCTTAGTCTCCCAAAGTGCTGAGATTACAGGCATGAGCCTCTGCACCCGACCTTCATTCTTTTTGTATTGCTTGGAATATGACATGCTGAACCAGGCATGGTGGCTCATGCTTGTAAACCTGATGCTTTGGGAGAATGAGGTGGTTCACTCAAGGCCAGGAGTTAAGAGATCAGCCTGGGCAACATAGCCAGACCTTCTCTACAGAAAGAAAAAAGAATCACATGCTATGAAAACTTAACTGTATATTATTTATCTGTTGAAGTATATTTTAGTTGCTTCTTGTTTTTGTCTGTTATAAATGCAACTGCTACATTTGAATGCAGTTGTTTATATAAGTATCCTTCACTATGTTAATACGGTGGTGTGCAGTGCCTGAGTCAAATGATAGATTAAAGTACAACTCTTTTGTGAGACAGACTCGCTGCATCACCCAGGCTGGAGTTTAGTGGCATGATTTTGGCTCACTGCAACCTCTGCCTTCCAAATTCAAGTGATTCTCCTGCCTCAGCCTCCCGAGTAGCTGGGATTACAGGTATGCACCACCATGCCTGGATAATTTTTTGTATTTTTATTAGAGATTGGTTTCGTCAGGCTGGTTATGAACTCCTGACCTCAAGTGATCTGCCTGCCTCGGCTTCTCGGGCGTGAGCTACCACGCTTGGCCTAATGTACAACTTTTTAAGCAACCCCAAACTATTATCTAAGAATAAAATTATTGCTCTTGTTTATATATCTACCATCAGTGTCCAAGAATTTCTGTTCTTCTATCTTACCAAGAGGGAGAGTATGGTTAGTATTTGAAATTGTTCATTTTAATAAGTGGTTATAGCATTTTGAGTCAACTATTTATGTTTTACATACTTTTTTGTTTTGAGACAAGGTCTCACTCTGTCTCCCAGGCTGGAGTGCAGTGGCACAATCTCAGCTCATTGCAGCCTCTGCTTTCTGGACTCAAGCACTCTTCTTCAGCCTCCAGGGTAGCTGGAAATACAGGCGTACACCACACCAGGCTAATTTTTGTATTTTCTGTGGAAACGTTTTTTTTTTTTTTACCTTGTTGCCCAGTCTGATCTGGAACTCCTCGGCTCAGGCAATCCACTTGCCTTGGCTTCCAAAAGTGCTTGGTCTACAGGTGTGAGGCACCCTGCCTAGCCTCACACCTCTAGGCTTGTTTTTTTAAATGAATTTTATCTATTTCCCATTTCATTAAGATTTTTTAAAATAATGAAATAAAGACATGTTGGACTTCATTCATTCTTCAGTAATATCACTTTGCTGCAAGAAATATTTGGTTTCCTTTTTTTTTTTTGAGATGGAGTCTAGCTCTGTCTCCTAAACTACAGTGAAGTGGCATTGATCTCGGCTCACTGCAACCTTCACCTCCCAGCTTCAAGCGATTCTGCCTCAGCCTCCGAAGTACCTGGGACTACAGGTGCTACTCCTGGCTAATTGTATGTATTTACTCTAGTAGAGATGGGGTTTCATCTTGTTACCCTGGCTGCTCTCTAACTTCTGCGCTCAACTGAACCACCCACCTTGGCCTCCCAAAGTGCTGGGATTACAGGTGTGAGCCACTGGGCCTGCCTGAATACTTGTTTTTCAGTACCACAAGAACGATGAGCTGCTTATCCACTTAATGTGGAATCCTAACTGTCCCAAAGTGACAATACATATAGATTGCCGGGCAGTGAAACAGTTACGATGCCACCACAGCTTGCTTTCTATTCAACATCTAAGATTACTTTACTCTTTCTTTTGCTTCAAGTTTGTATTTCTTCAGTTTTCTCACATATGGAAAGGATACATACTATGTAGAAACAGGAACTTTATGTTATCCAAGTTCTAGGATAGCCATGGGCTCCAATTATCTCAGAGCTCTGAGTCCTTTTCTAAATACCCATTGAGATTTATGTGTTCTGAGGCTTTTGTCTTCTAGCTACTTACGTCATTCTCCATGGGTAACGTTATTCATCCATGTTATTAACTAATTTCCTCACTCCAAGCTCTTTTCCAGGGATAATCTCTGTGCAGACACTGTCATTGCACTTTTCTACTGAAACGGCAGTTTCTTCCCAGCAAGGTGAGATTATGGAATCCAGAATCTTTTCTCAGGGGTCATAGGCCCATTTCCCCACTTGCAGGAATGCTGACACTGCAGCCACAGTTTTGACAGTAAATGTGAATTTGGCAAGTAACTACTGTTCCCAGGGAAATGTCCCAATCAGAAGAAGATTATCTGGGACAGATACTGATGGAAATGGGACATTCTGAGGGCCCCAGAGGCAAGGTTCCACCTCCTCAACTTCCCTGACAGCTACCTAGAATCTGTTTCCTCTCACTCTGAATTATTCTTCCTCTCATGGCTGACCGAACACATGGAACGTCACACAGTCCGTTGTAAGAGCTTTATCTTTGTGAAGTGAAGAACATGAAGACAGTTGGAATTAAGTTACTGAGTAGACACTTTGCATCTCTTTTTTTTTTTTTTGAGACGTCTCTTCTGCCCAGGCTGGAGTGCAGTGGCACAATCTCGGCTCACTGCAAATCCGCCTCCTGAGTTCACGCCATTCTCTGCCTCAGCCACCTGATTAGCTGGGATTATAGGCGCGTGCTACCACACCCGGGTAACTTTTGTATTTTTAGTAGAGACGGGGTTTCACCATGTTGGTCAGGCTGGTCTCCAACTCCTGACCTCGTGATCCACCCACCTCAGCCTCCCAAAGTGCTGGAATAACAGGCGTGAGCCACTGTGCCTGGCCTGTATTTTTTTCTTTAGTAGAGATGGGGTTTTAAGACTTCCTGTCCCGTTTAGTGTAACAAGAAAACTAAGAAATGTGGATAAAAGACTAAGTTAGAAATGGCAAGATAATTAGCTATATGAAGAATCTTGGTCAGGTGTCGTGGCTCAGGCCTGTAATCCCAGCACTTTGGGAGGCTGAGGTGGGCAGATCACAAGGTCAGGAGAAGACCACTCTGCCGTTATAGTGAATCCCTGTCTCTACTAAAAATACAAAAATTAGGCTTGGTGGCGGGTGCCTGTACTCCCAGCTATTCAGAAGGCTGAGGCTGGAAAATCAGTTGAACCTGGGAGGCAGAGGTTACATTGAGCCAATATCGCACCAGTGCACTCCAACCTGGTGACAGAGCAAGACACCATCTCAAAAAAAAACCAAAAACCAAAAAAACCCAGAATCTCAATCTGTAAATGTTACAGTTCATACTTTTATAACAGCATGTTATATGGGCACATATATTATCCCTGAAAGTTCTTTTAGTTAGGCAGGAATCTAGACCCAACATGGCGGCATTACCCGGGGTAGCAGGCCTTTTGTTAAAGACCCCCTTCACCCTTGTACACACCCTCAGACTTACATGCCTCAGAGTTCCGGCTGGGCAACCACACTCCCCCATGACCTGCAGCTCACCTGCATGCCACAAGTTCGTAAACAGCAGTTTCGGTTAACAGTTTCCAAAGACCCCTTCCTCATGACCCTTACTCAACTCCTGCCCTCGTAGTTTCAAGACCCCCCAGGCCCTGTTTGCACAACCAGCTTCCCTACCTCTCAGGCTATAAAAATCCCCTACCCTCCTCCCTCAGCGCAACTTCCTCAGCCCATGCCTTTGGACCCAGGAACCTCGCCCGCAAGCCCTAATAAAAGGCTATTCTCACTGCCATTTGCCTTGTGTGTTCGTTCCCGGTTCGGCTCCAGCCTCAGTTTACCTTTACATTCGGTGCTGAAACCCAGGAGGAGACCCCCCTCCCCAGACCCCTGCCGGGTCAGGCAGGCTCTCCTCTCCCCGAGCCAGGACCTCCTTTCCAAGCCGGGAGCCGTTTCACCGAATCCAAGACTCAACTCAATCACTGCTGGGTAAGTTTTCCCCCCGTCCTGAAGGCTCCCTGCGGGAGTCCCTGTCCAAAAGGTGCGGCCGCGTCAGTGGCTCTCTCCAGTCAACTGTGACCTTGGCACCGGGGACTAGGAGATGTCCAACCTCCCCGGAAACCACCGTACCCCGCACTCTGCATGGCAGTGAGGACGCTCCCATTGCCTCCAGATTGCCCGCCTTAAGACCACGGGAACTACCCAGTCCAAACCAGACCGAAAATCCCCTCTGAAGTGCCTCTTGGCTAATTTCCAGACTTTAGGTCTCAGCTAAGACCTAAAACAAAAGCGGCTCATTTTCTTCTGCACAGTGGCGTGACCACAGTATAAATTAGATAATCAGTCTCAGTAGCCTGCAGAAGGCACTCTGGACTTTAACATTCTCACAGACCTGACCAACTTCTGTAAGAGACTAGGCAAATGGTCCAAGATACCCTATGTTCAGGCCTTCTAGGACTTGCATTCTCGCCCAGACCTCTGTGCCCAATGTTTGTTGGCCCAGGTCCTGCTCACAAAATCGACTCCCTCAGCCAAGGAGAAGGACAACTCTTCCTCCTTCTCTGAGCCTCCTGACACTCTTTTCCTGCCTCCTCTTCGGTCCCCCACTCAACCCCCTCGTTACCCTAACCCCTCGTTTTCCCCATCCTCGTCGGCGCCACCCCTTCCCTCTACCCCTTCTGTGTCCCCACCAAACCTGACAGATCCTGCCTCTCCTACTTCCACCTCCTCTCCTTCCTCGCCTGTCTCAGCCCATACTCGGTCCAGGACCGACCTCCTGTGTCCCTTATGAGAGGTGGCAGGCGCCGAAAGAGTAGTCCGGGTCCATGTGCCATTTTCATTGGCAGACTTGTCTAAGGTTGAGGAGCATGCAGGGTCCTTTTTGGCCAATCCTACTTGTTATATCAAAGAGTTCAGGTATCTATGCCAGGCATATGATCTCACCTGGCATGACCTCCATGTCGTTATGACCTCAACCCTCTCTCCTGAGGAGCAGGAGCGCATCCTAGCGGCAGTCAGGCAGCATGCTAACCAGGTTCATTTAACACCCTGCCATGCCAGTAGGCACCAAGGCAGTGCCCTCAGCTGAGCCCAACTGGGACTACCAGGTGGGGCAGGCAGGCCACCGCTGCCGAGACATGATGGTTCAGTGCCTTCTTGCCGGCATGCAGGTAGCCTCTAACAAATAGGTCAACTTTAACAAACTAAAGGAGGTAGTCCAAGGCGCAGATGAAAATCCGGCCATTTTTCTTAACTGGCTGACTGAGGCCCTTATTCAGTACACCCACCTTGACCCTGCCTCCCCCGCAGAAGGAACTGTCTTGGCCTCATATTTCATTTCTCAGTCGGCCCGTGATATCCAAAAAAAATTTAAAAAGGTGGAGGAAGGCCCTCAAACTCCTATCCAGGACTTAGTCAAACTGGTCGTCAAGGTCTACAACTCCAGGGAGGAAGCAACTGAGGCCCAACGACAGGCCAGACTAAAACAGAAGGTACAACTCCAAACCCAGGCCTTGGTAGCAGCCCTGAGGCCGGCCAGCTCCAGGAGCTCCCGGAAAGGAGGTACTACCCGAGCGCCACCTGGTGCCTGCTTCAAGTGTGACAACGACAGCCACTGGGCCAGGCAGTGCCCTAACCCAAAGGAGCCAAATCGCCCCTGTCCGAACTGTCGGTAGATGGGCCACTGGAAGTCTGACTGCCCCAACCTGAGGACGGTCACTACGTCTCCACGTGACAACCCTCCTCCAGGTGTTGGAGGTGCCTTCCAGCTCCTCGACACCGATGAAGATTGAAGAGGCCCAGACTCGGGGACCCCTCTCACTCTCGCCGAGCCCAGGGTTATGCTCCAGGTAGCGGGTAAGTCCATATCTTTCCTCCTGGACATGGAGGCTACCTACTCTGTTTTGCCTTCCTTTAGTGGCCCCAGCCACCCCTCCACTGTCACGGTCATGGGACTTGATGGCACTCCCTCCACCTACCGCCAGACTCCTCCTCTGTCTTGCTGCCTGGATGGCTCCCTCTTCTCGCACTCATTTCTTATCATTCCTTCGTGCCCAGTCCCCTAGTTAGGACAAGACCTCCTCTCCAAGCTAGGGGCCTCAGTTCACTTCCAACTCAACCCCTCCCCACACCTCATGCTCCTCTTCCCCCTCCTCTCACCTGACAAGCCCCACCAGGCTGACCCCCCACTCTCGTTTCCAGTCCCCATTAACCCTAAGGTGTGGGACACCTCCACCCCAATCATTGCGCAGCACCATACTCTGGTCCACATCCAGCTAAAAGACCCTTCCAAGTTTCCCTCTAGACCCCAGTTCCCTATCTCCCTTGAACATCGACAGGGATTAAAACCTATCATTACACGCCTGCTCCGGCAACACATTCTAGTTCCCGCCAACTCACCATGTAATACTCCTATCCTGCCTGTACGAAAAAGCTCTGGGGCCTATTGCCTCTTGCAGGACCTACGCATCATCAATGAGGCAGTAGTCCCCACCTTTCCAGTTGTTCCTAACCCATATACACTTCTCTCGCGCATTCCCCCCATACCACTCACTTTATTGTCCTTGACCTAAAAGATGCCTTCTTCACCATTCCCTTACATCCGACTGTCACTTTCTGTTTGCTTTTACATAGGAAGATCCAGACACTCATATTTCTTCCCAGCTGACTTAGACTGTTTTGCCTCAAAGGTTCCGTGATAGCCCCCATTTTTTCAGACAGGCACTGGCACAGGATGTTGTCCCCTGTCCCCTGACCCACAGCACACTACTGCAGTATGTCGATGACTTATTACTATGTAGTCCTTCCTAGGAGTGCTCCCTTGCAGATATTCCTACACTTTTAAATTTTCTAGGCAACCAAGTCCCGGTTATCAGGTTACCCCGGCTAAGGCTCAACTTTGCAGTCCTTCTGTCACTTACCTAGGCATACTCCTCACACCCACTACAAAAAGCCTCACAGCAGATAGAATAAGCCCCCACTGGTTGCGGTACCCTTACCCAGCCCTTTTAACTCCTCTAACCTAACCCCCTCCTTTCCCCTTCCCGGCCGAACACTACATCAATGAGTCAGGACTAGTAGAAACCAATCTCCTCACTCTAGAAAAGATTCAGGAAAGACTCCACCAGAAAAACCTCACATCAAGGCCCTCACTTAGGTGGTGGCAGTCGTCTGTGGCTGGTTAAGTCCTACCCTTTCTAAGCCCCTTACTAATCATTGGCTTCTTGCTACTCATAGCTCCCTGTGTCCTCCGCTTCATCCAGGACCGCATGAAAGAAGTCTCCCAGGTCACTTTCAATCACATGCTGCTCCACCCCTATACCAGAGTTCCAGCCTCCGAAGAACCCCACGACGACCCATACCAGCAGGAAGCAGCCGGATGAACACGTCGCCCCATTTTCTTATTAGAAAGAGGTCAGAATGTTAGGCAGGAATCTAGACCCAACATGGCGGCATTACCCGGGGTAGCAGGCCTTTTGTTAAAGACTCCCTTCACCCTTGTACACACCCACAGACTCACATGCCTCAGAGTTCCGGCTGAGCAACCACACTCCCCCATGACCTGCAGCTCACCTGCATTCCACAAGTTCATAAACAGCAGTTTTGGTTAACAGTTTCCAAAGACCCCTTCCTCATGACCCTTACTCAACTCCTGCCCTAGTAGTTTTAAGACCCCCCAGGCCCCGCTTGCACAACCAGCTTCTCTACCTCTCAGGCTATAAGAAGCCCCTACCCTCCTCCCTCAGTGCGACTTCCTCGGCCCACGCCTTTGGACCGAGGAACCTCGCCCGCAAGCCCTAATAAAAGGCTATTCTCACTGCCATTTGCCTTGTGTCTTCGTTCCCGGTTCGGCTCCAGCCTCAGTTTACCTTTACACTTTCTTCTGAGCTACAGTCTGTCACCCAGGCTGAAGTGCAATGGCGTGGTCTTGGCTAACTGCAACCTCTGCCTCCCAGGTTCAAGTGATTCTCTTGCCTCAGCCTCCTGAGTAGCTGTGCCTATTGGTTCCCGCCACCACGCCCAGCTAATTTTTGTATTTTTAGTAGAGATGAGCTTTTACTATGTTAGCCAGGCTGGTATCAAACTCCTGACCTCATGATCCACCCTCCTCGGCCTTCTAAAGTGCTGGGATTACAGGCGTCTGCCACCATACCCGGCTTATCCCTAGAAATTCTATGATAGCATGATGTATAGGCACCTAAAGGCATGGCACTTGAGAAATGTGAATAAAAGATTGTAAGTCACAAACAGCAAGGTACAATCAGATGTTAACAGTCTCAACCCCTAAATGTCACCTTGTATTACAGCATGTGCTGTACGTAAGCATATGTAAGCACATATAGGCGCGTATATGAAATAGTGATACTTCATTCTCACTAGTATTTTTCATCATTCTCACTGGAAAAATCTTTGATCATTTTTAATCAAAATAGGAGTTTCAATGATATCTAGAAGTTTAAAAGGGCTTGTTCAAATTATGACCGTACACACTGATGAGTATGTGTCTGTCTCTTGTGTAAATTTTTTTTATTACACCAAATTATGTTCGCACAAAACCTTTATAATAAGGGGAATTAAAGAGCCTTCCTGGAATATGGAGGTTGCAGTCAGCCGAGATGGTGCCATCACACTGTAGCCTGGGCAACAGAGCGAGACCTGCCTCAAAAAAAAAAAAATCCCTTATTTTACCCATAAACTACAGTTTATATAGGCAAAACTACAGTTTATATAGGCAAAAACAGTACTAAGCAATTTTAGGCTCTGCAGGCTCTTGAATTAATACAACTTTTGCTAATTCTCTTATGAAGTTAATCTTCCTGCTTATATGTGACTTAAATATATGTCAGAATATTTTTGTACAAAAGATTCATACATCTTTCCTGTTTGAAATTCCATGTCTGAGGGGTGTATGTTGCTTATCAATTTGGAGAGAAAATAGATAATGTAATACAATGTTAAAATAGATTAAAAACAGATAGAAAAACTGCTCAATTTATGCTTCACATGAAAATTGAAAATTAAATCAAGTCTACACATACAAAGGCATTATATATACGTGTGTGTGTATATATATGTGTCTACATATACAAAGGCATTATATGTGTGTGCGTACATATATGTCTATACACACACACATACTGTTTATTTTTGGAGACAGAACCTTGCTCTTCTGCCCAGGCTGGAATGCAGTGGCATGATCATGGCTCACTGCAACCTCAGCCACCCCCAGGGTTCAAGTAATCCTGCCACCTCAGCCTCCTGGGCAGCTGGGACTACAGGCAGGCACCGTGCCCGGCTAATTTTTGCATTTTTTGTGGACACAGGGTTTTCCCATGTTGCCCATGGTGGTCTCTATCTCCTGGGCTCAAGTCAACAGCCTGCCTCTGCCTCCCAATGTGCTGTGATTACAGAAATAAACTACTATGTCCAACTCGATTATTTTTTAAATGGTTTATTTTCTTAATAAAGTGGGGTGCACAAGTCATTAAAAGCAAGGATTAAATTTAAGGAGAAAAAACAATTTTACTTTTCTACATAAAATTAAAACCAAAGCACATTAAAAGCGACAACCCGGCTGGGCATGGTGGCTCACACCCGTAATCCCAGCACTTTGGGAGGCTGAGGTGGGCAGATCACGAGGTCAGGAGATCGAGACCATCCGGGCTAACACTGTGAAACCCCGTCTCTACTAAAAATACTCGGGAGGTTGAGGCAGGAGAATGGCGTGAACCCAGGAGGCAGAGCTTGCAGTGAGCCAAGATCATGCCACTGCACTCCAGCCTGGGTGACAGAGCGAGACTTCGTCTCAAAAAACAAAAAGCAACAACCCAAGATGGAAATGACAAAAACTACTTAAAATGTGTAACATAAAAAGTAGTCATTTAGGCTGGGCCCAGTGGTTCATGCCTGTAATCTCAGCACTTTGGGAGGCCGAGACAGGTGGATCACTTGAGGACAGGAGTTCAAGACCAGTCAGGCCAACACCGTGAAACACCATCTCTACTAAAAATCCAAAAATTAGCCAGATGTGGTGTCGTGCACTTGTAATCCCAGCTGTTCGGGAGGCTGAGGCACGAGAATCACTTGAATGCAGGAGGCAAAGATTGCAGTAAGCAGACATCATGCCCTCCAGCCTGGCCAACAGAGCTAGACTCTTGTCTTTAAAAAAAAAAAAAAGGAAAGGCGTCATCTATAAATTTCACTACACAGATTACACTGAGATAAATCACAAAATATTAGGCAAAACTTTAAAACAATTTTTAACTATCCAGTATATCAAAGATGCCACACATTATATTTGTTTGCAAGAATGTCACTGTGGGCCGGGCGCGGTGGCTCAAGCCTGTAATCCCAGCACTTTGGGAGGCCGAGACGGGCGGATCATGAGGTCAGGAGATCGAGACCATCCTGGCTAATACGGTGAAACCCCGTCTCTACTAAAAAATACAAAAAACTAGCCGGGCGACGAGGCGGGCGCCTGTAGTCCCAGCTACTCGGGAGGCTGAGACAGGAGAATGGCGTGAACCCGGGAGGCGGAGCTTGCAGTGAGCTGAGAGCCGGCCACTGCACTCCAGCCTGGGCAGCAGAGCAAGACTCCGTCTCAAAAAAAAAAAAAAAAGAATGTCACTGTGATTACAAAACTGACCACTAACTATTCAGTTACAGTTGACTGAGAACTTAAAAATATTTTTTTTTTTTTTTTAGATGGAGTCTCACTTTGTCACCCAGGCTGGAGTGCAGTGGCGTGATCTTGGCTCACCACAACCTCCATCTCCCGGGTTCAATTCTCTTGCCTCAGCCTCCCAAGTAGCTGGGATTACAGGTACGTGACACTAAAACCCCAGCTTATTTTTATATTTTTAGTAGAGATGGGGTTTCACCGTGTTGGCCAGAGCCACCGCACCCAGCCTGTAATATTTTTAAGCCAGGTGTGGTGGCTCATGCCTGTAACCCAGCACTTTGGGAAGCCGAGGTGGGTGGATCACCTGAGGTTGGGAGTTCAAGACCAGCCTGACCAACATGGAAAAACCCTGTCTCTACTAAAAATATAAAAACTTAGCCGGGCGTGGTGGCAAGTACCTGTAATTCCAGCTACTCCGGAGGCTGAAGCAAGAAAATGGCTTGAACCCGGGAAGTGGAGGTTGTGGTGAGCCAAGATCACGCCACTGCACTCCAGCCTGGGTGACAAGAACAAGATTCCGTCTCAAAATAAATAAAGATTAAAAAATAAACATGATGATCATAGATGCAGTCAAATTTTCTGAGTTCTTGCCACCCAGGTAGCCTCCCAAAACTTTGACCCAGTCGCTGTCAGTGTTGCCACCACCCATAATGGGGCTGAGCCCAGCAGAAGCACTGCCTGGGACCCTGTAGGCAAAAGGCTACAGCAGGAGCTGGTGACCCTCACATTGCCTGGTGACAAAAGAATTTCTGCCTGCCCTGAAAGCCTTATCAAATGGAGACCATCCATGGAGCAGCTGGCACAGTATATGAAGACCTGAGGCATAAACTCTTGCTAGAGTTCCTCAGTGACTACCCACCCTTACGATGCACCCATGGTGAAGTTCCTCACACCCTGCTACCACCCTAACATGGACACCCAGGGTAACATATCCCTGGAAATCCTGAAGGAGAAGTGGTCTGCCCTGTATGATATCAGGACCATCCTGCTCTCTATCCAGTGCCTGCAAGAACCCAACATTAACAGCCCTTTGAACACACATGCTACCAAGCTCTGGGAAAACCCCACAGCTTTAAGAAGTACCTGCAAGAGCCAGGCGCGGTGGCTCACGACTAATCCCAGCAGTTTGGGAGGCTGAGGTGGGTGGATCACCTGAGATAGAGAGTCCAAGGCCTGACAAACATGGAGAAACCTCATCTCTATTTTAAAAAATTAAAAATTGGCCAAGTGTGGTGGCATGTGCCTGTAATTCCAGCTGCTCGGGAGGCTGAGGCAGGAGAATCGCTTCAACCCACGAGGTGGAGGTTGCGGTGAGCTGAGATCTCACTACTGCACTCCAGCCTGGACAACAAGAGTGAAACTCCATCTCAAAAAAAATAAAAATAAGGAAGTACCTGCAACAAAGCTACTCAAAGTAGGTCACCAGCCAGGAGCTCTGACCCAGGCTGCCCAGCCTATCCTTGTGTTTTTTAAATTTTTCCTTAGATGGTCTGCCCTTTCCGTGATTTCTGTATAGAACTCTGTATCTTGAGCTTTGGTAATATTTTTATTTTGTCTTTTAATTTAAGCCTTGGTGGAGGCCTTGTGATTAATATTAAATAAATACATTTTGGGTCTGGTGCGGTGGGGTGGCTCAAGCCTGTAATCCCAGCACTTTGGGAGGCCGAGGCGGATCACGAGGTCAAGAGATCGAGACCATCCTGGCTAACACAATGAAACCCCGTCTCTACTAAAAATACAAAAAAAATTAGCCAGGCGTGGTGGCAGGCGCCTGTAGTCTCAGCTGCTCCGGAGGCTGAGGCAGGAGAATGGCATGAACCCGGGAGGCGGAGCTTGCAGTGAGCCAAGATCACACCACTGCACTCCAGGCTGGGCACAGAGCAAGACTCCGTCTCCAACAAAATAAATATATATATATATTGGTCATTAAAAAACAAACAAAAAAAAGATACAAGAGAGCACCCAGTGATTATACGAGGAAACACTTTATTACATCAGTCATCTAAAATTCCAGAAAATGGAAAGTACTTTACTATACAGCAAAGTAAATCATTGATTGTCTGGAGAACAGAAAGACTTTAAAAAAAGGTTCCAGGTAAATATAAAAGTGTTAAATTCGTTATTGTGACTACTGTGTCAGTGGTTTCATGGGATTATATGAAACTCCAAATTTATCACATACTACAGCTTAAATATGCATACTTTACTGAATGTCATTTATAACTTATATCACTGCTTTAAAATATACTTCAGACTGGGAGCAGTGGGTCACACCTGTAATCCCACCACTTTTGGAGGCTGAGGCAGGCAGATCACCTGAGGTTAGGAGTCCGAGATCGGCCTGGCGAACACGGCAAAACTCCGTTTCTACTAAAAATACAAAAATTGGCTGGGCATAGTGGCACATGCTTCCAGTCCCAGCTACACGGGAGGCTGAACCAGGAGAATTGCTTGAACCTAGGAGGTAGAGGTTGCAGTGAGCCTAGGTCATGCCACTGTACTCCAGCCTGGGTGACAGTGAGACTCTGTCTCAAAAAAGAAAAAAAAAAAAAATTGCTGGGTGCAGTGGCTTATGCCTGTAATCCCAGCATTTTGGGAGGCCCAGGTGGGCAGATCACGAGGTCAGGAGATCGAGACCATCTTGGTTAACACGGTGAAACCCCATCTCTAGTAAAGATACAAAAAATTAGCCAGATGTGGTGGTGGGTGCCTGTAGTCCCAGCTACTTGGAAGGCTGAGGCAGGAGAATGGTGTGAACCCAGGAGGCAGGGCTTGCAGTGAGACGAGATTGTGCCACTGCACTCCATTTAGCCTGGGCAACTCAGCAAGACTCCATCTCAAAAAAAATAAAAATTAAAAATGATAATAAAAAAACGCAGTTCAAAAGAAAAATATTTATCATTATTTTTGGAGAATAGGTTTGGCAACTCTATACTGACTACACCAATTCTTCTCATGCCCTAAGTGAGAAAACTGCCTCCATGGTAGCAAATATTGATGTGGCAGTAAGGCCATTTCCATCTGATTAACTGGCTGGCTGGTCACAAAGGCCACATCACTGAACTGAGATCTCCCTTCTCCCTATCATCTTCCTCCTGCTAATGTAGGAATGACCTTGAGGTGCACAGCCCAGAATGAGTACAGGAATTCACAAAACCTCTAGAGTATTTCCCCTGACAATGGCCTCAACAATACAATATTCATCATTATGGAAGTCCTGAAATTCCTGTATCTGCATATTCATCACATACATAGTGACTGGATCATCGTGGATGCCCTTTTAAAAGACATGCATTATGCCAGGCACAGTGGCTCACACCTGTAATCCCAGCACTTTGGTAGGCTGAGGCCAGCGGACCACGAGGTCAGGAGTTCGAGACCAGCCTGGCCAACATGGTGAAACCGCATGTCTACTAAAAATACAAAAATTAGATGGGTGTGGTGGCACATGCCTGTAGTCCCAGCTACTCAGGAGGAGAATCGTTTGAACCTGGGAGGCGGAGGTTGCCGTGAGCCAAAATTGCACCACTGCACTCCAGCCTGGGCAACAGCGCGAGACTCCGTCTCAAAAAAAAAAAAAAAAGACGTGTTGCAATTACATTATTCTCTCTCCTCCACTGCCTATAAATGCAGTAATTCTATAAAATTATAATTTCACCCAATAGCATTACAATCTGTGATGTTATCCTACAGAATTCTGGATATCAAGGCATGTGTCTGCATTGCAAGAGCTGGGGAACAAACTTCCCTCAGCAGTACCAAGTACAATACAATATACCTTGTAAAAGTGAGAATTTTGTCTTGTTCAAAAAACACCAGAAATTGTCACAAAAAATGCCCTGTACCCAGCTGACCTATGAGTCCACAAATTTTAGTATCCATGCTACAGATAAAGACCCCAAAGCACTGAAGGCCTTCTTCGGAGGCCTCTGGCAGCTATGCAGAGTAGTCCACAAGTGGAGAAACCGATGTTCTGCATTCATACTGTCCCATGAGCCACAAAGAGTTTAGCTATGCCAACAAAAGCTGTGACCCCTTCATGGTAACAGGACCTACTTGTTTCTGAACCACGCATACAGTGACAACAACCCTCAAGATTGAAGAAGGCTGAAAACAGTAAGGCCTTCATAATAGCACAAACCAGAGAAATAGGAGGCAAGCTGTCCTTAGGATCATGACTTGGAGGGTAGAAAATTTGTCAAGATTTATGTGATACCCACAAGATCTCTGAAAGACATACTTCATCTTTTCAAGTCAACGTAAGAGGCCTCTGGGACAAAAATGGGTAAGGTCCATGGCACGACTTATCAGACAGAAAAAAATGACAAAGGAAGAAGTGCTGAAGCTACTCAACAAATCCTTCTGTGACTACATCAGGAATTAAAAGTTTAAAAAAAAGGGCCGGGCGCGGTGGCTCAAGCCTGTAATCCCAGCACTTTGGGAGGCCAAGACGGGCGGATCACGAGGTCAGGAGATCGAGACCATCCTGGCTAACACGGTGAAAACCCCGTCTCTACTAAAAAATACAAAAAACAAGCCGGGTGAGGTGGCAGGCGCCTGTAGTCACAGCTACTCGGGAGGCTGAGGCAGGAGAATGGCATAAACCCGGGAGACAGAGCTTGCAGTGAGCTGAGATCTGGCCACTGCACTCCCGCCTGGGAGAGCGAGACGCCGTCTCAAAAAAAAAAAAAAAAAAAAGTTAAAAAAAAAAAAAAAAGTGGCCGGGCACGGTGGCTCAAGCCTGTAATCCCAGCACTTTGGGAGGCCGAGACTGGCGGATCACGAGGTCAGGAGATCAAGACCATCCTGGCGAACACGGTGAAACCCCATCTCTACTAAAAAACACAAAAAACTAGCCGGGTGAGGTGGCGGGCGCCTGTAGTCCCAGCTACTCGGGAGGCTGAGGCAGGAGAATGGCGTGAACCTGGGAGGCGGAGCTTGCAGTGAGCTGAGATCCAGCCACTGCACTCCAGCCTGGGTGACAGAGCAAGACTCCGTCTCAAAAAAAAAAAAGTGAGGCACATTAACTCACATCTGTAATCCCAGCATGTTTGGAGGCCAAGGTGGAAGGATCGCTTGAGTCCAGAAGTTTAAGACCATCCTGGGCAACATGGTGAGACCCTGTCTCTCCAAAACTCCAAAAGAATTAGTGGAGCATGGTGGTGAATGCCTGTGGTTTCAGCTACTCAGGAGGCTGAGGCAAGAGAATCACTTAAGTCCAGGAGATCAAGGGTGCAGTGAAATGTGAACACATTACTGCACTCCATCCTGAGCGACAGAGTGACACCCTATCTCAAACAAAAATCTAGCAAGGAACCTGGGTAGAGTGTAAAATGCACTGTAGCTGCCCCATGCTTGGAACTTTTGCAGATTCGCAATAAATGACGTTCAATCTAGGCAGGTGGCACCCTCAAAGGAGCTCCTCGAATGTTACATTGAAAAAGACGTAACATTCCATATACATCTATTGTGTTTTTCTCATGTCAATGTTTGAGGCTCTAATAAGGCTGAAGGCTGGGCTGGGCATGGTGGCTTATTCCTGTAATCCCAGCACTTTGGGAGGTCGAGGTGGGCGGATCACGAGGTCAAGAGATCGAGACCATCCTGACTAACATGGTGAAACCCTGTCTCTACTGAAAATACAAAATATTAGCTGGGCGTGGTGGCGGGCATCTGTAGTCCCAGTTACTCGGGAGGCTGAGGCAGGAGAAGGGTATGAACCTAGGGGGCAGAGCTTGCAGTGAGCCTAGACTACACCACTGCACTCCAGCCTGGGTGACAGTGAGACTCCATCTCAAAAAAAAAAAAAAAAAAAAAAAAAAAAAAAAGGCTGAAGCCTTTCTTGCATTCATTACATTCAGAAAGCATTTCTGCAGTGGGAAGTCTCCTGTGTATTATGAAGCTAGATTTCTACATAAATATCTCACATTTGTCACACTGGTAAGGCCCTGATCCAGTGTTAACTCTGATGTTAAAGGAGCACAGCGGTGTGGCTACAAAATCGCCCAAATGTATTTCATTTGTCTAGTGTGAACTGTGATGTTCAAAGAGAGAAGACCTTCAGGCAACTTTTTTTCCACATTTGCTGCAATCACAAGAACTCTCCTGTGTTTAACGAGACTGAAAGTTTTGGCAAAGGATTTTCCACATTCACTACACAACTAAGGCCTTTCTCTTGTGAACTCTCTGATGATGAAAAAGTGAAAAGCTTTGGCTAAATTTCTCCTCACATTCACTGCACCCATAAGGCTTTTCTCCAGTGTGAACTCTTCTTTGTTTAGTGAGACAGGAGCTTCCAGCAAAATATTTCCCACATTCACTGCACTCATAAGGTGGTGTGAGAAGTGTGAACTCTCTTATGAACACGGAATGCAGAGTTGTGGGTAAATGATTTCCCACAATCATTGCATTCATATGGCTTTTCTCCAGTGTGAACTCTCTGATGTGCAATGAGGTGGTCCTTCTTGCTAAAAACTTTCTGACAATCCTCACACTCATATGACTTTTCTCCAGTGTGAACTTTCTGGTGTACAAGGAAGTGAGACTTCTTGTTAAATAATTTCCCACATTTCTCACATTTATAAGGCTTTTCTCCAGTGTGAACTCTCTTGTGTTTAGTGAGACTGGAGCTTTCAGCAAAAGATTTTCCACATTCACTGCACTCATAAGGCTTTTCGCCAGTGTGAATTCGCTTATGAACATGGAATGTAGAGCTGTGGGTAAATGACTTTCCACAATCATTGCATTCATAAGGCCTTTCTCCAGTGTGAACTCTCTGATGTGCAATGAGTTGGTACTTGTGCCTAAAAAATTTCTGACAAGCTTCACAAGCATATGGCTTTTCTCCACTGTGAATTCCCTGGTGTGCAAGGAGGCAAGACTTCTTCTTAAATAATTTTCCACATTCCCTACACACATAAGGCCTTCCTCCTGTATGGCCATGCTGGTGTAGAACGAGGTTACCCTTGTGACTAAAACATTTCCCACATTCCCCACACTTAAAAGGTCTTTCTGTAGTGTGAACTCGCTGATGACTCCTAAGGTGTCCTTTTTCAATAAAAGATTTCGCACATTCTCCACACTTGTAAGGTCTTTCTCCAGTGTGAATGCGCTGATGGTGAACAAGGCTGCGCTTATGACTAAAAGATTTCCCACATTCTCCACACTCATAAGGTCTTTCTCCAGTATGAACACGCTGATGGCTCCTCAGGTGCCCGTTTGAACTAAAAGATTTCCCACATTCTCCACACCCATAAGGTCGTTCTCTAGGGTGAACTCGCTGATGTAGAATGAGGGTGCCTTTATGACTAAAAGATTTCCCACACTCTCCACACTCATAAAGTCTGTCTCCAGTGTGAATGTGGTGATGGTTCCTAAGGTGTCCTTTTGAACTAAAAGATTTCCCACATTCTCGACACTCATAAGGTCTTGCTCCAGTGTGAACTCGCTGGTGTAGAACGAGGTTGCCCTTTTGACTGAAAGATTTCCCACATTCTCCACACTGATAAGGTCTTTCTCCACTGTGAACTCGCTGATGGTGAACAAGACTGCGCTTATGACTGAAAGATTTCCCACATTCTCCACACTGATAAGGTCTTTCTCCACTGTGAACTCGCTGGTGTAGAGCGAGGTTGCCCTTTTGACTGAAAGATTTCCCACATTCTCCACACTGATAAGGTCCTTCTCCACTGTGAACTCGCTGATGGTGAACAAGACTGCGCTTATGACTGAAAGATTTCCCACATTCTCCACACTGATAAGATCTTTCTCCAGTATGAACTCGCTGATGGTGAACAAGACTGCGCTTATGACTGAAAGATTTCACACATTCTCCACACTCGTAAGGTCTTTCTCCGGCGTGAACTCGTTGATGGCTCCTAAGATGTCCTTCTGAACTAAAAGATTTCCCACACTCTTCACACTCATAAGGTTTTTCTCCAGTGTGAAATCGCTGATGTTGAATGAGGCTTCTTTTTTGACTAAAGGATTTCCCACATTCTCCACATTCATGTTTTTTTTCAGTGTGAAGTCTCTGATGATTACTGGAGCTATCATATTTGCTAAAGGATTTCCCACATTCACAGCACACATAACACTCTTCTCTAGGGAGAAGTCTCTCATGCTGACTGAGTACATATTTGGTGCTAAAATGTTTCATGGATTGTCCATGGCTATAGTGAGCTCCCACCCGCTGAAAGGGAGACACACACTCAGTTTTGCTGTTTGACTTCTCCCCAGTGTGAGTGGCCTCCTGCTGGAGTAATGCTGAAATGGGAAAAAAGTCCTTCCCACTCTGACTGAAGACATGTGACTCCCCTGACACACGAAACTTACACCTCTTCACAAACAACGCTTCCTCAACACTGCCTCTGTAGGGATTCTCTCCAATGTACTCATTCTGGTGTTGATGAAAGTTTCCACTGTCATACAATTTGTTCCCCCAGGCCTCACACCTGTGCAGTTTCTGCTTGTGATGTGTTCCCTGATGATCTCCCACGTGCAGAATGTCTCCTAAGATAGGGCCGCACATCTCACAGGGGTCGGCCTTCTTGGGAGACACACCTGCCATAGGAATCCTGACCTGAGTCTCTCTTTGTATATAAATACTCTGCTTAGAAGGTGCCTCATCTTCCACTCCACACCAACAACCTGAAAGCAAGAAAATGCTGGTGAAGTGCATGTTAACTCTGCTGGGAAGGCACAGACTACCCACAAGTGTATCTGACAAACTGAGGAATTACTCCAAGGAAATACTTGGAGGAACAGAACGTTGGCTTCAGGTGGAAGATGGTGCTATTTATTATTGCTGGACTCTAAAAGTCACAGAATGTAGGAGGCCTCATAACGTAAAGGACACAACCAGGTGTGTAACACAGGGAGTAAAGGCAGGGGTCTACAATTCCTGCATCTGCAAACCACTCATCTGCAGAACTTTACGTCCTCATGACATGTGAGTGTTATAGAGAGGGATTTGTCCAGGCCAAGGAAAACAGGAGTACAACACAGCAGCTACTGCTCGAGGACAGTTTAACAAAGTATATATATTTGCTAACACAAATCTCTATGCCAACACTGGAGAACACTGTAGATGGCGATGTATGTAAGATGGATGAGATTTGGGGTCCAGAGATGTGAAGACTAGATAGGAGGATGGATATTAGGGTACAAGTAGGTCAAGGGTTAAAAGAAGAGTAGAAGTGATAAGGCAGACAAGTGACAAGTGTGATGCTCTCAAGAATGAGGAAGAAAAGATGAATTATATGTGCCTACTTCTCTTGCCACAAAAATACTACTAAAATAGATTAGGTTCCTGGTATGCTTTCGATAAAGCCCTGACTCCATGACCTCCTCCAGGGTGCCACATTTTTTTTTTTTTTTGAGACGGAGTCTTACTCTGTCGTGCAGGCTGGAGTGCAGTGGCCCAATCTGGGCTTACTGCAACCTCCCCTCCCGGGTTCAAGCAATTCTCTGCCTCAGCCTCCCAAGTAGCTGGGATTACAGGCATGTGCCACTACACTCGACTAATTTTTGTATTTTTAGTAGAGACAGGGTTTCACCATCTTGGCCAGGCTGGTCTTGAACTCCTGACCTCATGATCCACCTGCCTGGGCCTCCCAAAGTGCTGGGATTATAGGCATGAGCCACCTCGCCCAGCCCAGGGTGTCAGTCCTGAGGGACTCATTCCTTCTGAGCCCATTATGCTGAGGCTGAATTCATTTGCATCTTCTGGAGCAGGGAGGACTGTGCATCCCATCACAATGATGATCAAGTACATGGGAAATGAATAACGTACAGACTAAGGGAAAGACAGAATAAGGGAACAGCCAACATTGTCTCAGAACAACTCAGCCCGCGAAAGCCCACGAGAGAAAAAAAACTGAGTATTTCAAGGAGAATTTCTAAAGAAGGTCTTACAAGAACAGCCTCTGGTCTATGTAGGCAGTGATGTAGTCTGTGAATGCAATTCCCACCACAGGAAGGCATAAGAAAACAGCAGCTAGAGAAAGGAAGTAGACTCTGGGTACACAGGAACCTGAAATCTGGACAAGGACACCCAAACATCCACAGGACTAACAAGGTGGGCTTCTGACTATGAATCCCTCCCTGGGAGCCTGCAGTAAAGCAGGTGTTGGGCTGCTCCAAGAAAGGAGCAGGGCAGTATGGACACCTCAGTCCTACCAACCAAGAACCTATCCATAGAACTGAAGCAGGAAGCTGTGTCCACGCTCCTGACATGAGAAAGTCTTGCCAATGGGGAAAGAGGGGTGAAAACAGAGACTAGCTGGGGTCACAGGGTGAGCGTGAGCAACTTACCCAGGGAGGATATAAGTGCCAGGTTCTCCAGCATCACATCACGGTACAGGCACCTCTGAGCCTCACTAAGGAGATTCCATTCCTCCCAGGTAAATTTCACAGCCACGTCTTCAAAAGTCACTGTGCCCTGTTATGATGTTGATAGATGAAACTACAAATGGCCCCTATGCTGAGGTACCACAATCCCTCTCTCCCACACATCTACTCTCACACATCCTCCTCTCAAGGAGGAGGTTCCTGGTATGCTTTCAATAAAGCCCTGACTCCATGACCTCCTCCAGGTGCCAATGGAGAAACTAGGCCCACTGGTCATGGGGTACAGCCACCAACAATAATTAGTTGAACAAATAGGTATCTGTGCGGTGGCTGTGACATAAGAGTCCACCCCCTCCTGACAGGCACTTCCCCCAGTATGGCTGAGGTCATGGAGAGCCCAATGTGGCACCTTCAGCACATCAGACATACCCTCTCTGAATGCACATCATTCTTTAGACTTCCAGGTACATATCCATGTCCATCCCCAGCTCACTGTCACACACCACTGGCCTCTCTCTAGCCTTTAAACAACTTAAAGTATATGTTTCTGTTTGTTTGTTTGAGACAGAGTCTCACTCTGTTGCCAGGCTTAAGTGTAGTGGCACGATCTTGGCTCACTGCAACCTCCACCTCCTGGGTTCAAGCAATTATCCTGCCTCAGTCTCCTGAACAGCTGGGATTACAGGTGTGTACCACCACACCTGGCTAATTTTTGTATTTTTAGTAGTGATAGGATTTCACCGTGTTGGCCAGGCTGGTCTCGGACTCCTGACCTCGTGATCCGCCCATCTCGGCCTCCCAAAGTACTAAGACTACAGCCATTAGCACAGTGCCCAGCCAGCTTAAAGTATCTTAATTCCCTCCTTTTTCTTCAACTAGGGTGGGTTAAAATCTCCCCCTAGAATTATAATGTTGGTGAAACAAATGACATCTGATATTCTACAGATGTCATCAAGAGCAATTTACAAATCAAATGTATTGAGCCAGGCGCAGTGGCTTACATTTGTAATCCCAGCGTTTTTGGGAGGCTGAGCCGGGTGGATCGCCTGAGGTCAGGAGTTTCAGACCAGCCTGGCCAACAATGTGAAACCTTGGTCTACTAAAAATACAAAAAATTAGCAGATCGTGGTGTTGGGCACCTGTGATCCCAGCTACTCGGGATGCTGAGGCAGGAGAATCTCTTGAACCTGGGAGGCAGAGGTTGTAGTGAGCCGAGATTGTGCCATTGCACTCCAGTCTGGGCAACAAGAGCAAAACTCTGTCTCAAAAAAAAAAAAAAAAAAAAAAAAAAAAATCAAATATATTAACAGCCTGATAAGAGGGACACCACTCACCACGGAGAGCCACATGGGGGTTGCATTGTAGATAAGAGACAGTAAGCATGGCCATGGCATGCAAGCTTTGTAAGATGAAGAGAGTGTAATGGCCTGATTCCCTCAAGAGGATGCCATTGACTTGAACTCTGCCTGGTCCCACTGATGGAAAGGCTTCAGAGGCTCGGACACATTACCTACTTTTTTCTTTTTTTTTTGTGACGGGAGTCTCGCTCTGTCACCCAGGCTGGAGTGCGGTGGTGCAATCTTGGCTCACTGCAACCTCCGCCTCCTGGGTTCAAGCAATTCTCCTGCCTCAGCACCTCAGTAGCTGGGATTACAGGTGTGTACCAACATGCCCAGCTAATTTCTATATTTTTAATAGAGATGGCATTTCACCATATTGCGCAGGCTGGTTTCAAACTCCTGATGGAAAATGATCCACCCGCCTCAGCCTCCTAAAGCGCTGGGATTACAGGCGTGAGCCACTGCGCCCGTTCAGATACATTACTTAAGAGCATGAAGTGGCCTGTCATGGAGTCTCACACCTGTAATCTCAGCACTCTGGGAGGCCAAAGTGGAAGGACTGCTTGATCCCAGGAGTTCAAGACCAGCCTGGACAACATGGCCAAGACTCTGTTTCTACATACACACACACACACACACACACATAAAACATACACAAGAGAAAAAATTTTTTAAATATATAAAAAGATAGTTAAATGGGAAAGAAACTTGCACTCAGGCCATTTGTGATCGTACCAATATCACCAGGCATCCAGGTGGCAAATCACATTGGGCCTTCATTTTTGGCCTTACACCACATCATGGTTGACACTATCCAGAGTGTGTGTGGCCCATTCAAACCGATCCACTATTACCAAAGAATTGCAATTCTATTGGATCCTAAAAAGAGTGATGGTATCAAGTAATTCTATGAAGGCCTCCTTGCACGGTTCCACAGCAACAGAGAACCATGTGTGGCATCAGCTATTCATGACCCTATTCCACTTCTGTGCTTCTCTTGCCAACCCCTCAGCAATGATGACGTTTTGCTCAATTACTCCTGTACTTCTGCCTGCATCTCATGTCTATTATCTCCATGGAAGTCCACGCCATGACAAGCTATGCCATCTGATACACCCGACATTGTCACTTAGCTCCCTCTCCTGTGTTTACGAATGCCAATCATGTCACCCAGGAACCCAGGCAAAACATCCAGTCCTCAGCCTCCAACCATTCCCTTCTGGCCCCCTGAAACATTTACTACCTTATTCTGAAGTGTGCCCTCCAAAACGGGACCCATGGCTAACTCACCTTAGTCCACACATTAGCTGTCATATATTGGATGTCTCCGATATCAATTCCTTCCCAGATATCGCAACCTAGGTAGACATTACTCACTTGCCGTCACTACTTACTGGTCTTTTTTTTTTTTTTTTTTTTTTGTTTTTGTTTTTGTTTTTGTTTTTTGAGACGGAGTCTTGCTCTGCCGCCCAGGCTGGATTGCAGTGGCCGGCTCTCAGCTCACTGCAAGCTCCGCCTCCCGGGTTCAAGCCATTCTCCTGTCTCAGCCTCCCGAGTAGCTGGGACTACAGGCGCCCGCCTCGTCGCCCGGCTAGTTTTTTGTATTTTTTAGTAGAGACGGGGTTTCACCATATTAGCCAGGATGGTCTCGATCTCCTGACCTCGTGATCCGCCCGTCTCGGCCTCCCAAAGTGCTGGGATTACAGGCTTGAGCCACCGCGCCCGGCCTACTTACTGGTCTTTGAAGCATCTCAGGCTCTTAGCACGGTGAAAACAACCATCCTTATATCCCCAATGAAAATTATGCCAAATCCCAACTTGCTCATCTCAGCGGATACAGCTTTTATCACTGCTGCTTCTAAGACCAAAAAACCCTAGGGTTACTGGGCACGGTGGCTCTAGCCTGTAATCCCAGCACTTTGGAAGGCTGAGGCAGGTGGATCACCTGAGGTCAGGAGCTCGAGACCAGCCTGGCCAATATGGTGAAACCCCGTCTCTACTAAAATTACAAAAATCAGCTGGACGTGATGGCATGTGCCTGTAGTCCCCACTACTCAGGAGGCTGAGGGAGAAGTGCTCGAACCCGGGAGGCACAGGTGGCAGTGAGCTGAGATCGTGCCTCTGCACTCCAGCCTGGGTGACAGAGCAAGACTCCATCTAAAAACAAAAACAAAAAAAACCCAGGGTCATGCCTGAAACCCTCTTGCATGTCCTTAACGACCACATTAGAAAATCAGGCTGCTCATTTACCCAATGTAAATCACAATTCCAGCGACATCTCCTTGGCCAAGGATTGTCCATTAAACCTCACCTGGATGACAGAATGAGCCTCAACACTGTCTTCCTTCCTCCTCCCTTAACGCCAAGCTCTGTTCTCCAACGTGGACCCAGACGGAACTGAAGTAACATCACCTCCCCACTCTGATCAGTTTTATCTCTAAGCATTTCACATACCGCTACCAAATCCAGACCTGACCTTCTAAGTGTTTACACCGTTTCACTGAAATGGGAATACCTCCATTATGGACTTAGGGCTTAGGGTTTCGGGTTTCTCTCGTGTTCCCAGTTGAAAGCACTGAGTTCCAGAGGTACAACAGAGCAGGATGGCAGAATAGAAAGCAGCATCCATCATAACCTTAACAGAACACCAATTTTTTTTTTTTTTTTGATAGAGTCTTGCTCTGTCACTGTGGCTGGAGTACAGTGGCATGATTTTGCCTCACTGCAACCTCTGCCTCCCGGGTTCAAGCAATTCTCCCTAATTCTCCCTGCTTCAGTCGCCCAAGTAGCTGGGATTACAGGCGCCTGCCACCACACCCGACTAATTTTTGTATTTTTAGTAGAAACGTGGTTTTGCCATGTTGGCCAGGCTGGTCTCGAATTCCTGACCTCAGGTGATCTGCCCATCTCAGCTTCCCAAAGTGCTGGGATTACAGGCATGAGCCACCATGCCCAGCCCAGAACACCAAATTTAAAAACTATCTACACAGAAAAAAATCACCTTCATAAGAACCAAAAATCAAGTGAGCACTCACAGTACCTGGAATTAAGTTTGTATTATGGGAAATGGCACTAAAAGGGGCTGTAGGGTCTTGCGTTGCCAATGCCACCCCTCCCCATCCCCCAGCAGTTGGTGCCTGTTGTGGAGAATCTGTGCTTCTGGGAAGGGAAAGTGCAGTCACTGTCAGACACTGCATGGAAATTAGTGCTTCCCTGTCATAGCAGAAAGCAAAACTGGGCTGAACTCAACGGACGCTTTCCCAGGGAGTGAGCCTATTGACCAGCCCAGCCAGAGGGGAATGGCGCCCCCCAATGGTCAGGACTTGAGATCTGGCAAGCCTTGCCACTGTGGGCTGGAGGGCTCTGAAGCCCTAAATAAACTTGAAAGGTAGTCTAGGTCACAAGGACTGCGACCCCTAGAATGTCCTGTGCTGAGCTGTGCTCCCAGTCAGTGGACCTGGTTGGGTTGGGGGAGCACAACCTGAGACACCAGCTGGAGTAGCTAAGGGCGTGCGTGTGCCAACCCTCCCGCAACCCCGGGCTACATGGCTCCTTCCTTCCATTCAAGGAGAGACGAGGGAAGAGCAAAAAGAACTTTGTCTTGCATTTTGGATATCACCTCAGCCACAGGATAGTGCACTGGGCAGGTTGTGAGGCCCCATTCCAGGCCCACCCAGACAATATTTCTAGACACACTCTGGACCAAAACAGAACCCGCTGCCTTGAAGGGAAGAACTCAGTCATGGGAGGACCCATCACCTTCTGACTAAACAACCCTTGGCCCCTGAATAACGAGCAGCAGTGCCCAGGTAGTACGCGATGGCACTTGGTGAGACTCTGAGACGTGCTAGCTTCAGATGTAACACAACACACTGCTAGCTGTGATGGTTATGGTCAGAGACCCCACCTGCTTGAGAATAACAGAGCAGAAAGTAAAGGGGCCTTTCTGGCACCTCAGTTACCAGCTCAACCAGAGGGATACAGCACCAAGAAGCCTCCTGGGATGCCTGATTCCAGGCCTTGGCTCATGGATAACATTTCTGGACCTGCTCTGGGTGAGTCTTGAAGAGTGAGCCTCAGACCAGGAAATATTCACCACAAGCTGACTGAAGAGCTCTTAGCCCTTAACGGAACCTCAGTGGTAGTCTGACAACACTCCCTGTGGGCCTGTGCTGGTGGTGGCCACACAGTGAGGCTGTTCTGCCTATGGAAAGGGGAGGGAAGAGTGGGAAGGACTGTATCTTGTAGTTTGAGTGCCAGCTCAGCTGCAGTGCAAAGGAACACCAGGTAGATTTCTAAGTTTTTCACTCCAATCCCTGATATAGAGATGGATGGTATCTCTCTATCAACCTGAGGCCTGGGGAACTCACCGTCCTGAGAAGGACATAAGCCTGTCTGGCTTTGCCACCTGCTGACTGTACAGGGCTAGGGCCTTGAGGAAACACAGACAATAGCCATGTAGTGGTTACAGGAGCCTTGGGTGAAACCCAGTGCTATACTGGCTTCAGTTCTCACCTAGCACAGTCCCAGTGGTGGTAGCTAAAGGGGTGCTTCTGTCCCAACCCCAGTTTCAGTCACTTCAGCACTGACAGAGAGACTCTGGGAGAAAGTGAGGGAAGACCCAACAAGAGCCTCTACCTGTTAATCCAGGGAATTCTTTCAGATCTTATTCAAGACCACAAAGGTGGTAGAGCTCTCTGGGTCTGCAAGAGTCACAGCATTACAGAGCGTGGGCTTCCCCCTAAAGTAGATCCCGCTTAGATCACAACACCCAAGCCTGTTCAAATACCTGGAAAGTCTTCCTAAGAAGGACAGGAACAAATGAGCCCAGACTGTGAAGACTACAATAAACACCTAACTCTTTAATGCCCAGACATGACGAACATCTACAAGCATCAACACCATTCAGGAAAACATGACCTCACCAAACAAACTAAAGCACCAAGCACTAATCCTGGAGAAACAAAGATATGTGACCTTTCAGAGAGATAATTCAAGGTGGCTATTTTGAGGAATTTCTCAAGTAAAACAGAGAAATAATTCAGAATTCTATCAGATAAATTTGGCAAAGAAATTAAAATAATTACATAGAACTGGCCAGGCGCAGTGGCTCACACCTGTAATCCCAGCACTTTGGGAGGCCAAGGTGGGCGGATCACGAGGTCAGGAGATCGATACCAGCGTGGCCAACATGGTGGAACCCCATCTCTACTAAAAATACAAAAATTAGCCAGACGTGGTAGTGCGCACCTGTAGTCCCAGCTACTAGGGAGGCTGAGGCAGGAGAATCGCTTGAACCCAAGAGGCAGAGGTTGCAGTGAGCCAAGATCTCACCACTGCACTCCAGCCTGGGTGACAAAGGGAGACCCTGTCTCAAAAAAAAAAAAAAAAAAAAATCAAATCAAAATGGATTTTTAAGACTTAAATCTAAGACCTCAAACTCTGAAACTACTACAAAAAAAAACAAAACACTGAAGTGGGCAAAGACTTCTTCTTTTTTTTTTTTTTTTGAGATGAATTCTCCCTCTGTCACCCAGGCTGGAGTGCTATGGCACAATCTTGGCTCACTGCAACCGCCATCTCCCAGATTCAAGCGATTCTCCCGCCTCAGCCTCTGAGTAGCTGCGATTACAGGCATGTACCACCACACCCAGCTAATTTTTGTATTTTTAGTAGAGATGGGGTTTCCCCATGTTGCTCAGGCTGGTCTCAAACTCCTGACCTCAGGTGATCTGCCCACCTTGGCCTCCCAAAGTGCTGGGATTACAGGTATGAGTCACCGAGCCTGGCTGACAAAGACTTCTTGAGTAATACCTTTCAAGCACAGGCAACCAAAGCAAAAATGGACTAATGGCATCAGATCAAGCTAAAAAGCTTCTGCACAGCAAAGAAAACAATCAACAAAGTGAAGAGATAACCCATAGAATGGGAGAAAATATCTGCAAACTACCCATCTGCAAAGGGATTAATTACCAGAATATGTAAAGACTTCAAACAACTCTATAGGAAAAACTCTTAATAATTCCATTTAAAAATCTGAATAGACATTTCTCAAAAGATATACAGCCAGGAGCAGTGGCTCCCAGCTATAATCATAGCAGTTTGGGAGACTGAGGCAGGAAGATCGCTTGAGCCTAGCAGTTCGTAACCACCCTGTTTAACCAGTGAGACCCCCATCTCTACAAAAAAGTTTAAAAACTAGCCAAGGCAAGGTGGCACATGGCTGTGGTCCCTGCCACTTGGGAGGCTGAGATAGGAGGATTGCCTGAGCCCAGGCGGTCAAAGCTGCAGTGAGCCATCATCACACTATAGCACTCCAGCCTGGGTGATAGAGCAAGATCCTGTCTTGAAAACACAAACGAAAGACAGCAACACACAAACGGCAAACAAGTATAGGAAGAGGTGCTCCACATCACTAGTCATAAGAAAATGCACATCATCTCACCCCGTTAAAATGGCGTATTTATATCCAAAAGACAGGCAATAACAAATGCTGGTGAGGATGTGAAGAAAAAGGACTTCTCGTACACTGTTGGTGGGAATGGAAATTAGTACCACCGCTATGGAGAACAGTTTGGGGGTTCCTCAAAAAACTAAACATTAAGCTACCATATAATCCAGCAATCCCACTGCTGGGTATAAACCCAAAAGGAATCCGGTATATCACAGAGATATCTGCACTCCCGTGCTTGCTGCAGCACTGTTCATAGCAGCTAAGACCTGGAAGCAACCTAAGTGTTCATCAACAAATGAAAGGAAATGTGGGCCGGATGCGGTGGCTCACATCTGTAATCCCAGCACTTTGGGAGGACGAGTCCGGTGGATCACGAGGTCAGGAGATGGAGACAATCCTGGCTAACACAGTGAAATCCCATCTCTCCTAAAAATACAAAAAATTACCTGGGCTTGGTGGCAAATGTTTAGTCCCGGCTACTCAGGAGGCTGAGACATGAGAATCGCTTAAACCTGGGAGGTGGAGGTTGCAGTGAGCCAAGATTGCAGCACTGCATTCCAGCCTGGGTGACAGAGAGGGACTCTGTCTCAAAAAAAAAAAAAAAAAGAAAGAAAGAACATGTGAGGACACGGCGGTGGCTCACACCCATAATCTCAGCCCTTTGGGAGGCTGAGGCAGGTGGATCACGAGGTCAGGAGTTCAAAACCAGCCTGACCAGCATGGTGAAATCCCGTCTCTACTATAAACTACAAAAATTAGCCAGGCCTGATGGCAGGCGCCTGTAATCCCAGCTACTCGGGAGGCCGAGGCAGGAGAATTGCTTGAATCTGGGCAGCAGAGGTTGCAGTGAGCCAAGATCATGCCACTGCACTACAGCCTGGGCAACAGAGTAAGACTCTGTCTCAAAAAAAAAAAAATTAAAAATAAAGAGAATAAGATCTAGTATTTGGTAGCACAACAGGATGACTACAGTAAAAATAACCTAACTGTACATTTTTAAATAACAGAAAGAGTTTAATTGAATTGTTTGAAACACAAAGGATAAATGCTTGAGATGATGGATACACCATTAACCCTAGTAATATTATTACACACTGCATGCCTGTTATCAAAATACCTCATGTAACTTGTAAATACATACACCTACTATATACCCAGAAAAATTTAAATTTTAAGAAAAAAGGGCCGGGTGCGGTGGCTCAAGCCTCTAATCCCAGCACTTTGGGAGGCCTAGACGGGCGGATCACGAGGTCAGGAGATAGAGACCATCGTGGCTAACCCAGTGAAACGCCATCTCTACTAAAAAAAAATACAAAAAACTAGCCGGGCGAGGTGGCGGGCGCCTGTAGTCCCAGCTACTCAAGAGGCTGAGGCAGGAGAATGGCGTAAACCTGGGAGGCGGAGCTTGCAGTGAGCTGAGATCCGGCCACTGCACTCCAGCCTGGGCGACAAAGCGAGACTCCGTCTCAAAAAAAAAATAAAAATAAAAATAATAAAAGAAAATATTTTAAAAATTATAAAAGAGTCCCACGACACCATAAGCTAGAGTATATGGGTCAGGGTCAGGACCAGGGAAGGAATGGAACACTCTCCACTTCCTTTTCTGAGTTCCTTAAATGCTCCTATACCCACGAGTGCCTGGAGGAGAGGCAGACATTACAGGAATGTGTCCCTGATAAGATGTGATAAGCTCAGACCTCCAGGTACCCCTTCTTGGCGCTGGAGTCAGGTGACCTCAGACTGCTTGTCTGACCTGCGTGCCTCAATATAAAATGTCATCTCTACCACCTATGTGATCTACAACAAAGATTCAACCTCCCAGGGACCCAAGGTGCTCATCACCTCTCTCCACTCTGTTCTTCCTTTGATTGGCCTTTGGAAAACCTTTAAAATCCAGATTTTGATCCTGTTCTTTGTATAGAGCACACTTGACATAACTAACTCCATCTCAGAAAAAGACAATTTGTATTTCACAGGGCACTCTGCCATCAAGGGTAAGATGCTTTGTTTAATAAACAAAAAAATAAAGATGGTCAGGCGCAGTGGCTCCCGCCTGTAATCCCCGCACTTTCGGAGGTCAAGGCTAGTGGTTCGAAACCAGCCTAGGAAACATGCTGAAACCCCGTCTTCACTAAAAATACAAAACATTAGCCGGGCGTGATGGTGGATTCCTGTAATCCCAGCTACTGGTGGGAGGCCCCTGAGCCCAAGCCAAGCCATGGATCCCCTGTGACTTGCACATATACTCCCAGATGGCCTGAAGTAACTGAAGAATCACAAAAGAAGTGCAAATGCCCTGCCCCGCCTTAACTGATGACATTCCACCACAAAAGAAGTGAAAATGCCCTGCCCCGCCTTAACTGATGACATTCCACCACAAAAGAAGTGAAAATGCCCTGCCCCGCCTTAACTGATGACATTCCACCACAAAAGAAGTGAAAATGCCCTGCCCCGCCTTAACTGATGACATTCCACCACAAAAGAAGTGAAAATGCCCTGCCCCGCCTTAACTGATGACATTCCACCACAAAAGAAGTGAAAATGGCCAGTCCTTGCCTTAAGCGACAACATTATCTTGTGAAATTCCTTTTCCTGGCTCATCCTGGCTCAAAAAGCTCCCTCATTGAGCACCTTGTGACTCCCACTCCTGCCCGCCAGAGAACCCATCTTTGACTAGAATTTTCCTTTACCTACCCAAATCCTATAAAATGGCCCCACCCTTATCTCCCTTCGCTCACTCTCTTTTCAGAATCAGCCCACCTGCACCCAAGTAATTAAAAAGCTTTATTGCTCACACAAAGCCTGTTTGGTGGTCTCTTCACACGGATGCACGAGGCTGAAGCAGGAGAATCCCTTGTGTTAGGCAGGAATCTAGACCTAACATGGCGGCATTACCCGGGGTAGCAGGCCTTTTGTTAAAGACTCCCTTCACCCTTGTACACACCCACAGACTTACATGCCTCAGAGTTCCGGCTGAGCAACCACACTCCCCCATGACCTGCAGCTCACCTGCATTCCACAAGTTCGTAAACAGCAGTTTTGGTTAACAGTTTCCAAAGACCCCTTCCTCATGACCCTTACTCAACTCCTGCCCTCGTAGTTTCAAGACCCCCCAGGCCCTGTTTGCACAACCAGCTTCCCTCCCTCTCAGGCTATAAGAAGCCCCTACCCTCCTCCCTCAGCGCGACTTCCTCAGCCCACGCCTTTGGACCGAGGAACCTCACCTGCAAGCCCTAATAAAAGGCTATTCTCACTGCCATTTGCCTTGTGTCTTCGTTCCCGGTTCGGCTCCAGCCTCAGTTTACCTTTACACTTTGAACCCGGGAGGCGGAGGTTGCAGTGAGCCGAGATCATGCCACTGGACTCCAGCCTGGGCGACAGACTGAGACTCTGTCTCAAAAAATAAATAAATAAATAAATAAAATAAGCTGGGCGCGGTGGCTCATGCCTGTAATCCCAGCACGATGGGAGGCCGAGGCCGGTGGATCACCTGAGGTCGGGAGTTTGAGACCAGCCTGACCAACATGGAGAAACCCCGTCTCTACTAAACACACAGAAAATTAGCCAGGTGTGGTGACTCATGCCTGTAATTCCAGCTACTCGGGAGGCTGTGGCAGGAGAATCGCTTGAACCTGGGAGGCGGAGATTGCGGTGAGGCGAGATCGCGCCATTGCACTCCTGCCTGGGCAACAAGAGTGAAACTCCGTCTCAAGAAAATAAAATAAAATAAAATATAAAGACTGCATCTAACCAGCTAAGGTCACAAACAAGCAAACTCTTCCACTATCAGTTCTCCCCAGAGGATTCTGTAACTATAAAAGATTAGGGCTTCAGCAGCTCAAAAGGGCTGTCCTGACAGTCACTCATAATAAAAGCTCAGCATCTGCTGCCTAAGACTCTGCCACCTTAAAGATGCTTCCTTGTAAGACTGCAGGCCAATCGCCCACCAACTGGCCCAGACCAGGATGCCTTTTGTCTTCTTTGCTCCCTCTAAACTGGTTCCATAACGTTTGCTCCTGTATCTTTTTCCTCTTGATGCTAAACATTACTTTGTTCGTTGTGGAATGTTTAACCTATAACACTTACATGTTAAGTATACTATTGTGTATGGTTTGCTACATTGACTGACTTAAGTGTCTTGGGCCTCTGGGCCCATGGCCGACTACCAACTGAACCGGAATCACTAAAGAGAATTGTCTCCTTGGAACTCCATTTAGCTCATGGCTTTTGTTAACTCAAATAACAACAGTTAACACCTGACACTGTGGGAAGACACAAACATGGTGGACCTGATTATCTCTACCCTTGCAATGCTCTAGACATCCCTCCTTTCTTCGAAACTCTCCATGGCTTCTAGCGTCCTCAAGACGAGTGCATGGCCCCAGCCTGCTTGCTCTTCCAGGAGGAGCTCCGCCTCATAATTTGCTCCCAACATGCACCTCGACCCCAGATTCCATTATTCCGGCTCAGTTCACTTCCAGGCCTTTGCCTGCGCCAGTCCCTATGCCTGTAGGTCTTCCCACCGCATCCCACGGGTGTCAGAAATGGGGCCCCTCCCACGAGCGCCTCAGTGTCTCGACGCCGGCGTCCGGGCTGCAGAGCCGTAAGCAGGCGCTACCACCTCGCTGCTTTTGCACGACGATGAGGTGACCTGAAGGCACCACAATTACCTGAGCTGAGAGCCTCAGCGTGGCCGCCGCGGCCATGGAACCACGCGGTTTTACGCAGGGTCGAGAGGAGAGAGCGACCAGCCAGGAGATATGGGCACGGCGGTCCCTATCCTGGCCCAGGAGTGGGACACGCTGGGCACCGTCACAGAGCTCCAGAGTCGCCTCGTGCAGCGGAGGACAACTGCTCTCCGCCTTCTGGGTTCAGTCACCGTAGTCCCGACCTAGCGCTGACTAGCCTCTCCCACAAATAAACCCAACACCAACCAAAATGGCCGCCACTAGAGGGCGCCGGAAGTCCGGACCCATTGTCACGTGCACACAGGAAACACCTTTATCCTTAGCCCTCATGGCCTTTCCACGCTGTCATTTGACGCGGAGTTTTCTGGGTAATGTAGTCCCCTAGGTAAAAAGGCGGGTAAAGGGCGCGCTTCCCAGAAGCGCTTCTGCGGGAAAATCCCAACTCCACCTCAGGAGTACTCTTAAGAGGTGCCTCCTAAGTGGTATGGTGGCTGCCGCCTGTAATTCCACCAGTTTGGGAGGCCAAGTCACAAGGATCATTTGAGGCCAGGAGTTAGAGATTAGCCTGAGCAACAAAGCAAAAATCCTGTCTCTACAAAAAATTTAAAAAATTAGCGGGGTGTGGTCGGGCGGGCCTGTGATCCCAACTGACCCAAGGTTGGGGTTAGGTTTAGGGAACCTGAGGAGGGAGGATCGCTTGAGCTCGGGAGTTCGAAGCTTCGGTAAGCCGAGATCGTGCCACTGCACTCCAGCCTGGGCAACAGAAAGAGACCTCTCCTCTAAAAAATAAAAACAAAGGCCGAGTACGGGCGGCTTACACCTGTAATCCCAGCACTTTGGGAGACCGAGGCGGGTGGATCACCTGAGGTCAGGAGTTCAAGACCAGCCTGGCCAACATAGTGAAACCCCGTCTCTACTAAAAATACAAAAATTAACCGGGCGTGGTGGCATGAGCCTGTAATCACAGCTACTCAGGAGGCTGAGGCAGGAGAATCTCTTGAACATGGGAGCCGGAGGTTGGGATAAGCCGAGATGGTGCCCCTGCACTCCAGCTGAGCCACAGAGCAAGACTCCATCTTGAAAAAATATATATAAATAAATAAAAGATGGCAGATCTTTCTACTGGGCAGAGGATCATCCTGCCTTTCCTTAGAACTCATATTGAGATTTATTGGGATTATTGGCTGTAACTGATTACCCTAGTGTATGGAAAAATATTATTTCAGAGTTAGTGTAGATGCTCCCAAAGGCTACAGACCCAAATTCACCTATCATTTCAAATGGTCCTTCAGATGCAAAATTATTCCACTGGAAGCAGAGATCAATGCAAACGTTAATAACCATTATTGTATTGTTAAAATGAATGTGTAAACACCCAGCGGGTTCATTTTGTCCACTGCCCAAATAGAGCCGATTTATCAAGACAGGGGAATTGCAAAAGAAAAAGAGTTTGATTCACGTAGAGTTGGATGAACAGCAGACTGGAGACTTATTAATATTACTCAAATCAGTCTCCCTGAAAATTGGGAGACCGGGTTTTTTGCTGTTGTTTGTTTGTTTTTTGAGACGGAATTTTGCTCCTGTTGCCCAGGCTGGGGTGCAATGTCACGATCTCGGCTCACTGCAACCTCCGCCTCCTGAGACTGGGGTTTTTTAAGGATAATTTGGTAGATAGGGGGCCATGAAGTCGGCAGTGCTGATTGGTTGGGTCAGAGATGAAATCATAGGGAGTCAAAGTTGTTATCTTGTGCTGAGTGGGTTCTGGGGGAGGGGGAGGCACAAGACAAGATGATCCAGTTTATCCATCTGAGTGGTGCCATCAGATCCATCAAGTTCAGGGTCTGAAAAATATTTCCAGCACCAATCTTAGCTTTTACAATAGTGATATTATCCCTAGGAACAACTGGGGTCGTTTAGAGTCTTGTGGTCTCTAGCTGCATGACTCCTAAATGATAATTTCTAATCTGTGGGACCCTAATAAGTCAGTAAATTAACAGGAATTGGGAAGGAGCCAGGCTGGCAGAACAGGAACCCAACCCCAGCTGCAATCTTTTTGTATGAAGAAACCACAGCTGTCAGAAGTGTTTAACAGAGCAACTCCATCTTGAATAGGGGTTGGGTAAAATGAGGCTGAGACCTACTGGGCTGCATTCCCAGATGGTGTAGGCATTCTAAGTCACAGGATGACATAGGATGTCAGCACAAGATACTAAGGGAGGAGACCACCCCTCATATTGTCTTATGCCCAATTTCTGCCTCCAAAGAAAGAAGAAGTAAAAACTAAAAGGCAGAAATGAAATCCACAGGCAGACAGCCTGGCGCCGCACCCTGGGCCTGGTAGTTAAAGATCGACCCCTGACCTAACTGGTTATGTTATCTATAGATTGCAGACATTGTATAGGAATGCACTGTGAAAATCCCTATCTTGTTTTCTTCCGATCTAATTACCGGTGCATGCAGCCCCCAGTCACGTACCCCCTGCTTGCTCAATCAATCACGACCCTCTCATGTGCAACCCCTTCGAGTTGTGAGCCCTTAAAAGGGACAGAAATTGCTCACTCGGGGAGCTCGTCTCTTGAGACTGAAGTCTCGCCGATGCCCCTGGCGGAATAAACCCCTTCGTTCTGTAACTCGGTGTCTGAGGAGTTTTGTCTGCCGCTTGTCCTGCTACAATACAGGCCATAAAGACGTTGCTGATAAAACAGGTTGCAGTAAAGAAGCCGGCTAAAACCCACCAAAACCAAGATGGCGATGAGAGTGACCTCTGGTCGTCCTCACTGAAACACGCCCACCAGCGCCATGACAGTTTACAATTGCCATGGCAACATCAGGAAGTTACCCTCTATGGTCTAAAAACAGGAGGCATGAATAATCCACCCTTTGTTTAGTATATAATCAAGAAATAACCATAAAAACGGGCAACCAGGCCAGGCGTGGTGGCTCACCCCTGTAATCTCAGCATGTTGGGAGACCGAGGCGAGAGGATCGTGAGGTCAGGAGATAGAGACCATCCTGGCTAACAGGGTGAAACCCAATCTCTACTAAAAATACAAAAAAAATTATCCAGGCTTGGTGTCACAGAACAAAACTACGTCTCAAAAAAAAAAAAAAAAAGGCAATCAGCAGCCCTCTGGGCTGTTCTGTCTATGGAATAACCATTCTTTTATTCCTTTGCTTTCTTTTCTTTTTTTTTTTTTGAGCAGGAGTTTCACTCTGTCACCCAGGCTGGAGTGCAGTGGCATGATCTCAGCTCACTGCAACCTCCACCTCCCAGGTTCAAGCAATTCTCCTGCCCTCAGCATCCTGAGTACCTGGAACTACAGGTGTGCACCACCATGACAGGATAATTATTCTATTTTTAGTATAAACAGGATGTCACCATGTTGGCCAGGCCAGTCTCAAACTCCTGACCTTGTGATCCGCCCATCTCAGCCTCCCAAAGTGTTGGGATTACAGGTGTGAGCCACTGCACCCAGCCCAAACCAATGCATTTCTTTAATGTATTTGACTGATGTCTCATGCCTCCTTAAAATGTATAAAACCAAGCTGCGCCCCGACCACCTTGGGCATATGTTCTCAGGACCTCTTGAGGGCTGTGTCACAGGCCATGGTCACTCATATTTGGCTCAGAATAAATCTCTTCACATAGTCTACAGAGTTTGACTCTTTTCATTGACACTGAAGAAACCCCCAACCCAGAGGAAAATCATCCGCATGCACCACCTGGCTGACTTTGAGTGGGTGGTGTGCATATACCCAGATAAAGAATGGGATTGGTTCAGAGGCCCAACTTAGGGGAGGTAGAGTCTTTCCTGGTTAAGGTTAAAGGCTCCTCTCAATAAAAGGCAAGGACACTTGACCAAACTTTGGTTCAATGCCCAACTTAGGAAGGTTAGAAGGTTAGATTACTTCCTAAGAGTTAGGGGGTTAGAGGCCTCTCTCAGTAAAGTCCCTCTTGGCTAGGAATGGGTTTGGCACAATGGGATGTTAACTGGTATTCTCTTTGGCATAATCTGCCTTGCTGATGGCTATGGGTGACAGGATTAGGAATGTACAGGATGATGGGACATGGGGAGCTTTTTCCTCCCCAAAAGGGAAAACTTGAGAGCTGATGGGACTGCTGGAAAAGATCCCTTTGCTACTGACAAGTGGCCACTTGAACTTTTCAGTGTCACTGCAATGGCATGGGGGGGTCTTCTCTGGCCTCTCTAAGCTCCTGGCCTTACCCACCCTGCCACAGGCAATGTTTTTTTTTTTTTTTTTTTTGAGACAGAGTCTCGCTCTGTCGCCCAGAGTGCAGTGGCGCGATCTGGGCACTGCAAACTCCGCCTCCTGGGTTCACGCCATTCTCCTGCCTCAGCCTCCCCAGTAGCTGGGGCTACAAGCGCCCACCACCACACCCCACTAATTTTTTGTATTTTTAGTAGAGGCGGGGTTTCACTGTGTTAGTCAGGATGGTCTCGATCTCCTGACCTCGTGATCTGCCCACCTCAGCCTTCCAAAGTGCTGGAATTACAGGTGTGAGCCACTGCGCCCGGCAGGCAATGTTTTTCTCTGTCTCCTTTCCCTTTCTTATATTTTCTGTTATTCAGGGTGACCATCTTGCCCAGAGACCAAATTGAAACTCCTGGTCAGAGGTTAAAGATGATGGTGCCCAACCAGGGCAAGTTTGAGCCTTGCCTGTTGGATATGCCAGTCAAAGCAGAGTGGCTAATGTGTATGTTTTGTCACATGTATTTTGCTCCGGCCAGAATAGAAAAAGATAATTTAGCTTTGTGTTGCGGATTGGCCCCCAGCTCATCCAGCCAGCTTGGTGACTAGAGCCTCTCAGGGAAAGGGAAACCAGAAGCCTGGAATGCTGGAATGCCAGCAGAAGGGTAAGAATTTCTTTTTTGTTTGTTTGTTTGTTTGTTTTGAGACAGAGTCTCACACTGTTGCCCAGGCCGGAGTGCAGTGGCGTGATCTCGGCTCACCGCAACCTCCACCTCCTGGGTTCCAATGATTCTCCAACCTCAGCCTCCTCAGTAACTGGGATTACATGCTTGAGCCACCATGCCTAGCTAATTTTTGTATTTTTAGTACAGAAAAGGTTTTACCATATTGGCCAGGCTGGTCTCCAACTCTTGACTTCAGGTGATCTGCCCCCCTGGGCCTCCCAAAGTACTGGGATTACAGATGTGAGCCACCAGGCCCAGCAAGAATTTACCAGTCAGTTGGCTGGGTGTGGTGGCTCACACCTGTAATCCCAGCACTTTGGGAGGCAGAGACAGGTGGACCACATTAGGTCAGGAGTTCAACAGCCTGGCCAACATGGTGAAACAACGTTTCTACTAAAAATACAAAAAATTAGTCATTGCCAGGCATGGGGACTCACACCTGTAATCCCAGCACTTTGGGAGGCCAAGGTCGGCAGATCACTTGAGGCCAGAAGTTCGAGACCAGCCTGGTCAACATGGTAAAACCCCACCTCTACTAAAAATTGAAAAAATTATCTGGCGTGGTGGTGCATGCATGTAATCCCAGCTATTCCCGAGGCTGAGGCAGGAGAATCGCTGGAACCTGGGAGGTGGAGGTTGCAGTGAGCTGACATCTCACCATTGCACTCCAGCCTGGGCAATAAGAATGAAACTGCATCTCACACTTGCTCTTAGCCAAAAGGCCGAGAAGCGTTGAACCAAAGCCACCGTGCCCGGCTGGGAAAGTTCTTTATAGATTTATAGTTCTTCTTTATATATTCTTTCTTGCTAAGTGTTGAAAAGATAACTATAATCATCTAAAGAGGATTAATTCATCACTTAGGGAAAGTAGAGGTTAGCAAGAGGAAGTTACTTCTCTTAGAGTATGTGATTCAAAGGAAAAAATGTCCTACATCAAATATACACAGACTGGCTAAACATTTCTAGGTACATGTTGATTTATAAGCCACTGTAAGATTCAACACAATGAGGAAATTGCTGGTGTAATAAAAATAACAAACATTAGATTGATGAAGCATAATAAAAGAATTTCAAACAGGAAAGATGTATGAATCTTTCATACAAAAAAAATTTCAACATGTATTTAAGTTGCATACAAGCAGTAAGATTTAACTTCATAAGAGAATTAACAAAAGTTGTTATTAATTCAAGACAAGAGCTTGCAGAGACTAAAATTGCTTAGTACTGAAAATTTTGCCAATATAAACTGTAGTTTGTGAAGAAAATGAAGTTTATTTATTTTATTTTAAGGCAGGGTCTCGCTCTGTTGCCCAGGCTGGAGTGCAGTGGTACCATCTTGGCTGATTGCAACCTCCATTTCCGAGGAACACTCTTTCATTCCCCCTGATTATAAAGGTTTTGTGGAAACATAATTGGGTGTAATAAAATAAAAATTTACACCACAAGAGACAGACACATACTCTTCAGTGTGTATGGTCATAATTTGTTTGAACAAGCCCTTATAAACTTCTAGGTATCACTGAAACTCCTATGTTGATTAGGAATCATCAAAGATCTTTCCAGTGAGGATGAAAAATATTACCGAGAATGAAGTATCACTTTTTCATATATGTGCCTATATGCACTTATATAACATGCTGTAATACAAGGTGACATTTAGGGGTTGAGACTGTTAACATCTGATTGTACCTTGCTATTTGTAACCTACAATCTTTTATTCATGTTTCTCAAGTGCCATGCCTTTAGGTGCCTAAACATCATGCTATCATATAACTTTTAGGGATAAGCCAGTGTGGTGGCTGACGTCTGTAATCCCAGCACTTTGGGAGGCCAGGGGGCAGATCACGAGGTCAGGAGTTTGACATCAGCCTGTCCAACATAGTGAAACCTCATCTCTACCAAGAATACAAAAATTAGTTGGACGTGGTGGCGGGCACCTGTAGGCCCAGCTACTCAGGAGGCTGAGGCAGGAGAATTACTTGAACCTGGGAGGCGGAGGTTGCAGTGAGCCGAGACCACAACATTGCACTGCAGCCTGGGTGACAGAGTGAGACTCTGTCTCAAAAAAAAAAAAAACTTTTAGGGATAATATCTGAGCCCATATAACCTGCTGTTATAAAAGGTAACATTTAGGGATTGAGATTTTTTTCTTTTTTTTTTTTTGAGATGGACTCTCACTCTGTCGCCAGGCTGGAGTACAGTGGTGCAACCTCGGCTCACTGCAACCTGCCTCCTGGGTATAACGAATTCTCCTGCCTCAGCCTCCCAAGTAGCTGGGACTACAGGCACCCATCACTATGCTTGGGTAATTATTGTATTTTTAGTAGAGACAAGGTTTCACCATATTGGCCAGCGTGGTCTTGAATTCCTGACCTTGTAATCCGCCCACCTCAGCTTCCCAAAGTGCTAGGAATACAGGCCTGAGGCACCCCACCCGGCTGAGATTCTTCATACCTGATTATCTTGCCATTTCTAACTTACAAACTTTATCCACATTTCTTTTTTTTTTTTTTTTTGAGACGGAGTCTCGCTCTGTCACCCAGGCTGGAGCGCAGTGGCCAGATCTCAGCTCACTGCAAGCTCCGCCTCCCGGGTTCACGCCATTCTCCTGCCTCAGCCTCCCCAGTAGCTGGGACTACAGGCGCCCGCCACCTCGCCCGGCTAGTTTTTTTTTTTTGTATTTTTAGTAGAGACGGGGTTTCACCGTGTTAGCCAGGATGGTCTCGATCTCCTGACCTCGTGATCCGCCCGTCTCGGCCTCCCAAAGTGCTGGGATTACAGGCTTGAGCCACCGCGCCCGGCCTATCCACATTTCTTAACCTTTTGTTTCACTAAATGGGACAGGAATTTTAACTCTTGTATCCACGAAGCACCTTAGTAAGATAACAGAGATTCCATTTGCAAATTATGCTCCCCCCAAAAAACAGATATCTAAAAAATGTTATAAAGACACGAAGTGTCCACTCAATAACTTTGATTCAAACTGTCTTCATGTTCTTCACTTCACAAAGATAAAGCTCTTACACTGGACTTTGTGAGGTTCCATGTGTTTGGTCAGCCATGAAAGGAAGAATAATTCAGAGTGAGAGGAAACAGATTCTAGGTAGCCCTCAGGGAAGTTAAGGAGGTTGCACCCTGCCTCTGGGTCCCTCAGAATGTCCCATCTCCCTGTCAGTGTCAGTGTCCCAGATAATCTTCTCATTGGGACATTTCCCTGGGAACAGTAGTTACTTGCCAAATTCACATTCACTGTCAAAACTGTGGCTGTGGTGTCAATATTCATGCAAGTGGGGAAATGGGCATGTGACCCCTGAGAAAAGATTCTGGATTCCATAATCTCACCTTGCTGGGAAGAAACTACTGTTTCAGCAGAAAGTACAATTATAGTGTCTGCATAGGAACTGGAGATTATCTCTGGAAAAGAGCTTGGAGTGAGGAAATTAGTTAATAATGTGGATGAACTACCCATGGAGAATGACATAAGTAGTTAGAAGACAAAAGCCTGAGAACACATAAACCTCAATGGGTATTGAGTAGAGGACTCGGAGCTCTGAGATAATTGGAGCCCATGGCTATCCTAGAACTTGGATAACATAAAGTTCCTGTTTCTACAAAGTGTGTATCCTTTCCATATGTGAGAACTCTGAGGAAATACAAACTTGGAACAAAAGAAAGAGTAAAGTAATCTTAGAAAGATGTTGAATAGAAAGAAAGCTACAGTGGCATCTTAACTGTTTCACTGCCTGGCAATCTATATGTATTGTCACTTTGGGATACTTATGATTCCACATGAAGTGGATAAGCAGCTCATCACTCTTGTGGTACTGAAAAACAAGTATTCAGCCAGGCACAGACATTCACACCTGTAATTCCAGCACTTTGGGAGGCCGAGGAGGGTGAATCACTTGAGCTCAGAAGTTAAGAGACCAGCCTGGGTAACATGAAATGCCATCTCTACTAAAAAAAATAAATAGGCAGGGAGCAGTGGCTCACGCCTGTAATCCCAGCATTTTGGGAGGCCGAGGCAGGCAGATCATGAGGTCAGGAGATCAAGACTATCCTGGCTAACATGGTGAAACCCCGTGTCTACTAAAAATGCAAAAAAATTTAGCTGGGTGTGGTGGCAGGTGCCTGTAGTCCCAGCTACTCAGGAGGCTGAGGTAGGAGAATGGAGTGAACCCGGGAGGTGGAGCTTGCAGTGAGATGAGATCGTGCCACTGGACTTCAGCCTGGGCAACAGAGTGAGACTCCGTCTAAAATACATACATACATACATACATACATACATACATACATACATACATAAAATTAGCAAGGCGTAGGGGCGCACGCCTGTAGTCCCAGCTACTCAGGTGGAGGCTGAGGCAGAATCGCTTGAACCCAGGAGGTGGAGGTTGCAGTGAGCTGAGATCACGCCTCTTCACTGTAGCTTAGGAGACAGAGCTAGACTCCATCTCAAAAAAAAAGAAAACCAAATATTCCTTGCAGCAAAGTGACATCACTGAAGAATGAATGAAGTTCAACATGTTTTTATTTCATTATTTTTAAATATCTTAATGAAATGGGAAACAGATAAAATTCATTTGAAAAAAGAACAGATAAAATTCATTTTAAAAAACAAGCCTACAGGGGTGAGGCCAGGCAGGGTGCCTCACACCTGTAGACCAAGCACTTTTGGAGGCTGAGGTAAGTGGATCGCCTGAGCCCAGGAGTTTGAGATCAGACTGGGCAACAAGGTAAAACCCTCTCTATAGAAAAGACAAAAATTATCCAGGTGGGGTGGTACACGCCTGTATTTCCAGCTACTCTGGAGGCTGAGGTGGGCAGAGTGCTTGAGCCCAGGAAGCAGAGGTTGCAATGAGCTGAGATTGTGCCACTGCACTCCGTCTTGAGACCTTGTCTCAAAAAAATCAAAAAGATATGCAAAACATATAAATAAACTGTTGACTCAAAAAGCTGTAACTAATTATTAAAATAACGAACAATTTCAAAGGCTAACCATACTCCCTCTTGGTAAGACAGAAGAACAGAAGTTCTTGGACACTGATGGTAGATACATAAACAAGAGCAATAATTTTAATCTTAGGTCATAGTTTGGCATTGCTCTGGGAAGCCGAGGCAGGCAGATCACTTGAAGTCAGGTGTTCGTAACCAGCCTGGCCAGAGTGGTGAAACCCCACCTCTACTAAAAATACAAACAATTATCCAGGAATGGTGGTGCAAACCTGTAATCTCAGCTATTCGGGAGGCTGAGGCAGGAGTCACTTGAACTCGGGAGGCGGCGGTTGCAGTGAGCTGAAATCGTGTCACTGCACTCCAGCCTGTGTGACCTGGGTGACAGAGCAAGACTCCATCTAAAAAAGAAGTTATACATTAACCTATCATGTGACTCAGGCACTGCACACCACATTAACATACTGAAACATATCTATATGAACTGCATTCAAATGTAGCAGTTTTATTTATAGCAAAAACAAGAAAACAACTGAAAGACACTTCAACAGATGAATGATATACAGTAAGTTTTCATAGCATATCACTCTTTTTTCTTTTTTCGGAGAGGACGTCTGGCTATGTTGCTCAGGCTGATCTCAAACTCCTGGCCTAGAGTGATCCACCTTGTCCTCCCAAAGCATCAAGTATATAAGCATGAACCACCATGCCTGGGTGAGTGTATCATATTCTAATATAAAAAGAATGAAGGCCAGGTGCTGAGGCTCATGCCTGTAATCTCAGCACTTTGGAGGCCAAGGTGGGTGGATCACTTGAGGTCAGGAGTTCAAGACCAGCCTGGCCAACATGGTAAAACCCCGTCTCCACTAAAAATACAAAAATTAGCCTGGCGTGGTGGTGTGTACCCACAATCTCAGCTCCTCGGGAGGCTGAGGTAGGAGAATCGCTTGAACCTGGGAGGCCCAAGTTGCAGTGAGCCAAGATGGCACCACTGCACTCCAGCCTGGGTGACAGAATGAGACTCGGTCTCAATGCGAAGTCTCTTAAGACCAAGGAGAGCAGATATTCTGAAGTTTTCCACATTGACAGCACTCAAGTCCTTTCTCCAGTATGCACTCTCCTGTGTTTAATGAGACTGGATGTTTCAGTGAAGGATTTCCCACATTCACTGCACTCATAAGGCCTTTCTCCTGTGTGAACTCTGATGATGGAGGGTAGAGCTTCGCTGAATTCTTTTTCCACATTTGGTGCGTTCATAAGGCCTTTCTCCAGTGTGAATTCTCCTGTGTTTAATGAGACTGGAACATTCAGCAAAGGATTTTCCACATTCACTGCACTTATAAGGCTTTTGTCCAGAATGAACTCTTTTATGAAAATGAAGGCCGGGCGCGGTGGCTCAAGCCTGTAATCCCAGCACTTTGGGAGGCCGAGACGGGTGGATCACGAGGTCAGGAGATCGAGACCATCCTGGCTAACACGGTGAAACCCCGTCTCTACTAAAAATACAAAAACTAGCCGGGCGAGGTGGCGGGCGCCTGTAGTCCCAGCTACTGGGGAGGCTGAGGCAGGAGAATGGCGTAAACCCGGGAGGCGGAGCTTGCAGTGAGCTGAGATCTGGCCACTGCACTCCAGTCCGGGCAACAGAGCGAGACTCTGCCGCAAAAAAAAAAAAAAAAAAAGAAAAGAAAATGAAGCGCAGAGCTGGAAAGATATGATTTCCCACATTCACTGCATTCATATGGCCTTTCGCCAGTGTGAATCCTCTGATGTATAGTCATGCTGTGCTTATTGCCAAATAATTTCCCACATACCTCACACTCATACAGCCTTTCTCCAGTGTGAACCCTCTCATGAACAAGAAGATGATACTTCCTGTTAAATAATTTCCCACATTCCCTACAATTGTAAGGTCTTTCCCCAGTGTGAAGTCTCTGGTGTTCAGTGAGGTGGGATCTGTACCTAAACAATTTTCCACACTCCTTGCACTCTCCAGTGTGACCTCGCTGATGTTGAATGAGGTTGCCCTTCTGACCAAAAGATTTCCCACATTCTCCACACTTGTAAGGCCTTTCTCCAGTGTGAACATGCTGATGGTTAATAAAGCAGAACTTTTTTTTTTTTTTTTGAGATGGAGTCTCGCTCTGTCGCCCAGGCTGGAGTGCAGTGGCCGGATCTCAGCTCACTGCAAGCTCCGCCTCCCGGGTTTACGTCATTCTCCTGCCTCAGCCTCCCAAGTAGCTGGGACTACAGGCACCGCCACCTCACCTGGCTAGTTTTTTGTATTTTTCAGTAGAGACGGGGTTTCACCGTGTTAGCCAGGATGGTCTCGATCTGCTGACCTCATCATCCGCCCGTCTCGGCCTCCCAAAGTGCGGGGATTACAGGCCTCAGCGACCGCGCCTGGCCAAAGCAGAACTTCTGACGAAAAGATTTCCCACATTCCCCACAGTGATAAGCTGTCTCTCCAGTGTGACCTCGCTGATGTTGAATGAATTTACCCTTTTGACCAAAAGACTTCCCACATTCTCCACACTCATAAGGCCCTTCTCCAGTGTGAACATGCTGATGGTTAAGGCTGTCCTTCTGACTAAAAGATTTCTCACACTCCCCACAGGGATAAGCTGTCTTTCCAGTGTGAACTTGCTGATGTTGAATGAGGCTGCTCTTTTGACTATAAGATTTCCCACACTCTCCACACTCATAAGGTCCTTTTTCAGTGTGATCTCGCTGATGTTTGCTGAAGCTGACATATCTGCTAAAGGATTTTCCACAATCACTGCACACATAACATCCATCTCTAGTGAAAAGTTTCTGGTGTGGAATAACTGAGTGTTTGGTGCTGAAGGCTTTTGTGCGTTTTCCACACCCGGAATTAGTTTTGCCCTCCTGAAAGGGTGGGCCATGCTTAGTTTCACTGTCTGTCTTCTCTACAGGATAAGAGGCTTCTTGTTGGCATAATCCTGAACTGGGCAGAACGTTCTCCCCAAACTCATGGAAGACAAATGGCTCCTGTGACACCCTGAGCTTACGTTTCTTTACAAACGATGCTTCTCTGATACTCTTTCTGCAGAATTTCTCTCCAATATGCTGCTTCTGGTGCTGATTAAGGTTTGCAGTGTCATCCAAGTTTTTTCCACATGCCCCACTCCCGTTCAGCTTCTGCTTCTGATGAGTTTCCTGGTGGTCAACAAAGTGAAAAACATCCCCAAAGATGAGGCCACACATTTCACAGGGGTGAGCCTTCTTAGGAGAAACAGCTGCCCTAGGAGTCGTGTTCTGAGACTCTCTTTGTACAGAAATGCTCTGCTTAGATGGTGCCTCCTTATCTTTTGATCCACACCAACAATCTGAAACCAAGAAAATGCTGGTCAAGTGCAAAGTACCTCTGATGGGAAGGCACAGCCCACCCACAAGTACGTCTCACAAATTGAGGAATTACTCTATAAAAATATTTCAGGAACAGAATGTTGGCTTCAGGATGAAGATAGGCCTGCTGGCTGGGTGCGGTGGCTCACGCCTGTAATCCCAGCACTTCAGAAGGCTGAGGCGGGTGGATCACCTGAGGTCAGAAATTTGAGACCAGCGTGACCAACATGGCGAAACCCCATCTCTACTAAATATACAAAAATTAGCTGGATGTGGTGGTGGGCGCCTGTAATACCAGCTACTCGGGAGGCTGAGGCAGGAGAAACATTTGAACCCAGGAGGTGGAGTTCACAGTGAGCCGTGATCACACCACTGCACTGTAGCCTGGATAACAGAGCGAGACTCCATCTCAAAAATAATAATAAATTAAAAAAAAGAATGAGCTGTCTAGCATTACTGGACTGTAAAGGTCACAGAAGTCAGGAGGCCTCATGATGTAAAGAGCACAGGCATACATGCAACACAGGGAGTAGAGGCAGGGTCCACAGCTCCTTCCTCTAAACACAAGTTGTGCACAGGATCTTATCTCCTAATGACATGTGAGTGCTATGTAGAAGCATTATGGACTGGATGTGGTGGCTCATGCCTGTAATCCCAGCACTTTGCGAGGCCAAGGCGGGCGGGTAACCTGAGGTCAGTAGTTCGAGACCAGCCTGGCTAACATGGTGAAACCCTGTGTCTACCAAAAATACAAAAAATTAGCTGCACGTGGTGGCGCAGACCTGTATTCCCAGCTACTCGGGACGCTGAGGCAGGAAAATCACTTCAACCTGGAAAGGAGAGGTTGCAGTGAGCCAAGATTGCACCTTTGCACTCCAGCTTGGGCAACAAGAGTGAAACTCCGTCTCAAAAAAAAAAAAAATTAATATATATATATGCATATGTCAAGACCAAGAAAACATGAGTACAACACAGCAGAGGGTGGTCATGGATGGTTTAACAATGGGCATACACTTCCTAATACATAATTGATACACCAATATTGGTGACAACTGCAGATGAAAGCACAAGAAAAATGGGTGAGATGTGGAGTCCAGAGATGTGAATATTAGTGCTGGGGTGGATATCACAGTAGAAGTGGAAAAGTACAGAACTAACAAGTGTGAAACTCTCAACAATGGGGAAAAAAAGAAAAATAGTGTGTGCCTACTCATACTGCCACAAAAATACTCAGCATATACAAATGGTTTCTGGTATGATTTAGATAAACCTCTGAAGTCATGCCCTCCCCCAACATGGCACTCCTGAGGGACAGGCTCCCTTTGAGCCTATCGTGATGAGCCTGAATTGAACCGCATCTTGTGAAACATTGAGGACTCTCCATCTCACCCCCGGTACACGGGACTGGATGATATAAGCATGAAGGGAGAGACAGCAGAGATGAACAGCCAACACTAGCTCAGGACAATTAAGCACCTGACAGCCCACAGTTTACTTAGAGTAAACTAAGTATTACAAGAGAATTCCTAAGCAGAGTCTTGTAAGAACAGTCTATGGTCTATGTAAGTAGTGACAATGTCAATGAAGGCAATTCTCGGCACAGGGAGGCAGGAAGAATTGTCAGACAGAGGAAAGAAGTGTTAGTAGAACCTGGGCACACAAGAGCTACCGATTTGGACAGTCACCTGACAGCCAGAGAGCAAGCAAAGTGGATACATTAGGGTGCCTATAAGACTCCTGACTCCTTCCCTGGGAGCCTGGAGCACAGGATGTGTTGGAGCTGCTTAAGGAGAGGAAAAGGCAATACACACACCTTACTCCTATCAACCACACAACTCACACAGAGAAGTGTAGAAGGAACCTGTGTCCAGGCTCCTTAAGTGAGAAAGACAGTCTTGTCAATGAAAAGGGGAATGGCAACACTAGCTCAGCTCACAGGGTGAGCGTGAGCAACTTACCCAGGGAGGATATAAGTGCCAGGTTCTCTAGCATCACATCACGGTACAAGCACCTCTGAACCTCACGAAGGAGACACCATTCCTCCTGGGAAAAGTTCACAGCCACATCTTCAAAGGTCACAGTGTCCTGCTATGATAGTGTCAGATGAAACCACAAACAGCCCCTCTGTTGAGGTACCACAACGCACCTCGCCACACAGCCACCCTTGCTCATCCTCCTCCCAAGGTCCCCAACATAGAGCTGAAACTGTCCACTGGTACCTTTGTCTCCTCATGGGCCCACTGGTCAACTGCCATCAGCAATAAGAAGTAGGTGGACAAATAAGCATCCATGCTGAGGTCCGGACATAAAAAGGTCCACCTCCTTCTGAATAGCAATATCCAAGCTCACGTAAAGCCCAGGGCAGCTGCCTGAGCCCATTGAACAAACTCGCTCTCTAAGTATACATCATTCTTTATACTGCACAGACACATGCCCATGGCCACTCCCACCTGAGTTTTTCCCACCATCAGCCTCTCTCTGGCATCCCCACAAATAGAAGTTTGTTTTTTGGGTTTTTTTTTTTTTTGAGACATAGTCTACCTCTCTCACCCAGGTTGGAGTGCAATGGCACGATCTTGGCTCTCTGCAACCTCCGCCTCCTGGGTTCAAGTGATTCTCGTGTCTCAGCCTCACAAGTAGCCAGGATTACAGCCACGTGCCACTATACCCGGCTAATTTTTGTATTTTTTTTAGTAGAGACGGGGTTTCACCATGTTGGTCAGACTGGTCTTGAACTCCTGGTCTCAACTGATCCACCCACCGTGGCCTCCGACAGTGAGGAGATTACAGGGGTGAGCCACCGCACCCAGCCCCCATAAATAAAATTATTTCACAAAATGAAGAGGGTATAATGGCCCATGACTCCCTTGGGAATATGCAATGGTTTGTTTCTGTAACTCTGCTAGTCAGGATTGAGTTGAAACCCACTACAAAGTATAGCGACCTGGAACCCTGCCTCATCGCCTTGGTAAAAGGGTTGTCAGGCTAGGATACATTATCCAAGAGAGCAGAGTGGGAGTGAGATTTGTACTCACACCTTTTAAGGTTGTCCCACTGTCACAAGGTGTCAAAGTGACACATCATATGGGGCCTTCAATTCTGGCCTTTACCAAAATGTGGATAAGTATCCAGAGTATGCTTGACAAATACAAATAGGATCCAATATTTACACAGCATTTCCACGGTTTCCAAGAGCAGTGGTAATCCCAAATCATCCTGTGAATGTCTCCCTGAGTGACTCCATAGCCACACAGAACCACATGTGGCTTCAGATATCCACGGCCCTATCCCACTTCCGTGCTGCACCAGCTGAGACCTCAGCTGTAGCAACCCTCCTCTGTCCACCCAATGCCGTGTAAAGCCCAGCCCCTGGATTTGTGAACCAAACCAAATCTACTATCACAGATGAGCATATTTTTCACTGCCCACATGCACCAGGCTGAATGAAACTCCACAGGCACTTCCAAAGTCCTCTCAAAATGTTTGTGAGTCCAGACAGTGATAAATAGTTGCAGCTTTGGCACCGACTCAGTCCTAAGTGTCATCTTCCCTGAATTACTCCTATGCTTCTGCATACATCTATCTCTTGTCTGTTCTCTCCTTGGATGTCTATGTCCCCTTCCAAACTCTACCGTCTGATACGTCCTGCCATGATGGTCACTCACACCCTCTCAGGTGTTTAGGAAGCCCAAAAACATCCCTTGGGGACGTTAAGTAAGAGATCCACTCCTCAGCCTGTAATCACACCTTCCTGGCCCCTGAAAAGATTTACCACCATAATCGGAAGCATGTCCTCCTAAGTGGGGCCCATAACTAACTTATCGTAGTTTACCCATTAGCTTTCATATATCGGACGTCTCCAGTATCAACACCCTCCCAGACACCCCATCCTGTGTGTCTAGTTATCCATTTGATGCCACGACTTATTGGTCCCTAACTCTTCATTTGGTCAAACAACCCTCTTGATATCCAGTCAATGTTATGTCAATACCAACTTCATGTCAGCTGATGCAGCGTCCATGGCTGCAGCTGCTAAGATCAAAAACCTTGGGCTCATGCCCGATTCCTCTTTCATGCCCTTATCATCCACATTAGAAAACCTATTTGTCCGCCAGGCGTGATGGGTCATGTCTGTAATCCCAGCACTTTGGGAGGCTGAGGTGGGCAAATCATCTGAGATCAGGAGTTTGAGACCAGCCTGGCCAATATGAAACTCCATCTCTACTAAAAATAGAAAAATTAGCCGAATATGGTGGTAAATGCCTGTGATCTGAGCTACTTGGTAGGGTGAGGCAGGAGAATCACTTGAACCTGGGAGGCGGAGGTTACAGTGAGCTGAGACCGTTCCACTGGACTCCAACCTGGACAACAGCGTGAAACTTTGTCTCAAAAAAACAAAACAAAACAAAAACCTAGCGTCTCGGCTGGGCACACTGACTCATGCCTATAATCCAAGCATTCTGGGAGGCCAAGGTGGGAGGATCACCTGAGATCAAGAGTTTGAGACCAGCCTGGCCAACACGGTGAAATCTCGTCTCTACTAAAAATACAAAAATTAGCGGGGTGCGGTGGCACGCACCTGTAATCTCAGCTACCTTGGAGGCTGAGGCAGGAGAATCGCTTGAACCCGGGAGGCAGAGGTTCCAGTGAGCCGAGATCACACCATTGCACTCCAGCCTGGGTGACAAGATCGAAACTCCGCATCCGCATAAAGAAAAAAGAAAGGGAAAAAAGAGGAGGAGGAAGGGAGGAAGGAAGGAAGGAAGGGAGGAAGGGAGGAAGGGAGGGAGGGAGGGAGGGAGGGAGGGAGGAAGGGAGGGAGGGAGGGAGGAAGGGAGGGAGGGAGGGAGGGAGGAAGGGAGGGAGGGAGGAAGGAAGGAGAAAACCTAGCTGTCTCTTTACAAAAAGTGAATCCTGAATCCAGACACATGTGATTTTCCACATATCTGATCCATTAACCCTCACCTGGATTATGGCAGTAGCTTTATCTCTGACCTATCTTCCTCTTCCCTCAACCCATAGTGTGTGCACCAAAGTCCAAGTAGACGAAGCCTATAGCCAGATAGAACTGGGGTAATATCACCTCCTGACTTTGATCCATTTTATCTCTAAGCATTTCACAAACTGGTGGCAACTCCTGGGTTAACCTTCCAAGGGTGTTTACATTAGTTGACAGAAATGAGAATACCTCCATATAATCTGCCATGGCCTTAGTATCCTGGGTTTAGAGATTCTCCAGGGTCCTCGGATCCAAGGACTGAAAAAAATGGCACTTAAGAGTCCCAGGGGGCCGGGCTCGGTGGCTCAAGCCTGTAATCCCAGCACTTTGGGAGGCCAAGACGGGTGGATCACGAGGTCAGGAGATGGAGACCATCCTGGCTAACACGGTGAAACCCCATCTCTACTAAAAAATACAAAAAAACTAGCCGGGCGAGATGGCGGGCGCCTGTAGTCCCACCTACTCCGGAGGCTGAGGCAGGAGAATGGCGTAAACCCGCGAGGCAGAGCTTGCAGTAAGCTGAGATCCGGCCACTGCACTCCAGCCCGGGCAACAAAAGTGAGACTCCGTCTCAAAAAAAACAAAAAAACAAACAAAAAAAAACCTCTCTCAAACAAACAAACAAAAAACAATAAAAGAAATGGTATCTTGGTAGTGGTGATGACTACAGTCTGTAAAAAGTAGAGGTTCCTCTTCAAAGACTTTCCTCTCCATCTAATTAGGAATAAATGGTAACTTCTTTTAGAAGCAAAATTTATTCAAAGATCTGTTTTAACATTCTTAGGTATCTGCTAGCTGTGATAAAAAAAAAAATCTATGTACTTTATGTTCTTAGCTCCCACAATTTAGCCTAAGTATTTGCCTTGGCATGCTTACACTGGTCTAAGGAAGCATTAAGTCATATCCTGTTCCTCTTCCTTATTTGAAAGTGTTTTTGCCTTTCTTAGCATTCCACAAGTTAATTCCTCCTTCCTTTGTTTTCCTCTGCCTTTGCCTCTTTTTAAAAAGTTCTAAGTTGCTAGCCAATCAGGACAAATACAGAATGTGAATTTGTATTCAGCCAATGGAAACCGGACATAGCAATAAGGTGGATGCATCGGGTTATAAATGACCCTGTCTTCTTTGTTCAGTGTACTCTCATAGCAAAACTGCCAGCAAGTGTACCGTTTCTGCAGAAAGTAAAAATGGCCTTGCTGAGGAAATTAATGTTCAAGTGCTATTTCTTTACAGCACCAAGGAACAAGCATTTCAAACAGTCCTTAAAGGTGGTGCTCTCCATCTGGTCATACTGGGCGTTTGTTAAAGCCATGTGTTCATGTCATTGATGGGAAGTTATTATCATTGATTTATCTTGAGAGCAGGGAGTGTTCTGCGTGAAAAATTAGTATTGCATGAAAGAAAGACTTGTAAATTGCAAGATACAAAAGCCTATTAATACTGACCAGGTAGGCTGGGCACAGTGGCTCACGCCTGTAATCCCAGCACTTTGGGAGGCCGAGGTAGGTGGATCACCAGGTCAGGAGTTCAAGACCAGCCTGGTCAATATGGTGACACCCAGTCTCTACTAAAAATACAATAATTAGGCCCGGCGCAGCGGCTCACGCCTGTAATCCCAGCACTTTGGGAGGCCGAAGTGGGCGGATCACGAGATCAGGAGATTGAGACCATCCCGGCTAACACGGTGAAACCTGTCTCTACTAAAAATACAAAAAAATTAGCCAGGCATGGTGACAGGTGCCTGTAGTCCCAGATACTCAGGAGGCTGAGGCAGGAGAAACGCGTATACCCAGGAGGAGGACCTTGCAGTGAGCAGAGATGGCGCCACTGCACTCCAGCCTGGGCGTCTCAAAAAAAAAAAAAAAAATGAGCCGGGCATAGTGGCACGTGCCTGTCGTCCCAGCTACTTGGGAGGCTGAGACAAAAGAACTGCTTGAACCCGGGAGGCAGAGATTGTAGTGAGCCTAGATCGTGCCACTGCACTAAAGCCTGGGCAACAGAGCGAGACTCCGTCTCCCCCACCGCCAAAAAAAGTACAAAAAGCAAAAACCAATAAAACAGGCTGAGGCAGGAGAATGGTGTGAACCCGGGAGGCGGAGCTTGCAGTGAGCTGAGATCCGGCCACTGCACTCCGGCCTGGGCGACAGAGCGAGACTCCATCTCAAAAAAAAAAAAAAAAAAAAAGAAACAAACAAACAAAAAAAAAAAAACAAGAAAACACTGACTAGGTAATTATCAAACAGTTTTGACAGAAGTGGGTCTATGGAAGCATCAGTAGATGGTGAAAAAACTTAGGACCTCAGAGAAATGTTAGCACCCATGTCCAAGAGATGAAATTATGCTCAGCACATAATTGGAATGGTCAGTCTGATGGTTTTGGCTTCAAAATGAGGTCTTCTTCTTCCTTTTTGAGACAGAGTCTCTGTTGCCCACGTTGGAGTGCAGTGGCGCAATCTTAGCTTATTGCAACCTCCACCTCCTGGGTTCAAGTGATTCTCCTGCCAGGTGCGGTAGCTCATGCCTGTAATTCCAGCACTTTGGGAGGTTGAGGCAAGTGGCTCACCTGAGGTCAGAGGTTCAAGACCAGACTGGCCAACATGGTGAAACCCTGTCTCTACTAAAAATACAAAAAGTAGCCGGGCATGGTGGCGCATGTCTGTAATCCCAGCTACTCGGGAGGTTGAGGCAAGAGAATCACTTGAACCCGGGAGTCAGAGGTTGCAGTGAGTGAAGGTTGCACCACTGCATTCCAGCCTGGGTGACAGACTGTCTCAAAACAAAACAAAGAGATTCTCCTGCCTCAGCCTCCAGAGTAGCTGGGATTACAGGTGCCTGCCACCACACCCAGCTACTTTTTGGATTTTTAGAAGAGATGAGGTTTCACCATGTTGGCAAGGCTGGTATGGAACTCCTGACCTCAGGCAATCCGCCCACCTCGGCCTACCAAAGTGCTGGGATTACAGGCGTGAGTCACCATGCCTGGTCATGAATTAAGTTGGTTCATACAATCCTCCATCCAACCTCATGGGATGATAGGTAATTTTCTCACAAGGGAATACTTGCTTTCTGAAGGGAGTTGTTTATAGGTTAAGCAAAACCAATTTAAGAGCCTTCAGCAAAGTAATACGAAAAGTTCCTGCTAATTTGGCCAGGTGAGAGACAGGGTCTTGCTCTGCTGCCGAGGCTACAGTACAGTGGGGCAATCATAGCCCACTGTAACCTCAAATCCTTGGGCTCAAATGATCCTCCTGCCACAGTCTCCCACACAGCAAGGACTACAAGCATGTGCCACCATGCCCAGCTGTTTTGATAGAGACAGGTCCTGTGTTGCTCAGCTGGTCTCTATCATGCTTGATCCCTACCCTATTGACTCCAATAAGGATGGCACCACGTACAAGAAGTGAATGAGAGCCAGAGCTAGAACTGAGACATAGGGCCAGGCGCAGTGGCTCCTGTCTGTAATCCCAGCACTTCGGGAGGCTGAGGCATGTGGATCACCTGAGGTTAGGAGTTCGAGACCACCCTGACAAAAATGGAGAAACCCCATCTCTACTAAAAATGCAAATTAGCCGGGTGTAGAGGCACATGCCTGTAATCCCAGCTACTTGGGAGGCTGAGGCAGGAGAATCGCTTGCACTGGGAGGTGGAGGCTGTGGTGAGCCAAGATCACGCCATTGCACTCCAGCCTGGGCAGCAAGAACGAAACTCCATCTCAAAAAAAAAAAAAAAAAGAGAGAAAAAAGAAAACGAGACACAGGGTTTATTGAGAACTCAGATACGGGGCAGTCCAGGAGCAGCAGGCTGGACAAGAAAACCACTATCATTTGTAAGAAGCATGCAGTTCATACAGTATTTTCACTTATCACCCTCCACCCAGCTCAAAACAAAGGGCCTCATTCAAGGAACAGGCCAGGGGTTCAGAAACCTCTGGGTTGGCCACTCCCAGATTCCTTTGTTTGGAACGTTGAACCAACACTCTTCTTAGACCACAGGGTCATTCTTAAGGTGTGCTTGAGTTATTACTGTCAGATGTATCTGTTATACAGTCTCGAACTCCTGGCCTCAAGGATGTTCTTGCCTTAGTCTCCCAAAATGCTGGAATTAAAGGCATGAGTCCCTGTACACGACAAGATGGGTTTTTATTAATCTCTTTGTTAGTTTCATCAACCCAGAAGACAGGGGAGGGTATGTAAAATAAAAATATTAGAAAATGGGCCACATTTTACAAATTCAGATTGTATCTCCAGTTAAATGAGTTCCCCTATTACTGTGTAATTCACAAGAAATTCTCCAAGAGGGAGTTACCAATCCAACACATATTTACCCACGACTTCCACGGTGGCTATTCTGTCAGGATACGCTTGAACTCAATGACAGAACATGCAGATCATAATCAGTTCATATCTATAATCTTGGACTGGAGGCAAATGCATATAGTTTGCCAAATATGAAAAGGTGAGGTGGGCAAAGGGAAATGCCCTTGAGATCCTTGAAAAGAAAGAAAATTCAGTTATACGTTTGATACTTAAATACATGGGACAGCACTTTGTTAAATTTCAAGATAAAAACCAAAAGCATGCCAGACAGTATAAGGTTAGCATTTTGGGAGGCCAAGGTGGGAAAATCCCTTGAGCCCAGGAGTTTTGAGAGCAGCCGGGGCAACATGGTGAGACCTAATCTCTACAGAAAAATATTTAAAATTAGCTGAGCATGGTGGCACATGCCTATCCTAGCAAGTTGGGAGGCACGAGGTGGGAGGACAGCTTGAGTCCAGCAGGTCAAGGCAGAAGTGAATTGTGATTGTGTCACACTGTACCCAGCCTGGGCAACACAGTGAGACTGTCTCAAAAAAAAAAAAAAAAAAAAAAAGGGCCAGGCACCATGGCTCATGCCTGAAATCCTAGCACTTTGGGAGGCTGAGGTGGGTGGATCACAAGAGGTCAGGAGTTCGAGACCAGCTTGAACAACATGGTAAAACCCCGTCTCTACTAAAAATACAAAAATTAGCCCGGCATAGTGATGCATGCCTGTAATCCCAGCTACTCAGGAGGCTAAGGCAAGAGAATCACTTGAACCCTGGAGGCGGAGGCTGCAGTGAGCTGAGATCGTGACACTCCAGCCTGGGCAGACAGACGGAGACTCCGTCTCAAAAAACAAAAGAACCATAAGCAACTTTCTATTTCATTGCAGACGGGAGTATTTTTCTATTTAGTGACAGACTTACTTAATCCATTTATGCCAAAGGATACTATATATATATATATATATATATATATATATTTTTTTTTTTTTTTTTTTTTTTTTTTTGAGACGGAGTGCAATGGGATGATCTTGGCTCACTGCAACCTCTACCTCCTGGGTTCAAGTGATTCTCCTACCTCAGCCTCCCAAGTAGCTGGGATTACAGGTGCCCACAACCATGTCCTGCTAATTTTTGTATTTTTAGAAGAGAGGGGTTCCACGTTGGCCAGGCTAGTCTTGAATTCCTGACCTCAGGTTATCTGCCCGCCTCAGCCTCCCAAAGTGCTGGGATTACAGGTGTGAGCCACTGTGCCCAGCATAATCTTTTATTTTTTTCAGACAAGGTCTTGTTCTGTCACCCAGGCTGGAGCGCAGTGGTGTGATCATAGCTCAGAGCAGCCTTGATTTCCCAGACTCACGTGATCTTCCGACTACAGCCTCCTGAGTAACTAGGACTACAGGAGCACACCAGCACACTCCACCATTTTTTTTTTCTTGAGTTTCACTCTTGGTGCCCAGGCTAGAGTGCAATGGCACAATCTTGGCTCACCGCAACCCTCCCTCCCAGGTTCAAGCGATTCTCCTGCCTCAGTCTCCCCAGTAGCTGGGATTACAGGCATGCGCCACCCTGCCCAGCTAATTTTGTATTTTTAGTAGAGACGGGGTTTCTCCATGTTGGTCAGGCTGGTTCCAAACTCCTGACCTCAGGTGATCTGCCGCCTTGCCCTCCCAAAGTGCTGGGATTACAAGCATGAGCCACTGCGCCTGGCTTATTTTCTTATTTCTTAATGTAATGGAAAATAAACAAAATTCATTTTTGTGAATTTTTTTCACAAAGTTCATTTTTGTGAAGCAACAGACATGAAGAGACACTTTACCTAAAAAGAAATAACCATGTATTTAAAAAATGAATTTTTTTTTTTTTTTTTTTGAGACAGAGTCTCGCTCTGTGACCCGGGATCAAGTGCAGTGGTGCAATACTGGCTCACTGCAAGCTCCGCCTCCTGGGTTCACGTCATTCTCCTGTCTCAGCCTTCAGAGTAGCTGGGACTACAGGCACCAACCACCACGCCCGGCCATTTTTTTATTTTTTATTTTTTTTAGTAGAGACGGGGTTCCACCATGAGGATGGTCTCGATCTCCTGACCTCATGATTCGCCCCCCTTGACCTCCCAAAGTGCTGGGATTACAGGAGTAAGCCACTGCGCCTGGCCTAAAAAATGAAAATTTAAAAGGCTAACCAGAATTATCAGACACTGATGGTAGGAATACAAAAGGAAGTAATCATTTTAATTTAGGTCAGTTTGGTATCTTTTTTTTTTTTTATTTTTTCAGAGTTTCGCTCTTGTTGCCCAGGCTGGAGTGCAGTGATGCGATCTCGACTCACTGCAACCTCCCTCTCCTGGGTTCAAGAAATTCTCCTGCCTCAGCTTCCCGAGTACTTGGGACTACAGATGCGTGCCACCATACTCGGCTAATTTTTTATTTTTAGTAGAGATGGGGTTCCACCATGTTGGCCAGGCTGGTCTCGAACTCCTGACCTCAGGTAATCCACCCGCCTCAGCCTCCCAAAGTGCTGGGATTACAGGCATGAGCCACCATGCCCGGCCCAGTTTGGTACTTCTTTTCTTTTTTTTTAAACGGAGTCTTGCTCTGTAGCCTAGGCTGGAGTGCAGTGGCACGATCTTGGATCACTGCAAGCTCCGCCTCCCGGGTTCATGTCATTCTCCTGCCTCAGCCTTTGGAGTAGCTGGGACCACAGGCACCCGCCACCTCATCCGGCTAACTTTTTGTATATTTAGTAGAGACGGGTTTTCACCATATTAGCCAGGATGATCTTGATCTCCTGACCTCATGATCCGTCTGCCTTGGCCTCCCAAAGTGCTGGGATTACAGGCGTGAACCACCACGCCCGGCCTTGTTTTTTTTTTTGAGACGGAGTTTCACTGTTGTTGCCCAGACTAGAGTGCAACGGTGTGACTCGGCCCACTGCAATTTCTGCCTCCCGGTTTCAACTGTCTCAGCCTCCCTAATAGCTGGGATTACAGGCATGCGCCACCACACCCAACTAATTTGTATTTTTAGTAGAGATGGGGTTTCTCCATGTTGGTCAGGCTGGTCTCGAACTCTCAACCTCAGGTGATCCGTCCACCTCTGCCTCCCAAAGTGCTGGGATTATAGGCGTAAGCCACCACGCCCAGCTAAGCCACCACGCTCAGCCTGGTCTTTTTTTTTTTTTTTTTTTTAAGACGGAGTCTCGCTCTGTCACCCAGGCTGGAGTGCAGTGGCCAGATCTCAGCTCACTGCAAGCTCCGCCTCCCGGGTTTACACCATTCTCCTGCCTCAGCCTCCGGAGTAGCCGGGACTACAGGCGCCCGCCACCTCCCCCCGCTAGTTTTTTGTATTTTTTTAGTAGAGACGGGGTTTCACCGTGTTAGCCAGGATGGTCTCGATCTCCTGACCTCGTGATCCGCCCGTCTCGGCCTCCCAAAGTGCTGGGATTACAGGCTTGAGCCACCGCGCCCGGCCAGCCTGGTACTTCTTAAAAAGTTTTACCTACCACGTGACTCAGGCACTGCACATGGAGATATTAACGTAAGAGGAGTAAAATATATGGATATGAAGAATTATATTCAAATGTCTGTATCCGTATTATTTATAACAGACAAAAGTGAGAAGCAAATCAAATATAAACAGATGGATTAATATGCAAACAATGATGTTTCACAGCATGTCATACTTCTTAGGAATATAAAAGGAATGAATTAGTCATATATCATCACTAATAGCAAAATAAATGACACAGTAGAGAACCCAAAAATGAAAAGAGGAAATAGTTTAAGATATCATTCATATAAAATTTCAGAAAACACAAACTAATCTGTTTTAAAGCATACGAAATCAATGGTTGTCTGAAGAGCAGAGAGGAACATCCTATTAAAAGGCTCAGCCATGCACAGTGGCTCACACCTGTAATCCCAGAACTTTGGGAGGGCAAGACAGGCGGATCACTTGAGGTCAGGAGTTCGAGACCAGCCTGACCAACAGGGTAATACTGTCTCTAATAAAAAGACCAAAAAAAAAGTAGCCAGGTGTGATAGTACATGCTTGTAATCCTAGCTAATAGGGAGGCTAAGGTGGGAGAACTTGTTGAACCCAGGAGATGGAGGTTGCAGTGAGCTGAGATGGCGACACTGCATTCCAGCCTGGGTGACAAGGCTCTAGGTAGGACAACATAGTGAGGCTTCGTCTCTTTAAAAAATAATAATTGGCCGGACGTGGTGGCTCACGCCTGTAATTCCAGCACTTTGGGAGGCCGAGACGGGCGGATCACGAGGTCAGGAGATCGAGACCATCTTGGCTAACACAGTGAAACCCCGTCTCTACTAAAAATACAAAAAATTAGCCGGGCGTGGTGGCGGGCGCCTGTAGTTCCAGCTACTCGGGAGGCTGAGGCAGGAGAATGGCGTGAACCCGGGAGGCAGAGCTTGCAGTGAGCAGAGATGGTGCCACTGCACTCCAGCCTGGGTGATAGAGCAAGACTCTGCCTCAAAAAAAAAAAAAAAAAAAAAAAAATAATAATAATAATAATAATAATAATAATAATAATAATTGTAGCCGGGCGCGGTGGCTCAAGCCTGTAATCCCAGCACTCTGGGAGGCCGAGACGGGCAGATCACGAGGTCAGGAGATCGAGACCATCCTGGCTAACAAGGTGAAACCCCGTCTCTACTAAAAACTACAAAAAACTAGCCGGGCGACGTGGCGGCGCCTGTAGTCCCAGCTACTCGGGAGGCTGAGGCAGGAGAATGGCGTGAACCCGGGAGGCGGAGCTTGCAGTGAGCTGAGATCCGGCCACAGCACTCCAGCCTGGGTGACAGAGCGAGACTCCGTCTCAAAAAAAAAAAAAAAAAAAAAAAAAAAAAATAATAATAATAATAATAGTAATGCCAGGGTGCAGTGGCTCACACCTGTAATCTTCATTTTCGGAGGCCGAGACAGGTGGATCACTTGAGGTCAGGAGTTCGAGACCAGCCTGGACAACATGTTGAAACTCCGTATCTACTAAAAATACAAACACTAGCCGGGCGTGGTTGTGCATACGTGAAGTCCCAGCTACTCTGGAGGCTGAGGCAGGAGAATCACTTGAACCTAGGAGGTGGAGGTTGCAGTGAGCCGAGATCACGTCACTTCACTCCAAGCTGGGCAACAGAGTGAGAGTCCGTCTCAAAAACAAAACAAAACAAAACAAAGCAGGCATGGTGGCTCAAGCCTATGATTCCAGCTACTCAGAAGACTGAGGTGGGAGGACCGCCTGAGCCCAGGAATTTCAGATTACAGTGAGCTATGATGATGTCGCTGCACTCCAGTCAGGTAACAGAGTGAGATTCCGACTCCAAAAAGTAAATAAAAAACAATAGGCTCCAGGTAAATATGAAGGCAATGGATAAATTATACTTCAAAGGGTTTCTTTCTTTTTTGTTTTTTTGTTTTTTGAGATGGAGTCTCACTCTGTCACCCAGGCTGGAGTGCAGTTGCGTGATCTCGGCTCACTGCAAGCTCCGCCTCCCGGGTTCATGCCATTCTCCTGCCTCAGAATCCCGAGTAGCTGGGACTACAGGCATCCACGACCACGTCTGGCTATTTTTTTTTGTATTTTTTAGTAGAGACGAGGTTTCACCTTGTTAGCCAGGATGGTCTCGATCTCCTGACCTCGTGATCCGCCCGCCTTGGCCTCCCAAAGTGCTGGGATTACAGGCGTGAGCCACTGCGCCCAGCCATTTTTTTTGTATTTTTAGTAGAGACGGGGTTTCACTGTGTTAGCCAGGATGGTCTCGATCTTCTGACCTTGTGATCCACCCGCCTCAGCCTCCCAAAGTATGGGGATTACAGGCGTGAGCCACTGCACCCGGCCACTTTCATGGGTTTCTATGAAAGTCTAAACTTCTCACACGGTACAGTTTAAACATGTATAGTTTACTGAATGTCATTTATTCCTTATTATGGCTTTAAATAATTGGTTCAAAAGAAAAATGTGGGCTGGACGTGATGGCTCAGGCCTGTAATCCCAGCACTCTGGGAGGCTGAGGGAAAAGGATTGCTTGAAGAGTTTGAGGCTGCTGCAAACTATGATCTTGCCACTGTACTCCAGCCTGGGTCACAGAGCAACACCTTGTCTTAGAAAATAAAAAAAAAGAAAAACATGGATTTTCTATTATTTTTGACAAACATGCTTGACAACTATACAAAATCTCATGTCCTAAGTGTGGCAATGAGTCTCTGTGGTAGCAAATACTGATTGAGCCAGGAAGGTCATTTTCACCTGATTAGACTGGAACACTGGTTGGTCACAAAGACCACATCACTGGACTAAGAGATCTCCTTTCTCCCTATCCTCTTCCTCCTGCCAGTGCAGGAATGGCCCTGAGGTGAACAGCTGAGAAAAGGTACAGGAATCCACAAATCCTTTATATGATTTCCTTTGACAATGGCCTCAGCTACACAAGATTCATAATTACGGAGGTTCTGAGAATTTCTGTACCTGAAGGCCCACCACACACAGTAACTGAATCAATGTGGATGTCCTTTTGAATGACGTGCATTCCAACTCTGTTCTTGCAGCGTCCTCCACTGCCTATAAATGCAGAAATTCTATAAATTATGATTTCCTGTTATAATCTCATAACCTGGGACACCACCCTATGAAACTCTGGATATCAGGGCACACGGCTGCACTGCAGGATCTAGGGAACAGATTTCCCTCAGCAGTACTGAGCAGAATGCAGTATCCCTTGTAAAAGACAGAAAAATCTCATGTTCATCTCAGAAGCACCAGAGGATGTCACAACACTGTTCCCTTCTCAGGTTGATCTATAAACCCAGAAATTATTGGAGTATCTAGTCAACAAATAAGGACCACAAAGTTCTGGAGTCTTTGGAGGCCTTGGGCAGCCATGAAAACTATGCCACAAGTGAAGAGACAGTATATTCTGTCATCATACTGTCCCCTCTGAGGCACTCAAAGTCCAGTGATCCCAACAAAAGTTGTTTGCCCCTTTAGGACATCAGAACCCACTTGTTTCTGAACCACCCCAAAGAGTAAATACAACTCTCAAGATTGAAGGAAGCTTAAACAATAAGGCCTTAGTCATTGCGCAAATCAGAGCAATGGGAGGCAGAATGTTCTTTGGTTGGAACTTAAGAGGCTGAAAAATTCCACTTAAAGAATCACACGAGACCCAAAAGGTCCCTGAAAAAGGTAGTCCATCTTTTCAAGCTGACAGAAGACTCCTCTGGTCCAGTACTGAGATAGATCCATGGTCTCACTCATCAGAAATAAATGAGAAAGGAATGACAGCCAAGACTACTCACCAATTCCTCTGGCCAATGAAAGACAACCAAAGTTTACTTCCGGAACATCATGGGGTGAGTGGAAGATGCACGGTGAACACCTGCCTCGTGGCCGACAGAGAATGGCTGCCAGATAACTGGCAGTCACATAAGTCTGGCAAGGGAACACGGCAGGGTGAAAAATGCCATGCAGCTCTAACATAATCGAGTTTATGCAGATGCTGTATGTATGTCATTCAATATAGGCAGATGGCTCCTCATAAGGCATCTCCTCCAGTGTTATGTTTTACAAGAAGTAATGTTTCCTGTACGTGTACAGTGTTTCCTTAAGAGAACAATCTGTTATCCGATGAGAGAAGGTGGAAGGCTTTCTCACATTCGTCGCACTCAAGAGGCACTTCTGCAGTGGAAGCTCTTCTGTATGTAATAAAGCAAGACTTCTGCATAAAAAATATCCCGTTTGTCACACTCATAAGGTCCTGATCCAGTAAGAACCCTCTGATCAAGAGCATGCACAGAGATTTAGCTAAAGAATTTCCCAAATTTCTTTCACTTGTAAGGACTTTTTTCTGTGTGAACTCTCTGATGTCGAAGGAGAGAAGAGCTTCGATGAAATGATTTTCCACATTCACTGCACTCATAAGGCCTTTCTCCAGTGTGAACTCTCCTGTGTTCAGTAAGACTGAACGTTTCAGCAAAGGATTTCCCACATTCACTGCACTCATAAGGCTTTCCTCGAGTATGAAGTCTCTGATGTTTAAAATGCGCAGATCTTCGAGTAAATGTTTTTCCACATTCACTGCATTCATAAGGCCTTTCTCCAGTGTGAACTCTCCTGTGTTCAAGGAGACTGAAGAAGAATTTCCCACATTCTCTGCACTCATAAGGTCTTTCTGCAGTATGAATTTTCTGATGTCGAAGGAGGGAAGAGCTCTGATGAAATGACTTTCCACATTCTCCACACTCATAAGGCCTTTCTCCAGTATGAACTCTCCGATGTCGAAGGAGGGAACAGCTTTGAGGAAATGATTTCCCACATTCACTGCACTCAAATGGTTTTTCTCCAGTGTGAACTCTCTGATGAACACGAAACCCAGAGCTGTCTAGAAATGATTTCCCACATTCATTACATTCATATGGCCTTTCTCCAGTGTGAACTCTCTGGTGTTCAGTGAGGTGGGACTTGCCCCTAAATAATTTCCTACACTCCCTACACTCATAAGGCCTTTCTCCAGTGTGGCTTCGCTGATGCTGAATGAGGTTGCCCTTTCGACTAAAAGATTTCCCACATTCTCCACACTCATAAGGTCTTTCTCCAGTGTGACCTCGCTGATGGTTCCTAAGGTGTCCCTTTCGACTAAAAGATTTCCCACATTCTCCACACTCATAAGGTCTTTCTCTAGTGTGAACTCGATGATGTTCAGTGAGGGTGCCCTTTTGATTAAAACATTTTCCACATTCTTCACACTCATAAGGTCTTTCACTAGTGTGACCTCGTTGATGTTGAATCAGATTGCCCTTCTGAGTAAAACATTTCCCACATTCTTCACACTCATAAGGTCTTTCTCCAGTGTGAACTCGTTGATGTTTAATGAGGGTACCATTTTGACTAAAAGATTTCCCACATTCTCCACACTCATAAGGTCTTTCTCCAGCATGAACTCGCTGATGCTGAACAAGGCTGCCCTTATGACTAAAAGATTTCCCACATTCTCCACATTCATAAGGTCTTTTCCTAGTGTGAACTCTCTGATGATTACTGAAGCCATCATATTTGATAAAGGATTTCCCACATTCGCAGCAATAACATTCTTCTCTAGGGAGAACTCTCTGCTGTTGAACAAGTATGTGTTTGGTGCCAGAATGTTTCATGCATTCTCCACAGCTGTAATGAGTATTTTCCCCCTGAAAGGGAGACTCACACTCAGGTTTGCTGTTTGACTTCTCCCCAGTGTGAGTGGCCTCCTGCTGCAGTAATCCTGAGCTGGGCAAAAAGTCCTTCCCACTCTGAATGAAGACAGATGACTCCTCTGACACATGGAACTTACACCTCTTCACAAACAACGCTTCTTCAACACTGCTTCTACAGGGTTTCTCTCCAAGGTACTGATTCTGGTGCTGATGGTTTGAACTATCATACAATTTATTCCCCCATGCCTCACACCTGTGCAGTTTCTGCTTGTGATGTGTCCCCTGATGATCTGCCAAGTGCAAAATGTCTCTCAAGATTGCACCACACATTTCACAAGAGTGGGCCTTCTTGGGAGACACACCTACCCTAGGAGTGTTGACCTGAGACACTCTTTGTATAGAAATGCTCTGCTTAGAAGGTGCCTCCTCATCTTCTGATCCACACCAATAACCTGAAAGCAAGAAAATGCTGATGAGTTCAAGTTAACTCTGGTGGGAAGGCACAGCCCACCCACAAGCATGTCTGACAAACCGAGGAATTACTCCATGGAAATATTTGCAGGAACAGAATGAATGTTGGCTTCATGTGGAAGATGAGGCTATCATTAACGGGCTATAAAGGTCACAGAATGTAGGCATCATGATATGAAGGGCATAAGCATACATGAACACAGAGAACTGAGCCAGGGTCTACAATTCTTTTTTTTTTTTTTTTTTCTCTCTCTCTCTTCTTGAGAGACAGGGTCTCACTCTGTGATCCAGCATGGAGTGCAATGGGATAATCTCTGTCTCCTGGGCTCAAGTGATCCTCCCACCTCAGCCTCCACAGTAGCTGGGACCACAGGCACATGCCAATATGCCCAGCTACTTTTTATAGAGGTGTGGTTTCGCCTTGTTGCCCAGGCTGGTCTCAAACTCCCGGGTTCAAGAAATCCGTCCACATCGGCCTCCCAAAGTGCTAGGATTATAGGTGTAAGCCAATGTGCCTGGTGTATAACTCTTTCCTTTGCAAACCACTTGTCTGCAGGAAATTATCTGATGACATGTTAATGCTACACAGAAGGCTATGTCCAGGCCTAAGAAAATGATTACAACAGCTCTTGCTCAGAACAGTTTAACAATTTGTATACACTTGCTAATACACAATGTGTATGCCAGTATCGGACAGCACTCTGGAAGGAAACATGAGAAAATAAACGGTTGAGATGTGGAGTCCAGAGACTTGAAGATTCGTTGGGGGATGGATATCAGAGTACAAGTGACAAGGTGTACAACTGACAAATTCAAGGCTCTCAAGAATGGAGAAGACAGAAATAGTAAGTGCCTACTGGCCACAAAAATACTAGTCAAATAGAATAGCTTTCTGATATGATTTGAATAAAATCTCAAACTCATGCCCTCCCACCAGGTGCCACTCCTCAGCGACAGGTTCTCTCTCAGCACATCAGGCTGAGTATGGATTCAGTTGCCTCTTCTGGAGCACTGAGGACTCTCCATCCCACCACCAAGACGATTAAGTACATGGAACCTGGATGACGTAAGTACTAAGGCAAAGATAGGGCAGAACTGGGGCAACTAGCCTCTGTGGCAGCAAATACTGATAAGCCAGGAAGGCCATTTGCACCTGATTAAACTGAAATGCTGGCTGGTCACAAAGGCCACATCACTGGACTCCCTATCCTCTTCCTCTTGCCAATATGTGCTGGGTACTTTTCAGCAACAGTGGCTCAAAACATGACAACACACAGGAAAGGAAATTAATTACTGAAAACAGAATTTCTAAGGAGGGTCTTGCCTTTGGTCTATGTAGGCAGTGACAATATGAGTGATGGCAATTCCTGCCACAGGCAGGCATCAAGTAATGTCAGCCAAAGGAAGGAAGTAGAACCTGAACACACAGGAGTCTCAGATCTGGACCAAGTCAAACAGCGAGGGGACAAGCAAGGTGAAATGCATTAGATTGATTACAAGACACCTGACTCTGACTCCTTCCCTGAGAGTCTGCAGCAAAGCAGGTATTGGGACTGCTCAAGGAGAGAAGGTAGTACACAAACCTCAGACCTACAAACCACAAAACCTACCCAGAGAAGTAGAGAAGGAAGCTGTGCCCAGGGTCCCAACATGATAAAAACAGTCTTGCCAATGGGAAAAAATGGGAAGGGCAGAGACTTATTCAAGAAATAGGGGAAGGTGTGAGGAACTTACCCAGGGAGGATATAAGTACCCAGTTCTCCAGCATCACATCATGGTAAAGGCATCTCTGAACCTCACTAAGGAGACTCCATTCTTCCTGGGAAAAGTTCACAGCCACGTCTTCAAATGCCACAGTGCCCTGCTATGATAGTAACAGGTGAAACCACAAACAGTTCCTATGCTGAGGTACCACAATCCACCTCTCCCACATCCCCACCCCCTTGCCCATCCTCCTCCCAAGATCCTCAGCACAGAGGAGAGACTAGTCCACTGGTGCCTTTGTCTCTTTGTGAGCCCACGGGTCACTCAGTATAGCCATCAGCAATTAATAAGTAGGGGGATAATAGGGATCTATGCTGCACTTTTTTTTTTTTTTGAGACGGAGTCTTGCTCTGTCACCCAGGCTGGAGTGCAGTGGCATGACCTCGGCTCACTGCAACCTCTGCCTCCTGGGTTCAAGTAATTCTCTGCCTCAGTCTCCCGAGTAGCTGGGATTACAGGCACCCACCACCACTTCTGGCTCATTTTTGTATTTTTAGTAGAGACAGGATTTCACCATCTTGGCCAGGCTGGTCTTGAACTTCTGACCTCATGATCCACCGCTTCGGCCTCCCAAAGTGCTGGGATTATAGGCGTGCACCACGGCACCTGGCTATGCTGTGCTCTTAACATAAAAGGGTCCACCCCCTCCTGACAGCCAATGCCTCTGGTATATCCAAGCTCACATAAAGCCCAATGCAGTTGCCTGGGTCCATTAGACACACTCCCCTCTCTAAATACACATCCTTCTTTTTTTTCTGAGACAGATTCTCACTCTTTTTTTTTTTTTTTTTGAGACGGAGTCTTGCTCTGCCACCCAGGCTGGAGTGCAGTGGCCAGATATCAGCTCACTGCAAGCTCCGCCTCCCGGGTTCACGCCATTCTCCTGTCTCAGCCTCCCGAGTAGCTGGGACTACAGGCGCCCGCCTCGTCGCCCGGCTAGTTTTTTGTATTTTTTAGTAGAGACGGGGTTTCACCGTATTAGCCAGGATGGTCTCGATCTCCTGACCTCGTGATCCGCCCGTCTCGGCCTCCCAAAGCGCTGGGATTACAGGCTTGAGCCACCGCGCCCGGCCGACAGATTCTCACTCTTGTTGCCCAGGCTGGAGTGCAGTGGTGCGATCTCAGCTCACTGCACCCTCCACCTCCCAGGTTCAAGCGATTCTCCTTCCTCAGCCTCCCAAGTAACTGGGATTACAACACCTGCCACCACACCTGGCTAATTTTTGTATTTTTAGCAGAAATGGGGTTTCACCATGTTGGCTAGGCTGGTCTCTAACTCCTGATCTCAGGTGATCTACCCGCCTTGGCCTCCCAAAGTGCTGGTATTATAGGAATGAGCCACCACACCCAGCCTTACACACCATTCTTTAGACAGCACAGGCACATGCCATGGCCACCCCAATGAGACATCCCCCAACCATCAGCCTCTTTTGAGCCTTAACACAAATTACAGTTTTGGTTTCTTTTAGTTAGGTTCTCCTCTGGTCGCCCAAGCTGGAGGGGAGTAGTGTGATCATGGCTCGCGGAAACTTCAAACCCCTTTTCCCAGGCCTCAGCCTTCTGTGGAGATGGGATCTTAACATGTGCAACATCAACCACTTTCTTTTAAGATCTGGGGTCTTGCTAACTTGCCCAGGCTGATCTCAAACTCCTGGCATCAAGCAATTCTCCCACCTCAGCCTCCCAAAGTGCTGGGATTACAGCATGAGCCTTGAAGCCTGGTCAACAACTTAAAGTATTTTAATCCCCTTCTTTTCCTTCTACTGCTCTGAGTGGGATTCTCCCCTTAGGGTTATAGTGTTGGGGAAACAACTGACACCTGAGAGTACAGATGCCATTAACAGCAATTTCAAAATCAAATAACTCACAGCCTGGCAGACAGGACCACATGGGGGTTGCACTGTGGACAACAGAGGGAAACCAGGGACTGTGTTATGCGCACTTTGTAGGATGGAAAGGGTGTGATAGCCCCTGATTTCTCAAGAGGGTTCCACTGACTTGCTTAAATAATTCTGAGTAGAAATGGAATTGAAACTCAGAACAAAGTATAATAATCAGAAACTGTGCCTGATCCCTTAATGAAAAGGGTTGTTAGGCCAGGATACATTATCCAATAGAACAGAGTGGGAAGGGGGTTTGCGCTCAGGCCATTTGAGGTCATACAGTATCACCACACATCAAGGTGGCCCATCACATTGGGCTTTCATTTTTGGCCTCATGCCACAATGTGGCTGACAGAATTCAGCGTATGCTTGGCAAATTCAAACAGGATCCAATATTACCACAGAATTCTCATGGTTCCCAATAGCAATGCAGTTCCCAAGTCATTCTGTGAAAGCCTTCTTGCATGGCTCCACACCCCCACAGAACCAGGTGTGGCTTCAGATATCCATGGCCGTATTCCAGGACATCACAAACTAGAGAACATGTGAATGGAGAATAAGGCCAGTGAAGGAATGGAACACCTTCCAGTTCCCTCTGTAGGTTTTTTTTTGTTTTGTTTTGTTTTTTTGCCAGAGTTTCATCTTGTTGCCCAGGCTGGAGTGCAACGGCTCACCGCAACCTCTGCCTCCCGAGTTCAAGCAATTCTCCTGCCTCTGTCTCCGAGTAGCTGGGATTACAGGCATGCGCCACCATGTCCGGCTAATTTTGTATTTTTGTTAGAGATGGGGTTTCTCCATGTTGGTCAGGTTGGTCTCAAACTCCCGACCTCAGGTGACCCGCCCGCCTGGGCCTCCCAAAGTGCTGGGATTACAGGCGTGAGCCACCTCGCCCGGCCCCCTCAGTGGGTTCTTTAAGTGCTTCTGCAGCCAGGAGTGTCTGAGGGGAAGGCAGACGTTACAATGGGGATCTGATAAGCTGAGGTCTCCTTGAACCTGTTCTTATCGCTGGAGCCAGGTGACCTCGGAGTGGCTGTCCGACCTGCGTGTCTCAGTGCAAAATGTCATCTCTACCACCTATGTGATCTATCAACAAAGGAGTCAACCTCCCAGAACCCCAAGGTCCTCATTCCCTCTACTATGTTCTTCCTTTGACCTTTGGGAAACATTAAAAGCCTGGACTTGGATCGCATCCCTCCTTTCTTCGAAACTCTCCATGGCTTCTAGCGTCTTCACAGTGAATACACAGCCCCCAGCCTGCTCTTCCAAGAGAAGCTTCGCCTCACACATTGTTCCCTACGGGCGCCTGTGAACCCCCGGTTCCATCCTCCCGGGTCCGTCCAACTCCAGGCCATTGCCCGCGCCGGCCCCTGTGCCTGTCGCTCTACCCACCGCTTCCCATAGGTGTCAGAAACAGGGACCTCTCCCGCGAACGCCTCAGTATCCCGACGCCGGGTCCGGGCTGCAGACCTGTGAACAGTCGCCGCTCGCTCGCTGCTTTAGGACTCGGGTTAGGATGAGGTGACCTGAGGACAGGGAAGGCACAATTACCTGAGCCGGGAGCCTCAGTGCGGCCGCCGCCATCCGAGTACGTGGGGAAAGCACGGCCGGGAGAGGCGGGCGCCGTTACGGGGCCTACGATCCGCCTCTGTGCAGCGAGAAGGACTCTTCTCCAACTTCTGGGTTCAGACACCGCGGTTCGGACCCACAGCTCCAGCGCCTCTCACCTCACAAACCACACACACACCCAACATGAACCAAAATGGCCGCTACCAGTGAACGCTGAGAATCCCACCACTACGTTACGTGCGCACACAGAAACGCCTTTATTCTGAGCCCTTACTGGTTCTGTAGCGCTGTCATTCAATGTAGAGCTTACTGGGTAATGTAGTTCCCCAGGTTCCAAGGTAGTAAAGCTGCCGCTTCCCAAAGGCGCTTCTGCAGAAGTCCCAGCTCCACCTCAGGGGGCTCATTAAAGCGCGCATCCTTTTAGGGCAGAGGATGGTCTCGCCCCTCCTTAGAGGCTATATTGAGATTCCTGGGGAATCCCTGTTTGTAACTGACCACCCAAGTGTTTGCAAAAATATTAATTCACATTTTTGGAAATTTAAGCTCCCAGGCGCTAAAAATATTGTGAATGCTCCCAAAGGCTACAAATCCAAATTCGTGTATCACTTTATACAATCGTTTAGACACAAAATGCCTGCACTGGAAGTAGAGACTGATAAATATTACTGTGTTATAATTCACATGAATGTACTCCTGTTACCGGATGGAAAGTCTTGACTGTGAATTGTCCAGGTTGTTGGTGCAGTGAACAAAGAAGTGAACAAAACGCACAAAAAAAGCAACGAAAGAACGAACCAATGAAAGCGATTTATTGAGGTGAAAGTACACTCCACAGAAGTGGAATGCAGGTGTGTGAACAGGCGACCAAGGGGCTCAAGAACCCCGATTACAATGTTTTTTAGGGTTTTATTAGGTTGCTGCAAAAGTAATTGCGGTTTTTGCCATTAATAATAAGCTAGAATTTTATAGTACCCCAAGAGCTCTTTAAAGGCCTCCAAGTCTATGAAGGATTGGTGCACAACCAATCAGGCTGAAGTGGAGACTTCTGTCTTGTTATCACAGGAGTGAGGATATGGCCTGTGTGCTGCCTCATCTTGCCTAGAACTAGCTGCACCTGCTGTTCTTTCGCTTATGGCTTCATCCTTGGTTCCCCTAATTCCCTATTCTCCCGCCTCACTCTGAGGCATTAGAGTTGGTTTTTCAGTCTGCCAGGAACAAGATAACTAATCCAGATAGGACCATGCCCAGGAAGACAGAGGAGAGGCTAAAGCAAGAGTACAAAGGTGAATCAGTTGTTCCCATGGAAAAACAACTCTCCCGCTTATATAGTCAATTATTGTGTCCAATTCATTAAGCAAAACATTATTCATGTAATGTCCCTTACTTGGTATTCTAACTTATATTTTCTTTTTTTTTTTTTTTTTTTTTTTTTTGAGGCGGAGTCTCGCTCTGTCGCCCGGTCTGGAGTGCAGTGGCCCGATCTCAGCTCACTGCAAGCTCCGCCTCCCGGGTTTGAGCCATTCTCCCGCCTCAGCCTCCCGAGTAGCTGGGACTACAGGCGCCCGCCACCTCGCCCGGCTAGTTTTTGCATTTTTAGTAGAGACGGGGTTTCACTGTGTTAGCCAGGATGGTCTCGATCTCCTGACCTCGTGATCCGCCGTCTCGGCCTCCCAAAGTGCTGGGATTACAGGCTTGAGCCACCGCGCCCGGCATCTAACTTATATTTTCAACCCATTTTAGGAACTTGAAGTCAGTCTCAGGTAAAGAACAATGAGAGAAATCCCAGGCGGTGATGATCTCCACCTGGAGACATTGGGCGTATGTTGAATTATCGAGCTTGTATCTTTCCTGGGAAGTGATTATCATTTGTTTCTCTTGTGACAGCGGGGAGTGTTCTGCATGAGGAATATGACACCAGAAAGAGGAGAAATGCCAGTTACAGAAACTTATTACCAACGACTATCTAATAAATATGATGACAGAAATAGCTCTATTGAAATATTAGTGGATGGTGACAAAAATTTACGCTTCACAGTTTTCTTTTTTTTCTTTTTTTTTTTTGAGACAAAGTGTCGTTCTGTCCCAGGCTGGAGTGCAGTGGCGCCATGTTGGTTCACTGCAACCTCCGCCTTCTGGGTTCAAGCGATTCTCCTGCCTCAGCTTCCGGAGTAGCTGGGATTACAGGCACAACGCCACTGTGCCCAGCTAATTTATTTATTTATTTATTTATTTATGAGACAGAGTTTTGTTCTTGTTGCCCAGGCTAGAGTGCAGTGGCACAATCTCGGCTCACTGCAGCCTCCACCTCCTGGGTTCAAGCGATTATCTTGCCTCAGCCTCCCAAGTAGCTGGGATAACAGACGCCTGCCACCACGCCCAGCTAATTTTTGTATTTTTAGTAGAGACAAGGTTTCAACATGTTGGCCAGGCTGGTCTCAAACTCCTGATCTCTGATCTCCCTTCCTCGGCCTCCCAAACTGCTGACATTACAGGTGTAAGTTACCACTCCCAGCTGACTTTACAGGTTTTTTTTTTTTTATGGAGTTTCTCTCGTTGCCCAGGCTGGAGTACAATGGCGCAGTTTCGGCTCACTGCCACCTCCTTCTCCTCCTGGGTCAAGCAATTCATTCTCCTGCCTCAGCCTCCCAAATAGCTGGGATTACAGGCGCCTGCCACCACACCCGGCTAATTTTTGTATTTTTAGTAGAGCCAAGGTTTCACCATTTTGGCCAGGCTGGTCACAAACTCTTCACCTCAGGTGATCCACCAGAGGCGGCATCCCAAAGTGCTGGGACTACAGGCGTGAGCCACCTCACCTGGCCCAGAAGTTTTAACAGTGATGTCTAAGAAGACATGGAATTAAGGTCAGCATGTGATTAAAAATGGTCCCCTTGTTGGTTTTGTCATTATAATGAGATTCTTTTTCTTTATTAAAAACATTGAACAATACCAAGGTGGAGAAAAAGTGTGCCTGTTCACCCACCTACTTGGGAGGCTTAGAGGGAGAATCACTTTAGCACAGGAGTTTGAGGCCAGTCTGGGCAGCAGAGCAAGACCCTGTCTCTAAATAAATAATTTAATGAATAAGTAAAAACAGAAGGTGAAATTTGCAGTATAGTATTATCCTCATAGAATTGTGTCTCCCTTTGCTCATTATTCAGTGTGTGTCAATTATATTATAGGTTTTTCATCTTATAGGAAAAAAGTCATAGATTCTACACATATCTGTACTTTGCTTTTCTCGCTTAGCAATATGGTTTGAACAATGAAAAGCTTCTTTTTCACTTCACATTTGAAATCTGCTTATCTCCACATTCTATTTTTTTTTTCCTTTTTTGAGACAGCGTCTCACTCTGTTGTCGAGGCTGAAGTGCAATGGCACGATCAAGGCTCACTGCAGTCTCAACCTCTCAGGCTCAAGTGATCCTCCCATCTCAGCCTTCTGGAGTAATTGGGACTATAGGCGTGCACCACTACACCCGGCTAATTTTTGTATTTTCTGTCGAGATGCGGTTTTGCCATGTTGCCCAGGCTGGTATCAAACTCCTGAGTTCAAGCAATCCTCCCATCTCGGCCTCCCTAAATGCTGGCATTATAGGATTCAGCCACTACACCTGGCCTATTCATCTTTTTCTGATGTAGAACCCACTCAGTGACAGTATAAGAAAACTGTCAAGAATCAAGAAAGAGGCCAGATGCAGTGGCCATGCCTGTAATCCCAGCACTTTGGGAGCCCAAGGTGGTCACATCACTTGAGGTCAGGAGTTTGAGGCCAGCCTAACCAACATGGCAAAAACCCATCTCTACTAAAAATACAAAAATTAGCTGGGTGTGGTGGCGCACACCTGTAATCTGAGCTACTCAGGAGGCTGAGGCAGGAGAATTGCTTGAACCCGGGAGGCAGAAGTTGCAGAGAGCTGAAATCGTGCCACTGCAGCATGGACAACACAGCAACTCCGTCTCAAAATAAATAAATAAATAAATAAATAAATAAAGCCAGAATACAATACACAAGCAACCGAAATATTTCAACAGCAAAGAAACCCTCAAACAATCCAATTTAAAAATGTCAAACGACTTGAATAGGCATTTTTCTTTTCTTTTCTTTTTTTTTCTTTTTGTTGAGACGGAGTCTCGCTCTGTCGCCCAGGCTGGAGTGCAGTGGCCGGATCTCAGCTCACTGCAAGCTCCGCCTCCCGGGTTTACACCATTCTCCTGCCTCAGCCTCCCGAGTAGCTGGGACTACAGGCGCCCGCCACCTCGCACGGCTAGTTTTTTTTTGTATTTTTAGTAGAGACGGGGTTTCACCGTGTTAGCCAGGATGGTCTCGATCTCCTGACCTCGTGATCCACCCGTCTCAGCCTCCCAAAGTGCTGGGATTACAGGCTTGAGCCACTGCGCCCGGCAAATAGGCATTTTTCAAAGGACAACATACAAATGGTCAACAAATATATTAAAACACACTCATCACTATCTGGGAAATGCAAATCAAAACCACAATGAGGTATCACCTCTCCCCGTTTAGGATAATTATCATCAAAAAGACAAAAACAGATGCTGGCAAGGATGCAGAGAAAAGAGAACTCATGGTCGGGGGCGGTGGCTCACACCTGTAATCCCAGCACTTTGGGAGGCTGAGCTGGGTGGATCACGAGATCAGGAGTTCAAGACCAGCCTGACCAAATGGTGAAATTCCGTCTCTTCTAAAAATACAAAAATTAGCTGCGCGTGGTGGCACACGGCTGTAATCCCAGTTACTCAGGAGGCTGAGGCAGGAGAATCGCTTGAACCCGGGAGGCAGAGGTTGCAGTGAACCGAGAGCACGCCACTGCACTCCAGCCTGGACAACAGAGTGAGACTCCGTCTCAAAAAACAAAAGAACACACAAAAAAAACTACAAATACAACTACCATATCATCCAGCAATCCCTCTACTGGGACTTTATCCAAAGGAAAGAAAATCATCACATTGGAGACACATCGACACCCTGTTTACTGCAGCACTATTCACAATAGCCAAAATATGGAATCAACCTAGATGTCCAACAACAGATAAATGGATAAAGAAAATGTGGTTTATACACACAAAGGAATACTATTCAAAGAGCAGAATGAAATCCTATCACCTCAGGCAACATGGATGGAAATGGAGGACACTATTTAAGAGAAATAAGCCAGGAACATAAACATGCACATTCCCACTCGTATGTGGAAGCTTTAAAAAAAAAAAGCTGGGTGCGGTGGCTCACGCCTGTAATCCCAGCACTTTGGGAGATCGAGGCGAGTAGATCACCTGAGGTCGGGAGTTCAAGACCAGCCTGACCAACATGGAGAAACCACGTCTCTACTAAAAATACAAAATTAGCCGGGGTGGTGGCACAAGCCTGTAATCCCAGCTACTCGGGAGGCTGAGGCAGGAGAATCGTTTGAACCCGGGAGGCAGAGGTTGCGGTGAGCCGAGATCGTGCCATTGCACTCCAGCCTGGGCAAAAAGGGCAAAACTCCGTCTCAAAAAAAAAAAAAAAAAAAAAAAAAAAAAAAGCCTGGGAGACAGAGCAAGACTGTCCCCCACCCCACCCCCACAAAACAAAAGTTGATCTCTTAGAAGTAAAAAGTAGAACAGAGGATACTAGAGGCTGGGAAGGGTAGTGGGTAGGCAGGAACAGACAAAGATTGGTTAAAGTCTACAAAATTACAACTAGACAGGAGGAATAAGTTCTAGTGTTCTATATCACTACAGGAGAACTAAAGTTAATAATATATAATTTCAGGTTGTTGGGAGAATGGCAATTGAGACTGAATGTTCTCAATATAAAGGAATGACGAATGTTTGAGATGATGGATATGCTAATTACGCTGATCACTCTAAATTATAGGTATCATAAAAACATCACTATGTACTCCAGGAACATGGACAATTATAATTTGTCCATTTATCGCTTCTCGGCCTTTTGGCTAAGATCAAGTGTATAATTTGTCCATTTAAAAACAAAGAATTTTTTTTAAAAAAGAAACCATTTGGTTTTATGTGTGGACATAAGAGAGACAAAGTAGTACGTATACATATAAATTTATTTGTATAAAACAAAATTCAGAGAACATATACTAAATATAAAGCATGGTTATTGAAAATACATATTTATTTATTTACATCTATGAATTCTGCAGGGACACTTCTCAGTCCATAACAGCCCTATGTGTGTTACCTAACCTTTATCCCTTGTGAACATGCTGATGTTTTAGGAGGTTGGAGTTGAAGGTAAAAGATTTTCCACAGTCACTACACTCGTAAGGCCTTTCCCCACTGTGAACTCGCTGGTGATTACTGAGGTTAGAGCTCTGGCTAAAGGATTTTCCACATTCACTGCATTCATAAGGCCTTTCTCCAGTGTGAACTCTTTGGTGTTTAACGAGGCTAGAGCGGTTACTAAAGGATTTCCAACACTCACTGCACTCATAAGGCCTTTCTCCGGTGTGACTTCTCCTATGTCTAATGAGACTGGAGCTCTGGCTAAAAAATTTCCCACATTCATTGCACTCATAAGGCCTTTCTCCAGTGTGAACTCTCTGGTGTTGAAGGAGTGTAGAGCTATGGGTAAATGATTTCCCACATTCCCCACATTCATAAGGCCTTGCTCCAGTATGAACTTTCCAGTGTGCGATGAGGTAGGATTTACAGGTAAAGGATTTTCCACATTCACTACACTCATATGGCCTTTCTCCTGTGTGAACTCTCTCATGTACAATGAGGTCAAATTTCCTGCTAAATAATTTTCCACATTCATGACATTCATGAGATCTTACTCCAGTATGAACTTTCTGGTGTTGGAAGAAACGAGATCTATAAGTAAACAATTTCCCACATTCACTACACTCATAAGGCCCTTCTCCAATGTGAAGTCTCCGGTGTTTAATGAGGTGACAGCTCTGGCTAAAGGATTTCCCACATTCACTGCACATATAAGGCCTTGTACCAGTGTGAACTCTCTGGTGTGTAATAAGGCTAGAACTATGGATAAAGGATTTCCCACATTCACTGCACTCATAAGGCCTCATTCCAGTATGAATTCTCTGGTGTGTAATGAGGCTGGAGCTATGGCTAAAGGATTTCCCACATTCACTGCACTTGTAAGGCCTTTCTCCAGTATGAACTCTCTGATGTATAAGAAGGTCATACTTCCTGTTAAATAATTTTCCACATTCATCACATTGATGAGGTCTTACTCCAGTGTGAACTCTTCGGTGCGTAATAAGGCTAGAGCTTTGCCTATAGGATTTCCCACATTCCCCACATGTATAAGGCTTTTCTGAAGTGTGAACTCTCAAATGATCACTGAGGCTACAGCTTGTGCTAAAAGATTTCCCACATTCACTGCACATGTAAGATCTTTCCCTAATGAGGTCTCCCTGGTGCTGAGCACGTACATGTTTGTAGCTGAAAGCTTTCACACATTCTCCCCAGTTGTAATGATTTTTTACACTGTGAAAGGCCACTGCACTCTTGGTTCTGTTTGACTTCTTTCTGGTGTGAGTAGCCTGTTGCTGAAGAAATCTTGATCTCGCCAGGAAATCCTTCCCAACCTCTTTCCAAGTAAAGGGCTTCCCAGATACTTCAAATGTGCAGCTGTTCAAAAACATGTCTCTGCCCCCATTGCTTCTGAAGTGCTTCTGTCCAACATGCTGCTTCTGGTGCTGATGAAGGTATGCAGTAAATTGTAATTGTTTCCTACATGCCCCATCTGTATACAGTTTCTGACCATGGTGTGTTCCCTGGTGCTCAAGCAAGTGCAAAATCTCTCTCAAGACTGGGCCACATATCTCACAGGGATTGGTCTTCTGGGGAGAAGGAAGGGCCTTAGGAAGCCTAACCTGTGACACCCACTGTGAAGAAGTGCTCTGCTGATAAGGTGCCTCCTCATCCCCTGCTCCACAACCACCTGAAAGAAAGAAATGATGGTGAACAGCATGCTGACTTTAGTGGAGTGGGGGTAGCCCACAGACAAATGTGCATCCAACAAACCCGGGAACTGAGTCCATGGGGTTGTTTTCAGGACCAAGGTGTTGGGTTCAAGTTGAAGATGGGGCTGCCTAGCAGAACTGGGCCTCTAAAGATCACGGAACTGGGGAGGGCTCCTGAGTTAAAAAACACAGCCATGGGATGAGAAACATGGAGAAGCAGCAGGATACACAACTCATTCCTCTAGAGCAATTTTCAGTGAGATCTGTTCTCCTGCTAACACGTGCATTGTGTGCAGGTATGTGTCCTGGTCCAAGAAAATGTGACAACAAAATAGCAGCTGACATACGTGGACACTGGACACCTCATAACATGCGATGTAGAGGCCAACACTGAAGAGCACTGCAGATACGGCAGTGAGAAAAATGGGTGAGACATGGAGTCCAGAGATGTGGGGATTAACCCCAGGCTGCAAGTAAGAGACACAGAAACCAGGTACAGAGCTGACAAGCAGGCTAAGTGTCCAGAATGGGAAAGAAAAGGCAGTAATGAGGTTTGGCCCCAAATGTCATTAGCACCAAAATATTGATCAAACAGGATACGTTTCTGGTATGATTTGGACATAACCCTGACAGAATGTCCTCCTTTAGGCGGTTCCTAGGGCCAGGATCCCTCTGAGTTCACCTTGCTATGGGGAATCACAGCCATCCTCGGAACCATAGGGCCTGTACACCTGACCCCTACGATCAAGAACATGGAACTTGGAATATGTAAGTACCCAAGACCAGCCCAGAATGACTCTGCACATGATAGCCCACAGGAAAAAAAAGCAATACAAGGAGAAATTCAGAGGATTTTGCAAGAGACACTCATAGTCCACATAACTGCTGGCAGAGGCAGGCATGAGGAAGTGTACCCTAGAGGAAGGAAGTAGAACCTGGGTCTCCAGGAGCCTCAGATCTGGACAATGCCACCTGGTCAGGGAGACGCAAACAAGGTGAGATCCATGAGGCTGACTGACTATAAAAAGCCTGACTCTGAATCTTTCCACATGAAAGGGAAGCAGGTGTTGCCGGCTCAAGGAGAAAAGCAGGCAACATGCAACCTTAGCCCTACCAACTGCAGCACCTACCCAGGAACAGGAAGCTGTATCAAGGGTCCTTCTGTGAAGACATATCTGTCCCTGGGGAAAGGGTAAGAGCAAAGACTAGCTCGGGGCACAGAGGTGGGTGTGAGGACCTTACCCAGGGAGGTTGTAAGTGTCAAGTTCTCCAGCATCACATCATGGTACAGGCATTTCTGAGCCTCATCGAGAAGACCCCATTCCTTCCAGGAGAAGTACACAGCCACGTCCTCAAACGTCACAATGCCCTGCCAGGATGGGGACAGATGAAACCACAAACGGTTCCTCCTCTCAGGATCCATAATCCTTCCCCTCACACATTTACTCCATCCTCTTTCCAAGTTCCCCAACTCAGAGGGGAAAGCAGTCAGCTGGTGCTGTTGTCTCCTAATGGGGCTCTTGGTCACCGGTTCCAGCCATCAGTAACAAGAGGTAGGTGAACAAATGCATGTATCTAAGCTATGGGCGTGGCGTAAGGGCAACCACTCCTTCCTGACAAGCATTCCTCTGGTATGACCAAGGTCATGTAAGTCTCAACAGGGGCACTGGGGCCATCTGGTACACTCCCTCTCCAAGTGCATATCATTCATTATACTGCATATACCTCAGGTCTCCACATCCCACTGCCATATGACCGTGACCACCACTACGTTCCATACCACAGGCAAATCCTGGCCTCCCCACATGCTACCTGGGTGAAAGAGTGGATAACCTGGGCCGGGCGCGGTGGCTCATGCCTGTAATCCCAGCACTTTGGGAGGCTGAGGTGGGCAGATCACGAAGTCAGGAGATCGAGACCATCCTGGCTAACATGGTGAAATCCCATCTCTACTAAAAATACAAAAAATTAGCCAGCCAGGCGTGGTGGCACGGGGCTGTAGTACCAGTTACTCGGGAGGCAAGGCAGGAGAATCACTAGAACCCAGGAGGTGGAGGTTGCAGTGAGCCGAAATCGTGCCACTGCACTCCAGCATGGGTGACAGAGCAAGACTGAGTTCCCCCCGCCCCCCACAAAAAAAAAAAAAAAAAGAGAGAATGGATAACCAACAGCCAAATACAGACACGTGACATTGGACAAATGAGATCAACAGTTTATTTATTCATTTTTTTTTGAGACAGAGTCTCGCTCTGTCGCCCAGGCTGGAGTGCAGTGGCAAGATCTCAGCTCACTGCAAGCTCTGCCTCCCGGGTTCACACCATGGCCCTATTCAACTTCTGTGCTGCACTTACCATCCCCTTGGCAGTCACTATACACCTAAAGCTCTTTAAATCCGAGCCTCACTGGTCGCTCATCCCACACACAATGACTCTCACAAATGACCACATGACATTAATTTAATCTTCCAGCCTGAATGAAACACCCAGGCCTCCTCAAGTTATCACAAAATCCTGGATACCCACAAAGTGGTGAATAAGCACGAGTTCTGTCCTGAGTGGCCTATGAATTTGCATCCATCTCATGTCCATTCTTCTCTTGGAAGCCCTGGCCCCTGCCAAACTACACTGTCTTTTACATACCCTGCCTTCATGACCACTTACTCCATCATCATCCTCCCCATCTTGGCCCACTAACAGCTTTACAACCAAAATCTAGAGCTTGCCCCGCTTAACTGTGACCCACAGCTCACTCACCTCGGTGCACACAACAGCCACATCTGGAATATCTGCACCCTGAACTACTGTTTTTTTTTTTTTGGTTTTGTTTTGTTTTGTTTTTGAGACGGAGTCTCGCTCTGTTGCCCAGGCTGGAGTGCAATGGCGCGATTTCGGCTCACTGGAAGCTCCGCCTCCTGGGTTCACGCCATTCTCCTGTCTCAGCCTCCCTAGTAGGTGGGACTATAGGCGCCCGCCACCATGCCCGGTTAATTTTTCTATTTTTAGTAGAGACGGTGTTTCACCGTGTTAGCCAGGATGGTCTTGATCTTCTGATCCACTCGCCTCAGGCTCCCAAAGTGCTGGGATTACAGGCGTGAGCCATCGCGCCCGGTCACTACTCCCTAGATTTCAAGACCTGCGTGTTCATCTGCCCACTTAACGCCTGCATTTAGTAGGCTCTGAAAGATGTGACTCTTAGCATGACCCAAATAAACCTGATATCCCTAGTGCATATTACTCCTATTGCCAATTTGTTCATCTTAGTTGATGAAACTTCTTTCCCTACAGCTACTAATACCAAAAACCTGGGGGTCTTCTCTGAATCCTCGGTTTCACTCCCTCACCACCTACATTATGTAATTTAGTTGTCCCTTTTGAAACCGCGCATCCAGAATCTAACCACATCTCCTAAACCACGATCCTTGGCCAGTAACCCTCACTTGGACTAGTCTACTCTGATTTTCCTTCCTCCTCCCTCAACCCCACAGTTTGTGCCCCACTGTGCACACAGATGAAGCCTGTGAAGACCCTGGTAAATTACTTTTTGATTCAAACTTGCTATTGCCTCCTGAAAACACACTCAACTTCTCAGGCAGCCACTGCAGTCCTAACGCCTATCCTCCTGTTCTTTGCTTCCCACCAGAAAGCAAGGAGACTTGTGGCTTCACAAATGCTTCCAGCTCCGTGCTGCACCTAACCATTTGCACATCTTGTACCTTTCTGGAAAAACCTTCCACACCTGTTCATATTGGCTGCCAGAAATTGGAACAATTCTATATACACACTCACATGGACATAGAACCCTGGGCTTGGGGTTCACCCAATGTCTTCAGAACTAAGGGCTGGGGGAATGGCACTCCGCAACCCAGACAACCTGTGGATGGGAGTTAAGGCTAGTGAGAGACTGGGAAACCCTCCCCTTCCTGACGTACGTTTCCTAACCCCCTCTACAGCCAACGGAAACGTGGGAAGAGCCAGGCCTCAGAGGGCATCCATGGCGGTATTAATCGGGCTCAGGCCTCCCTGAAGCCCCATGCCTGGCCTCGGAGCCGGGTGCCCTCGCACTGGCTGTGTCACCTCTGTGCCCCAGGGCTCGGTGGCGCCTCTCATCAGGGGCACCTTGCAGTCGCGCCCTCCCTTTCCTAGGTGTTGGAAACGGGCGCCCCTCCGACGAGCCCCCATGTCCTGTCCTGGGCTGCAGGGCCGCGACCAGGCGCCCTCGGGGTGCTACGACTCGCGTGGGGAGGGCGGGGAAGGTCCGGAGGACGCGGCACATACCTGGGCCGGGGCCGTCAGCTCGGCCGCCGCCATCGGACTCTGTGGGCGGAGCGGGACAGGAGAGGAAGTCGTTATTCCGGGCCGGGCCGGGGTACCCCGGGTGCCGCCGAACCTCAGCTTCGCCTCTGTGCAGCGGGGAAGACTCCTTTTGCGCCTTCTCAGTCAGTCACGGATGATGCTGACTATCGCGCCGCTGCTTTCTACCAAGGAAAGAGTCCAGACAAATGCCAAAACGACCGCCACCGGGAGGACGACGGAAGTCCCGCCGCGACCGCGCGAGCGCGTACGGAAACGCCACCTTTCGGAGACCTCATTGGCTGAAGGTCGCCGTCGCCCAACGCAGGCCATTCTGGGTAATGTTGTAGGCACTGCGGAAGAGTGAGGGTCGCCTCCACCTCCTTCCGGAAGTAAAGGCCAAACCTCTGTAGGGGGCGCTGGGAAATGCACACTCCAGGTTGGGGCGGAGGCGGGGCCTCGTTGTTTCTTAAAGGAGACGTACCCAGGTTTCTACCGATTGCTGTCTGAGAGTGTTTATTTGTTTGAAGACGTGTCATTTCCTGTGTTCCCAGAGGCACATACCCAAATGCACATATTATTACATGCAGTCAATCAGTCACAAAATATATCCATTGGAAGAGAAAGCAAATAAAAATGACTATGTTGCGGCTGGGCGCGGTGGCTCGAGCCTGTAATCCCAGCACTTTGGGAGGCCGAGGCGGGCGGATCACGAGGTCAGGAGATCGAGACCATCCTGGCTAACACAGCGAAATGCCGTCTCTAAAATACAAAAAATACCCCCCCCCCCAAAAAAATTAGCTGGGTGAGGTGGCGGGCGCCTGTAGTCCCAGCTACTCCGGAGGCTGAGGCAGGAGAATGGTGTGAACCTGGGAGGGGGAGCTTGCAGTAAGCTGAGACCACGCCACTGCACTCCAGCCTGGGGGACAGAGCGAGACTCTGTCTCAAAAAAAAAAAAAAAAAAAGATAATGTTGTAATTCAAACGCATGCACTCAAGCCCTGGAGTCAGTTTTCTCAGTCTCTGTATGTTTGATTAGGGACAAGAAAAAAAACACACCACATAGGTTCATGACAAAGAGGATGAAGGTGGGATACGGAAGCACCCTATAGCAACAGGACATAAGTAGATCCCTGTCTCCGGGCCCCACAGAAAATAACTCTCATGCGTGTATAGTTAAACATTGTGTCCAGTTTACTAAGCAACACTTGTATGCATCTAATCTCACTTTCTCTATGTCTTTTTATTCACTTCCTTTTAATAATTTGACATCAAGCTCAGAAAGAGAACAACAAAAGGAATGCTATTTTGAAAAGGCAGGATGGCTAGCCAGAGCACTCACAGGTGGAACAAAGGGTGCTCTGAATCCCAAATGTAGGGAGTATCTTAAATTCAACATCTCTTCTCATCCCTGAAATGATTATCTTTGCCCCCATTAGTTTCGCTCTTGTTGCCCAGACTGGAGTGCAATGGTGCGATCTTGGCTCACCGCAACCTCTGTCTCCCGCGTTCAAGCGATTCTCCTGCCTCAGCTTCCCAAGAAGCTGGGATTACAGGCGCCCGCCATCGTGCCCGGCTAATTTTTTTTTTTTTTTTTTTTTTTTGTATTTGTATTTTTAGTAGAGACGAAGTTTCGCCATATTGGCCAGGCTGGTCTCGAACTCCTGATCTCAGGTGATCCACCCGCCTCGGCCTCCCAAAGTGCTGGGATTACAGGCATGAGCCACTGCGCCCGGCACTTTGCCCCCATTATTATAGGGCTGTTATGCTTAAAAAATTGATATGATCTCAGGAAAAGAATTGTAAAATACAAATTACAGAAAGCTAGTAATAATGGGTGTCGATTCGCCAGCCAGAAACCTCTGTGGTCGCGCCTCTGCCTGAGTTTTGCTCACATCCGCTGGGCTCGTTCCACACACTCGGCCCAGTAGGCAGCACCTGGATCCCACAGCTACCAAGGGTGAGCCACGCGCGGAGCCGCAAGGGGTGTGTGAACGAGCAAGTGAAGGGTTCGGCCATTGCACACAGCCAGGCACGCTGGCTGCTGCGGTGGGGCGGGCAGCTCCAGGCGCTGGCACAGGCGCCGGCTCCTTGCAAGGCTGCGGCTGGACCACACAAACTACAGGCGGCTTCTGCTGCAGGCACCAGCATCTAGACGAGAGAAAAGTGGTGGCGCTGGAAAGCTCGGAGACACCATGAACAGTACAGCCCCAAAGAGGGTGTTGCAGCGTGTCACAGCCCTGGCTCCGGAGTCTTCAGTCAGGGCTCCCGGAAGAGCCACAGCTCTTCTCTTCTTCCCGTCGCTTTCGGCCTGGCAAGCGGGGAGGTGTGTTTTGGGAGGGGTGTGTTTTCAGCTTGTTTGTGATATATCTCTTTCAGTCCCGCCGCCCTGCTCTGGCTCGCTGCTGCTTCCAGTCGTCCGGGGCAGCCACCCAGTGCTGGCTGAGGGCAGGAGGGCTACAGTGTTACAGCTCTGGCTCTGGGAATCCCAAAGTCTGGGCCCCCAGAAGAGTCGCCATTTTTCTTTCTTTTTTTTTTTTTTGAGACGGAGTCTCGCTCTGTCGCCCAGGCTGGAGTGCAGTGGCCGGATCTCAGCTCACTGCAAGCTCCGCCTCCCGGGTCCACGCCATTCTCCTGCCTCAGCCTCCGGAGTAGCTGGGACTACAGGCGCCGCCATCTCGCCCGACTAATTTTTTGTATTTTTTTAAGTGGAGACGGGGTTTCACTGTGTTAGCCAGGATGGTCTCGACCTCCTGACCTTGTGATCCGCCCGCCTCGGCCTCCCAAAGTGGTGGGATTACAGGCTTGAGCCACCGCGCCCGGCCGCCATTTTTCACTCATGCAGCCCAGGAACATGGCTACTCAGCCAGGAATGTGTTACAGCCCCTTTCTCTCCTGCTGTTCGTTGGGTCCTAAGTTCTCGTCCCCCAAGTTCTTATCCCACGTCCAGAAAGAATGAGGTTATGCAGACAACTGGATGGTGAGCAAGGCAGAGAAGGGCTTTACTGGACGACCCAACAGCCCTCAGTGGAGAGGAAACCTGAAGTGAGTAGCTCGCACCTGCATACAAAGAGTCTCCAATGTCTTGAGTCTGGCTGAGTCTAGGGTTTTTAATGGGCTCAGAATGGAGACGCTGTGTGCTGATTGGCCCATGGGTGGGAGGAAGTGCATGCTGATTGGCCCATGGTCAGCCATGGGCAGGCCTGGGAAAAGCACCATCCCATTGGCCGAAAGGCATCAAGGAACTTCTCTCTCTGGATCACAGACTCCACCTGGACCTGGCAGCATGGCTTCCAGGCTTCAGACCATCTGTGGCTTGAAGGTGGGGTTTCACAGAAAACCCACCCCTTGCCACCTAGGAACCTGTCTGCCTCTCATGGCCATCAACATGCTGTCCATGACGCCCAGGCTGTCCATGCTGAAGGCCGCCTGCAGGCCCGCCCCGAGCCACCCTCAGTGCCCCCGGCCTCCTTCCCCTGTCCTTGGTGCACAAAGTTTCAGCCTCAGAAGCAGTTTCTGGAGCAGGTCGAAGTGGTGGGGGCTGGCATGTCATCACTGCCCCGAGTGCACACACATTTGGCTGGGTCGTGATAGCTCCCAGGCTTGGCTATCTTGACACGTCCACAACTTTGCTCTGCCATGGAGCAGGTGCTGAGAGTGGGGAGAGGCCAGGGAGTAGGAGCGGGCACTTTTGGGCCTGTGGAGAAAGGGTGCGTCCCAGGTCCCCAAGAGTGCAGGGACGCCCTGTCTGGAGCCGCGACTAGGTGGCTGCAGCTGCGCCTGGAAGCACAGGGCTCCCGTCCTGACAACTCAGTACGGCTTGGGGCTGGGATCCCACTGGGATCACCCGTTTCCAGCCCCCATGGGCTCCACGGACCATGCAGTTCTGGCTGTGCCTCCCCATTTGCAGCTGGCATCATCACAGCGGCCCCTCCAGATCAGCCACTGCTGCCATTATGATGACTATGTGGTCATTCAAAAATGGTGGCAGAATCGTGTTTGGGAAGTATCAGCTGGTGAAAAAAGTGAAGGTCTCACAGAACTCTTTTGGTTTGGTTTGGTTTGGTTTTTTTTCTTTTTCTTTTCTTTTTTTTTTTTTTTGAGACGGAGTTTTGCTGAAAACGGACTTTTGGAGTCCAAGGATGTGAACTTGGACTGGGAGGTGTGCAGGAGGGGTGCTGAGTACTAGGTCTGCATGTCTTGTTCTGGTGGCTGTCTCAAGTCATGGTCCACCTGGAGTGTGGGCTAGCCGCATTTCAATAATGGCCCAGTGGTTGACTAACTGCCTTGAAGTAATCTCTGAAATTTCACAGATAGGTCCATATGCCTACCAAGTCTGTCTCAAGATTATCCCCAGGAACTTCTGAGTAAGCACATAATTAGATACTAGCATACAATTGACAAATGTGCATGGTCTAAGGGAGTGTATGGTGAGAAGTGGTGGACATGGTGTTTCAAAGAAAGTACATTTCAAGGCTGTATTTTAAGACTAAGAAGAAGAAAAGATTCTGCGGTAAGGTTCAAGGTTATATCGCAAGACTAGGGAAAAATGAGAAAAAGGAAAAAAACTTTCAAAGTGCATTTTCAGGCTAGACTGTTCAGTTACAAAACTAGTTTTAGAGTTGCAGTGTGTCGTTTCAGTAGCCATGAAATAAAACTTGTTTCAGGTTATGGCAGGGAGTTTCAGCAGCCAGGCTTCCAGAGAATTACATTTTTGGATCAGTGTTACGTGCCCTGAGTGCTTTTCTTCCCACAGCTCTTTCAACTCTGTTTTAGGTGGGTACGACAAGAAGGACCCAATTCATATGGTCAACTTTCACACAATTAACAGGGATCCCTTCTAAATCTGCTAAATCTGCAGGATTTTTGAGCTGCGACTGGGGGAAAAACCCCACCAACTCTCAACTCAACGCATGTTTGTTTTCCTAATACAAAATAAAATGTTGCTTTCTATTATTTATGCACTATCATAAAGTGGGATGTGAAAAATCTTTGTCAGAGACATGGAGGGCATTTCAATGTGTATTAAAAAGCAAAGAAGCCATTCTGAAAAGGCTACACAGTGTGATTCCACCTCTATGACTTCCTTTTCTTTTCTTTTCTTTTGAGACAAGGTCTCACTCTCACTCAGGCTGGAGTGCAGTGGTGCAGTCACGGCTCAGTACAACCTCAACCACCTGAGCTCAAGCAATCCTTCCATCTCCGCCTCCAGAGTAGCTGGGACTACAGGTGCACACTATACCTGGCTAAGTTTTGTATTTTTTTGTAGAGATGGGGGTCTCACTATGTTGCCCAGGCTGGTCTCAAACTCCTGAGTTCAAGTGATTGCCTGCTTCAGCCTCCCAAAGTGCTGGGATTACAGGTGTGACCCACTGCACCTGGCCATTTCCCTTATTTATATTTACAGCTCACACTTCCCCAGACGGGATCCATTTGCTGTGTCAGCCTGTCCAGCTGGTTGTGTAATCAGCCTTTCAGACTAGACTTGTCCAAAGGTTATCCCAAAGCCCCTGCTCCCAGATCTGCAGCCCCAGAGTCACCCCCTCAGCAGTGGCAGCTCAGACCTTCTGGCTCCTCAGTAGACAACCCAATAATCATGCTTCACTCCTTTCCTGCATGCCCACGTGGAGCCTGTGAGCAAGTTGTGTTCTGCTTTCCAGGGACAAGAATCTAATATTTTTCCGCATTGCATGTGTTAACAACATTGATCCAGCTAGAGTCTTTTTTGACTCACGGAGGCCTCATGTGCAATCTTTCAGCAAAGCTTGACCTAGACTCAAAATTCAACCAGAATGAAATTTGTTGTCATCAATACATACGTGAAAGCCATGGACCACGCTACCATCATCTCACACCTGCTTTCTTACAATTGTCTCTAAATGGTCTTCCTCTTCCATTCCTCACTCACCATTGTCTGTTCTCCAAGCACAAGCCAGAAGGACGTGTTTCAATCCCCAGTCCAATCTGGTCACTTCCCTTTCCAAACTCTCCAGTGCCTTCCCCTCCCTCAGTTAAGCCTTTAGCTCTCACAGTGGCTTCCATGACCCTACAAGGCTTTGTCTGGACCCAACACTCAATTTTTGTTCTCCTAGAAGTTCATACCCATCTCACCACTTGAGCCACAATGGCACCATAATGTTTCCATTATATCTTGAATAGGGGCTGGGTAAAATGAGACTGAGACCTGCTGGGCTGTGTTCCCAGGAGGTTAGGCATTCCATGTCGCCAGAAGTTGTTAAGGGAACAGGTTAATCATGTTTTCCAGACAGACTCAGGACTTAACCAACCCAGAAATTAATGGACCCAGGAAATGTCCTATTGTCTCAATACCTTAAGAACAAAAGCATTCTTACTTTAACAATAAGTTTCGGCCAGGCGCGGTGGCTCAAGCCCGTAATCCCAGCACTTTGGGAGGCTGAGATGGGCGGATCACGAGGTCAGGAGATCGAGACCATCCTGGCTAACACGGTGAAACCCCGTCTCTACTAAAAATACAAATAACTAGCCGGGTGAGGTGGCGGGCGCCTGTAGTCCCAGCTACTCGGAGGCTGAGGCAGGAGAATGGCGTAAACCCAGGAGGCGGGGCTTGCAGTGAGCTGAGATCCAGCCACTGCACTCCAGCCCGGGCGACAGAGCAAGACTCCGTCTCAAAAAAAAAAAAAAAGTTTCACTTTAGGCTGGACGCGGTGTCTCACGCCTGTAATCGCAGCACTTTGGGAGGCCAAGGCAGGCAGATCACGAGGTCAACACATCAAGACCATCCTGGCCAACGTGGTGAAACCCCATCTCTACTAAAAATACAAAAAATTAGTTGGGCGTGGTGGCGCATGCCCATAGTCCCAGCTACTCAGGAGGCTGAGCCAACAGGATCGCTTGAACCCAGGAGGTGGAGGTTGCAGTGAGCTGAGATCGCATCACTGCACTCCAGCCTGGTGACAGAGCAAGACTCCATCTCAAAAAAAGAAAAAAAAGAAGTAAATAAGTTTCATTTTAATGTTAATAATAGAGATTGTTGTGGAAGACAGTAGTTACACAACGATTAACAATCCTTTGTCAGGAACTCTTGTGGTAGAGCACACCTCCCGTATGATTTTTTGCTTTGTTATCTTATATATAAACAAGCACTGCACGTAAGGTGGGCATGTTCCTCCTCTTACTTCTGGGAATGCCCTGCTCTGTCTATGAAGTAGCCATCCTTTGATTCCTTTACTTTCTCAATAAATTTACTTTCACGTTACTCTGTGGACTTGCTCTGCATTATTTCTTTTTTTTTTTTTTTGAGACGGAGTCTCGCTCTGTCGCCCAGGCTGGGGTGCAGTGGCTGGATCTCAGCTCACTGCAAGCTCTGCCTCCCGGGTTCACGCCATTCTCCTGCCTCAGCCTCCCAAGTAGCTGGGACTATAGGCGCCCACCACCTTGCCCGGCTAGTTTTTTGTATTTTTTAGTAGAGACGGGGTTTCACCGTGTTAGCCAGGATGGTCTCGATCTCCTGACCTCGTGGTCCGCCCATCTCGGCCTCCCAAAGTGCTGGGAATACAGGCTTGAGCCACCGCGCCCGGCCTCTGCATTATTTCTTGAATGAGATCCAAGAACCCTCTCTCGGGGCCTAGATCAGGACCCTTTTCCAGTAACAACTTCAGATCTCTCTGCCCCAACTGTTTTCCTCTCAAATAGCCGCATGGAGTGTTTGCTGCCTGCTCCTTTCAAGTCACTGGCTAAATGTCACTTTACTATAGCCCTTTCAGATTCCCCTGTATTAGTCCGTCCTCACTCTGCTAATACATACCCAAGACTGCGGTAATTTATAAAGGAAAGAGGTTTAATTGGAAGGTGGAAACAACACAAATTTCCATTAACCAATAAGTCGATAAGCAAAATGTGGTCTATCTGTACAATTAAATATTTTTCAGCAACAGAAAAGAATGAAGTCACTCTGAAAGGCTGAGGTGGGAGGATCACGAGGTCAAGGGATTAAGGCCATCCTGGACAACATGGTCAAACTCCGTCTCTACCAAAAATACAAAAATTAGCCAGGCATGGTGGCGGGCGCCTGTCATCCCAGCTACTCACAAGACTGAGGCAGGAGAATGGCTTGAACCCAGGAGGCGGAGGTTGCAGTGAGCCGAGATCGCACCACTGCACTCCAGTCAGGGCGACAGAGCAAGACTCCGTCTCAAAATAAAAAAAAGAACATTAGTGTGCAGGTTTTTGTGTGTACATGTGTTTTCAATTCTCTTGCATGTATACCTAGGAGTGGAATTGCTGGGTCGTAAGTAACTCTGTGTTGAACTTTCTGAGGAATCGTCAGATTGTTTTCCAAAGCAGTTGCACCATTTCACTCAATCTTCCCTCTTTGCATTCCCACAGCCCTTGGTGTCCACTTGCTACCTCTGGCTGTGTTTCTTAGCTCCTTGCCTGTGGGCCTGTTTCCCTTGAGAGAGCTGGAACCTGACAGCGATGAGTGTATATTTCCTTTTTTTGTGGAGATGGGGCCTCACTATGTTGTCCAGGCTGCTCTTGAACTCCTGGACTCAGGCAATCTGCCTGCCTCATGCTCCCGAAGTGTTGGGATTACAGGCATGAGCCCTCATGACTGGCCTGGATGAGTATGTTTTATTTACTTATTTATTTAATTAAATTAAATTAATTAATTAATTAATTTTTGAGACAGGATCTTGCTCTGTCAACCAGCCTGGAGTGCAGGGGTGCAATCTCAGCTCACTACAACCTCCGCCTCCCGGGTTCAAGCGATCCTCCTGCCTCAGCCTCCTGTATAGCTGGGATTACAGGCGCGCACCACCAGGCCCGACTAATGACTGTGTTTTAATCCGGTGTCATATTTATTTTGACATCCTCAGTTTCCTCATGTGTACAAAGGAGACAAGGTATGGAACTGACAGGTAATCTCACCAGGAAAGTTTGGCTTCATGAAAGCTATTCCCTGGCAAAGTCTGGGAGATGGCCCCCCAAAACTACTTGTGCAGTATTTCTGGTCAGGAGCAAGAAAAGAAAATCCTGATAAGTTCTCTTCACCCTTAACAAAGTTAGATTCTTTTCTATTTTCCAATTAAGTTATAATTATTCATGAACTATGAGAGCCAATAAGCAAGAGTTGCTATATCATGTGGCTTTATTTTCTGGGATACACGTTTGGCGTTTCTTTCTTTGATGTCCTCTTCCACAAGGTTCTCTGGGAACAAGCCACGCCCACGGGCTCAGTCTCCCAGCACCCCCATAGTCTCTCCTCTGCCTCAGCCGGCACCTCTGTCATCTGTGTTCACAAATCTTCCATTTTTCCATTATGTGACGCATTCTTTGTTTCTTTTTGTGTTACTGAGTTTTTCTCTTCCCTCAGTTTCTTCTTCTTAATATTTTTCCTTCTTTTTGATCTAATAACTAAAATGTAGAAACGATGTTATCCATATAGTAAAAAGTGAGGATTAAAATTGGAGACAAAAGAGTTGAGGGAAAAAGCCTGGAAAAATGGAGGTACCAACAGTGGAATTTTCAGAGGATTCATAATGAATGTTATTTGTCTGACAAGGATAGTGAAAATTAAATTCTAAAATTATTTTCCCATATTTTGTATTCAAGTTGTATACATGCCCAGTAAAAGAAGAAGAAGAATGTAGAAAAGTTATAATCCAGTGTGGTAAAGAGACATTGGGAAAGTGTTCTCTACAGGTTATGACAAAGCCCTCTGCCTCAGTGAGCATCAGTGATCTCTCCTGCTCTGGTCGTTCTGCCTCTTTCTGGCTATGTCTGGAGTTTTTAGAGAGTAAGTCCATGTGAGGAATGGTTAGTACGGCTGAATCACACACTGCACTCTCTATAGGTTTCTCTCTAGAAGTTTTTAAACAGATACCCACGAATCTCAGAACTTCTAGGCTGGGCTCAGTGGCTCAGACCTATAATCCCAGCAGTTTGGGAGGCCAAGACAGGAAGATCTCTTGAGCCCAGGAGTTTGTGACCAACCTGGGCAACATGGCGAAAACTGTCTCTACTAAAAATACAAAAACTAGCCCAGTGTGGTGGCTCATGCCTGTAATCCCAGGACTTTGGGAGGCTGAGGAGGGCGGATCACTTGAGGTCAAGAGTTCGAGACCAGCCTGGCCAACATGGTGAGGCCTTGTCTTTACTAAAAATACAAAAATGAGCCAGGCACGGTGGCACGCGCCTGTAATCCCAGCTACTCAGGAGGCTAAGGCATGATAATCACTTGAACCCAGGAGGCGGAGGTTGCAGTGAACCAAGATCGCACCACTGCACTCCAGCCTGGGCAACAGAGCGAGACTCCGTCTCAAAACAAAAACAAAAACAAAAAAGAGTTGGGCATAGTGACTTGCACCTGTAGTCCCAGCCACTCAGGAGGGTGAGGTGGGAGGATTAACTGAGCCCAAAAGGTTGAGGCTGCAGTGAGCTGCCATCACACCACTGCACTCCAGCCTCCAGGGTGACAGAGTGAGACTCTATCGCAAAAAAAAGAAAAAAGGCCAGGCGCGGTGGCTCAAGCCTGTAATCCCAGCACTTTGGGAGGCCGAGACGGGCGGATCACGAGGTCAGGAGATCGAGACCATCCTGGCTAACATGGTGAAACCCCGTCTCTACTAAAAATACAAAAAAACTAGCCGGGCGAGGTGGCGGACGCCTGTAGTCCCAGCTACTCAGGAGGCTGAGGCAGGAGAATGGTGTAAACCCGGGAGGCGGAGCTTGCAGTGAGCTGAGATCCGGCCACTGCACTCCAGTCCGGGCGACAGAGCGAGACTCCGCCTCAAAAAAAAAAAAAAAAGAAAAAAGAAAAAAGAAAAAAGAAAAAAAAAAGAGCCGGAGTGGTGGCTCACGCCAATACTCCTAGCACTTTGGGAGGCCAAGGCAGGTGGATGACTTGAGTTCAGGAGTTCGAGACCAGCCTGGCTAACTGGTGAAATTCCATCTCTACTAAAAGTACAAAAATTAGCCAGGTGTCATGGTGCACGCCTGTAATCCCAGCTACTCTGGAGGCTGAGGCAGGATAATTGCTTGAACCCAGGAGGCAAAGGTTGCAGTGAGGCAAGATTTTGCCACTGCACTCCATTTTTTGAGACGCCTCTGTCTCAAAAAATAAATAAATAAATAAATAAATAAATAAATAAATAAATAAATAAAATTCTATAGCTGGGGTGCATTGGCTCACTCCTGTAATCTCAGCACTTTGGGAGGCTGAGGCAGGTGGATCACGAGGTCAGAAGATCAAGACCATCCTGGCTAACACGGTGAAACCCCGTCTCTACTAAAAATGTAATGGACCTGGTGGCGGGCACCTGTAGTCCCAGCTGCTAGGGAGGCTGAGGCAGGAGAATGGCGTGAACCCAGGAGGCGGAGCTTGCAGTGAGCCAAGATCGCCCCACTGCACTCCAGCCTGGGCGACAGAGCGAGACTCCGTCTCAAAAAAAGAAAAAAGAAAGAAACAAAGAAAAGAAAACCAAGCCACCGCTGCCAGCTTGGCCTTCCTGCAAGTGGCTCTGACAGGTCACGTTACCTGAGTGGATGAACTTCTCCAGCTCCTTTTCATTCTCTGGAAGTAGGTGCGTGGCCTCATCTTCGTCCTCTGAGCCCTCTTCTTGGTCTCCTAATGATGGTATCCTGATATTCTTATAAAGCGACTCGAGCTGTTGTCTTTCCTCAGCCTGTGCCAGTCGACTGGAGAATGATATAAATAAATTTAGAAGCACAGTTTTCATGGTGAATAATACATTTCTCAGTCATGCCACTTTTTGACTGGAAAGGAGTTGCTTTTGGGGAGGGTGCAGAAGTAAGACTTTGAAACCAGAGTAATCATGGTCAGATCTCAAATGTCTACATGGTCAGGTCATTTCCTGGAGTAAGGAGTAACTCTTATCCCAAAGTATGGATCAAAGCCAGGACTAGACGTGAGCAAGGCACTCACATCGGGTTCCAAACTTAAGCTGTTGACAAAAAACTCCATAATCAGACAAATCATCTTTCTCTTTTTCTTTCTCTTTCTTTCTTCCTCTTTTTCTTTTCTTTCTTTTCTCTTTCTTTCTTGTTCCTCTTTCTGTCCTTCCTCCCTCCCTTCCTTCTTTTTTCTCTTTTTTTTCTTTCCTTTTTCCCCCTTTTTTTTTTTTCTCTCTCTCTCTCTCTTTCTTTCTTTGGAACAAGGTCTCATTCTGTCGCCCAGCCTAGAAGTGAACTGATGCAATCACGGTTCACTGCAGCCCCGAACTCCTGGGTTCGGTCTTCCCTGCTCAGCCTCCTGAATAGCTGGGACCACAGGCTCATTGGCACCATGCCCGGCTAATTATTTTTGTATTTTTCTGTAGAAATGGGGTCTTGCTATGTTGCCCAGGATGGTCTCAAACTCCTAGGCTCAAGCTACCTTTCCTCCTTGGCCTCCCAAAGCACTAGAATTACAGGTGTGAGCCACTGTGCCCGGCCACAGTCATATTTCAGTGTAATATTTTACAAAATAAAAATTAATGCCAAGAAATCCGTGATGAACAAAATGGGACAGAAAGGGTGTTACTGATGTTTCTACCTCACTGTAGGTCCAATCCTGGAAGTGGATCATTGAACAGCTATTTCTGTTTGGTGTGGAAATGGATGACAGTGTTTTCTTAACATGCTTACCTTCCCAGTACTGTGTGAATTATGTAATAAAAAAATACTTTTAGGGGCCAGGCGCAGTGGCTCACTCCTGTAATCCCAGCACTTTGGTAGGCTGAGGCGGGCAGATCACCTGAGGTCAGGAGTTCGAGGCAAGCCTGACCAACATGGAGAAACCCCGTCTGTACTAAAAAAATACAAAATTAGCAGGGCGTGGTGGCGCATGCCTGTAATCCCAGCTACTTGGGAGACTGAGGCAGGAGAATCACTTGAACCCAGGAGGCAGAGGTTGCAGTGAGCCGAGATCGCGCCCGCCATCGCACTCCAGCCTGGGCATCAAGAGTGAAACTCCGTCTCAAAAAAATAAAAAATAAAAAACTTTTAGGGTTAGCTTGTTTTTTGTTTTTCTTGCTGAGAGCCAAATCCCAGCAGAGGGTTGGCTCCTTTGGGTGCCAGGGGCAGTGGTGGGGAAGGGTGTGGGCACTCTAGAAGCTGTGAGGCAGCAGAGCTGGCTACAAACATCACCAAAGATCGTCAAAAGGCTGGGGCAGGAGCAAGAATTGAGTGACGAGAGGGAGGTGCTAACCTCAGTGTGAAATGTAAGGAGGTGACCCAAACACTGAAAAATGAAGATGAGTATTTTTTTTTTTGAGATGGAGTTTCGCTTTGCTGTCCAGGCTGGAGTGCAATGGCGCGATCTCGGCTCACCACAACCTGTGCCCCCCAGGTTCAAGCAATTCTCCTGCCTCAGCCTCCCGAGTAGCTGGGATTACAGGCATGCACCACTACGCGCGGCTAATTTTTTTGTATTTTTAGTACAGATGGGGTTTCTCCATGCTGATCAGGCTGGTCTTGAACTCCCAACCTCAGGTGATCCACCCACTTTGGCCTCCCAAAATGCTGGGATTACAGGCGTGAGCCACCACTCCCAGCCCTTAACTCAATAATTTTAAAAATTGAAATGAAGCAATAAATAAATAAATAAATAAAATCCAGGCTATACCAAATGTCAAAACTGTAAACAGAGATAGGATCCAACAGTGCTGTGCTGAACAACAGGGGAGCTTCAGTCAAAAGGAAAGGTGTGAGTCCCTATATATATGTTTTAATGTATTTTTAAATGCTTATTCTTTTCCAAAACACTTCAGAAGTTCAGATTTTTTTTTTTTTTTTTTTTTTTTTTTTTTTGAGACGGAGTCTCGCTCTGCCGCCCAGGCTGGAGTGCAGTGTCGCCATCTCGGCTCACTGCAAGCTCCGCCTCCCGGGTTCCCGCCATTTTCCCGCCTCAGCCTCCCAGTAGCTGGGACTACAGGCGCCCACCACCTCGCCCGGCTAGTTTTTTGTATTTTTAGTAGAGACGGGGTTTCACCGTGTTAGCCAGGATGGTCTCGATCTCCTGACCTCGTGATCCACCCACCTCGGCCTCCCAAAGTGCTGGGATTACAGGCTTGAGCCACCGCGCCCGGCCAGAATATTTTTAATAATTGAAAACTGGTGTATGAAAAGTCACAACGTTAAGTTTAAATATTTTATCTAGGCCAGACATGGTGGCTCACGCCTGTAATCCCAGCACTTTGGGAGGCCAAGGTGGGCAGATCACGAGGTCAGAAGATTGAGACCATCCTGGGTAACACAGTGAAACCCCGTCTCTACTAAAACTACAAAAATGGGACGGGCGCGGTGGCTCAAGCCTGTAATCCCAGCACTTTGGGAGGCCGAGGTGGGTGGATCACGAGGTCAGGAGATCGAGACCATCCTGGCTAACACAGTGAAACCCCGTCTCTACTAAAAAATACAAAAAAAACTAGCCGGGCGAGGTGGCGGGCGCCTGTAGTCCCAGCTACTCGGGAGGCTGAGGCAGGAGAATGGCGGGAACCCGGGAGGCGGAGCTTGCAGTGAGCTGAGATCCGGCCACTGCACTCCAGCCTGGGAGACAGAGCCAGACTCCGTCTCAAAAAAAAAAAAAAACAAAAACAATTAGCCAGGTGTGGTGGCGGCGCCTGTAGTGCCAGCTCCTCGGGAGGCTGAGGCAGGAGAATGGTGTGAACCTGGAAGGCGGAGCTTGCAGTGAGCAGAGATCGCGCCACTGCACTCCAGCCTGGGCGACAGAGCAAGACTCCATCTCCAAAAAAAAATAAAAATTATTTAAAAAACCGTTTATACCCCAAACAAAATTAATTGTAATTTTACTTTCCTGGTTTAAATAAAAGCAAACTTACCAATAGTATTTTCAAAATCTAATTCTGGAAAAAATGAACCATTAAAAATTACATAAAACTTGTATTTTTGAATAGGTGGTTTTGTTTTTTTGTGTTTGTTTGTTTGGGTTTTGGCCTCAGGCTCCCCTCTAGCTTAGTGCTAATACAAATGTGAAAACAATAAGAATTGACTAGCTCAACAACTCAATTCAACACTGAGTGTCCAGGAGATATGTTTTACCGAGTTGCATTAGAAAACTTTATATTTATTAATAGTGTTGTCTATAATAATGAAATATACGGAAGCTACAGTTACATAATTTTTTTTTTTTTTTTTTTTTTTTTTTTTTTTTTTTTGAGACACGGTCTCACTCTGTCGCCCAGGCTGGAGTGCAGTGGTGCAACCTCAGCTCACTGCAACCTCCACCTCTGGGGCTCAAAGCATGCTCCCACCTCAGCCTCTAGAGTAGCTGGGACTACAGGTGTGTGCCACCACACCTGGCTAATTTTTGTATTTTTTGTATAGCTGGGGTTTCACCATGTTGCCCAGGCTGGTCTCAAACACTTGAGTTTAAGGGATCCACCTGCCTCGGCCTCCCAAAGTGTTGGGATCACAGGTGTTAGCTACTGCCCCCAGCCTATACGGTTACATAAATTAAGTGGATGTAGTGGAGATAACCCACAACCAAGCACGCAGGTTACACTCTCATTAGCAACATTTTTCCTCTTTTGCCTTTAATGTCACTTTGCCTTCATGTGACCTACTCCAAGGTGGTCTCAACATAGCTGCCTCAAAAAATATCCCACACATGGCAATATATCCTGTTTTCATACTTAATTCTAATGAAGCAAGTAATTTTGTACTTCTCAAGCTGTTTCTGGTGCGATAACAACGGAATCCTAGCACAGAATCATAGAGTAGGAGTCAGAGCCTGTTGGTTTGGTCAGAACCACATGAGGTCACAGTGTGTCTCACCTTTTTCTACCGTGAATTTCAAAACGATTACATCACTCAAAAGAGCTTGACCCCAAGCTTTATTTGCAAAGACAGTGACGTATCTTCCCCCAAAGATGCTATCACCCCAGACTGCACTGACACCTTTCTAGTGAAAGGGAGCGTGGTCGCTCTTTTCTGCTGTGCACTATTGAGATTCCTTCCAAAGTAACAAGTTCATTTTTTATTTATTTATTTATTTATTTATTTATTTATTATTTGAGACAGAGTTTTGCTCTTGTTGCCCAGGCTGGAGTACAATGGCGTTATCTCTGCCCACTGCAACCTCCGCCTCTCATGTTCAAGCGATTCTCTTGCCCCAGCCTCCCGAGTAACTGGGATTACAGGTGCCTGCCACCATGCCCAGATAATTTTTGTATTTTTAGTAGAGACGGCATTTCACTATGTTGGCCAGGCTGGTCTCGAACTCCTAACCTCAGGTGATCTGCCCGCCTCAGTCTCCCAGAGTGCTGGGATTACAGGCATGAGCCACCACACCCGGCCTCAAGTTCATTTTAAAACACCAAATGCTGGGGTCTGGGAATGGTGGCTCACACTTTTAATCCCAGCACTTTGGGAGGCCCAGGCGGGCGGATCACCTGAGGTCGGGAGTTTGAGACCAGCCTGACCAACATGGAGAAAGCCCATCTCTACAAAAAATGCAAAATTAGCCGGGTATGGTGGCGCATGCCTGTAGTAATCCCAGCTACTTGGGAGGCTGAGGCAGGAGAATTGCTTGAACCCAGGAGGCAGAGGTTGCAGTGAACCGAGATCCGTACCACTGCACTCTAGCCTGGGCAACAAGAGCAAAACTCCGTCCCCACCCAAAAAAAAAAAAGTAAAAAAATAAAATACTGAATTTTGGGAGGATGCCAGCATCTCAAACTGTGTCTTTCACACATTTTTGATCATGACTCCCAGTAAAAAAAAAAAAATATATATATATATATATATATATATTTTTTTTTTTTTTTTTTTTTTGAGACGGAGTTTCGCTCTGTCGCCCAGGCTGGAGTGCAGTGGCCGGATCTCAGCTCACTGCAAGCTCCGCCTCCCGGGTTTACGCCATTCTCCTGCCTCAGCCTCCTGAGTAGCTGGGACTACAGGCGCCCACCACCTCGCCCGGCTAGTTTTCTGTATTTTTTAGTAGAGACGGGGTTTCACCGTGTTAGCCAGGATGGTCTCGATCTCCTGACCCCGTGATCCGCCCGTCTCGGCCTCCCAAAGTGCTGGGATTACAGGCTTGAGCCACCGCGCCCGGCCAAAAAATATATTTTATTTCACAACCATGTGTCTCTGTGTGTGTACATGTCTCACGTGTGTCTGAAAAGATTAAAAATCAGCCTTTTACATTAATATTTTAAGTAATATTTTCTAACATTTTCTATTCTGCGGCTGGGCGCGGTGGCTCAAGCCTGTAATCCCAGCACTTTGGGAGGCCGAGACGGGCGAATCACGAGGTCAGGAGATCAAGGCCATCCTGGCTAACACGGTGAAACCCCGTCTCTACTAAAAAATACAAAAAACTAGCCGGGCGAGGTGCCGGGCGCCTGTAGTCCCAGCTACTCGGGAGGCTGAGGCAGGAGAATGGCGTAAACCTGGGAGGCGGAGCTTGCAGTGAGCTGAGATCCGGCGACTGCGCTCCAGCCTGGGCGACAGAGCAAGACTCTGTCTCAAAAAAAAAAAAAAGAGGCTGGGCGCGGTGGCTCAAGCCTGTAATCCCAGCACTTTGGGAGGCCGAGACGGGCGAATCACGAGGTCAGGAGATCAAGGCCATCCTGGCTGACACGGTGAAACCCCGTCTCTACTAAAAAATACAAAAAACTAGCCGGGCGAGGTGGCGGCACCTGTAGTCCCAGCTACTTGGGAGGCTGAGGCAGGAGAATGGCGTAAACCTGGGAGGCGGAGCTTGCAGTGAGCTGAGATCTGGCCACAGCACTCCAGCCTGGGTGACATAGCGAGACTCCGTCTCAAAAAAAAAAAAAAAAATATATATATATATATAATATATATATTTTCTATTCTGCTGAATTGTATTCTGTCCTGTGTCTTTCTTTCTCTCTCTCTTTTTTTTTTTTTTTTATTATACTTTAAGTTCTAGGGTACATGTGCATAACGTGCAGGTTTGTTACATATGTATACTTATGCCATGTTGGTGTGCTGCACCCATCAACTTGTCAGCACCCATCAATTCATCATTTATATCATGTATAACTCCCCAATGCAATCCCTCCCTCCTCCCCCCTCCCCATGATAGGCCCCAGTGTGTGATGTTCCCCTTCCCGAGTCCAAGTGATCTCATTGTTCAGTTCCCACCTGTGAGTGAGAACATGCGGTGTTTGGTTTTCTGTTCTTGTGATAGTTTGCTAAGAATGATGGTTTTCTTTCTTTTTTCATGTATATCATGACTCAACGTGAGTACAACCCACATTTTGAAAAACACTCATCTGGAAATTTATAATGACTGTAATAACTTAACAATTATAAGATGTGTCATCATCATCCTTTGACACTAAATAATAATCAGTTGACTTGTCCCATTTAAGGATAGCAGATGTTATTTAGCAGATACTTACTATATCATATAGGAGATTGCCATCCCACTTATCAGGGCAGTGCTGAAGGCTACGCTCGAAATTAAAATTACTTTAACAAGAGCAGGTCTATGCCGAATTATTGCTAAAAAGAAAAGAAAAGAAAATAAGTGCTCAAAAATGTTCATTTTAGCTATGTCTTTCAGTTAATGTATTTGTCCTTACAGAGGGGAATAGAAGTCAAAACCAGATACACTTTAAAAAAATAGCTTTTTTTTTAGACACAGAGTCTCGTTCTATCACCCAGGCTGGAGTGCAGTGCATGATCACAGCTCACTGCAACTTCCATCTCCCGGGTCTGAGCGATTCTCCTGCCTCAGCCTCCCAAGTAGCTGGCACCACAGGCATGCGCCACCACACTTGCCTAATTGTTTTATGTTTTTGTAAAGATGGGGTTTTGCCACGTTGCTCAGGCTTTCTTAATTTTAGAAAATACCGAAGTTAGATTTTACGGCCTATGTGAACAAATATAATTTTTGCTCCCAACAATCTCTGACTCAAGTTCACTTTCCATCCTGGGCTGGAGCCCTCCCCTCTGCGCTGTAGAGACTCTGGGTCCCTGACTCTGTGTGGCAACACCTGCTGTGTATGCAGCTGAAGGGGAAGTGGCCTTCATCTTATGATTTGGGTGCTGCCCTGATGGTCTCAGATTGTGTGGTGCTCTCATGAAAGGACATTGCAGGACAACTTAGGATGGAATTCCATGGACCTGCATTCCAGGTGTCAATTTTAGGACTACGGAACGTGCTATAAAATCATGGCTGTTCTTTGCAGGCTCAGGTGTGTCATCCTCCTTCATATTATCTGAAATGTGAAAAAATAACAAGTTGTTTGTGCAAACTGAACAAAATAGCAGTTGGTGAAGTAAGTGCATTATTCAGCCACTTGTAAAATCTGACAAGTTGGGATGGATGCCGTGGCTCACACCTGTAATTCCAGCACTTTGGGAGGCCAAGGTGGGTGGATTACCTGAGGTCAGGAGTCCGAGACCAGCTTGACCAACATGGTGAAACCCTGTCTCTACTGAAAATACAAAAATTAGCTCGGCATGGTGCTGCCTGCCTGTAATCCCAGCTACTCAGGAGGCTGAGGCAGCAAAATTGCTTGACCCAGGAGGCAGAGGTTGCAATGAGCCAAGGTTGTGCCATTGCACTCCAGCCTGGGGGACAGAGCGAGACTCCATCTCAAAAAAAAAAAAAAAAAAAAAAAAAAATCTGACAAGTTGAGGCAGCTCCCCCTTGCCTCATGCCTGGCCTTCCCCTGACTGCCATCTCTTCACTGGCACAGGGCGAGGGGTTCAGCCACCTGAGCTGAAAAGCGTCCTGAGATTCATCCCTCAGTGGAAACAGCATGCTGAAAACAGCCTGGACTATGAAAAAGCTAAGAGTGTAACATGAATAACTAGATTTTAGGTGAGGGATATGGGGCGTTCACTCTACAGTTCTGTCTACTGTTCTGTATGTTTTCAAATTTTCATGAGGAAATATTTTGGGAAGGAAAAGAACACAGGTTGCAGATAGTTTAGGTGTGATGAAAACTGAAAATGGGCCAGGCGAGCTGGCTCATGCCTATAATGCCAGCACTTTGGAAGGCCAAGGCAGGTAGATCACTTGAGGTCAGGAGTTCAAGACAACTCCGGGCAACATGGCGAAACCCCGTCTCTACTTAAAACACAAAAATTAGCTGGTGTGGTGGCTCACACCTGTAGTCCCAGCTACTCAGGAGGCTGAGGCAGGAGAATCACTTGAACCTGGGAAGCAGAAGTTGCAGTGAGCCGAAATTGTGCCACTGCACTCCAGCCTGGATGACAGAGTGAGACTCTGTCCAAAAAAAAAAGAAAACTAAAGAAAACTGAAAACGGACACTGGATGGGGCATCCAGGAGGTCATCAGAGATCCAGGCAGAGGACATATTAGCTGTGTGGTGGGGACACAACTGAAGCAGGTTCAGGAGGGAGTGAGAAGAAAGGAACTGGAAACCGTGAATTTTGAAAATGATTTTGGGGAACTTTGTATAAAAGAAAGAAGAGAAATGGGCACAGCTCCTGGAGGAGTCTAAGAGATCGAGAGACGGATCTTGTTTTTAAGACGTGAACATTGGCAGCACGTTCGTGAATGGGAATGAGACAGTGAATTGTGATACTACAGTACCAGTTCCTTCTGGCTGCTGTAACAAAACACCACAGGCTTTGTGGCTTAGAAACAACAGACACAGCCAGCCGCAGTGGCCCACTCCTGTAATCCCAGCACTTCGGGAGGTGGGCAGATCATGCGTGAGCTCAGGAGTTCAAGACCAGCCTGGGCAACATGGTGAAACCCTGACTCTACAAAAAATACAAAAATTCGTCAGATGAGGTGGCAGGTGCCTGTACTCCCAGCTACTCAGGAGGCTGAGGCAGGAGAATTGCTTGAGATAGGGAGTGGGAGGTTGTAGTGAGGTGAGACTGCACCATTACACTCCAGCCTGGGTGATGGGAATGAAACCTTGTCTCAAAAAAAACCTCTGAGAGGCCGACGCAGGTGGATCAGGAGGTCAGGAGTTCGAGACCAGCCTGACCAACATGGCAAAACTCCGTGTCTACTAAAAATACAAAATAAAATTAGCCAGGCATGGTGGCTGATGCCTGTAATCCCAGCTACTCAGGAGGCTGAGGCAGGAGAATCGCTTGAACCCAGGAGGCAGAGGTTGCAGTGAGCAGACATCACACCACTGCACTCCAGCCTGGGCGACAGAGCAAGACTCTGTATGGGAAAAAAAAAAAACAAACAAACAAACAAAAAAAACAACAAAGAAACAACAGACATTGATTTCTCCCAATTCTGGAGGCTGGGAGGTCCCAGATCAAGGTATCAGCAGCTTTGCTGGCTGGCAAGGGTTCACTTTCTGGTTCAACAGAGGGTGGATTCTTGGTTGTGTCCTTACAAGGTGGAAGGAGTGAGATAGCTCTCTGTGACTTCTATTGTAAGGGTACTATTCCCAATCATGGGGGTTCCACCCTCATGACCTCGTCATCTCCCAAAGGCTGCAACTCCTAATATCCTCACCTTTGAGATGAGGATTTCAACACATGAATATGGGGTTGGGGGACACCAGCATTCAGACTGGAGCATGCAGGAAAGGGAAAAGGAATTGCCAGGAAAGTCCTTGAGTTGCCCTAAGAGGATGGAAGCTGGGACAGAGGCCAGCCTTGGCATTGACAGTTCAATTTCCAGCAGGAAACGGAGAAAGGGGGTGTGATTGCTGTTAGACAGGAGGGTGTGGACACTGTCTTTTAACTGCTTAAATTTTGTTTGTGAAGGAGGCAAACAAGGGCATTCTGGGAGCGCAAGGCTGGGGTAGAATACACTGAGATATTTGCAGAGCTAGAGAAATAGATGAGAAAGTCACCAAGCAGGATGGGAGAAGTAGACTAGGAAAATGAATAGCATATTTTTAATAAAATTTCCTAGAAATAGACCAGGCATGGTGGCTCACACTTGTGATCCTAGCACTTTGGGAGGCCGAGGTGGGTGGATCACGAGGTCAGGAGATCGAGACCACCCTGGCTAACATGATGAAACCCCCGTCTCTACTAAAAGTACAAAAAAAAATGAGCCGGGTGTGGTGGCAGGCACCTGTAGTCCCATAAGGTGGGATAAGTCCCATACTTATCCCATAAAATACTTACCCCATACTTATCCCATAAAATAAATAAGAAAATTATATTTTCTTATTTTCTGAATTCCTGATGCTCTGGCATTTGGGGCCTTAATCCTGGAGAGACCTCCCTTCCCAGGGCTAGTTATTTCTTAGAGACAGCAGATGACTCCCCTGCAAGCACACCTTTGATATACAAACCAACCAATCCAGAGCCCACACCCCAACCATCTCCTTTTCAAACTCACACACTAAGCCAATCTCTCCCTGCCTGCCCTAAATCACTCCAGGGTCAAATACTGGACAACTAGAAACCATCCCTATGGTTTGCCAAAATTATTTTTATTTCTTTTTATTTTTATTTTTTATTTTTTGAGACGGAGTCTCGCTCTGTCGCCCAGGCTGGAGTGCAATGGCCGGATCTCAGCTCACTGCAAGCTCCGCCTCCCAGGTTCACGCCATTCTCCTGGCTCAGCCTCCCAAGTAGCTGGGACTACAGGCGCCGACACCTCGCCCAGCTAATTTTTTGTATCTTTTAATAGAGACGGGGTTTCACCGTGTTAGCCAGGATGGTCTCGATCTCCTGACCTCGTGATCCGCCCGCCTCGGCCTCCCAAAGTGCTGGGATTACAGGCTTGAGCCACCGCGCCCGGCCCGTTTTTTTTTTTTTTAAAGACAGTCTCCCTCTGTTGCCCAGGCTAGAGTACAGTGACACGATCTCAGCTCACTGCAACCTCCACTTCCCAGGTTCATGCGATTCTCCCCCTTCAGCCTCCCGAATAGCTGGGACTACAGGCACCCACCACCGCTCCCGGCTAATTTTTGTATTTTTAGTAGAGATGGGGTTTCACCATGTTAGCCAGGCTGGTCTCGAACTCTTGACCTCAAGTGATTTGCCCGCCTCGGCCTTCCTAAGTGCTGGGATCACAGGCATGAACCACTGCGCCCGGCCCGGAATAAAGGCTTTTGCTCACACTTTCCTGGCTCCCTTTGCCTCTTGACCAACCCTGGTGCTTCCTTGTGTGGCCTCCTACTTCTAGGGACCCGTGAGTACCAGGCTTCTTCCTTCACGACAGTCATTTCTGCGTCTGCATGTCTCACTCAGCGTATGTGATTAAAACAAATGGTGGCTACGTGCTAAAGCAGTGGGGATGGGTGGGGGGCGGAGCTGACTCAGTAGCAGTCCTGTTGCAGGCACTTAGCAAATGTGCAGAGGAGAAGGAAGGATGCTCTGGGGCGGGAGCAGCAGCAGGACACGAGGTGCCTTCTGCTTTGGAGGACTCTGAAGCGAGTGGTGTTGAGGAGGTTCCAGGACAAGCCATGGTAGGGAGAGTTGCTAGAAAGGCTGCTGACGGGGTCGCTGTGTGTGCCCATGCATTCTGTGTGTTCCACAGAGATCTCAGACACAGCCTGTGCTCTACTCACTACAACACCAGCCCATGGAGTTCAGCCACCTTCTCACCCGCCCCAGACGGCGTCACTGTGCATTCCCCTCCAGAGGGGGCACCTTGTCTAACACACGTGAAGGCGCAGACTCCTTGTGCAGACTCCTTGGTGACCACCCAGCACCCTCTGCAGCCACACATCACCACAGCTTCAGGAATGCTGCGGGTCCACCCGCCCGCCCGCCCTCCCAGATCCCTTGACTTACCTTTATTCCTCAGGAATTTCATGGGGTGCGTAGGTGATGCCGCTAAAAGGCCATCAAAGGGGATCAAAAAGAAGAGATTTTAAGATGGCTTAAGATGAATTTGGGAAAACAAGGAAATAACTTGGCATTAGAGAAGGCAGCCTAACACACAGCTTCCAAATATCTCAGATGGCATGTGCTAATACATTCTTCCCAACGCCTGGCAGCAATGTGCGGGTTAATTTGCAGAAGCCTGGTGTTCTTTTTGCATCTGGTGCTCCCTATCATGAAGAATGACCTTTAGGAACAGGATACTTTTGGTTTCTGGCCTCCTTTTGCAGTCATACAAGTTGGGAAATCTCTGCCCAAATTGAGGACCTGGAGGGAATTTCAGTTGGAGGGGCTATGACCTCATTAGAAGGTCAGAGAGGGTTGGGCACAGTGGCTCATGCCTGTAATCCCAGCGAGGCAGGCAGATCACCAGGTCAGGAGTTCGAGAGCAGCCTGACCAACAGGGTGAAACCCTGTCTCTACTGGTCTCTACTGAAAATACAAAAATTAGCCAGGCGTGGTAGTGCACGCCTGTAGTCCCAGCTACTCAGGAGGCTGAGGCAGGAGAACTGCTTGAACCCGGAGGTGGAGGTTGTGGTGAGCTGCGATCGTGCCATTGTACTCCAGCTAGGCGACAGAGAAAGACTCCGTCTCAAAAAAAAAAAAAAAAAAAAAAGATCAGAGAGCCAGGCAGAGAGGCCAGGGAACCAACAGTAGTGTCCTTTCCTTGGACACAAATTAGATGCAGATGTATCACACAGCATTTCCTTTGCATGGAATGGACATTGTTTATAAGCATCATGTATCTCCACAAAGGGTTGCTGAGCTTCAAAGATTGTTGGGCTTGGTTTTGCTGTTGTAAGATAAACAGACATCCTCTAGTACTCAAATTAGAAAGGAACCACAGAAAATGCTTATAAAGAATTCTCGGCCAGGTGCGGTGGCTCACGCCTGTAATCCCAGCACTTTGGGAGACTGAGGCAGGAAGATCATGAGGTCAGGAGATCGAGACCATCCCGGCTAACATGGTGAAACCCCGTCTCTACTAAAAACACAAAAAATTAGCTGGGCCTGGTGGCAGACGCCTGTAGTCCCAGCTACTCAGAAGGCTGAGGCAGAAGAATGGCGTGAACCTGGGAGGTGGAGCTTGCAGTGAGCTGAGATCGCATCACCGCACTTCAGCCCGGGCGACACAGCGAGATCCGTCTAAAAAATAATAATAAGAATAAAAATTCTCTACACTCGTAAACCTTCTGTGTCTAGACTTGCATGCTCTACTGCCAAAACATGCACCAAATTACAATTCAAGTCAGACAGACAATCTGTGTAATCTGGATGGGATCAAGGTTTTTGTGTGTGCTAATTAAAGTGAAAAGAAGAAGAAAGAGAAGAAAGTGGCAATCCCTAAACAGAAAGCACAACTTAACAGAGAGTGAAGAGCGTAAGATCTAATTTCCAAGCAAATGTTTATCTAATTACACTCTATTTTATGAACCTTTCTACTACCAAGCACACAGTACACATTCCCATAGCAGATAAGACAGGACTCCAGGCTACGATTCTCACTTCACTGAATGAGGAATTCAATGACTCACCCACGGATCTCGAGGCAGCCCCTTGAATCCCAGGTAACTGGGTTTTACGAGAGAACACTTTGGGCCCTTTGGTGATGTTTCTGGGTGGTTGTGATTGTTTATTGCCTTGAAAAGAAAACGTTTTGCGGTGAAATGTCATTACCCTCTTTTTCTCTCTCCTGAAACAGCTTTTCAGTTTTCCCTGAGTCACGTAAAACCAGTGGTTGAAGCTACCTGGTAAGCCTGTTACGTTTCCAGCGGGATGGAGTCCATCTGCAAACGGCAAGCACAAATGAAGTGGGCATTCCATTACAAACAAAACCAAAATGAGGAAACCACTCTGAACCTTGTCCATCACTTTCAAATTAACAGTATTTTATCCTATGGATGAAAGGAAATACTCTGCTGCAGTCCAGCATCTGCCCTCTATTTATCTGAGCAATCAAGCTCTACTCCCTTCAGAATGTTCGGGCAGTGACCTGGAGCCACCAGTGTGAGGTCAGTCTTTGCTGTGGTAACGGAGTTCCTTCATGGAACCAAGCTGACCAATGGGGAGACGACAGTGGAAGAGGGCAGTGCTTGGAGGTGCAGGCATGATTAGACCAGGTCCCTGCCTGCAGTGTGCAGACTAGTGAGGAGGCAGAAAGAAATCAATTACAGTCAGCCCTCTGCATGCGTAGTTCCCCATCCGTGATTTCCACCAACCTCACTTGGAAAATGTTCAGGAAAAAAGGAATAGGCATGGTAGCTTATGCCTGTAATCCCAACACTTTAGGAGGTCAAGGGCAGATCGCTTACGGCCAGGAGTTCAAGAACAGCCTGGCCAACATAGTAAAAGCCCATCTCTACTAAAAAGACAAAAATTTGCTGGGCGTGGTGGTGCACACCTGTAGTTCCAGCTACTTGGAAGGCTGAGGTGTGAGAATCACTTGAACCCAGGAGGTGGAGGTTGCAGTGAGCTGAGATCATGCTACTGCACTCCAGCCTGGGCGACAGAGCAAGACTCTGTCTCGAATAAATAAAACAACAAACGCCAAAACAAAAACAAAAACTAGCCAGGCATGGTGGCGTGTACCTGTAGTCCCAGCTACTCGGGAGGCTGAAGCAGGAAGATCACTTGAGCTGAGGAGGCAGAGGTAGCAGTGAGCCAAAATCGTGTCACTGCCCTCCAGACTGGGCAACAGAGCAAGATTGTGTCTCCAAACAAACAAACAAAAAAAAAAAAAAAAAAAAAAAAGAAAGCAAGAAAAAGAAAAGAAAGTGGAAGGAAAGCAGTCACCCTTAGAAGGGAGGCAATGTGCACCAGGGAGACCCATAGCAGGAAGGTGAAGGGGGACTCCTGATGACTGAAAGTGGGCCCTAGGCTTCAGAGATGGCAGGAATGGAAAATGGGCTCAAGAAGGCAATGAACTCAGTCATGTATGAGGGAGACAGAGGGGACCTGGGAGTCCTGGACGTTAGGGAACACCGAAATCAATCTTGATTCTTTAGTGTCCAGGCTGTGCATGATAGGTGACAGGAAGGGAATACTTCCCGGAAGAAGCAGAAGTCTGGGACTTTCTTTTGACTCGTGATGTGATCTGAGCCACAGGAGGTCCCCCCCCGCCTTTTTTTTTTGAGATGGAATCTTACCGTCACCTACACTGGAGTGCAGCGGCACAATCTTGGCTCACTGCAACCTCCACCTCCTGGGTTCAAATGATTCTCCTGCCTCAGCCTCTGGAGCAGCTGGGATTACAGGCGCCCGCCACCACACCCAGCTGATTCTTGTATTTTTAGTAGAGATGGGGTTTCACCATGTTGGCCAGGCCAGTCTCGAACTCCTGATCTCATGATCTACCCACCTCAGCCTCCCAAAGTACTAGGACGACAGGAGTGAGCCACTGTGCCCTGCCAGGAAGCCCTTTAAGACATGAAAAAAACTGTATCTATTTAAACAGAGATGGGATCTTGCTATGTTGCCCAGGCTGACCTTGAACTCCTCAGCTCAAGTAATCCTCCTGTCCCAAATGTCCCAAAATGCTGACATGAGCCTCGGTGCCTGGCCTAGAAATTTTTTCAAGATAATAATCTTGACAATAAGGTTATAAGTTACCAGGATGCTTGTGAAATATTGCATATGACTTATGAAATCCTTTGGAATCTCTAAATCAGAGAATTTGGATTCACTTTGGGTATTACAATACAATATCCACATCCTACTGGTAGTATGATTCTGGGTATATTATGCTGCTTTCTCTAAGCTGAGCTGCTGACTTCATTCTCTCCAAGGGCCTTTGCATACATCATGTAAAAAAAAAAAAAAATCCATCAATAACTAACTTGCCCTGCCACATTTATCAGGTGACTACTAACGTGTCAGGCCCTAAAAGGACTGCAATGAAATGTTGCATACCTAAGTGAGCCCCAGCTGGGAGTCAGAGGGTGAAAACAGCCTCCCCATGACATCACTAGGCCATCATCTCTCAACCACCGGGGAGCCATGGGCCCTTTAAAAATTAGACGAGCTTTATGAACCCCAGAGTTCCACTCAATGCCCTTGAAGCCTATCCAGGAAGGATCCTTGGCCCCCAGTTAGAGCCCTGTTGTAGAGAGCACAGGAAATACTTATGACTGGAGAGAAGCCACCCAAGTCTTTGGATCCGTCTTTCCCCTGTGAACACTGAGACTTCATTACTCTAGGTGGAATGGCTAGCTCTCTTCCCTTCTGAATTCTGCTCCTTCAAGTAAGCTTTTCATCTGCAGAAGATTTTGAAAAAATAAACACTGAATTCAAGGTAAACCTTGGGAAATGGTGCTCTGAAGTGCAGTGGTGTTTGGTTATGGAAAGGAACAAATATCATTGTCCTCTGCTCTGTAAGTGGCATTCTAAACCCACCAAGGGACTTGCCCAGTCCTCCAGCAAGTCCTCCAGGCCCTGTTGCCCTGTAATCCTTGGGGTTGTAGGAAGCAAAGTTCTAGGGAACTCAGGTCCCAGAAAATGCGTGATTCTGAATGTCCAACAGACTTCATATTCCAAAGGGATATTAGTTCTCATGTTACTATAAATCCTTCAAGACAGAGAAACCAGGTAACTTTATTCCTCATTGTTTAGGATTTTCTTTTTATTATCAAATCTCTACTATAGAAACACTGAAGAAAATGGAAAAAAAAATCACTGGCGAGGCAGCATAAAATGGTGGCTGAAAACAAGAACTCTGGAGCCAAACAATCTCAGCTCTACTCCGTTACTAATTGTGCCCCTTAGGTAGGATCCTTCAACATCTATGCTTCAGCTTAGCCATTTGTAAAACTGGGGTAACAGTATCTATCTCATAGAGTTAAGGGGACTAAACAAGTTAACACTTGGAAAGCATTTAAAATAAAGCCCAGCACATAATTGTTATATGTATTTGTAAAACTTTTTTAAAATCTCAAATTAACTGGGTTAATTTTTCCATGGATATTTCAGGTCTTTATCCATACACATTTTTTAGATCTGTTACAGTAAATATGTATATACAATTCTGTATCATTTTTATTCCTTTGTTATGTATACTGATGCAGTGTCCATAATTATAATTTATAGTGATTGCCTAAAACAAAATACAAACTAATTGCCCAACAATGCAGTGATGAGTAACAATGGATGCTGACACACTGGGCTAAGGATCACTTTCTGTCCAGCAACATCAGTCTCATACTCCTAGGCAATAACTTTTCTACCATTAGTCATCTCATTCATTAATTTTCTCTAAGGAGGTTAATCAACAGTAAATACCCCATTCAATACTATTTTTCTTACATTCAGATTTAGCATTTCATATTCTACTCCTGAGCACCTAGACCCTCCCCTTATAACAACAAAATTTGTATTTCTACAATTATGCACAAAATGTTATTGTAAAGTTTTCCATCCAATACTCCAGCTTGATGCAAAACAGTGTATTTCCAGTCAAAAACTTTTCTCTGCGTAAGGTTTTTCCCTTAGCAATTCACACCAATCTACAAGTAGGTGAGAGCTCTTGCTAAAAGGTGCCTCATTCCCCACAGTCACGGTCCTCCAGTATGAATTACTGGTAGACCGTAAGGGGAGTTTAGAGTTTTCTTCACTGTAATTATCTGATTTTGAATAAGGGCTACATAACCGCTGAAAGCTTTTCCCTATTCTTTTACTTCACAGGGTTTCTCCTAAGATAGATATTTTCTAGTAAATAATGCGGGAGAAGTCTTACTGAACTCTTAATGAAAAATGTCCCCTCTTGATTATGTTTATAGGGTTTTCCTCAATGTGTTGTCAAAATGTACGATGAACAAAAAACTCGCATACATTCAATTCAGCTTCTCTTCACTGTGGTTTCTCTGGTGTTGAAGAAGGGCTGAGTGACCACTAAAGGCTTTTCCACATTCACTGCATATAAAGCGCTTCTCTCCACTATGCATTCTCTGATGAATAATAAGGGAAGAATTCTTACAAAACGCTTTCTCACAATGATTACATTTGTAGGGCTTTTCTCCAGTATGGTTTCTTAGGTGTACAATAAGGGATGAACTCTCATTAAATGCTTTTCCACATTCATTACACCTGTATGGTTTCTCTCCAGTATGAGTTCTCCGGTGTGCAATGAGGTGAGAACTACAATTAAAGGATCTTTCACATTGATTACATTTATAGGGTTTCTCACCAGTGTGAATTCTCCGATGAGCAACAAGGTGACAGCTTTGACTGAAGGATTTTCCACATTTATTGCATTCATAGGGTTTTTCTCCAGTATGAGTCCTTTGATGTCTAACAAGGTGAGCCATTTGGCTACAGGATTTTCCACATTTATTACATTCATAGGGCTTAATTCCAGAATGAATTATCTCATGTTTAGTGAGGGCTGAGCGTTCTCTGAAAGCTTTGCCACATTCCTGACAGTTATACGGTTTCTCTCCCGTGTGAGTTCTCTGATGGGCAATAAGATGGGAGCTCCAGCTGAAGGATTTTCCACATTCAGTACATTTATATGGTTTTGCTCCAGAATGAGTTCTTTCATGTTTACTAAGGGCTGAGTAGTCCCTAAAAGCTTTTTCACATTCATCACATTTAAAGGGTTTCTCTCCAGTATGCATTCTCATATGGGCAATAAGATGGGAGCTCCAGCTGAATGATTTCCCACATTCAGTACATTCAAAAGGTTTCTCTCCTGTATGAGTCCTCTGATGTCCAATAAGATGAGAGTTCCAGTTGAAAGATTTCCCACACTCATTACAAACATAAGGTTTTTCTCCTGTATGAATTCTCTTATGTACAATAAGATGAGAATTCCAGCTGAAGGCTTTTCCACATTTATTACATTCATAGGGTTTTACTCCAGTGTGAGTCCGTTCGTGTTTAGTAAGGGCTGAACGATTCCTAAAAACTTTTCCACATTTATCACATTCATAGGGTTTTTCTCCAGTATGAGTTTTCTTATGCTGAATAAGGTAAGAGCTCCAGATGAAAGATGTCCCACATTCATTGTAGTCATAGGGTTTCTCTGCAGCGTAAGTGCTTGTGTGCTGAGTGAGGAATGAATCATACCCAAAGACTTTCTCCCATTCATTGTATTTATATGCTTTCTCTACAGTACCGATTTTTTGATGTTCCATAAAGGATGAAAAATAAAAGATATTCTCATATTCTTTGTAATTATACTGGTTTTCTCCAACATGAAGCCTTGGGTGTTCATTAAATGATGGCCTGTGGTTAAAGATTTGATGGCATTCCTTATATTCATAGAGTTTTTCTCCTGTGTGAATTCCTTTATGATCACCAAAATGTATTATATGATTGAAAGATTTAACAGCATCAGTACATTTGAAAAGATTATCTCCAGTTTGTATTCTTGAAGGGTAAATAGGCTGAATGGACTGATAAACAGTTTTGTCATAATCATTATTTTCACAGGTAACCTTATCTGCATACATTATGGCTGAGTCACATCTCCAACTTTCAGCATGTGTATCAGGCTGATAGAAATGTTCTATCTGAGAAACTCTCTGAGATGGAACAAAGTTTAAGTTCTGGCTAAACTCTGCCCCAAGTTCACAGAATTCAGAGCTTCTCTGGGATAGTACTTGCTTTTGCATGAAGACCATCTGCCTCATAGCTGTACTCTGGTTCACGTGATACATTTCTAATTGGTCTTTACATCCCAAAACTTCTAACCTGGAGAACCAAGGATCACCCCATATATATCTTTCCAACTTCATGTCATGGGATTGTTCTTCCTCAAAAATGCTCTGTGCTGGGATCAATGCTTTGCTTTCAAGATTTCTCATCCATTCTGAAACAGAGAGAAAAGAAGCTATGAGAGCATAGAGAAAGACATTAGAATAAAGTGGGAATGGTGAGATTCACTGTCCATATTATCAAAAAGACAAGTATAAATTTGTTTTCAAGATCAGACTTAGAACTCAGAGAAAGATCATAATAGGGAAAAGAATAGGGAAAAGTAAACAACAGTTAACCGGAATAAAGTGTGTACTGAAAACTAATGAAACCATTTAAAAGTACTCTCCATGAAAAGGAAGACCAGGATAAGAATGTGCAAGAAAGAGGCTGGGCACGGTGGCTTACCCAGTGCTATACTCTCAGCACTTTGGGAGGCCAAGGCAGGCAGACCATGAGGTCAGGAGACAGAGACCATCCTGCCTAGCACAGTGAAACCCTGTTTCTACTAAAAATACAAAAAATTAGCCAGGTGTGGTGGCGGGCGCCTGTAGTCCCAGCTGCTCAGGAGGCTGAGGCAGGAGAATGGCGTGAACCCGGGAGGTGGGGCTTGCAGTGAGCCAAGATCGCGTCATTGCACTCCAGCTGGGTGACAGAGCAGTACTCCATCTCAAAAAAAAAAACAAAAAAAACAAAAAAAAAACAATGTGCAAGAAAGAGTTAACTCTGCAGGCCTGACATGCTCAAACCTTGTAAAGGTGGCCTGTTTCCTAACTGGCCCTTAGCCAACTCCTGGGAATTAAGATCTTGGAATGTTCTAACTAGTAAGAGTGTTTTGCATGCTCAAGGTATTGAAGCACATTTACCAATTTCTTTAGATATGTGTGCAAACAATGTCATTCATAGTGATCACCTGCTTTCCCTCTGGATGGCCTGGAGTTTCAGCGATTGCAGTCAGTCACGCAAGCACTATGTGCCTGTACGACCAACCTCTCAATAAACACACCGGACTCCTAGACTCAGGCAGGTTTCCTAGTAGACATTTCACGTGTGTTGTCACAACTCCTCGCTGGAGGAATTAAGTGTGCCCCATGTACGCTACTGGAAGCTTGTACCTGGTCTAACCCCATGCACCTTTTTCCTTTGCTGATGTTGCCTTGTATCCTTTCACTGTAATAAACCATAATCCTAAGTATAATGACTTTTGAGTCCTTTAAGTCCTCATAGTCAATCAGTGAACCTGGGGTGGTCCTGAAGATCCCTGACAAAAGGACACAGTGAATGTGATTAAGGTTAAAAAAGAAAAAAAGAGAATAAAGCCTTTCATCTTAACAAAAGGTAGGTAGGTGAGCACACGAGGCCTTTAGCAAGTAATGTTTACATCATGAGTGCTCTAATTCACTTCTGTGTCATAATGTCCTTCTACTCCCATATATTGACAAATGCAGAAAAAAGGAGGAGTGGGTGTTAAGAGAGTATCACCAAGCAAGGCTTCAAGCCAGGCTGTTACCTATGACAAAATGCTATCACATTGTTTCCTATGTCACAGAATCCAGTCAATCACACAAGATCCGCCAACCCAAAAGGCAAACATCATCACAGTTTATGGATACCCCTAAAGTTACACTTCTATCCACCACAGAATATTTTTAGAGCAATGATAGATGGACTAGGAAGACAGCATAGTGTAAAAAAACAGACACAGGAGTCACAGTCTGCTAACCTATACCTTGAACAATGGCCCTGCTGCTATCCTTAGAGAACTTTTCTGATAACTAATGAGACTCAGAATCCAGCCAAACTCCTGGCAAGTTTAATACACAGGAGCTGCCTATTGTCACTGCTGAAGTATCAGTTCTCTAACAACCAAACGAGGCTATATTAGTTTCTTTTTGCTATTGTAACAAATTACCACATATTTAGTGACTTCAGATAATACAAATTTATGATCTTACCATTCTGGAAGTCAGAAGTCCAAAACGGCTTTCACTGAACTACAATGGAGTTATCGGCTGGGTTTGCTCCCTCCAGGAGCTCTAAGGAATCCACCATATCCTTGCCCTTTCCATCTTCTAGAAGCTGCCCAAATTCCTTGGTTCACAGCTCCTTCCTCCATCTGCAAAGCTCGTCACTCTGACCTCTGCTTCTGTCATCACTTCCTCTCCCTGTGTCTCTGACCTTCCCACCGCAATCTTGTAAAAGGACCCTTGTGAGTACAGTTAGAATCCACTCAGACAATCCAGGATAATCTCCCCACAGCAAGATCCTTAATTTATTCTCATCTGAAGGTCCCTTTTGCCATACAAGGTGCACTATTCACAAATTCTGGAGATTAGGATGCAGATATCTTTGTAGGGGAAGTCATTATCCAGATTGCCACAGGGTCTGAAGTCCCAGGCAAGTCCCAACAAGAACTAGACCCTGTCCTCTCTCTCTGCTTCTTTTTCTCTCTTTACTGTATGTAATTTCCCCCCTTTTACCACCCAAGTCCATTATTTTTTGTTCAATTTTTTTGAGACAGGGTCTCACTCAGGCATCATAGCTCACTGTAATCTCAAACTACTGGGCTCAGGCAATCCTCCCACCTCAGCCTTCCGAGTAACAGGACTACAGGCGTGCATCCTGTACACATAACCATGCCTGGCTAAATGTTTTCAAATTTTTTGTAGTGACAGGGTACTGCCATGTTGCCCAGGATGGTCTCAAATTCCTGGGCTCAAATGATCCTCCCATCCTGGCCTCCCAAAGCACTGGGATTACAAATGTGAGCCCCCATCCTGGCCCCCATGACCATTATAACAGAGGATCTACTCTGCACAACTGGCATTTATTATCAATTTCAAGCTCAGCTCTTAAAAGTTACTGAATTATCTTCATATAGATTTTAAATCCTTCCAGTAAAAGCTTTTTTACAAATGGAAGCTGACCAATTCCCTGACCAAATGAAAGACCAACTGAAAGACCAAATGAACAGCTCTTGTCCAACTTTATACTCGCTCAGTACTTGTAGTCTACTGAGTTTCCAGCACCAGAGACGAGGCAAGAAAGTATGGTCTCCCTGGAAGTCAGAATCTATGTGATGAGAGGTCATACCAAACAGTGATGAATATACATGAAATATCACTCTGAGGCTGGGCACGGTAGCTCATGCCTGTAATCTCAGCACTTGGGGAAGCTGAGGCAGGTGGATTACCTGAGGTCAGGAGTTCAGGACCAGCCTGGCCAACATGGTAAAACCCCATCTCTACTAAAACAATACAAAAAAATTAGCCGGGCGTGGTGGCAGGCGCTTGTAATCCCAGCTACTCGGGAGGCTGAGATAGGAGAATTGCTTGAACCCAGAAGGCGGAGGTTGCAGTGAGCCAAGATCACGCCACTACACTCAAGCCTGAGCAACAAGGGCGAAACTCCATCTCAAAAAAAAAAAAAAAAAAAAAAAAAAAAAGAAACATCACTCTGAGATAGTGGGGTTATAGAATAGATGCTAAGTGGGTGGGAGATCAAAAAAGGAGATCAGCACTAACTGAAGTGATCGAGGATGGTTCACACAAAAGAAACAACATGAGCTCAGCCTTGAGGCACGACCTGGGTACAGAATGACTAGTCACTCAGCATGAGCAGAGGCATGCATGGCGTGACCAGTGTGTAAGGAGGAAGATAAGGATACCTGCTGAATAAACTCCAGGAACTATTCAGGAAATGAGAGAAACAATAGAAAAAATAGAAGGTCTTGAAATCCAGTTGTTTTGTTAAAAGGCAATTAGAATCACTCTAGGTTGACTGACAGGGACCTCATAATGAAGGATTTCAGGGATATAAACCTAGAAATAATACCTGAGATGGCTAACAAGAAGTGAGAATTTCCTCATCAACTTGGGCTGGAATTTTATGAGAAAGGGGCTGGACTGAGAGTGATGATGGAAGCTGAATGACATAACTAACATTTCAGAGGAAGAAAATCTTGGGAGTTAGAAGGGAGATTACTTCTTGGAGAGGAAAGAGTAGGAAGTCAAGATGACTTCTTAATCTCCAGCTTAGGGGACATGAAGAAATACATTTCAGGAAGATGGGAAAACATCTAGACAGAGGAGACAAGATTACTGGTTCTATCGGCTGTGATCAAGGAGACAGCTGAGATGCTTTGTAAAAGGGAGAAGTGTAAGGACAGGGGTGGTGGAATTGCAGTGCTCTGGATGGTAATTAAGAACGGGCAGCACTGAAGGTGGAAGAATTAAAGCTCCTGGAATTCATGAGCTCTTAGGGGAAAGTTTCCAATCTGAATAGAAAACAACTGGCGAGATTCTCCACCAAAGTCCCTCCATTAGACTGGGTGGAAGATAATCCAACTTCAGGACTCGAGAAGAGATGGTGGCACATTGCCAAAAATAGTAAGATAAAGACAATGTGTATAATAGTCCTACTGTTGAAAACGTGAAAAGTAACACAAATTCCTACATGCTTATAGTTGCATAAGGAAACTCTGTTATGCACATAACAGAAATTACTAAAAGCGATTACCTGGGGCAGAATGTCAGTGAAAATGGTGAAGTAAAGACATCTAAAATTTCAACACTCTGTAAAACCAACTAAAAAACTGGCAAACCTGTCAGAAGGCAGTTTTTCAAAATTCTGTAAATTAACCAAACCTTGCAGCAACCAGGAAACATTTATTCCAGAAAAGTAAATTTTAATAAGAACAGTAAGCTATATGGTGTTTTAACTTACCCTGGTCCCATCTCTGGCTCAGTAACAGCCTTTGAAAATGACAGCTCCCACTTCTGGTACTTCAGTGAGCAGAACAAAGCTGGAGCTTTTTCAAAGCCTCAATCCCAAAGAACAGTGATTACTAGACCTGCCTAGTGGCTCCCTGGAAGACTCCACTGAAAAAGCTGGTCTTTATTTTGCCTGACACAGAACTCTCATAATGTTAAAAAGCCTCCAGGGGCCGGGCGCGGTGGCTCAAGCCTGTAATCCCAGCGCTTTGGGAGGCCGAGACGGGCGGATCACGAGGTCAGAAGATCGAGACCATCCTGGCTAACATGGTGAAACCCCGTCTCTACTAAAAAATACAAAAAACTAGCCGGGTGAGGTGGCGGGCGCCTGTAGTCCCAGCTACTCGGGAGGCTGAGGCAGGAGAATGGCGTAAACCCGGGAGGCGGAGCTTGCAGTGAGCTGAGATCCGGCCACTGCACTCCAGCCCGGGCGACAGAGCGAGACTCCGTCTCAAAAAAAAAAAAAAAAAAAAAAAAAAAAAAAAAGCCTCCAGGGAGGACGTACTTTTCTAACATTTATAGGCAATGTTTTAAAGTCACCATTGCCCAAGGTGATGGCAAACAGGTGGGGCCCAAAACACAGGAGTCAAAAAGAAAGAATGAAAGAACTAAGGAATGAGATGTCTATAGGGACTCTGAGAAGCTCCAACCTAGAAGGCTACATGCATACACATAATAATTAAACTAGGGGCGGGCGCGGCTCACGCCTGTCATCCCAGCACTTTGGGAGGCCGAGGTGGGCAGATCACAAGGTCAGAAGATTGAGACCATCCTGGTTAACACGGTGAAACCCCGTCTCCACTAAAAACACACACACACACAAAAAAGTAGTCGGGCGTGGTGGTGGGTGCCTATAATCCCAGCTACTCGGGAGGCTGAGGCAGGAGAATCGCTTGAACCCGGGAAGCAGAGGTTGCAGTGAGCCAAGATCGCGCCTCTGCACTCCACCCTGGGTGACAGAGCAAGACTTCGTCTCAAAAAATAAATAAATTAATTAATTCAATTTAATTAAAGCCAAAGAGAGAATCCTGAAAGCAGAAAGAAAGAAGAAACTCATCACATACAAGGGATCCTCAAGAAGATTAACAGCTTGTTTCTCAGAAACTATTCAGGCCAGAAAGAAAGACAAAAAAACATGACAATCAAGAATTCTGCCAGGCGCGGTGGCTCACGCCTGTAATCCCAGCACTTTGGGAGACTGAGGCAGGCTGATCACGAGGTCAGGAGATCAATATCATCCTGGCTAACACGGTGAAACCCCATCTCCACTGAAAAATACAAAAAGAAAAAGTAGCCAGGCATGGTGGCGGGTGCCTGTAGTCCTAGCTACTCGGGAGGCTGAGGCAAGAGAATGGCGTGAATCTGGGAGGCGGAGCTTGCAGTGAGCCAAGACTGCGTCACTGCACTCCAGCCTGGAGGACACAGTGGACTCCGTCTCAGAAACAAAAACAAACAAACAAAAGAATTCTACACTCAGTAAAATTATCCTTCAAAAATGAAGGAGAAATCAAGAGATTTCCAGATAAACAAAACGCCACAGTTTGCTGTTAGCAAACCTGTCCTATAGGAAATGCTGGCTGGGGATAGTGACTCATGCCTGTAATCCCAGCACTTTGAGATGCTGAGGCAGGGGCATCACTCGAGCTCAGGAGTTCAAGACCAGCCTAGGCAACATAGTGAGGCATCGTTGTGTGCACCTATAGTCCCAGCTACTCAGGAGGCTGAGATGGGAGGATCACTTGAGCCTAGAAAGTTGAGACTACAGTAAGCTATGATCATGCCACTGCACTCCAGCCTGGGCAACAGAGTGGAAATGCTAAAGTGAGTCCTTCATGCTGAAATGAAAGAACATTCAACAGTAACTCAAAATAAAAAACATCAATAAAGGCAGCTACATAAGTATGAAAAGACAATATAAAGACAATTCTTGTTTCTAGCTCCCTTTTTTAGTCTCTTAGAAGACACCTGCATAAAGCAATAATTATAAATCTATATTCATGAACACACAATGTATAAAGATGTAATTTGTGACAAAACAGCATAAAAGGAGGAGGGCAGAGCTATACAGAAACAAAGTTTTGGTATGCTATTAATATTAAACTAGTATTAATCCAAACTACATTGTCATAAATCAAGATGTCAATTGTAAGGCCAGGCGTTGTGGCTCACATCTATAATCTTAGCACTTTGGGAGGCCAAGGCAGGAGGATTGCTTGTGCACAGGAGTTCAAGACTAGCCTAGGCAATACAGTGAGACCTCGTCTCTACAAAAAAAAAATTTTTTTTTAATTAACTGAGCATGACGGTGCATGGCTGCAGTCCCAGCTACCCAGGAGGCTGCGGTGGGAGGACTGCCTAAGCTTGCAATGCAGAGGTTTGCAGTAAGTCAAGATTGTGCTACTGCACTCCAGTCTGGGCAGAAGAGCAAGACCTTGTCTCAAAAGATGTTAATTGTAATCCCCAGGGCAACTATCAAGAAAATAACTCAAGATTTCTTTTCTTTTTTTTTTTTTTGAGACAGAGTCTCACACTCTCGCCCAGGCTGGAGTGCAGTGACATGATCTCAGTTCGCTGCAAGCTCTGCCTCTCGGGTTCACGCCGTTCTCCTGCCTGAGCTTCCCGAGTAGCTGGGACTACAGGCACCCGCCACCACGCCCGGCTAATTTTTTATATTTTTAGTAGAGACGGGGTTTCACCATGTTAGCCAGGATGGTCTCGATCTCCTGACCTCGTGATCCACCCACCTCGGCCTCCCAAAGTGCTGGGATTACAGGTGTGAGCCACCGTGCCCGGCCAAAATAACTCAAGATTTTATAGTAAAAGAAAAGTGGTTACCTGTGTGTATGCCTCTGTGTATCTCTGTTTTGGGGGAATAATAGTAATGTGACTAAGAACAGGGAGTATGAATGAATTATTTTTGGTGTTATTTTTGGTGCTGTTTTGAGACAGGGTCTTGCTCTGTTACTCAGGCTGGATGCAATGGTGAAATCACAGCTCACTACAGCCTCAACATCCCAGGCTCAAGCAATCCTCACCTCAGCCTCCTGAGTAGCTGGGACCACAGACATGTACCACAAAGCCCAGCTAATATTTTTAATAAAGGAGATTTTTTTTTTTTTTTAGTTTACATATTTTAAGTAGCTTTCAGATATTTGAACATTACCTATATTTTAAAAATCTATTTTGTTTGGTATCCAAGAAGATCTAAGTAACAAAGAACAAAAGCCCAAGCCGGGCACCATGACTCATACTGTAATCCCAGCACTTTGGGAGTCTGAGGTGGGTGGATTACTTGAGGTCAGCAGTTCGAGACAAGCCTGGCCAACATTGTGAAACCCTGTCTCTATTAAAAATACAAAAAACAGCCAGGCATGGTGGCGGGTGCCTGTGATCCCAGCTACTCAGTAGGCTGAGGCGGGAGAATCGCTTGAACCCGGGATGCGGAGGTTGCAGTGAGCCGAGATCGCACCACTCACTCCAGCCTGAGCGACAGAGTGAGGCTCTGTCTCGAAACAAACAAACCAAAAAGCCCAAAAAACCTTTTTTTTTTTTTAAAGAAGTATCTGTAGTTATAGGTTACAAGTTTGGCAACAGAGGGAATAAGGGAAACATTTTAAGTAGCTACATGGATGAGAGGTAACGTAAGAGGAAGGGACCGCAGAAAACAGGAGCCATCAAGAGAGCCAACAGCAAGGGAGGGAAACTGCAGCACGTGAAAATGGCTGCCTTATTAGGATGGTGATGCTTCTTTGCTCTAAATCAAAAGCAGCAAGAGAAGAAAGCTCCTTAGAGGAAATTCTAAATGTATCTGAGGAAGGTAACTCTTCATGGCCTTATTCCATTTCTTAACAAAGAGGGCCTGGGGGGGAAGTTCCTTGTTCAGCCTGGGCTCTGCCCTCACCTGGACAAGTGCGTTGAGGACATGCCTGCTCCATCGACCATGGCTCTTCTCCTTGCTCCAACAGGGAGATGACCTCGGGCTTGGCAATCTGATTTCCTGTGCATGGAGGAAAAGCATGGAACTCGTGTCATGAGGCTTTGGGACAGCCAAAGAAAGCTTCTCTTGCCTACTGCTCCCTGTGACTTCTCAACCTGGGCAGAATACGCAAGGTCCTTCCCACTCCATGTTCTGTAAGCATTAGGAGTTTCGTCCCCGAACCTCAGGGCCCAAGATCATCTCAGCTCTTCTGAGACACCACCCTTGCCCCTGCAACAAGCTTCTAAAACATGGAGCAGCTGAAGGCATTACCATGGGAACAGCTTCGTTTACTTGGGCAGCACCTGCCTTACCCACAGAGAGCAGGTGCCCATAGGTCTCCAGCATCACATCGCGGTACAGAGTCCTCTGAACAAGGTCCAGCTGCCCCCACTCTTCTTGGGTGAAGTCCACGGCCACGTCCTTGAAGGTCACTGGTTCCTAAAAGAACACAAATGTTCCTTCTCAGCCTGTGACCACCGCCTCCAATATTTCTAGGGATGGAGTGAGGCTGACAGCCCTGGGGAGAGAAGACAGGATATAGAGAAACTGTCCTGGTTATTCACAAGTCTGACTAATGTGAGGCAGGGCTCACTGAGAACCACTCAAGACCCCATCTTTGGTATATATTCTTAGGGAATTAGATACCTGGGCCCACAAGAACCACAGCAAAGCTGAGCAGGTCTCTTCCAAGACTCTTGCCAAATTCCAGCACACTGGCTATGTCCCCCACCTTGGCAATGCCCCTCTTCTGGAAAGGCAGTCATGTAATAAGGCCTGGACTGGTGCAGAAACAGGCTATAAGCAATGGTTGCAAGCCAGAGACCTTTAGGATGGAGTCTTTGCTTCAACACCCAGATCAAGGACCTGAAAGGGTGATCTGTACATTCACAAGTTGTCTTTCTGGCCATGATGGGGAGCCTTCCATTCCCAGTTCATCTCTGTCCCAAGGACTGAAGCTAAGGGTGTGCAGGATGCCCCAGAGCAGCCCAGTCCAAGGAAAATTGGTTACAGCTGCCATCAAAAGCACTTTAGTTACAATCTAAACTGATTTTTTTTTTTAAATGAAAGCAAGAAAACTGGAAAACTAGAAGGAAAAAGGAAAGGTAATCTAAGTCTGATTTTTCCTACGAATACATCCCTCAAGTCCTTTTATTATTATTTTAAAATTATTTTTCTCGAGACAGAGTCTTACTCTGTTGCCCAGGATGGAATGCCATGGTGCGATCTCAGCTCACTACAACCTCTGCCTCCCAGGTTCAAGTGATCCTCCCACCTCAGCCTGCTGAGTAGCTGGGACAATAGGCGTGCACCACCACGCCCGGCTAATTTTTGTATTTTTAGTAGGGATGGGGTTTCACCATGTTCACCAGGCTGCTCTCGAACTCCTGATCTCAGGTGATCCGCCCACCTTGGCCTCCAAAAGTGCTGGGATTACAGGCATGAGCCACTGCACCCAGCCTCGAGTCCTGATCTGAGCCAGCCCTCCCTGCTGAATCTTCAGTGTATCAACTTTTATTGTCTCAATTGCTTCCCCTCTACCTTCACATGATGGGCTTAAAACAAAGAACTGCTTCTGCTCCAATAAATACCATACCCTGAAAAGTCAACTCCTGCTCACAACCCTCCAGGCTCAGCCTTACTGTACCCCACGGCAAGGACTGTCCATCCTCTTTTCTATGGCTGAATCTCACCTCTGTGTCCCACATCCTCGGAGGCAAAGAATCATCCCTCCCAAAGCCTCACACCCCCCATAGAGACGTCTCCTGCACCCTTGTCCCACTTCTTCTGTGTCTCATGTCCTCAGAGGCACAGAGTCACCCCCCTGCAGCCTCCCACCCCCTGTAGAGACATCTCCTGCACCCTCGTCCCACTGCTTCTGGCAGTCAACCTCCTCCTGCCAGGTACAGTGCACTCTCACCTTCTCTCCTTCCTTGTCGTCCGGCCTTGCCCCAGGGCAGTTCCTTCTCTGCCTTTGTTATCCCTTTTCCTGTTCCTTGGTAATGGAAATTTTTTCTGAATATTTGTCATTTTTGCTGATCTATATTGAAGCATTTTTGAGCAATAATTATATGAGTCTTATTTTTACCAAGCTCTCACCAAGATCTCACCAATGTCTCGTGATTGCCAAGTCCAAAGTTTGATTTCTGCCTTTACCTTTTTTTTTTTTTTTTTTTGAGACGGAGTCTTGCTCTGTCACCCAGGCTGGAGTGCAGTGGCCGGCTCTCAGCTCACTGCTAGCTCCGCCTCCTGGGTTTACGCCATTCTCCTGCCTCAGCCTCCCGAGTAGCCGGGACTACAGGCGCCCACCACCACGCCCAGCTAGTTTTTTGTATTTTTTTTAGTAGAGTCAGGGTTTCACCATGTTAGCCAGGATGGTCTCGATCTCCTGACCTCGTGATTCGCCCGTCTCGGCCTCCCAAAGTGCTGGGATTACAGGCTTGAGCCACCGCGCCCGGCCGCCTTTACCTTCTTGGCCTATGCAGCATTTAGCTAGCCACAACCTCCCTCTATGATACCCTCCCAAACCCCCATGGTCAATGACAACTTAATTGGTTTTCCTCTCAGACTGCCCAGATCTCAGTATGCTTGACGGCTACTGTTTCTACATTGTATGGTAATGTAATTTTTTAAAATTTAAATGTAACATGGAGTTGGGAGCAGTGGCTCATGCCTGTAATCCCAACACTTTGGGAGGTCAAGGTGGGTGGATCCTTTGAGGTCAGGAGTTCGATACCAGCCTGGCCAAGATGATGAAACCCCGTCTCTACTAAAAGTACAAAAATTAGCTGGGCATGGTGGGGCACTCCTGTAATCCCAACTACTCAGAAGGCTGAGGAATGAGAATCCCTTGAACCCGGGAGGCAAAGTTGCAGTGAGCCAAGATCGCACGACTGCACTCCAGCCTGGGCGACAGAGTGAAACTGTCTCAAAAAATAAAAAAACAAAAAACAAAAAATAAATGTCACATGGACAGAGAAGTGCACCACACCTACGCCAGATGCACTTTCACAGAGCAACAGCACCTGGGGAGCCAGCTAGGCAGCTGTGCTGATAGCCCAGGGTGGCTCTGACCCGGTGCTTGTCTCACACATCCTAACCTCCCTGGGGTAGCACCTTCTTAGATGGCTTCAATGTTCACCTACACTAACAAGGTGCAAACCCACACCCTAATGGCTGTCCAGCTGGTAGACCAAGCCACAAATTCACTTCCCACCCCTCCCAAGACCCCAGTGGAATCATTATATGTTTAAAAATACAGGAATTAGGTCTAATAAACATAAGAGGAATGAAATCGTGAGACCGGTTCTGTGGTCCCTAATAAAACAGTGGACAATGGCAATGACCATCAATGACTGCTCAACCGCAGGTGAAATGCAGACAGGTGGCTTTATAATGGAGGGGTCAGCCTGACAGTACCGGCACCCACTAACCCACCATACATGAAAATGGGACAACCAGACATCACGTGCTCACGGATGCAAGCAGTACGAAGAACCCAGCACCACCTATGAAGTATTCTTTCCAAAAATACCAGATGAGTCTACTCAGGCCTCTAGTCCAACTACTGCTCACAGGAGACGAGGCGATGGAGGAATGTATTCAATGACATCATGAAGGCAAAAATCAGGCAAATCAACGAGACCAGTGACCTAGTTTCTTCCGCATAGGAAGCACGTGCAGTGTGTGAGCCTTGTTTGGATCCTGATTTGAACAAACCAACAACTGTAAAAAGTTATTTTAGGGACATGTAGAGAAAACAGTATGAACTGGATATCAGGTAACATTGAGGAATTATGGGTAATTTTGCTGAGTATGATAAACATTTATGATTTCTTCCTTAAGGGTACATATCTCTTAGATACATACACAGAAACACTCACAGGTGAAATGATACAATTCTGAGATTTGCTTTCAAAGCCTCCAGTTTAAAAAAGGTTGTGTTGGAATTGATGAAAAGAAATGCAGAAAGCAGAAAGCTGACAGCTGCTGAAGCTGGTCAACATGGGTGCTTGGAGCAGGCTGAATGACACCCCCCAAAAGATGCCCATGTCCTAACCCTAGAACCTGTGACTGTTATCTTAATGATAAAAGGAACTTTACAGATATAATTAAGAATCTTTAGTGGGATTATCCTGGATTATCCAGGTGGCCCAATGTAATCACCAAAGTCCTTATCAGTGAGAGAGGGAGGCAGGAGTCAGAGTCACAGGAGATATGACGCAAGCAGAGGTCGGAGTGATGTACTTTGCAGACAAGAGGACAGGGCATGAGCCAAGAAATGGCTCATGACAGAGGACAGGACATGAGCCAGGAAGCAGTCTCCCTTGAGTCTCCAGAAGAAACAGCCCCGCAGACCCATTTTAGACTTGCGAGCTGCAGAACGCTGTTCTAAGCCATAAAGTCTGTGGTAGTCTATTACAATAGCAACATAAAACTAAACAAATACAGGGTTCATCTTCTACTTTGGGGGTCAAAAATCTCCTAAAAAGTTTTTTTTTTTTTTAAAGAAAGTTAAAGAAATAACCCAGCCAGTGAAAAAAAATGGGGGCGTCAGCACCTTGAATTCCACTCATTCCTCCCAGAGGCAAAACAGATGAAGGTGAGGCTGACCAACTAGACCAGAGGTGATTCCAGCCCCACACTAGGAGGCACCATGGTGAAGCAGGTGCTTCCTCCAAGAGGACTCTAGGAGAGGCAGGAGGGAGTCAGGCTGAAAACAGCAGGCAGAAGCCTGCACTTGAATAGCTTTGCAAGTGCCCCACCTCGTGGGCGGCACTGCCAGCAGCCATGCACTTATACCCAGGCAAAAATCCCAGGAGCCTCCTCAGACTTGAGACTGCGGCTAAGTTCTCAGGCTGCCCAGATGCGTGGAGACCTGTTCAGTCCCACCAGATGAAGAAGAGAAGGGAGTCTGTGGCCTCACAGCTCTTTATCTATGAAACTGGAAGTACAGCTGACCGGCTGACCCTGGCCCATGCAGGCCCATGAAACCCAGGGCATGCCTCACCAGGAGGGCAGAGGGGAGTGGAAGGCACCAATCAGGAGTCAGATCTACGCAGCTACAGTAGAGCAGGACTTCCAGCCTCACAGCCCTGCCCTAGGCCAGACGACTCTCGGACATGAGGACATGAGAAACCCCTGATGCAGATCAAGAGACTGAACTAAGCAGCCACAAGGCCAGAGAATCCAGACAACAGCCACATTCAACTTTCAGAGAAGTGTAATTCCTATTCTCAGATTCTCAGATCAGAGTGATTTCAGTATAAAGTGGGACAGGATGCTACAAGAGAGGTTGAGAGAAGAGGAAAGCCTTCACAGAGTAAGAAAAGACCAGAAGACATAGCAATTAGTTCAGGAGGCCCTAGAGAGTTCTGCTGTGGTGAGAACATGATCACACCCCCAAACTCCGCCAAGAAAAGGACATGGAATATAAAGAGATCAGAGACATGGCAATTTGTTCAGGAGGTCCACCACCTAATAGAAGAGCCCAGAAAGAGAACATAAAGGAAAAGGACAAGAGGGTAGTATTACTTTTTAAATAACACAAGACTTCATTTTTTTTTTTTTTTTTTTTGAGGCGGAGTCTCGCTCTATCACCCAGGCTGGAGTACAGTGGCCGGATCTCAGCTCACTGCAAGCTCCGCCTCCCGGGTGTACGCCGTTCTCCTGCCTCAGCCTCCAGAGTAGCTGGGACTACAGGCGCCCGCCACCTCGCCCGGCTAGTTTTTTGTATTTTTAGTAGATACGGGGTTTCACCGTGTTCGCCAGGATGGTCTTGATCTCCTGACCTCGTGATCCGCCCGTCTCGGCCTCCCAAAGTGCTGGGATTACAGGCTTGAGCCACCGTGCCCGGCCCTTGTGTGTCTTATTTTAAGAAGCCTGTAATCCCAGCACTTTGGGAGGCCGAGACGGGCGGAACACGAGGTCAGGAGATCGAGACCATCCTGGCTAACACGGTGAAACCCCGTATCTACTAAAAATACAAAAAACTAGCCGGGCGAGGTGGCGGGCGCCTGTAGTCCCAGCTACTCTGGAGGTTGAGGCAGGAGAACGGCGTACACCCGGGAGGCGGAGCTTGCAGTGAGCTGAGATCCGGCCACTGAAGTCCAGCCTGGGAGACAGAGCGAGACTCTGTCTCAAAAAAAAAAAAAAAAAAAGACACACAAAAACACTAGCCATAAACAAAGACAGGCACATTGACAAAGACATACCAACATTCAAACATCTGACTGACAAGACACCACCAGTTAAGACAAGCTACAGACTGGGAGGAGACAGTTGATATGTGACAAAGAATTAGGATTCAGAATGTGTGTGAAATACCTACGTTAAAGTTGGTCTCTAGAAATCCAGGGATGGAGGAAGAGAAACAAAGACAGAAGGAAATACAGACAGACAATAAAGACATCAAAAGGTACTTAGCAATCAAGAAGATGCACATTAAAGACATGCAATACACCTTTCTGGTCCTGAGGTAAGCAAATATTTAAAACACCTGATAATGTCAAGTGTTGACAAAAATGCAGGAAAATGGGTATTTTCTCCCAGAGTGGGGAGACTGTGAAGTAGCTTCGCCCCTTGGAGAGACATGTGGCAGCACTAGTAACATTGAAAGTACATACCTAGCCAGGCATGGTGGCTCACGCCGGTAATCTCAGCACTTTGGGAGGCTGAGGCAGGTGACTCATGAGGTCAACAGATGGAGACCATCCCAGCCAACATGGTGAAAGCCCGCCTCTACCAAAAATATAAAAATTAGCTGGGTGTGGTGGCATGCACCTGTAGTCCCACCTACTCAGGAGGCTGAGGCAGGAGAATCGCTTGAACCGGGGAGGCAGAGGTTGCAGTGAGCTGAGATTGCGCCACTGCACTGCAGCCTGGGCAACAGAGCAAGACTCCATCTCAAAAAAAAAAAAAGTACATACCTAAAACCAGGTACAATTCTGCTTCTAGGGGTATGCCTAGATAAAAAAAAACTACATAAACACGTGCACAAAGTGAAGCTACAGGAATGTTCACACAGCTTTGGCTGGAGCAGCAAAAACAATGGGGGAAAGAGGAATTTATAAACCTGTCCATAAAAGAAACTATGAACAGAGGTGCACTTCTCTAATGGACACACTCGGCAGCACAAAAGGAACAAGCCTGACTTCTCTGTATCTATCAACACGGATGGACCTCAAACTTGAAAAAAGAAAACTATAGGAAAACTACATGTAGAAAAAAATTACTGGGAAAAAAATAGAGTGTTTGACCGGGTGCAGGGGCTCACACCTATAATCCCAGCACTTTGGGAAGTCGAGGCAGGCAAATCACTGAGGCCAGGAATTCGAGACCAGCCTGCCCAATATGACAAAACCCCACCTCTACTAAAAATACAAAAATTAGCCAGATATGGTGGCACATGCCTGCAATCCTAGCTACTTGGGAGGCTGAAGCACAAGAATCCTTTGAACCCGGGAGGCGGAGATTGCAGTGAGCCGAGATCTCCCACTGCACTCCAGTATGGGCAATGCAGTGAGACTCTGTCTCAAAAAAAGAAAAAGACTGTCTATGTCTATACAGTTTATCATCTACGTATGCATATGAAAATGAATTAGCTGTGTACAAACTGAATCCATGAGTGGTTGCCTGAGAAATGGTGGAAAGACAAAGAGTACTATGTAAAAGAAGAAAAAGATAACAAATATGACAAAACAGTAATAATTGTTCGCTGATGGTGATGCCATTTGCTTCCTTTTTATACTCTTCTGTAATTACGAAATTTGTCAAAGTTAAAATTAAAATAAATTTTAAAAAAATTCAGAAATGAAAAAGGGGACATTTTCAAACTGTAAGCCCCATGGGCTAAAAAGCAGGAAAAAAAAAAAAGGTGCCCCCAGCTGAACATGTAACCATGTCCGGGCCCACAAATCATGGAGGCCTCACCTCCAGGATGGTAACGGGACCGGGCACAATGGCTCACACCTGTAATCCCAGCGTTTTGAGAGGGCAAGGCAGGCAAATCACCTGAGGTCAGAAGTCTGAGGCCAGACTGACCAACATGGCGAAACCCTGTCTCCACTAAAAATACAAAACTTAGCCGGGTGTGGTGGTGCACGCCTGTAATCTCAGCTACTCGGGAGGTTGAGGCATGAGAATCCCTTGAACCCAGGTGGGGAGGCTACATCAAGCCGAGATCGTGCCACCGTACTCCAGTATGTACAACACAATGAGACTCTGCCTCAAAAATAAAAATAAATAAATGAATGGTAAGGGGACACAGTAAACACCTTCAGCCTAGAATTGCAAAGGAAAATGCAAAACCGAAAGGCCAGAAGGAAGAGATGGTGGAAGACAGGAACCTAGTCTCACGGGCTGTGGAGATGAGAGGGACCCTTCAAGGATAGGAGAGGAAATGCAGGTTTCACTGTTGCCTGATGCTGAGGTTACCGTAAGGGTGCTAAAGAGAGAAGAGTCCTGCTAGAGGGAGGAGCAAACCCTTCTGTTCCACAGGTCACCCTCAGGATCTGCATCTGCATTTTCCAATTATATCCTAGGATGACTTGCAAATGTGTTTCACCCAAATTCTCATAAACATTCTTGCACACATCACTTTGTACACACGTATAAGCACTTATCTAGGCATTCTAAAGCACTTTATGGAATCTGCTAACAAACCAGCCACATATATAAACCCTGTGAGAGTCTCAAGGAGAGAAGACCAAGGGTGCTGAGCCGGGTCTCAGATGTTTGCCAACAGATCTTACCCAACTGCTCCCCCTTCAAGGAACCTGGGGCAATTCAGATGGCTTCTATGGTAGATTTCACCGCAGAGAAGGAAAACAGAACTAGACTGTGCACATCCTTAAGTCTGACCAAGGATGAGTGCAGATTATTACTGGTGTTTTATGTACATAACGTTTGTTACGCAGATATCCTAGGTGGATTGTTACAGAGGGGTTTGAATGCTTCCATATTTGGACAGGCTGGTTGGGGTTTTTTAGATGGAATGAGATATTATCACTACAATTATTATTTCCCCCTATTTCTAGAAATAAGGGGATCTGGGCTTCTGTAGTTAAAACCTCACTATTGAACATACTTCCATGAATGGACTATTCAGATAATGAGGGATGACAGCATTTCATGTTTTCACCAGATAAATGCTTTATTTCAATAAAGATTTAAACTCGGAGGGAACAATAAAGGACACAGGGTTCTTTTGCATTCCTGAAGATCTCACTTAGTTAAAAACACACAGCAGTCAAATCCAAGTTTCCCACAGGAAAAAATCCAACGTAAATGTGGGGAGGGGGGCCAGCCAGGAGCATGTTATCAGAAATCACAACTCTTCAGACACTGGAGAGTGTTGTTATTTTTAATTCTGTTTTATTTTCTCAGCATTAACTTTGATAATTCTCAGAAAGCCTAGCATAAATTGACAGCAGAGTGTAGCATGGTGGTTAACAGGGCTTCTTCGCGGTGTTTTATTACAGCTAACTTCTACTCCTCAGAGTCTGATTCACGGGCCATCTTTCAGGCTAGCCTAGCTTCACTACTGATGATTCTGTTTTAGGATTTAATAATGACTGTACATTGTAACAGCAGCACACCTCATAGCTGCCCAAGTTCTGATACCAGGCAACAATCACCTTGCATCATATGGCTCAAGCCCTTCTGCTTCCCATCTCATCTGGACCAGGGATAGCAACGCTGCAAAGTGGGGACAGCATACTTATGACATAATTTACCCACCAGATTTGAAACTGTGGGCGGTTTCATTAACATTTTTTAATTTCAGGGGGAGGCACAAAGTAGAGACATGATTTTTAAATCGTTTTATATCCAAGTATCTCACATCTGCTGGATTCATTATTTTAATTTAAAAATAAAAGACCTAAAAAAAGGTAATGAAACTGTTTTTCTTCATCTTTCATAGCAGGGAGTTAACAGGGTAAATGTAACTTTGATGAATTAGAAAAAACAAATTTTAAAAAATCTCCCATTTAGAAATAGAGACAACTCTAAAAAACTGAAAACAAGAAGTTAAAAATGGCTGCCTCAGTCATTAAAAGAAGTATTGATGCAATGCTACAACATGGATAACTCCTGAAAACGCAAACACTATGCTAAGTGAAAAAAGCCAGACAAAAAAGGCTGTGCCATATTATGATTCCATTTTTATGAAAGTCCAGACTAGGCAAATTCCTAGGAACAGAAAATACACTAGTGGTTGGGAGGGAGTAGGGGGACAGGGAGTGACTACTAATGGGTACAGGATTTATTTTTGGGGTGATGAAAATGTTCTAGAATTAGATACTGGTGATGGTTGCACAATTCTGTGACTATACTAAAAACCACAGAATTATTATTATTATTATTATTAATTTTTTTTTTGAGACGGAGTCTCGCTCTGCCGCCCAGGCTGGAGTGCTGTGGCCGGATCTCAGCTCACTGCAAGCTCCGCCTCCCGGGTTCACGCCATTCTCCTGCCTCAGCCTCCCGAGTAGCTGGGACTACAGGCGCCCACCACCTCGCCCGGCTAATTTTTTTGTATTTTTTAGTAGAGACGGGGTTTCACCGTGTTAGCCAGGATGGTCTCGATCTCCTGACCTCGTGATCCGCCCGTCTCGGCCTCCCAAAGTGCTGGGATTACAGGCTTGAGCCACCGTGCCCGGCCAAAACCACAGAATTATAAACTTTAAAAGGATAAACTTTATGGTATGTCAGTACCATCTCAATAAAGCTATTATAAAATGTTTTTTAAGTGGCTGCATCTGGTGAGGAGGCTGGGCAGGAGGAGCACAGAGAGATGATACCTTTCCTAAGTGACTCCATTGTCCTATTTCTCTCAGGAGCCACCCTGTCCCCATAATCACAAAGGACCCTGCTTTGATTTCCTTATACCTCTCCTCCCTAGTTCCAAGGTCCTGGTCAGACTGAAGCCTGAAACACCAGCCTGCTTCCCACAGCCCTCCTCTTCCACACCCATCATCACATTTCGAACCCTGGTGCCCCCTGATCCCAAGACTTCTGAGGCTCTGCAGCAGGCATTCAGGGCCTGGCTGGGTTCATCCTGGCCTCTCTAGCTTAAAATCTAACTGGAGTCAGTCTCACTCAAACACTGGTCACGTAGTGTGCCTGCCACCCCCACCCCTGTAGTGCTGCAGGAGGCCAGACTCCCACTCACCAGGCTGTGCCCAACTGGCTGATACATTCTTTTCACCTCTTGGCCCAGGTCTCCCAAGCAGCCTTCCCCTCCACAGCAAAAGCTGACCTCACACAGACTCTGTCCCATCTCCCAACTCATCAGGTGACTGAGCTCCTCCGGGCCTACCCTACCCGTCTCAGGTTTCTCACGTCCCACACTGCATGTGTGGCTCCAGGTAGGCCGTGAGATGTCCTCAGCTGAGTGAATAACCCTGGAAAAGGGTCTGGGAGCTCCTCAGGGTGGAGGCTCACACCTGTCCTTGTTCCCCTCACAGCAGGCACTGCACAGCATAAGCCTAAATCAGGTGCTAAAGACATGAGTGAAGGTGGCAAGAGAGAAGTGGGGCTGCCAGCCAAAAGGGCTGCCCCTCATGCCCCACAAGCGGCCAGGCTAGTCGGAGCTCAGCACTGTGGACAGGCTGGTCCGCAAGGCCAGGCTCCGAGGCACCAAAAACAGCCTGATTCTCCCTGCCTGCTCTCAGGAAGCATTAACTTCCAGCTGCTTCCTTCCCTACCCAAACTCCAACTGTTGTAAACTGGTGAGCCACATCAACTGGGATGACCAGGGATAACCTGGACATCATCCTTTGGGAACAGAACAGCCCCATCTCACCTGAACCTGGGCTGCTGGGAGCCCAGTGGCCCTCCTCCCCTCCTCGAGGCTTCCCTCCACATGCCAGGCAGGATCCTGAGGACACAGAGCTAGGAAACGAGAAAAAAGTCATGGAGGCAGCTCTCGCTGCCAGGAGCTCACCTGTCCTTCTGGTGGGCTGAGGACCAGCCCCTGCCCCTCCCCCTTGAATGAGGCAAGAGACCCACTTCCTCATTCTATAGATGAAGGAATTAGGGCTCAGAGAAGATCAGGAAAGTACCTGAACACATGAATCTCTCATTGCCCCCCCTGTGCTATAAGGTACCATCTCTGAGAAGCAATGACTGGTCACAACCTTCCTGGGCCTGAACCCTAAATGGCCACACATGAATTCTCATGCATCTTGAGACGTCACCATCACCTTATTGCTCACTAGTTTTCTGATTCTTCCTTGCTCCAACTCTGCACAGAGACAGATCTGGACCACCTGCCCTAAAGCCCCACCTGGTCTCCATTCTTTTTTTTTTTAAGATGGAGTCTGGCTCTGTCGCCCAGGCTGGACTGCAGTGGCGTGATCTCGGCTCACTGCAAGCTCTGCCTCCCAGGTTCACGCCATTCTCCTGTCTCAGCCTCCCGAATAGCTGGGACTACAGATGCCCGCCACCTCGCCCAGCTAACTTTTTGTATATTTAGTAGAGATGGGGTTTCAGCGTGTTAGCCAGGATGGTCTCGATCTCCTGACCTTGTGATCCACCCGCCTTGGCCTCCCAAAGTGCTGGGATTACAGGCGTGAGCCACCGTGCCCAGCCCACCTGGTCCCCATTCTAATCTCCAGCTGTGGCAGAGCACTACAGCGAGAGGCCACAATATGGCAGCCCACAGCTGACCGGGCTCTTGACTCACCCCAGGAGGCCCATGGGTCAACAGCCGTCAACCCCCAAGAATGGTCCGTAAGGGCACCTGCACAGAAGGATCAGGTTAGGACTGTGACATCAAACCTAGTGATTCGAGGCGACAAAATACAAGAGGAGACTGACTTGCTAATGGGCACTACAAAATTCCATAAACAGAGCCCAGAGGCATGTAAAAAAATCCAACATAAGCTGGATTCACACAGGCGATGCACAGGTGAGTCGCTATTACTTAACACTGTTTTAAAGTTACCAACCAATGCTATATAAGTAAAAACAACAAAGCTAAAAATATATATGGGAGCAGTAGAGACAATATTTTCTTATATGTATTACTGTTGTTTAGGAAACCCCATAAACCACCAGAAAATCTCTTAAAACTAATGACACCTCTCAGGAGATGACTATAAAACACATAAAAGTTAGTGTCTTTTATGCCAACAATTTTCCTCCTTTACCACCAATCAGTTCTAATTTTGTACCAAGATAGAGCCCCTTCCATCCTCAAAAGTCCTCAGCCTGTCCCAGCTCTGACCCATGACTGCAGCAGCTAATGTTGGGGGAGGCCCAGAAGAAACACAATTTGGACTCACCCCAGGAGGCCCATGGGTTGATGGCTGCCATCCTGAGGACTGATTGACCAGGCACCTGCTCAGGAATACTGCAAATTCCAACCTAGTGACAAAAGTGAAAAAAGACAAAACTAGTCCTTTCTCACAGAAGACCAAGTGGGAACAAAGAAGGGAATCCATCCACAGAAGCGACAAAAAAACTTGTAAGGAGCATCATCAGAAAAGAGAATTTACATGTCAAAAAAGTAACAATTCCTGGAGAGAAATGAAGGGTAATTTGCATAAGCTGGAAAAAAGCATGATCCTGAATGAGGGTACAAATTTGTCAGCCATTCCCAAGAGACAGCCAGTCACCACACAAATGGAACTTTTGGGTTGACAACAGTTATTGTAAAATCAACTTGCAATCCTCATATATTAGTGGTTGCCTAGAGCTGGGGGAAAAATGAAACGTGGAGTGACTGTTTAATGGGAACAAAGGTTTCTTTGTGGGGTGATGAAATGTTCTAAAATTAGATAATGGGGATGGCTGCACAATTTTATTAATATACAATAAAACCAGTGAATTACACACTTTTAAGTGGTTAAAGTGGTGAACGTTATGCAAATTTAATCCCACCTCCAAAAGAAATTCACGTCCAAGATTTACTAAGCCTAAGCTTGTGTGTGTGTGGAGGACTTAGGGATGGGCCTGGCGCCCAGACCCCTAACTCCTCAGGTTCCAGATCTTTGTACAAGTCAGCAACCTCTCGACTGGATTCCTGGGTATGTGTATAAAGCACTAGAACACACAGTGGGCCTCAGGAGCACCGGAATCAGCGCGAAAACGCAGAATGCAAACCGTATTTTGCACCGTTATTTGCAACTTGACAGTGACCGCCACCGTCACTGCATGTTTAAGGGAACCCGGAGCTGTTTCCAACCCCGGTCTGACGTCCTTCACAGTGCTTTGTGTGAACTGGCGGGGGGAAGAAACGCCGGCTGGGGAATGAACGGGGTTATCCGTCCCATCAATGGCCTCGGAAGCATTCTTATCACCTGCTTCCAGAGCTCCCGACCCAAATTTCCTCCGCGACACCGACGCGGCCGCGACGCTGCAGAAGCTCGTCCCGGCCTCACCTGGCTTGCAGCCGCCGGTCCCCCTTGAAAGCGGCGCAGCAGGCTCGGGGTCGCTTCGCCTGGGGCGTTTGGCTTTTGTCCCGCGCCGAGGTCCGGGCCAGCAGTGCGCTTGGGAGCTCCAGGCGCGGCCTCGGGGACAAAGGCGCGCGGAGCCGACGTGCAGAGTTCACCCAGGCCCGTCCGGCCAGACAAGGAAGAGCGCCCGGGGGCGGGAGGCCGGAGGCAGGCTGCTGGCTGGAGAGCCGAAGGCAACGGGGGCGCAAAGCCGGCGCGGAAAGGGCAGGCGCAGGACCCGCCCTAGCGCCGCCTTTCCCCGCCGGCTCTCCCGACCCCCGAGCCCCGCAGCTACAGCAGCCCCACAGCCCGAGCAAAGGCCTCGCCTCAGCCGCGGACAATGGCGGCTGCTCCCCCGGCTTCGACCGGGGCGCGCCGCGGGGTCTGCTGGGAGCTGGAGTTCCAGGCGGGCACTTCCGGCGTCGGACAACTGCGCCGCCATGACAGCTGCCTGGGCTGCCCCGCCTCGCACCGCCCTACTTGGGCGGGGTAAGGACCATTCTGGCAGCTGCGTGGAAGCCGGCGGCAGGGTGGACTTTGTTGTCCCGGCCCCAGACCACCCTCCTCCACCGCCGCCTCCCACTGCAAAAGGGCCTGGGTAAGTCGCGGCGCCGCGGGCCTCAGTTTGCCCGTCCGCAAAATGGCGCCTCGTGATCCCGGGTTTCCCGGGAGGAGCTCCGCGAGTTCTCAGCGCTCTCGAGGGATCCTTCCATTTGGCGTTCGCAAGATTGTGAAAACGTGGCTGCTGTTATTCTCTTTATTTAAGATAAGAAACCTAATTCGAGGTACCCCTCTCTGTGAAGCCCCACGGCTGAGAACGTCAGGGCTCGTTCCCAGGTCTCTTTCCAGAGGCCAGCCTTTATGGGAGCATGGATTACCAGCGACGCATCCTGTGAGTTTTCCTGTATCAATATGTATGGAGCGGTTCGGGCGCGGTGGCTCATTCCTGTAATCTCAGCATTTTGGGAAGCTGTGGCGGGAGGATCGATTGAGTTCAGGAGTTCGACACCACCCTGGGCAACATAGCGAGACCCCATCTCTACAAAAAAACACAAAAATTAGCCCGGTGTGATGGCGCGCGCCTGTAGTCCCGGCTACTCAGAAGGCTGCGGTGGAAGGATTGCTTCAGCTCAGGAGGTCAAGGTTGCAGTGAGCTAGGATCGCACCACTGCACTTCAGCCTGGGCAACAGAGCAAGACCCGGCCTTAAGAAAAAAAAAAAAGGCCGGGCGCGGTGGCTCACGCCTGTAATCCCAACACTTTGGGAAGCCAAGGCAGGTGGATCGCCTGAGGTCAGGAGTTCAAGACCAGTCTAGCCAACATGATGAAACCTCGTCTCTACGAAAAATACCAAAAATTAGCCGGGCGTGGTGGCGGGCACCTGTACCCAGCTACTGGGGAGGCTGAGGCAGGGGAATCGCTTGAACCTAGGAGGCGGAGGCTGCAGTGAGCCGATATTGTGCCATTGCACTCCAGCCTGGGCAACAAGAGCAAAATTCCATCTCAAAAAAAAAAAATGTATACATATATATATACACACACACACACATGGAGAGGCGCTGGGAAATAGAGCAGGGAGCACGGCTAAGGACTCTGCCTTGGCGGCCGCCATTGAAAAACACAAACAGGGAGGCTAAAAATGAAGGAGCCTGAGGTGTTGACCCCCAGCCTGATCCTGGAGGATCCCCTTGGCAGAGCCCATGACGCCCCTTTGGGGTCCTCACAGAGCCACCTCCTCACCTCTGTTAAGGATGACTCTAACCCAGAGCTTCCTTGCTCACTCCCCTCCCCATGCCCAGTCCCTGTGCTCCTCACTCTCCTCCTCTATTTTGTCCACCCTCATTCCCACTGCTGCTAGGGTCTGATCTGGGCTGGTTGTCTTCCCTTACTCAGCACCTCAGTGAGAGACCCACTTTTCATGCACCCACTGCTTGCTGCTTGCACATTTTTACTTATTATTTTGTTTTTTTTTTTTTTAGTCGGAGTTTTGCTTTTGTTGCCCAGGCTGGAGTGCAATGGCGTGATCTCTGCTCACTGCAACCTCTGCCTCCCGGGTTCAAGTGATTCTCCTGCCTCAGCCTCCCAAGTAGCTGGGATTACAGGCATCTGCCACCACGCCCAGCAAATTTTTTGTATTTTTAGTAGAGATGGCATGAGCCACTGCGCCCAGCGCAGTCCCTTCTTTATATTAGCTGCCTAATTTGTTAAAATTCACATGTAACCTCACTACTTCCTTGCCTAAAATCTTTCAAGGGTCTCTGTAACTTCATTATAAAAGCTGTATCTCTCGTCACTCCTATTTCTCCTCCCACTTTTGTTGCTCTCTGACACTCTCCATTCCAGCAACTTAAAGCCAGTTACTTATCTCCTAACATGCTCCTAAGCCTTTGCACACACTCTTTCCTTTGTCTAGACAACCTCTTCCATTTGTTCCATATCCAGTGTAAATGTCCTGCATCAGTCAACACCTGATCTGGGGCCATCTCTCCCCTTTCTAATAGAGCTGACCCTTTGCTTCTCTGAAACCCATGCACACACACAAACACACACCCCACTCCTGAGCCACTTTTACCACATTTCTTCCCTGTCATCCTCTGTAGGTGTGGATCCTCACAGGCTACAAACAAGTCTTGTCTTGAACACCTCCATACCTATCACAGGGTAGGTGCTCAATGAACGTGCAAGGAAAAAAAAGCGCTGGGTGTGGTGGCTCACTCCTGTAATTTCAGCACTTTGGGAGGCTGAGGTGGGAAGATCACTTGAGCCTAGGAGTTTGAGAGCAGCCTGGGCAATGTGGCAAAACCCTGTCTCTACAAAAAATACAAAAGTTAGCTGGGTGTGGTGGCAGGCATCTATAGTCCCTGCTACTCTGGGGGCTGAGGTGGGAGGGTCACTTTAGCCTGGGAGGTCATGGCTGCAGTGAGCCAAGATGGCCCCACTGCACTCCAGCCTGAACAACATCCTGTGTCAATAGACTGGGCACAGTGGCTCACACCAGTAATCCCAGCACTTTGAGTGACCGAGGCGGTGGATCACCTGAGGTCAGGAATATGAGACCAGCCTGGCCAACATGGTGAAACCTCGTCTCTACAAAAATACAAAAATTAGCCAGCCACGATGGTGGTTGCTTGTAATCCCAGCTACTTGGGAGGCTGAGTCGGGAGAATCACGTGAACCCAGGAGATGGAGGTGGCAGTGAGCCAAGATCAAGCCATTGCACTCCAGCACTCCAGCCTGGGCAACAGAGCGAGCCTCTGTCTCAAAAAAAAAAAAAAAAAAAGAAGAGACTGAGGGACTGTAGGTGGTGATACCAAAGCATGGCCATTTAGGAAGCTGGACTTGAGTGAGCACTGGGCAAGAGAGATCTTGAAGATATTTCTACTGGTAACGGAGGATCATTTTAAAAAGCAGGCCTGTGGGTTGAGCTTTTGTTGTTGGGTGGTGTTGGCACTCACTGTGGGTGGGCAAAGGGGAGTAGCCCTTTCAGAGGGAGAGGAAAAGTTCAAGTAGAACAGGCTGAAATTCAAGGGAGAGGACTAAGAGAGAGGTAAGGTGGAAGGGGCAAGGTATTGGGACAGGCCCCAGCTGGCAGGAAGGTGAACCCAGGCAGAGTGGGCACTGAGAGGAAAGCAATCTATGGATGATACAGCCACAATTTCCATCTCAGGCTCAAGCAAAGAAAGAGACGCTGGAGAAGGAAGAGTGACAGAAATAAGAGGAGTATCTCTCCGCTTCCACTCAGCCCCCTACAGCTCATCCTCCAGCAGGCAGCCAAGGGCACTTTTAGGATATCACATCAGGTCCCTGCCTCACATTCTGCACTGACTTCCCAAGTAGTTAGAGTAAAATCCAAACTCCAACTCGCAGCTTGGAACACTCAGCAGGACTAGCCTCTGTCCTATCCCACACCCCACCTCAGTCCCTCAAGCTCATCTCCTGTCACTCCTGCTGACTCCAGCCATTCCTCAAACAGGGTAAGCCCATTCCTGCTTCAGGGCCTTTATATGTATTGTTTCCTCTTCTGGAATCTTCTTCCTTGTACAGCCACAGGGTTTTCTTTCCTTCATTCAGATTTCAGCACAGAAGTCACATCCTGATAACAGCCAGCTGTGACTCATCCTCCCTAATTCTCAGTCACATTACCCTCTTTTTATTTTCTTCATATCAATATCTAAAGTCATAACTGATTGTCTCGTACAGAAGCTAAGTTTTGTGATAGGCAATCACCTAATACCTGCTACACGAACCTCAATGTTCATATAAGACTAGAATTCATATTCTAAAGAGAGATAAGGTAGCTCTGTTCACTTTTGAGAGAGCACTCAAATAAGAGAGATACCTTTGACCTAAAGGTGTCAGGAAACCGATGAAGAAAAACACCCCTGCTATGGTTTTAATGTTTTTATCCCCTCCAAAATTCATGTTGAAACTTAATCCCCAGTGCAGTAATATTGGGAGGCAGGGTCTAATGGGATTTATGTAGGTCATGAGGCTCTGCCGTCATGAATGGATTAATGTTGTAAACCAAAAAATAAAATTATAAGCCCCCCCCAACTATATGAATAGACCTCGGCCAAGGGCATTCCAGAGGTAACCTGAAAAATGAGTTTGGGCCATAATGGGAAGCAGAAGCTGGACTTGCCTCATTATACCCTCCTCCCTTCTGGAATTAGTGATAGAACAGACTCTTTAAGTCTGATAAGAAACATTTACAGTCTGTTATCTCTGGAGGTTTCATCTGCATGATAAAACCTTGAGCTGCACAACCCCAGACATTCCTTTCTATTGACAATAACTCTTTAAATCAATTGCCAATCAGCAATCTTTAAATCTGCCTATAACCTGGAAACTCTCTGTACCATTGTACATCTTATATGTATTGATTGATGTCTCATGTCTCCCTAAAATGTATAAAACCAAGCTGTACCCTAACCACCCTGGGCATGTCCTCAGGATCTCCTGAGAGCTGTGTCAGGGGCCATTGGTCACCATATTTGGCTCAGAGTAAATCTCTTCAAATATTTTACAGGGTTTGACTCTTCATCAACAATGCCATTGTAAAAGGCTCATGGAGAGATTCTGCGTGTACTTGCATGCTCTTTCTCTTTCTCTTTCTCTCTCTCTTTCTCTCCCTCCACCCCTACCCCTCCACCACCTTCCCCTTTACCTTCTATCATGTGAGAATGCAGTGTCCAAGGCACCATCTTGAAATCATCATCGCCAAATACGTCAGCACCTTGATGTTGGACTTCCCAGCCTCCAGACCGGAAGGCAGTACATTTCTTTGTAAATTACGCAGTCTCAGGTATTCTATTATAGCAGCACAAATGGACTAAGACAACTCCTGAGATAGGAAGGGGTGAGGTAAATGTAATCAGAGTTGGGGTTTTAGATCTTAGTCCAGTAAAGAAGCTGGAACTGTTCTGTATAAACAAAGGGCAAGGTAATTGCTACATAGATTCTTTTTTTATTATTGCTGATTCTTACCCTAAAATAAAGGATGTTGCCACTATACATCCACTAGAATGACCAAAAATAAAAATACTGACAGCATCAAATGGGACGACATGGTGCCAACTGGAATTCTCATACCCTGCTGATGGGAGTATAATGTGGTACAGTCACTTTGGAAAAAAGTTTGACAATTTCTTATAAAATTATACATAAACCTGTACTATGATCTAGAGATTCTACTCTTATTTGTTCAAAAGAAAGGAAAACATCTGTCTGCTAAAAGATATGTACAAGAATGCTCACAGTGGCATTATTGATGACAGTCCAAACCAGGAGATAATCCAAATGTCTTGTTACCAAGAGAATGAATAAAGAAATTTTGATACATCAGTTTAATGGATTACTACTTAGCAATAAAAATAATTAGCCATGCCGGGTGCGGTGGCTCACTCCTGTAATCCCAGCACTTTGGGAGGCCGAAGCAGGCAGATCACCTGAGGTTGGGAGTTCAAGACCAGCCTGACCAACATGGAGAAACCCCATCTCTACTAAAAATACAAAATTAGCCAGGGTGGTGGTGCATGCCTGTAATCCCAGCTACTCGGGAAGCTGAGGCAGGCGAATTGCTTGAACCCAGGAGGCAGAGATTACGATGAGCCGAGCTTGCACCACTGCACTCCAGCCTGGGCAAAAGGAGCGAAACTCCGTCTCAAATAATAATAATAATAATAATTAGCCACATATCCACACAACAATATTGCATTATCACAGGTATAGTGATAAATACTGTATAATTCCATTTATATGAAGTTCAAGAACAGGCAACTAATCCATGGTGAAAGAAGTACTTACCCCTGGGGGTGGCGGTGTTGACTAAAGAGGTACAAAGGGGTCTTCTGGGGCCTGGAAATGTTCTATATCTTGATCTGGGTGGTGGTTACACAGGTATATGCATGTTAAGAATTCATCAAGCTGTATACTTAGTAGTGTACTGTAATGTAATTACACTGTATTTCGATTAAAATGTGAAAGATAAGGGGGTGTCTTTTGCTTCCACATTTGTAGCCCCAGCTTCTGTAAGTATCTTCTGCGTGATAACGATTGGATGAATTAAAAGGTAGGAGGGATAGAAGAGGAGAGAAGCAATAGGAAGAGGAAGGCTGGAAGAAAAGCCCAGCTCCACTGTCTCACAGGAGTGTCACTGGGTACTGGGGAACTTGGAAGCACTAGGGAACAGAGAGGAAGTTGCTGCCTCAGGCTGCCACTTCTCAGCCCAGAAGTGAGAGGCTATGAAGCTGTTGGCCCCTGGTGGGGGACAGGTAAGACCAGTGAGAGAGGGTTTTTGCCCTTGAATTGCCCCTTCCCTGGAGACAGAAGCAAGATGAAGGCCTCTCGAAGTGCTTCATCCTCTGGAAGCCAACTGAGGAAATGACTTTCCCAAGAGAAGGATCATACATCACTCAATCATCAGCAAACATTTATGAAGCACCTGCTCTGTGCCAGGCCCTAAAGTGAAAAAAACAAACGCCACACTTACAGAAGCACAAGATAAACAATAAACATAAGTAAGTTAAAGAGTAGTTAGAGGCCGGGCGCAGTGGCTCAAGCCTGTAATCCCAGCACTTTGGGAGGCCGAGACGGGTGGATCACGAGGTCAGGAGATCGAGACCATCCTGGCGAACACGGTGAAACCCCGTCTCTACTAAAAAAATACAAAAAACTAGCTGGGCGAGGTGGCGGGCGCCTGTAATCCCAGCTACTCGGGAGGCTGAGGCAGGAGAATGGTGTAAACTTGGGAGGCGGAGCTGGCAGTGAGCTGAGATCCGGCCACTGCACTCCAGCCTGGGCGACAGAGCGAGACTCCGTCTCAAAAAAAAAAAAAAAAAAAAAGAGTAGTTAGAAGGCAACAACTTTGGAACAAAGAAAAAGAACAGTGTAGGTGATGTAGTGCCCAGATGGGAAGGGCAAGTTGCCGTATTAGGTGCTGAGGGTGAGTCAGAGTCACCTCATTGAGGTGACATCTGAGCAAGGACTGAAAGGAAATGGATGCAGACGGCCGGGCGCAGTGGCTTACACCTGTAATCCCAGCACTTTGGGAGGCCGAGGTGGGCGGATCACGAGGTCAGGAAATCTAGACCATCCTGGCTAACACGGTGAAACCCCGTCTCTACTAAAACACACACAAAAAAATTAGCCGGGTGTGGTGGTGGGCGCCTGTAGTCCCAGCTACTCGGGGAGGCTGAGGCAGGAGAATGGCGTGAACCTGGGAGGCAGAGCTTGCAGTGAGCCAAGATGGTGCCACTGCACTCCAGCCTGGGTGACAGAGCAACACTTCGTCTCAAAAAAAAAAAAAAAAGGGATGCAGATACCGGAGGGAAGAGCTAGAACAAACCCCCTGGTGTACGGCCTGCCTAGTCAGCTGCAGGAACAACACAGAGAGGCAATAAGGGGGCCAGATGGTAGAGAAAGCTGAAGGCATCATGGGGGCTCTGGCAGGGTTCTGAGTAGACCATTGATGGGCTCTAGCCTCTGGAGAGTCAACTAACCAAGGGAAGCAATGGAGTGATGTGTGAAACCAATGTAGTAATTAGGTGGGAGATGATAGCCACTTGGATGAGGTTGGTGATCAGTGGCTGGATTGGGAACATGCTGATACTTTAAAGGTAGAGCCAACAGACCGTAGGTTCAAGGTTTTGCATCCTAAGGGGCAATATAGCCCATAATGTCCAGAACGAGTCAGGACATAAAGGAGGCCTCTCAATACAGAGCTATTCACCAAGGGCCTTGATGGGTAGGAAATTAGTTGCAAGTGTATGGAGATACTGCTCCCCTCTGGCCCAAGCTCCCTCCCACTCCAGTTACCCAGTGTTCTGGGCAGCACCCTATTCTCTTCTGTGAATAGGCAGAGGCAGGACCACACCGTCATCTTGGATGCACCTATTTTTTTTTTTTTTTTTTTTTTTTTTTTTTTTGAGACGGAGTCTTGCTCTGCCACCCAGGCTGGAGTGCAGTGGCCGGCTCTCAGCTCACTGCAAGCTCCGCCTCCCGGGTTCAAGCCATTCTCCTGTCTCAGCCTCCCGAGTAGCTGGGACTACAGGCGCCCGCCTCGTCGCCCGGCTAGTTTTTTGTATTTTTTAGTAGAGACGGGGTTTCACCGTATTAGCCAGGATGGTCTCGATCTCCTGACCTCGTGATCCGCCCGTCTCGGCCTCCCAAAGTGCTGGGATTACAGGCTTGAGCCACCGCGCCCGGCCGCGGATGCGCCTATTATGGGAGACTGGAGTGCAAGGGTACCATCTTGGCTCACTGCAACCTCCGCCTCCCAGGTTCAAGCGATTCTGCCTCAGCCTCCTGAGTAACTGGGATTATAGGCGTGCGCTACCACGCCCGGCTAATTTTTCTATTTTTAGTAGAGATGGGGTTTGGCCATGTTGGCCACGCTGGTCTTAAACTCCTGACCTCAAGTGATCCGCCCGCCTTGGTCTCCCAAAGTGCTGGGATTACAGGTGTGAGCCACCATGCCCAGCCTGGACTTGCCTTTTACTTCATCCATGGTGTCTTTTGAAGAAAAAGATTCTTTAGAAATATTTTTTCTTTCATAACTTGTGTTTTATGTATTACTTTCAAGATCCCAACTACATCTAGTCCTAAAAATAGTATCCTACCTATTCTAAGTTTTTGTGTTTTTTTTTTTTTTAAATCAACTTAATTGTAGTGTCATTGCACACTGCAGATAAACTGCACATGTTTGAAGTGAGTAACGTTGTAAGTTTTTTTGTCTTGGAGCCCTGAGGTAAACTTTTATTTCTAGCTGACAGGACTTCCACACCCATGCTCCTCTCGGCACCTTTCACCCAGCCCAAGCAGCGGCGGCCCAGTGCAAAAGTGCCGTGGCCAAAGGGGTGGGAGACTCACTCCGCATTCTAGGCCGGAGAAGCGGGCGGGCTTGGGATGCCGGCAGGAGGCAGTGACTCTCCCCAGGGCACAGGCTCCTTTCCGCCCTGACGCTGATGCTCGTCTGGCTGCCTCCCGTTCCTTGGCATCAAAATACCAGACGACGGTGGCGCACTCTGCGGCCTCACCTCGTTCGGTCCCGCCCAGAAAGACCAGACGACCAGAAAACCAGAAGCCGGTCACAGCGACCGCGAGCCTCAGCGTCCACGCGGGTTACCTGGGTAACGCGCCGCTTGGGCTCGGCGCCCAGCAGATGACAGGGGAACCCTGCCAGGCGGCAAGCGCCTCCTCCAGCCCCGGAGGCCTCCAGCTGTGCACCCGCCCGCCCTCCCTCCCTCCCACTGCGGTCGCCTGCATGCGTTTTGACAAATACCTAAACCCACAAAACCATCACTAGCTCTGGTTTCCCAGGACTCTTGAAGCCCCTCCGTTCAGCATTCCACGCCCCTCTGCCCTGCTTTCAAACCACCGCCAATCTTTCTGTTATATATATAGATTAGTTTGGATTTTCTAACACTTGTATATAAATGCAGTGACACATTTGAGTGTACTCTTTTGTGATCTGGCTTATTTTACTCAGCATAATTATTTTGAGATTATCCATTTTGTTGCATATGTAAGTAGCTCATTCCTTCTATTGCTGAATGGTGTTCCATCTCATGGATGCACCACAATTGTTAATCACGCTGGACATGTGAGCTGTTTCTATTTGGGGCTGTTAAAAATAAACTTATGGCCGGGCGCGGTGGCTCAAGCCTGTAATCCCAGCACTTTGGGAGACTGAGACGGGCGGATCACGAGGTCAGGAGATCCAGACCATCCTGGCTAACACGGTGAAACCCCGTCTCTACTAAAAAATACAAAAAACTAAAACTAAAAATAAAATAAAATAAAATAAACTTATGTGAACATTCGTGTACAAGTCTTCCTAAGGACACACATTTCCTTTCTTGTTGGATAAATGCCTAGGAGTTGAATGACTGGATCATATAGGAAATGAAAGTTCTTTTTTCTTTCTTTCTTTCTTTTTTTTTTGAGATGGAGTCTCACTCTGTCACCCAGGCTGGAGTGCAGGGGCCCGATCTTGGCTCACTGCAAGCTCCACCTCCCGGGTTCACGCCATTCTTCTGCCTCAGCCTCCCAAGTAGCTGGGACTACAGGCGCCTGCCACCAGGCCCGGCTAATTTTTTGTATTTTTAGTAGGGACGGGGTTTCAGCGTGTTAGCCAGGATGGTCTCCATCTCCTGACCTCGTCATCCGTCCACCTCCGCCTCCCAAAGTGCTGGGATTACAGGCCTGAGCCACCGCGCCCGGCCACTCCTGGGACTCTTAATCTCCAGGCCGTGTTTTATTTTCTTCTAGGTATTTATATTTCCATGAAGCATCTGCTTTGTTTACTGGCGTTTGCCCCATGAACATGGGCTTCCAAGGGGCTAAAGCCCTATCAGTCCCTCTCACTGACGTGCTCCCACCCCAGTGTCCAGAACAGTGCCTGTTACATATAGGCCCTCAATAAAGAGCTGTTCAGCAGATGCATGGTGGTCAGGCCCAGGCCCCTGGAGGTGGGTCCTCCTCTCCTTCCTTAGCTCACACTCTCCTGCTGCTTCTTCCGCAATGGGCAGCTTCACCTACCCTGAGCTCAGTCCCAGAGCTGAGGACCTTCCTTGCATCATGATCTCACCCCCACCTGATTTTCAGATACAAACAGAATATATGTGGAATCCTACTATTCTGGCACATGGTTACATTGTAGACAATATTAAAACTTATGTATATGAAATGTACTTATGTAATGTTTCGTTAAAGTATATGAAATATAGGACACATTGATACTAATTCCTTGTTTTTCTTTTTCTTTTTTTTTTTTTTTTGAGACAGAGTCTCACTCTGTTGCCCAGAGCAGGCTGGAGTGTGTTGGCAGGTCTCGGCTCACTGCAACCTCTGCTTCCCCAGTTCAAGCCATTCTCCTACCTCAGCCTCCCAAGTAGCTGGGATTGCAGGCACGCGCCACCATGCCTGGCTAATTTTTGTATTTTTGATAGAAATGGGGTTTCACCATGTTGGCCAGGCCGGTCTCAAATACCCGACCTCAGGTGATTCGCCTGCCTCAGCCTCCCAAGTCTGGGATTACAGGCGTGAGCCACCGCACCCAGCCTACTTGTTTTTCTTCAGTTTACATATAACTGAGCTTTCTTTTTATTTCCTTTTCCTTTTTTTTTTTTTTTTTTTTTTTGAGACGGAGTCTCGCTCTGTCACCCAGGCTGGAAAACGAGTGCAATGGAGTGATCTCGGCTCACTGCAACCTCCTCCTCCCCGGTTCAAGTGATTCTCCTGCCTCTGCCTCCTGAGTAGCTGGGATTACAGACATGCGCCACCACGCCCAGCTAATTTTTGTATTTTTAGTAGAGACGGGGTTTCACCATATTGGTCAGGCTGGTCTCCAATTCCTGACCTCTGCGTGATCCGCCTGCCTCTGCCTTCCAAAGTGCTGGGATTACAGGCGTGAGCCACCGCGCCCGGCCGACGTCCTGTATTTTTATTTGCTAAGTCTGGCGATCCTAGTCTGGGACATAATCGTACTAAACATATTTATATTATTATTATTATTATTTTTATTTATTTATTTATTTATTTTTTTTTGAGAAGCTCTGTCGCCCAGGCTGGAGTGCAGTGGCCAGATCTCAGCTCACTGCAAGCTCTGCCTCCCGGGTTTATGCCATTCTCCTGCCTCAGCCTCCCGAGTAGCTGGGACTACAGGCGCCCGCCACCTCGCCCGGCTAGTTTTTTTGTATTTTTTAGTAGAGACGGGGTTTCACCATGTTAGCCAGGATGGTCTCGATCTCCTGACCTCGTGATCCGCCCGTCTCTGCCTCCCAAAGTGCTGGGATTACAGGCTTGAGCCACCGCGCCCGGCCAACATATTTATATTAAAAACAATGTTTTCACATACTACTCTTGGATACTGTAAAAAACGGTTGCGTGTCTAGAACGTCCTCGTTTTGCCCAGCGGCCGCATCCTACATGCGCATCCCCGCAGCCGCCCCCTTCTCCACATCCCCTAGCAGCGCCCGCTACGCTGCGCGACCCGTTGCCAAGGCGACCGTAACCGCGGCCGGAGGTTACTGGAGGGCACGGCGGGGGCGGGGCGCTCATTCCAGGCGGCTTCTGACTGGCCCCGGCCGCCTCGTGCGTCACAGCCCCGCCCCTGCCTGGGAGTCCCGCGGCGCGTGACATGTAGCCGACGCTCGGCGCGCTCCAGCGGACCAATGGCGGCCGCCCGCGGCGCGCGGGGCGCCGGGATGGGGTCCGCCCGCGGCGTTGGGCGCGCTCGCCAGCCCAGGGGTCGCCATGACTGAGCGGCCCAGGCCCGAGCGAAGCCCGCGCGCGGTGAGTCCGCCGCGGCCCATCCGTCCCTCCGCCCGCCAGAGCGTCCATCGGGACGCCCACCCGGGAGTGGCGCGGCGTCGTGTCGGCGGGAGCTGGCTCGGGATTGCGGGCCAGGGGCGCGCGTCGGGGGAGGAGGGCCCGGGCGGGGGCGGACCGGGCCGGCGTTCCAGAGCCCGTCCGGAGTCCTGAGGTCGCCGGAGGGGAGGGGAAGGCTAGAGGCCACGCGGCGCGGGGCACTTGGGGGCTAGGGCCGCCCCTTCCTCAGGGACCCCGACCCCCGTTGGCATCCGCCTGTCAGTTTGAGGCCGAAGCCCCTCTACGTACCCCCTTTGTCCACCCAGACACCGCTCGGCCGCGTCCAAGTTCTCTCTTCTACACCTGATCGGCATCCCGTGACCTATCTCCCTCCTGAACAGCTGCCCCGGACCCATCTCCCTCCCTACCACCCCCCGGGCCCATCCCCCACTGGAACAGCAGCCCCCGACCCGTCTCCCTCCCTACAAGCTCCCCCCCGCCCCCGGCCCATATCCCTCCTGAGGAGCCCCCGCGACCCATCCCCAACCCGACCAGCCGTTGTCGCTGCCCCTCCCCCGTGTTCCCAGTGCACACTTCCCCAGCCCATTTATTATGGAGCTCCCCCGAGTGGCATCCTAAGCTCCCAACGCCCTCCCCACTCTAAGCCCCCTTCTCAGAGCCAGAGCCATTCACTGACTGTCGCAGGGAACACATCTACTATGTCACTAAGCATCGGCCATCAGGGGCAAAGCCCTTTCACCCATCCCCACAATAGAATTTGGGGCTGGGGCTGCAGATCTCAGTGCTCATGTCAGGTGAACCTGGCCCTTCCACAGGCACTGAGCCCTCCAAGTGACACTCACACACACACATCCCCAGCATTAATCCCAGACTCCCACCAAAGTAGACCTCTAGGACCCCAGGGCCACCATAGCATTGCCCATGGGGGGCCCAGATCCTCCTCACCAGCCATGTAGACCTCAGTCCCCTCCACATCATCGCAGGCCCTCTTCATCTTCCGGAAGTGGCCCCCCATCAGTCCTGGACTCTCATCAGCTCAGGCACCCCCACATTGGCCCAGGTTTTCCGTCAGCCCCCATATAGACCCCAGACACACCCATGAACCTCTGGTGCCTTCTGCTAAGACCTCCTCTTTACCCTCATCCTGGATAAACTTAGCCTCTCCTCCCACAGACCCCAGCCCAAGACCCTGGAGGATGCTGAGGGGCTACAGCCCCCCTCCCTGGAGTCTCCAGGGTGAGCTGCCATGAGCACCTGAGAGAGTGTAAGGTCTGAGGCCCCAGGGCAAAGGGACTTCTTGAACCTGTGGAGCTTCAAAATGGGCCTTTTTTTCTTACTCAAAACTACATATATAAAAGCGTGAATACAACATAAGAGAGCATTTTTGCCTGTGGCAGGGAAGTCCAAGCTGGTAGTTTCCCAATCAGGGTGCGGGTGGCTGGGTACGCTGACTGGAAGATGGCTGGCTGGGCACAGTCCCCGTGAGTTGCCTTTTCTGCCACCCTGCACCTCTCCTTTCTCCTGGATTGTAAAACCAGATGCACAAGAACTGTAGAGTGTGTGAAAAATGCAGCAGAGGATGAAGAGGGAAAAATCCCATGGAATCCCTCCTTTTCATTTGTCATAAGCATTTCCCATACGGTTAAAAATGCTTCCTAAAGATTTCTTGTTTTGTTTTTGTTTTTCCATGTTGATGAAGGTCACATGGGATCCTGACACCATTTGGAGGAGATTCAGAGAAGTATGAAGAGCACAAAGCACTTGGCTGCCCCCCGTGGGCCTCTTCCCAGCACTCCCTTTCTATGATACTCATGCATCATCCTGCATCCCACATTCCCTATGTCTCATGTCATCTGTACATCGTGTGTCTACTCCCCATGGTCATGTCATGGTGTTGTGTACTGGACACAGTTGAATACTCCCGTCACATGATGGGGAAGGTAGTTGATCCCACCACGTTCAACTGTTGGGCACTTTTGTAGTGAATCTTGGTGCCTGAATCTCACATCTTGCACACAATCTACCAAGTGTTCTTGATATATAAGTGGCCACAGTGCTTTCCAGAAAGGTCGTGACAATTTATATTCTCACCAGCAGATCAGTCCAGGGTACAATAGTTAAAGACAAACAACCAAAACCTCCCTGCTTATTTTTATTTTCACAACTTTTAATGTTTTCTTCAGTTATATGTTTACCATAGTGGGCTTGGAAAATGTACAAAAGGTAACTTCTTTTTTTTTTTTCTTTTTTTTTTTTGAGACAGAGTCTTACTCTGTCACTTAGGCTGGAGTGCAGTGGCACAGTCTCACTGCAATCTCTGCCTCCTGGGTTCAATCTCACTGCAATCTCTGCCTCCTGGGTTCAAGCGATTCTCCTGCCTCAGCCTCCCAGGTAGCTGGGATTAGAGGTGTGCACCACCACACTGGCTAATTTTTGTATTTTTAGTACACAGGGTTTCGCCATGTTGGTCAGGCTGGTCTCGAACTGCTGACCTCAGGTGATCCACCCACCCTGGCCTCCGAAAGTGCTGGAATAACAGGTGTGAGCCACCGCACCCGGCCACAAAAGGTTATTTTTTAATTGCCCTTCCCACTTTCCCTCTCTTTTCAGAGTCTCCAGTCTCCTTTGCCCTCTTCCTGGTCTCCTCTCCCAACTTGGACTTGGTAGGAAAGGCAGGAAGACAGCAAAGATAACACCATGGGCAGAGCTGCTGCTGCTGGTGCTGTCATCCATTATTATGTAGCCCACCTGGCTACTTCCATTTAAATGGAATTTAAATTTAAAATTCAGTTCCTATTTCAGGTGCTCCCAGCCACCTGTAGGTGGCTGCATGAGTAGAGAATGTTTACATCCCTGTAGGAACTGCGCTGGGCAGTGCTGGCCACACCACAGGGCAGGCATTTTTGTTCCCACAGCTCAGTCGATGTGTGTTGAGTGACTAAATGAGAGGGAGATAGATGCTAAACTAAGGGAAAAAGATATGTTCAGAAAGTCATAGGGGTTGTGAAGAGGGTGCCATGAGAATGATGGCTGGGATATCTGCAAGGGGAGGAGCTGGGGGGAAGGGGGAGGAGCTGGGGTGGGATGGCAGGTGCAAAGGTCCTGGGGCAGCCAGTGGCTTGAACTCAGTGCAGAGCAGCCCATGAGAGGCATGTGGAAGATAAGGTCAGGAGGTGGGAAGAGGTCAGGTTAGTTCCTTGGGGTGCTGGAGATCAGGACAAGGAAGCAGGGAGCCGAGGGGCATCCTGAGTATGGAGGGCCACCATCTGATGTGGCCCCTCTGTCCCTGCCCCTCTCTGCAGGCCCCTGATTGCTGACTGCCTGCCTGCCACACCGGCTCTGTCCAGAGCCACTGGGACTCGGGGTCCAGTCCACACACACCCCTCAGACAGGCCCTGTGGCCAGAGATGCTCCCACGGCCCAAAGCCCCTGCCTCCCCCAGACGCCCCCAGACCCCAACCCTGAGTGAGCAGGACGCAGACCCTGGGCCAGCAAGCCCCAGGGACACCGAAGCCCAGCGTCTGCGCTTCCGGCAGTTCCAGTACCACGTGGCGAGCGGGCCTCACCTCGCGCTGGGCCAGCTCTGGACGTTGTGCCGCCAGTGGCTGAGGCCCGAGGCGCGCTCCAAGGAGCAGATGCTGGAGCTGCTGGTGCTGGAGCAGTTCCTGGGCGCGCTGCCCAGCAAGATGCGGACCTGGGTGCAGTCACAGGGCCCCCGAAGCTGCAGGGAGGCCGCCAGCCTGGTGGAGGACCTGACACAGATGTGCCAGCAGGAAGGTGAGAGGCGCAGGCTCCGTGCCCTGGGACGGGCAGGGGGCCTGACGTCTCCGAGGACGGAACTGCCCTCCTTCCCGCCCGAATCACTCCCACCCCTGCCCGGTCCCTCCCGACCAGCAAACCTCTCCTGCACCGCGGCTGTGTTTTTAATTATTTTTACATATAAATGTGCTGCACGCCTCATCTGCCTGGAGTTTCTCACTCAGTGATTAAAGATGCCTCCATTTCCCATGCGTCCATCTGTCCTGTGGCTTTGTGTCCGCTGCTCCTCACCGGCTGCTCTCTGGGAAGGACGCTGCCCCGCCACTTCCTCCCAGCCACCTGCAGCGCCTCCTGCAACACTCAGGAATCCTAGAGATCCTTAAGCCCTCACAGGGCGCAGGCCCCATCGTTGGCTGATGGTGGGGAGAGACGCTTAGGTCTGCATCCCGACTCTGGGAGCTGGGAAATGTGGGGTTGAAACTGGGCTTCCTCCCTGTCTCCTCTCTCAGCTCCCTTCTCCCCTGAGAGGGCTTTGTCATCCTGCATCTTTGCCCCTGTGACCCCACGTGGAGATTCCATCCACCCAGGCCCCAGTCCCATGAGTGAGGCTCTTTCTTTCCTAGTGACGAAAGTGCAGGGATTGGACACCGGGAGGCCAAAAGAGGCAGCCACGAATGGTGAGAGCAGTCATGGCACTGTGGCCTGGGGAGGGCTTCCTCAGCAGGGCCCCAGCAAGGAGGGTATGCCAGGCAGCCACACTGCAGGAGCAAAGGCTGGGAGGGACAAGGGTAAGATCAGGGCTCAGAGAAAAGAGGGCTGGAGCAAGGGAGAGGAACAGGCTTTCCCTTTGCACCCTCCGACTACAGCTTTCCTATAGGCTAACGGTGACAAGCAGTTTGAAGAACACAGGGTCCAGGGTCCCCGTACTGCCTCAGGGCAGCCCGTGAGCTTTCCAGAGGCACAAGGGTAGCCCTGTAAGCTGCAAGGCAGGAGCCAGATGAATTGGCCCTTTGAACTCTCTGCTCCTGGGGCAGAGGGCCCAAGACCACTGGCTTCTGGTGCTCTGTGGACCTCACAGCCATCCCAGCCCAGAGCCACCCCTGCTAGGTTTAATGTTCCATGGTCACTCTCGAAATTCTTCATCGTTTCTGAGCAAAGAGCTCTATTTGTCTTCCATAGCGGTGGTCTGCTTTTTACATTCCATATTTTGAGCCTACGGAACAGTAGAGCAAGTATAATGAACAGCCCTGCACATGCCACCCAGCCCTATCAAAGCCCAACCTCCAGAAAGGCTGACTTGCAGTTGTTTTAAAAGAAATACCCATGGCCAGGCGCGGTGGCTCACCTCTATAATCTCAGCACTTTGAGAGGCCAAGGCGGGTGGATCACAACGCAGGAGTTCGAGACTAGCCTGGCCAACATGGTGAAACTCCGTCTCTACTAAAAATACAAAAATTAGCCGAGCGTGCTGGCACATGCCTACATTATATCCCAGCTACTCAGGAAGCTGAGGCAGGAGTGTCGCTTAAACCCAGGAGGTGGAGATTGCAGTGAGCCAAGATCATGCCACTGCACTGCAGCCTGGGCGACAGAGCAAGACTCTGTCTCAAAAAAAAAAAGGACTAACTAGTGGAGTTGGCTGAAACCCCGTGCACGTCTCCTAGTCCTGCTGGCCCTCACTCTGCCTGACACCCCCAGAAGTGGCCACGGTCTTGAATTTTTCTTTTTTTAATTAAAAAATAAATAGAGGGAGGGGTCTCACTGTATTGCCCAGGCTACTCTCAAACTCTTGGTCTCAAGCAATCCTCCTGCCTCAGCCTCCCAAAGTGCTGGGATTACAGGTGTGAGCCACCGTGCCTGGCCTGGTTCCCGTATCTTGACCCTTCTGTAAATGGTGTCCTGAACCCTGCTTCAGCAATCATCCTCTCTGTGCACAGCAGCCCCGGGGGTCTTGGGGAGCAGTAGGCTCACGGTCTCCGGGCCTCCCTAGTTGGTCAGTGTTGCAGTGCGTGTCCTTGTGGGCTTCTGGAGGCACACAGGGGTGTGGAGTGTGAGTGGAGAGGGTACTTGTCCTCAGCAGCCCTCAGTGTCACCACAGGTTCCTGCCCAGCAGCCACATGGAGGGACAGAATGACAGCCGTGCCGTCGCTCTTGCCTGCGCCTCAGGGATGCTGCAGGAATGTTTGGGGAAAGTCTGCCCTCCCCAGAAGGTCTGGAGAATTGGGGGCTCTGGGAAGAACAGGCCCCTCACGATCCCTTTCTCCCGCACAGTTCTGGTATCTCTGGACTCGGTCGAACACCAGGACTGGAGTTTCGGTGAGGAGGAAGATGGGAAGAGTCCAAGGTCCCAGAGAGAACCATCCCAGGTGAGCCTGGGGTCCCCTGCTCCGTGCTCCTGTACCCCAGGGCGTGCGTGACGGCCTCAAGGACCCCCATTCAAGGACTGTGTGAGGTTGTCCCCAACGTTCCCAAGAAGCCCGGCCTCCAAACTCTCCGCCTGCCCCACAGATTCCCCAACCTTCCTGGGGCTCAGTGCTGGGCGAGGGCAGTGAGTGCAGGTGTGTGTATGCCGTGCGCCTCTGGGCCTCACCCCAGCCCCTCCTGTCCTTTCCAAACCGCGCAGTTAGGACCCATCCTCCTGTGTCACCAGCACCAGATGCTGGGTGTGTTGAGAAAGTCCTGCTGCCCCTGATCACCTTCTCTCAGTGAACCCAGGATTCTGGGCGGGGCCAGAAGGAAACGCTGAGGGCTCCCCGGCAGCTAGACCTGCTGGTGCACAGGCTTCAAGGCGACGGGAGGGGCCCGGCTCGGTTGGGAGCCTAGCAGATCTTGGTGTGGCTGGAGAGATTAAAATCAGGGGTGGGGCCGTGCAGATGTGTGAGAGAAATACAGGGGTAACGGGTAAATCACAAAAGAACAAAAGTAAGAACCGCTAAGTGAGTAGCATGTGTTCGTATGATCAGGGCTACCGTGAGTTTGAACACTTTCTGCCCCTGGATCTTGGTATTGGAGCCGCCAAGGGAAACACAGCACGGTCGAACAATGGATGGAGGGAGGTTTTGCTCACAGAGCAGAGACGGGGGCAAAGCACCGTCTGCCCATGTAGCTGTCAGGCCCGGGCCAGCAGGTCCCTCCTAGAGGGGACCTGACCTCACAGTGGGGCTGTCTAGATGCCACGTGAAGCACACGCCTGAGCAGAACAAAGGGGCACACATTAGGAAACAGAGACCCCCATGCAAGGCACTGCACCCAGCACAAACTGCGGGGACCCCTTATCTCTTGGTAAGGAGATGTTCTAAGCCCAGGGCCCACTCTCAGGCAGCTGAGTAACAGGCTGAAAGACTGCACGTGTCTCTCCCACTGACTTAGTCCATTCTTGGTGCTATAACAAAACACGACTGGGTGTGGTGGCTCATCCCTGTAATCCCAGCACTTTGAGTGAGGCCTCACGGGAGGCTATAGTGGGAGGACCACTTGATCTCAGGAGTTCAAGAACAGCCTGGGCAACATAGCAAGACCCCATGTCAAAAAAAAAAAAAAGGCCGGGCGCGGTGGCTCAAGCCTGTAATCCCAGCACTTTGGGAGGCCGAGACGGGCGGATCACGAGGTCAGGAGATCGAGACCATCCTGGCTAACATGGTGAAACCCCGTCTCTACTAAAAAATACAAAAAACTAGCCAGGCGAGGTGGCGGAAGCCTGTAGTCCCAGCTACTCGGGAGGCTGAGGCAGGAGAAAGGCGTAAACCCAGGAGGCGGAGCTTGCAGTGAGCTGAGATCCGGCCACTGCACTCCAGCCCGGGTGACAGAGCGAGACTCCGTCTCAAAAAAAAAAAAAAAAAAAAAAAAAAAAAACCATAGCCAGGTGTGGGGGCATGCACCTGTAGTCTTAGCAACTCTGGAGGCTGAGGTAGGAGGATCACTTGAGCCCAGGAGTTCAAGGCTATAGTAAGTGATGACCACGTCTCTACACTCCAGCCTGGATGACAGAGTGAGACCCTGACTCAAAATACAAAAACAGCCGGGCGCGGTGGCTCACGCTTGTAATCCCAGCACTTCGGGAGGCTGAGGCGGGCAGATCACGAGGTCAGGAGTTCAAGACCAGCCTGGCCAGCACAGTGAAACCCCATCTCTACTAAAAATACAAAAAAAATTAGCCGGGCATGGTGGCAGACACCTGTAATCCCAGCTATTCGCGAGGCTGAGGCTGGAGAATCGCTTGAACCCAGGAGGTGGAGGTTGCAGTGAGCCAAGATCGCACCACTGCACTGCAGCCTGGGTGACAGAGCTAGACTCAGTCTCAAAACAAACAAACAAACAAAAAAACAGAGCCTGGATGGCTTATAAACCACAGAAGTGCTGGGCATGGTGGCTAATGGCTGTAATCCCAGCACTGTGGGAGGCCAAGGCAGGAGGATCTTGAAGTCAGGAGTTTGAGACCAGCCTGGCCAAACTCATGGTGAAACCCCATCTGTATTAAAAATACAAAAATTAGGCCGGGCGCGGTGGCTCAAGCCTGTAATCCCAGCACTTTGGGAGGCCGAGACGGGCGGATCACGAGGTCAGGAGTTCGAGACCATCCTGGCTAACACGGTGAAACCCCGTCTCTACTAAAAAATACAAAAAACTAGCCGGGCGAGGTGGCGGGCGCCTGTAGTCCCAGCTACTCGGGAGGCTGAGGCAGGAGAATGGCGTAAACCCGGAAGGCGGAGCTTGCAGTGAGCTGAGATCCGGCCACTGCACCCCAGCCTGGGCGACAGAGCGAGACTCCATCTCAAAAAAAAAAAAAAAAAAAAAATACAAAAATTAGCATGATGTCGTGGCGCACACCTGTAATCCCAGCTACTCAGGAGGCTGAGGCTGGAGAATCGCTTGAACCCAGGAGGTGGAGGTTGCAGTGAGCCAAGATGGCACCACTGCACTCCAGCCTGGGCAACAGAGCGAGACTCCACCTGGGGAAAACAAAACAAAACAAACAAACCACAGAAGCTTATTTCTCACAGTTCTGGAGACTGGGAAGTCCCAGGTCAAGCTGCCAGCAGATCCAGTGTCTGCTGAGGGTCGGCTGCCTCATTCACAGGTAACCTCACAGGGTGGAAAGGGCAAGAGAATTCTCTGGGGCTCTGTTAAAAGGGCACTAATCCCAGTTGTGAGGGCTTCAACCTCATGACCTGATCCTCTATCAAAGGCCCTACCTCCTAATCCCCTCTATCTATTTGGGGGTTAGGGCTTCAACATATGAACTTCATAGAGACAGAAACATTCAGACCAGAGCAGCAACAAAATCGAATCGGTTCCCCTTCCCTCTGGCACTGAACAGACAGGGCCATGTCCTCATTCTTCTTCAGACCGCAGGCCTCTCTCTCCTTCTCTGAATGATAACCTTGTCTCTCTTCTTTGTCCTCTTGAAAAATAACTGCCAATCCCCGGCTGTGTTGGGACCTCAATCCCTCCAGCACACTGTCGACACCTTGGGCAGCCCCAGGACAACCCCACCTCTCCCTCAGGGCCACCCAGCTTCCTTCATCCTTGACTGAGGTTGCAGGCCTCCCCTCCAAGCCCCCCAAGCCCTCTGTACCATCCACTCACAGCCTTGCAGCATCTTTGGTTTCCTCCATGTTTTCTGTTTTTTGGGGAGGGGGTATCTCACTGTTGCCCAGACTGGAGTGCAGTGGTACAATCGTGGCTCACTGTGGCCTCAAACTCCCAGACTAAGGTGATCCTCTCACCTCAGCCTCCTGAGTAGGTAGGACTACAGGTGTGTGCCCCACCACACCCAGATAATTTTTGTATTTTTAGTGGAGACGGGGTTTTGCCATGTTTCCCAAGCTGGTCTCGAACTCCTGATCAAGTGATCCACCCGCCTCAGCCTCCCAAAGTTCTGGGATTACAGACATGAGTCACGGTGCCTGGCCTTAATTAGCTTTTATAGATAATGAGTTTTAATCCATGAAGGTCCTGTTTTAACTGACATGTGACCATATTGTTTGAAATGCTTGTTCCCTGGTGCCGTAAAGAAATAGCACTTGAACATAAACTTAATTTCCTTAGCAAGGCCATTTTTACTTTCTGCAGAAAGGGTACAGTCACTAGCAGTTTTGCTATGAGAGTACACTGAACAAAGGAGACAGGGTCATTTATAACCTGATGTGTCCACCCTACTGCTGTGTCCGGTTTCCATTGGCTGGAAGGGGACCTTACATTCTGTATTTGTCCTAATTGGCTAGTAACTTAGAACTTTTTAAAAGAGGCGGCTAGGCACAGTGGCTCCTGCCTGTAATCCAAGCACTTTGGGAGGCTGAGGTGGGCAGATCATAAGGTCAGGAGATGGAGACCATCCTGACTAACACAACGAAACCCCATCTCTACTAAAAATACAAAAAATTAGCCCAGTGTGGTGGCAGGCGCCTGTAGTACCAGCCACTCAAGAGGCTGAGGCAGGAGAATAGCTTGAACCTGGGAGACAGAGGTTGCAGTGAGCCGAGATCGCTCCACTCTACTCAGCCTGGGTGACAGAGGAAGACTCCATCTTAAAAAAAAAAAACAAAAAAAAAAACTTTTTAAAAGAGGCAAAGACAGAGGAGAACAAAGGAAGGAGGAAGTAACTTGTGGAATGCTGAGAAAAGTAAAAACACCTTCAAATAAGGAAGAGAAACAAGCTATAACCTTGGACCAGTATAAGCATGCCAGGGTAAATATTTAGGCTAAATTGTGGGAGCTAAGAACATAAAGTACATTGATTTTTTTTTATTACAGCTAGCAGATATTTAAGAATGTTAGCACAGGTCTTTTAATAAATTTTGCTTCTTAAGAGAAGTTACGCCGGACGCGGTGGCTCAAGCCTGTAATCCCAGCACTTTGGGAGGCCGAGACGGGCGGATCACGAGGTCAGGAGATCGAGATCATCCTGGCTAACATGGTGAAACCCCGTCTCTACTAAAAAATATAAAAAACTAGCCGGGCGAGGTGGCGGGCGCTTGTAGTCCCAGCTACTCGGGAGGCTGAGGCAGGAGAATGGCGTGAACCCGGGAGACGGAGCTTGCAGTGAGCCAGGATCCGGCCACTACACTCCAGCCTGGGCGACAGAGCGAGACTCTGTCTCAAAAAAAAAAAAAAAAAACAGAAGTTACTATTTATTCCTAATTAGATGCAGAGGAAAGTCTGCACCTCTACTTTACTTTTTTTTTTTTTTGAGATGGAGTCTTGCTCTGTAGCCCAGGCTGGAGTGCAGTGGTCGGACCTTGGCTCACTGCAACCTCCACCTCTCGGGTCCTGGTTCAAGCAATTCTCTTGCCTCAGCCTCCCGAATAGCTGGGATTACAGGCACATGCCACCACGCCCAGCTAATTTTTGTATTTTTAGTAGAGAAAGGGGTTTCACCATGTTGGCCAGGCTGGTCTTCAACTCCTGACCTTGTTGTGATCCACCTGCCTCGGCCTCCCAAAGTGCTGGGATTAAAAGTGTGACCCACCGCGCCCAGCCTTACTTTATTTTTTACAATATGAACTACTTTACCGGGGAGTTCATGAAGTCCCATCATATCTGGCTAATTTTTAAGTGACAAAGACTTACTTTAATTTTTATTTATCATCGTTATTATTTTGAGACAGGGTCTGACTCTGTCGCCCAGGCTGAAGTGCAGTGGCCTAATCATGGCTCACTGCAGCCTCGACCTCCCAGGCTCAAGTGATCCTCCCACCTCAGCCTCCCAAGTAGCTGGGACTATAGGGACATGCCACCATGCCTGTTTACATTTTTCATATTTTTTAGAGACAAGGTCTCTCTATGTTGCCCAGACTGATCTCAAACTTCTGAGCTCAAGTGATTTGCCCACCTCAGCTTCCTGAAGTATTGAGATTACAGGTATTAGCCACTGGGCCTGGCCAAATTTTAATTTATTGTTTATTGTGTCAGAATATCTATGCCCAGCCAGGCGCGGTGCCTCACGCTTGTATTCCCAGAACCTTGGGATGCCGAGGCAGGCGGACCATCTGAGGTCAGGAGTTCGAGACCAGCCTGGCAACATGCCCAAACCCCATCTCTAGTAAAAATACAAAAATTAGCCAGGTGTGGTGGCTCACACCTTTAATCCCAGCTACCCAGGAGGCTGAGGCAAGAAAATCACTGGAACCTGGGAGGTGGAGGCTGCAGTGAGCCAAGATCGCGCCGTTGCACTCCAACCTGGGCGACAGAGCAAGACCCTGTCTCAAAAAAAAAAAGAAAGAAAAAAAGAAAAAAAATGCCCAATACAGCAATGGAGATGATGACTGTGAGAAATATAGGCCAAGCTACCGTGAATGTGAGGCATACCCATTTTTCAGATGTGATATGGTCACCTTCTCAAGAGTATAGAGCAGAGAAGGGCTCATTTAGGGGGACGGGGATGGTGTCAGAGGTTCCAGAGGGCACCCAAGGGAGGCTGAGACTGCACCGCCTGCGCCACCTGGGGGAAGTCAGGGTCAGAGGTGAGCACTGCTGCTGGCGCCGCCTACTGTGTTCTTGTGTCTGACACCAGCCTGAGGCAAGCCAGCCTGAGTCCCTAAGTACGAAGATGTGTTGGCATCAGGCAGTTGGGAGGAACCCTGCGTACCCAGTGTTGGTAACCTCATTGTCCTTAGACTGGTCACTCTATCATCATTCCCGGCAGATCTCTGTGGCCCCGGAGAGCCTCCCTGCTGTGGGGAGCTGCACAAGCCACCCAACACTTGCCAGCGTGACCCTGCTGCTGGGACACGGGCTCTTCAGGGTGGCTCTGTCTCAAGAAAAAAAATTTTTAATTACATATTTTATGACCACACTGGTATAAAGATCAATATATTCCAGGCTGGAGTAGTCTTTATGTTCGTTTTTTCCATTTAACTTTAAAATCAATTTTTTTTTCTTTTTTTGAGACGGAGTCTGGCTCTGTTGCCCACGTTGGATTGTAGTGGCCTGATCTTGGAACACTGCAAGCTCCGCCTCCCGGGTTCACATCATTCTCCTGCCTCAGCCTCCCGAGTAGCTGGGACTACAGGTGCCCACCACCACACCCGGATAATTTTTTTGTATTTTTAGTAGAGACGGGGTTTCACCATGTTAGCCAGTATGGTCTCGATCTCCTGACCTCATAATCTGTTTGCCTCAGCCTCCCAAAGTGCTGGGATTACAGGCGTGAGCCACCGGGCCTGGCCCTAAAATAAATTTAAAGATCATCATGAGAACCCCTCTCCTGCACCAGAACAAAGTTTCGTGGGCCGTGGTCTCTGTTGTGCATCTAACGGAGGCATCTAACCTGGGTAGACCACAGTTGTCGGCCACGGGTTTCCTCAGCTTCTGCGGGCAGATGTGCTGATCTGACTCCCTCTCCCATCCCAGACTCCACGTGGAAACCGCAGCTGCGCTCAGAGGCCATCCCTTCACCACACAGCAACTCAAAGGACTCTCTTTTTGGGTGGTCTAGGTGGGGAAGGCTGCTGAGAGGATCCCTGTTGGCGCTGGGTGTGGCTGTGGGGGGGGTTCAGCCGCAGCGGGGTGCCCCAGCATCCCTGAGTGAGCGGCACTTGTGGAGGGAGGGGCCTTAGGGCTTAGGCCTGGCGCCCGCGTGGAGCGACGGCAGCTCCGGGATGGGGCATTGATGGTGCTGGTGCGCGCCGGTCCAGGCATTCCCGCTGCCAGGGAGCTAACACTGCCTGAGGTACCTCTGCTTTTGAAGCCGCCGGGGATTGGAGAGTGGGAGCACAGAGGAGGCAGAGGTGGAGCCGCTCTGCGTGGGGCAGCCGGGCTCGCCAGAAGGCACTGTGGAGTGGGCACAACTGGCGATCGCTGAGCAAGTACAACCGCCTAAGCATCAGGACGCCTTTTGAGAACTGCTTCCTTAGGCGGTTTGGTCACCATGCGTACGTACATCGCAGAGGGCACTCACACACCTAGCCGGCACAGCCCATGGCTTCTAGGCTACCGACCTGCACAGCACGGGGCTGCACTGGATACTGTGGGTGACGGTAACACAATGTTGTGTATTTAAACGTAGAAAAGATACAGTAAAAATACAAAATAGAAGACAAATAGTACACTTGTATAAAGCACTTGCCAGGAAGGGAGCTTGTGAGACTGGAAGTTGCTCTGGGTGAGTCTGAGTGGTGAGTGAATGTGAAGGCCTGGGAAGTTATTGTGCTGTGGACTGTATAAACATGGCACACTGAGGCTACTAAACTGACAAATATATTTCCTTCTTCAATATAATTTATTTAACTGTAAGTTTTTGCTTTACTTTTTTTTTTCTTTCTTTCTGAGACAGAATCTCATTCTGTCACCCAGGGTGGAGTGCAGTGGCATGATCACGGCTCACTGCAACCTCAACCTCGCATGCACCTACAGCAGCATGCCCTTTTTTTTTTTTTTTTTTTTTTTTGTTTGAGACGGAGTCTCGCTCTGTCATCCAGGCTGGAGTGCTGTGGCCAGATCTCAGCTCACTGCAAGCTCCGACTCCCGGGTTCACGCCATTCTCCTGCCTCAGCCTCCGGAGAAGCTGGGACTACAGGCGCCCGCCACCTCACCCGGCTAGTTTTTTTTTTTTTTTTTTTTTGTATTTTTAGTAGAGACAGGGTTTCACCGTGTTAGCCAAGATGGTCTCGATCTCCTGACCTTGTGATCCGCCCGTCTCGGCCTCCCAAAGTGCTGGGATTACAGGCTTGAGCCACCGCACCCGGCCAGCATGCCCTTAACCCTTATGGTGTTGCAGGCTCAGGCCCCTGGGCTCCTTTAACAAGCAGGCTGGTCACTGAAGCACGAAGCTACAAAGATGACGCAGCACAGGGCATCCCCTGGGGCTTCAATGACAACACCTGCAGTGCTTAGGGTTTGCCCTGTGCCCTCTGGGTAGGGCGGCCTCCCCGCACTCGGCACTCGGCAGCATGGTCGGGCTGGCAGGGCGTGGGCAGGCAGTGTCCTGTGGCCACCTCCACGATCCTGCCCAGCCGGCTGTTTCACACTCATCTTTTTAAGATCAGGTTGGTTCCTGGCAAAAATGTCCCTCCAGGGGCCTCCAAGCATAGGATTTGGAAGACATAGGAACAGCACAGGGAGCCAGGAAAGCAGCTGCGCTCAGATGATGCCTTCTCCATTACTCAAAGCTTCTTTTTGTTCAGCCATTAGAGAAACTTGACAAAATAGGAGCAAGAGATATTTCTCAATTGTAAACCTTTGTGCAGGGACAGTTGGCTTCCAAAGGCTTTCAGATTTCAATTATTTGAGAAAGAAGTTTGTTTTAGATCCTTAATATATATATATATATATATATATATATATTTTTTTTTTTTTTGAGACGGAGTCTCGCTCTGTCACCCAGGCTGGAGTGCTGTGGCCGGATCTCAGCTCACTGCAAGCTCCGCCTCCCGGGTTCACGCCATTCTCCTGTCTCAGCCTCCCGAGTAGCTGGGACTACAGGCGCCGCCACGTCGCCCGGCTGGTTTTTTGTAGTTTTTAGTAGAGACGGGGTTTCACCGTGTTAGCCAGGATGGTCTCGATCTCCTGACCTCGTGATCCGCCCGTCTCGGCCTCCCAAAGTGCTGGGATTACAGGCTTGAGCCACCGCGCCCGGCCTAGATCCTTAATATTTACGAATTCTCAAAAAAATTGATGAATAGGCATTTTATAGCTTTAACCCTGCAAGTGTTTCCTAATGAGTATACTAACTGCCCTGGGGCATGTAGGTTAAGTGTAAATGATGTGGTTTGAGCCGAGTTTTCATCTGTAATCCCAGTGCTTGAGGTGGCCAAGGCCAGAGGATGACCCAAGCCCAGGAATTGGAGATAAGGCTGGACAATGGAGCGAGACCATGTTACTTTCTTTTTCTTTTTCTTTTTTTTTTTTCTGAGATGGAGTCTTGCTCTGTCGCCCAGGCTGGAGTGCAGTGGCATGATCTCAGCTCAGTGCAACCTCACCTCCTGGGTTCAAACGATTCTCCTGCCCCACAGACGAACGCCACCATACCTGGCTAATTTTTGTACTTTTAGTAGAGACGGGGTTTCACTACGTTGGCCAGGCTGGTCTCGAATTCCTGACCTCAAGTGATCCACCTGCCTTGGCCTCCCAAAGTGCCGGGATCATGGCATGAGCCACTGAGGCCAGCCCTTTTTTCCTTTTTTTGAGACGGGGTCTCCCCAGACTGGGGTGTAGTGGTGCAGTTACAGCTCACTACAGCCTTGACTGCCCAGACTCAAGTGATCCTCCCATCTCGGCTAGAATTACAGGCTTGAGCCACAGTGCCTGGTAATTTCCTAATTTTGTAGAGATGGGACTTAGCTATGTTGCCTACACTGGTCTTGAACTCCTGGTCTCAAGCAATTCTCCAGTCTCGGCCTTGGCCTCCCAAAGTGGTGGAATTTAAGGCACGAGCCACTGCACCTGGCCTTTAAAATTTTCAATCTTGACCGGGTGCGGTGGCTCAAGCCTGTAATCCCAGCACTTTGGGAGGCCGAGGCGGGCGGATCACAAGGTCAGGAGGTCGAGACCATCCTGGCTAACACAGTGAAACCCCATCTCTACATAAAAAATACAAAAAATTAGCCGGGCGAGGTGGCGGGCGCCTGTAGTCCCAGCTACTCCGGAGGCTGAGGCAGGAGAATGGCGTGGACCTGGGAGGCGGAACTTGCAGTGAGCTGAGATCCGGCCACTGCACTCCAGCCTGGGCGACAGAGCGAGACTCCGTCTCAAAAAAAAATAAATAAATAAAAATAAAAAAATAAATAAAATAAAATAAAATAAAATTTTCAATCTCTCCAAAGCCTCCAAAGTATTCTTTAGGTTTTTTTTTTTTTTTTTTTTTTTTTTTTTGAGACGGAGTCTCGCTCTGTTGCCCAGGCTAGAGTGCAGTGGCCGGATCTCACCTCACTGCAAGCTCCGCCTCCTGGGTTCACGCCATTCTCCTGCCTCAGCCTCCCGAGTAGCTGGGACTACAGGCGCCCGCCACCTCGCCCGGCTAGTTTTTTGTATTTTTTAGTAGAGACGGGGTTTCACCATGTTAGCCAGGATGGTCTCGATCTCCTGACCTCGTGATCCGCCCGTCTCGGCCTCCCAAAGTGCTGGGATTACAGGCTTGAGCCACCGCGCCCGGCCACTAGTTAGTTCTTCAGAAGTAGCTGGGCTCAATCCACCCACAAAAACCTTTCCGGGGGTTCTTTCCCTTTTCACGCTTTGGCTCTTTGTGGCAGGGGTGGGGGGTGGTCCTGTCAATTTGCCATCCAGCTTCTGTTCTTTCCATTCCAAGGCCCTAACAGCACTAGCATTTTGCAAAAGCACAAATACAAATCCCCTTGATCTTCCAGTAACTGTTTTAACTGTGCAGTCTGCAACTTGCCTAAGTCAAGACACATCACCAGATCTTTTTGCTTGTAACACTGTACCATCATCCTGCAGATGTTGGATCCCTCTGTGATTTCCTCTGTATTGCTTGCGGTACTCATTCAGGTCTTTGCTGGTGGAGGAGTTGTAGGCAGGGGGCTGCTGGTGCACACTCAGGGTAAGGAAGCAGTGTATGCTATGGAGTTGGATTTCGAATGGTGGTGGAAGACAGTCATTATAATTTTACGGGACCACGGTGGTGTGTGCGGTCCGTTGTTGACTGAAACGCCATCATCCCATGTGGGGAGCTGCCAGAAGCCTGTAAGGGTAGCTGCCTGAAGCCCTTTGGGGGTAGCACTCTAAGGTCCCTGAGATCACATGGGTGTAGCTCCGGGAGGCCCTGGCGGGAATGACTGTTGGAACCTCAGTGGTAAGTAATGCCAGTGTCCTCTGTGGAGCAAACTGCTGGGGTCCCTGGTGGTTCCCACCGTGTAGCTGATACTCGTGGCCTCTGCTTTTCTTCTTTGTTCACAGCGTTCTCCTGGCATCTCAGGCATGCATTATCTCACCAGAGAACTTTTTCATGTGGACATTCTCGGGTTTTTTCGTTTTACTCCACTGTGTTGCTGCAGATCTTCAATGGGTCCTTAAGCATTCTGGACTATTCTGGCTTGTGAATATCTATCTGTAGTTGATTTGTGTGTGGGTAGAGGGAGGGCGAAATGAAGGCTGGTATCTCCTACTCCACCGTCTTGGTGATGTTGCTCCACTCTTTCCTTTCTTTTTTTTCCAAAATAACCCAGCAACATTGCCCCAACTTAAGATAATTTCTGGCCAGGTGCGGTGGTTCACGCCTGTAATCCCAGCACTTGGGGAGGCTGAGGTGGGTGGATCACTAGAGGTCAGGAGTTCAAGAGCAGGCTGGCCAACATGGTGAAGCCTCATCTCTACCAAAAAATACAAAAATTAGCTGGGTGTGGTGGCACGTGCCCATAGTCCCAGCTACTCGGGAGGCTGAGGCACAAGAATCGCTTAAACCCAGGGGGTGGAGGTTGCAGCGAGCTGACATCGCACCACTGCACTCCAGCCTGGGTGACAAAGCGAGACCCTGTCTCTAGATAAATAAATAAAATAGAGCCATTAAGATAATTCCTTAAAAACAGTAAGTTGCCAGGCATTCACATTTCTCCTTTATTCTTGTTTTTGTTTTGTTTGAGACGGAGTCTCACTCTGTCACCAGGCTGGAGTGCAGTGGTGCAATCTCAGCTCACTGCAACCTCCGCCTCCCGGGTTCAAGTGATCCTCCTGCCTCAGTCTCCCAAGTAGCTGGAACTACAGGTGCGCATCACCACACTTAATTTTTGTATTTTTAGTAGAGATGGGTTTCACCATGTTGGCCAAGATGGTCTCGATATCCTGACCTCTTGATCCACCCGCTTCTGCCTCCCAAAGTGCTGGAATTACAGGCTCGAGCCACCATGCCTGGACCCTCATTCTTGTTTTCTTTTTCTCGGTTGCTTGGTTTGCATTAGGACTTTCCCAGGGTGTAACTGCGTCTCCCTCCCCTGTCCAATCTTCCCACCTGTCATCTCTGAGACAATAAACCTGGGTCCATCTCTGGAAGGATAAGAGCCCAGATCTGTGGCCAGTGGCTCACTGGGGCTATGGGGATGTGTTTGTATTTGAAGGTACAGATAGGGCCCGGGGAATGTCTTGGTTTCTGTGCCCGACCCACGTGTGCCGATAGATCCTCAGATGCCTCCCGAGAGTCAGGGGAACTAAGCATGCCCGTCTCCACACACACACACACAGGCCACCCACTCTTCTCTCCACGCAGCCCCTCTGCTGCCCTTGATTAGTCATAGACACCAAGGTGAGTGAAGTAGGGAGGAGGCTGACTGTCCACAGTGGCCCCCAGAAGCCAGGTACCGGAAAGAGGCGTAAAAGGGAGTCCCGCCTTTACTCTTGCAGATGATGGTTCCTCTGGTGACGATTTCAGAATTCAACTTGTTTTACAATCAAAACTAGCATTTGATAAGAAATAAAAATCAACAGCCCAGCCAAACACACCATCCACATACTCCCAATGTGAGAGCAGGAAGACTCCTGTGCCTTAACTCCCTTCCTGCCACCAGCTCCCTCTCTCCCTCCCTCCTCTGTCTCTAGCCCAGCAATCCCTCCACTCCGGTTCTGCCCAGCTGTTGGGAATCTTGGACAGTTTCCTGAGGTCCCTGTGCATCCAGTCAGGGTTGGGGCAGCAGAAAACGAAGACCCACTCAAGACCTTATCAGTGCGTGCTTGACTCCTGGTCTCTCTTCTCATGCTTTGTTTGACTCGACATACCACCTCCACCAACTTGATTTGCATTGATAAGTGTCACTGTGTTTTCCTTTGACACAACCCCATTGCAGTTTACCAAACCCTTGGTACCAGGCTCTGGGCATGTAGAACCTACATCCTCATTGGAAACCCAGAGAGCTAAAGCTCCTCAGCCAGGGTCACAGAGCGAGCAGAGCTGGAGCCTGGACACCAAGCCAAGCCCCTCTGTTTTGAATTCTTGCTCTTCAACCACAGCTCAGTCTCCTCCCAGGAAGTGGTGATCCCCGCTTTGGGCGGGACAGGGTTAAGTGCCTCAGAGGTCATAGGTCGCAGGTGGGATGTGAAGTCTGTGCAGTCGCCCACCTTCTCTGGGCTTGTGGGCAAGGACAGTGCAGCCTTGGGGGACGGGAGTTAGGAGCCCCAGCGGATAACAGTGACCTGAGCCGTGGCACAGGTCCCCTGGCTCCATCTTATGCTCTGTTGTCACCGTCCTGAAATGATCAATGATTTTTGAACAAGGGGATTTGCATTTCCATTTTGTACAGGGGCCCCTCGAATTATGTCTCAGGTCCTGGTAAGAGCTCCTTAGGAGTGGTTACTTATTTTTTTGTATAAGCGGAGTCTTGCTATGTTGCCCAGGCTGGTCCCAAACTCCTGGCCTCAAGCGATCCTCCAGCAGTAGCATCCCAAAGCACAGGAACAACAGGCGCGCCACCGCACACCGCCCTGGGAGAGAGCCTTTGGGGATGACGCCCGTTCCTTTGTTGTTCCGTGGTGGTGGGGAGGACGGCTCCTGAGGGGCAGCTGCCGAACAGTCCTGTGCTTGCCATTCCAGGCGTCTGAGCTGATTCTGGATGCAGCAGCAGCAGCCCCAGCACTCCCTGAGGAAAGTGAGTGGCTGGAGCCCACCCAGCTCCCGCAGAGTCTGCACACCAGGGCGGAGGCCGAGGCGCCCCGTGCCCCTGGCTTGCTGGGTGAGTCTGGCTCCTGCGTGGATTAAGGGTTGGAAATGGAGTTTGGGACCTCAACCCAAAGTCACAGACTTTGTTAATGGGTGGAGCTGGGGGCTTCGGTGGTGAACTCCACACTTCCCCCAGAAACCATGCACACCTCCTGTGGGGACTGAGATCGGGGGCCCCTAGAACTGCCACATACATCGTTCAGCCCACGAGAAGGGCCTCAGCCTCCCCACCTGAATGGCAGCCAAGGCAGACAGTCTGAGAGTGTTGGAGCACAGGGCTACCCAGAGGGCCAGCCAGGTAGGAACAAGGGGCCAGTGCTGTGGGATCTGCTCCCAAAACACATGACCTTCTTTTTTTTTTTTTTTTTTTGAGATGGAGTCTTGCTCTGTTGCCCAGGCTGGAGTACAGTGGTGCAATCTTGGCTCACTGCAACCTCCGCCTCCCAGATTCAAGCGATTCTCCTGCCTCAGCCTCCTGACTAGCTGGGATTACAGGTGCCCACCACCACACCCGGCTAATTTTTGTATTTTAGTAGAGATGGGGTTTCACCATGTTGGGCAGGCCCGTCTCGAACTCCTCACCTCGTGATCCACCCTCCTCGGCCTGCCAAAGTGCTGTGATTACAGGCGTGAGCCACTGCACCCGGCCACATGTGCCCTTGTGTCTTAAAGGACAGAACGGAGGGCACGGGGACATATTGAGCAGAAGAAGGGCCCAGACTTGGCTCAGTCACTGGGGTCCTCCACACCCCTGGGGGGCACAGGGAGATGCCAAAGCCGTCCACTCACTACAGGTGACCCGTCTCCCTCGCCCTCCACAGGGTCCCGGGCCCGCCTGTCTCTGAAGCCATGTATCTGGGACGAGCCTGAGGATCTTCTCGCAGGGCCCTCCTCAGATCTGCGTGCAGAAGGAGCTGTGATCTCAGGCCCCAAGGGTCCGAGTGCTCAGAGAATCAGTCCCCGAAGGAGAAACAGGAACACTGACCAGAGCGGCCGCCACCAGCCATCCCTCAAGCACACCAAAGGTGGCACCCAAGAGGCTGCTGCAGGGGTCTCGGCAACGCTGCGTGGGCCCCGGGGTGGGCGGCCCTTCCAGTGTGCCGACTGCGGGATGGTCTTCACCTGGGTCACCCACTTCATCGAGCACCAGAAGACCCATCGCGAGGAAGGGCCCTTTCCGTGCCCTGAGTGTGGCAGGGTCTTCCTGCACAGCTCTGTCCTTGCTGAGCACGGCAAGATCCACCTGTTGGAGCCACCCAGGAAGAAAGTCCCCCGGAGCAAGGGCCTCCGGGAGTCCGCCCCACCCAGGGATAGAGCCCAAGGCTCAGTGGCCCCTCGCAGCCCCAAGAGACCCTTCCAGTGTAGTGTCTGCGGGAAGGCCTTCCCCTGGATGGTCCACCTCATCGACCATCAGAAACTCCACACGGCCCACGGCCACATGTGAATGGCCAGCCTCGGGCCTTGGCCACCCTGGCCTGTGTCCCTGGGGAGCACCGATGGGCCCCAGAAGATGGGGGACATCCCCCAGCCCCACCAACCCCTGGCCACCATGGGACTCCTCTTGAAAGACACAGGCTGCTTCTCAGAAGATCCTGGACACCTGTTCCAGAGCCCAGCATGGCTTCCCAGGATCTCGGCTGAGTAGCAGCAGTTCCACAGCATAACCTGGTCAGTCCTGCACACTGTGTTTTGTAAGTGGCTTGAAGAGGAGTTTCATTCACGTCTCGTCTTTCAGAAGCCTTGTCCAGGTCTCCCTGTGAGCACCTGACTCAGGGGCAGACTCTGCCACTGGGTTTTCATTTCACTGTGGATATCCCTGAGGCCATGAGGGCGGGAGCCGGCCTGGGCAGCTCCAACTCCAGAGAAGGGTGCAGCTGACCCCGGCTGCCCTCCTGCCAGCTCAGCCCCCTTGGAACCTAACAGATAAACAGGGTTTTGTTTTTTTTTTTCCTTTTTTGGGAAACATAAAATTTACCATTTCAGTCATTAAAAACGCACAGTTCAGTGACATTAAACACATTCACAACACTGTGCAACTACCAGCACTCTAGCTCCAAAGACATTTTCATCTCGGCCAGAAAGAGCCCACAGGCCTCACCACGCCCTCGCCCTTCCGCCTGCCCTGACAACCAGAATCTGCTTCCTGTCTCTAAGGATTTCCGGCACAGTCTTTAGACCTGACCAAAACTGACCTGCCTATATTTTGTTTGACTTACAGAAGGAGTTTTTTTTGAGAAAGATGCCAACATTTGTTTAAACCATAAAAATCTGGCAATCTGGTCTGCCGGGAAGAACCAGATGGTCTCCAAAGAGTGGGGCCACCTCTCCTGCTAGACTGGAGCAGAGGTGGGCAGGCGGTGAGGTCACAGCGGGGAGCCAGCCTCAGATTCAGCGTCTCACCCATCCCTAACTCATTGTTGCCGGACACTTGTCCTCTTTCAAGCCTTAAAAGTTTTTGTCTTTTTCTTTTTCTCCTTCCAACTTCACTTGGAAACACAGTGTTGGGCTGACTGTGAATCTGCACAGGCAGACATTTTTCCAAGTCGCCTTCTAACTCAAAAGCCTTTGGACCTACCTACGTCACATCCGCCTGCTGCTGATTCTCAACCAATCTGCCCCCACTCTCGGCCTCTGTCCCCTAAGGCCCTCACGGGCTGCGCAGGTCCCGCGGACCCACCGCTGCCTTCACTTCATCCTCGCTGCCGCGCTTGCCTTCTCACGCTTGCCTTCTGGAGCGCCCCCTAACGGGGCCTCTGGACTTCGCTTCCCGGGGACCCTCCGGCATCCCCAGCTTTTCCCTGCAGTCCCCACTGGGGGCGCCTGGCTCTATCCTATGCCTTAATTGCTGGTGGGCTCCAGCTCCCCTCCTGGGGCCTTCTCTCTCATCCTGCAAAGGAGGAGCTTCTTCTACCGAGCTCAGGATGGAGGGTGGGGTCTTGGCCCCGCAGTCAGCCCATTACTCTCGGAAGCCCCCCTGAGCCTTCTCTCAGGGGCAGATCGATCCTCTCGGACAACGGGATATGTAGAGATAGCTCTCTCGAGTGCCCCCACTTGTTGGGAGCCAGGGGCTCATTCCATGCAGTTTCCATCTCGGTCTCCACCTGCTGGAGGCACAATCACAGCTGTTTGTTGGTGCAAGAATTGCACAAGAAAGTGGGTGCCATTGAACACAGGGCATCAGTCAGGCTCAAGCCTACCCGGGCTGGCCCCACAGACATCCATCTCGTGTCCCTCAGTCCTCCAATTGAGTTTGTCCAAATAACTCATCTTCCCTTGTGCAAAAACAACAAAAAACATGCAAACTGCCTCCCCTCTGGGGTTCCCACTCTCCTCAGAGGGACCACCACCTTCCAAGGCCCCAGAAGGATTTTTGATTGCCCTGGGAACCCACCTCCCAACCCCTCTCAGTTCTCTTTTCTTCTCTGCACCATCAGCCCCAGGCTCTCTCCCCTTTTCTTGAAGGCTTGCAGCTGCCTCTAAGCAAACTCTGCCTCCAGCCCCTTCCCTCTGCCCCATCCCCATCCTGCAGCCAACAGGGTCCCTCTAAAATGCAGACACTGAAAAGACAAAGCCCAGCAGGGCAGCTCCATCGTGTCTTTTGTGGCCCTGGTGCCTCCACAGCTCCCAGCACTGGGATGGTGGAGGCTGGTGTCCTTAACTCACTGTGTCTCTGCCTAACTCCACACTGCCTCTCACCCTGGCCCCCTCCTGTGCCTAGAACAGTCTCCACTGCCACACTTGACCACACTCAGCATACAACAGGCCCTGCAGAGTGAAGGGATGACTCTGAGTGAGGGGAAGTCCCTGTGGAGATAACTGAGACACCGTTGTGGGCTGCAGTTTCCAGCCGGGGAAGCCTCCCTCAACCTCTGAGGGGAGGTGGGCCACCCTTGGAGGGCCACTCTCACACGCTCCACCTTAGCTGACAGAAGCAAGGACGTGGCCCAGGGTCCTGGAGCAGTTGTGGCAGCTGCCGCAACTCACGAAAGCCACCACGTGGTGTTCTTCGCCCAACTTGCCCAGTCCCAAGACCCTGCCTCAGCTGCAGGGAGACACAGCGCTGGCCCCTCTCTTCTCTTTAGGTTCACCCCAGCTGTGGAAGCCCCAGCACCTCAGCACGCCTCCCTCACCCTGTGCCTTCCTCTGCCAGCACCCCCCAAAGACCCCAACACCCCCATCATAATGTGCCCCAGTCTCCTGTCCTCCAGCTCTTGTCACAGGAGCTGTGAGCCCAGCCCTGGGCACTTAATGCTCTGGAAGACTGGAGTCTCACAGGTCACCTTTCTCCCTGGCAGCCAGGGTCTCTTGGGTCAGAGGAGGGCTAGACACTGCTAGGTTTTGAAGCTCTCAAAAAAAATTTTTTTAAGGGAGAAATATGTCCAGGGAGCTATAACTGTCACAGTATATTTTAAATGTATATGTTGAACAGATTAGCTTTTTAAACATTAACATACAGCGTGACACAGTTCTGCTATCCATGCTGTGATTGCAGGATTGCTTGGAAGCTGCACTGATGTGCAGCCCACCTGCTCATGGTGGGGGGGTCCTGTCCCAGGCCACACAGAGAGGCAACCAGCAATGCTCTGCTTGGAGATTCGGACAGAAAGCCAAGAAGGAGCTGAGAAGGGCCCAGCCAGTGGTTACGAGAGAGCAGGAGGTTCAGACCACAGCAAGGGCGGCACCGGAGTAGCCTCCAGCTCATCTTATTTGACTGGTGGTGTTATTAAAGCCTTTGAAATCCCTACCAGCTTTTAAAACTCAAGAGATTTCACACAGAAATCACGATCTGTGGGTTTTTTTGAGAAATCCAGACCTGGGACGCTGGGCTTACCAGTCTGCAAGACCCCACTTGACTGGAGCCAAGCAGCACCTGCCCCTGTAGAAAGAGCCCGCCCCTGCTGGCATGTACGGTTTAGAAACCTGGCTGAGAAAAACCGAGGATCAGAAGGTCTGAGGAAGGAAACAGAGGGGCAAGTGTGAGGGAGCTGGGCAGGGCCTCCTGACCACCATCAGGGCTGAGCGAGCTCAGTGTGGCACCACCGACAGCTTCTCACCAGGACTGTCAGACCACTTGGGAAAAAGACTTCACCATAAGTTGTGTGTTCATACCTTTTGATCCAGTAAAAGGAAACAGGTGGAGGAGGTGGGGTGGGGGCAGGGGACAAAAGAGTATACATTTTGTGAAAGAAAAAAACAGACACACAAAATGTTTTGTGGCATTTGGGTTTGTAAGTGAGAGAACTGAAAAATAGCATTTTATGTATAATGGAAAGCCTCTTTACTGCAGCAGAGTGAAAAGCAGGCTGGCTTTCAGTGTGACAGTCACTAATGTGGGGCTTTACAGCTCTTCGAACGTACAGGACACCCTTAAAAGCCAAGAAGCTTGCCTTTGCTTTGTTTACATCAGTGCATTATGATTTTGAGCCATTATATCTCTTCATAATTGCCACTGTTTTAGGGCTTAAAGTCTTAACTTATGTGTCAACCAGCTAAACCTTTTCAAGTGTCTGCGTGTGGTATGAGAATTCGTATTGTGTTCTCTGCTTTCAGAGTTCAAAGAAAAAAAAAATGCCCCGTCTTAAAACTTTTCCGCAGCTTCAAATACAGTTCCCAAGCCCAGGCTGATTGGAATTAATCAGTCCTCTCTTAAAAGGGCAAAAGCACAAGGCTCAGTCCTGGCTTTCCCAGCTCCTCTGGCCTGGCTGCTCCATGCACGTGTGACGTATGCTGGTGAAACCAAGCCCGCTTGAATGGGGGCTTCGCTACTGTGTGCTGCTGAACCTGGGCCTAGCGACTGGCAGGCTTTGGTGAATGTTCAAAAAATGACAATTCATTTCGTGTCCGCGAGAACACACCAGCTTTGAATATCATGCTGCTGTTCAAATGCACAATTTTGACAACTACCTAGCAATGTCCGAAGTCGTCATAATTGTTAGTGTCTTGCACATGATGTTCCTTATAACCATGTAATAAATACAGCGGGAAGTCTCCATGAATGCCTCAGTGTGGAAAATGCAAAGACTCCCGTGTGTGCGATCTTGGTGAATGCTTTGGTTTAAAGTATGTGTTTTGAAAAATCACTGCTTTGTTTGCAGCAATAAAGCTGACGGTAGAGTTTCCAACACAAAAGCCCGTGTGGTCGCGCCAGGAGTTCACGGCGTTCCAGGTGGCCCCGATCCCGCGTTGATGCCCAGGCACCTCGCCCGCCCTGTTTCACCAGTCCCCGTGACTCCAGCTCCAGCAGCACTGAGAGGCCGCCAACGCCAAGTGCGAGAGCGACGTGGGGACTGGCGCCCGGAAATGCGCGCGCGGCTCTCTGGGAAATGGAGTCAGGCGCGCGCAGGCGCAGTGTCGGCCGCCGGTGCCGCGGCCTTTGTCTAGCCGTCAGGCGGGTGAGCTAGGCCGGCGAGGTGGGGGAGGGGAGGCCAGGCTGGGCCGGGTGCGGGGGTCCGGGGATCTTCCTGGGGCCCTGGCGGGGCTAGTTTCCAGCAGCGCGCGTCTGTGTGGAGTCCGTTTTGCTGCCCGGGGCCTGGGGAAGGCCGTTTCGGGGCTGCCGGGGGCAGGCTTTGGGAGGCATCCCTGGTCTGAGAGGAGGGCGGGGCCCAACGCTCAGCTGGACTGGAGCTGCTCCGACAGCCCCTGAGGGAACGCGCGCCCCGCCCCCGGCCCCACCTCTGCCCTACCCCGGGCACTGGGCCGCCACCCTTGTTGATAGAAGAGGGAAAGTGAGGCACAGTGCCCAGGGCCAGGGGACCGCAACCACCCGGCCCTTGTCACTGTAGTGTTAAGGCCCAGAGTCTGCGCAGCAGGCATGTGTCGGCACCCGCCAGGCCCTCCGCTTCCCTCAGACAGGCGGGAAAACCCTAGGCTGCCCTACCCCGCGCGGGGGGCCGCCCCCCACACAGCAGGCGCTTAAACGGGTGCGCGGGGCCCTGGAGGGCTCTCCACGGAGCTAGGCTCTGGCGCAGTTCCGCGGCTTGGGGACCTGAGCACCGCCTCGGCCTGCCCAGCTGCTCACCTCCCCTTTCCCACAGAGCAGGGCCAGCCGTTCCTGCCAGAAGCCAGGGCATGACCCCTGGGCTGCGCGTCTCCACAGACCCGGTGAGAATCTCGGCCTCCTCGCGCGTGTTCTCCACCTCGTGCGCGGCCTCCTCACACCCGGCCTCCTCTTTGCACCCCGTCCCTACTCGCGCGTAGCCTCCTCCTTGCGCCGGGCCCCTACTTGCGTGCCCGGCCTCTGCTCGTGCCCGGCCTCAGCCTGCACGCCCGGCCTCCTGAGGTCCGCGCCAGGCTCCCCAACCACAGCCTCTGCTCTGCCCACGCTGCGCTGGCGGTCAGCGGGCACGGGTCCCGGTCTGAGTGCGCTTTATGTTTGTGCGGCCGTCATTGCATACCTGAGGCTGGGTGATGTCAGACAACTGTAGGTGCTGACTCTGCAGTCTGAAGTTGAAGGCCTTTGCATGCTCTGCGCTCCAAGATGGCGGCGCATCGAGTGCTGCTTCCTCAGACGGTTTGGAGGCCAAGGGGGCGGAACTCGCCATTTTATGATGACATTAACCCCACCCATAAGCCCCCGAAAGAAACCAGCCTCCTGTGGGAATGTCAGAAAACCCATACAAGGGGACTGGTGCGGTGGCCCGTAGCTGTATCTGTAAGCCCAGCTACGGGGGAGGATTGCTTGAGCCCAGGAGTTGGAGGCTGCAGTGAGCCATGATCGTGCCACTGCACTCCAGCCTGGATGACAACGAGACCCAGTCTCTAAAAAATTAAAAAAATTCAGATTCAGGCTGGGTGCGGTGGCTCACGCCTGTAATCCCAGCACTTTGGGAGGCCAAGGCGGGCGGATCACGAGGTTAGGAGATCAAGACCATCCTAGCTAACACGGTGAAACCTCGTCTCTACTAAAAATAGAAAAAATTAGCTGGGCGTGGTGGCGGGCGCCTGTAGTCCCAGCTACTCGGGAGGCTGAGGCAGGAGAAAGGCGTGAACCCGGGAGGCGGAGCTTGCAGTGAGCCGAGATCGCGCCACTGCACTCCAGCCTGGGCGACAGAGCGAGACTCCGTCTTGGAAAAAAAAATAAAAATAAGGCCGGGCGCAGTGGCTCAAGCCTGTAATCCCAGCACTTTGGGAGGCCGAGACGGGCGGATCACGAGGTCAGGAGATCGAGACCATCCTGGCGAACACGGTGAAACCCTGTCTCTACTAAAAAATACAAAAAACTAGCCGGGCGAGGTGGCGGGCGCCTGTAGTCCCAGCTGCTCCGGAGGCTGAGGCAGGAGAATGGCGTGAACCCGGGAGGCGGAGCTTGCAGTGAGCTGAGATCTGGCTACTGCACTCCAGCCCAGGCGACAGAGCGAGACTCCGTCTAAAAAAAAATAATAATAAATAAAAATAAAAATAAAAAAACTCAGATTCAGTCTTTAGACTTGCTGCTACTAGCTTTATAACCTTGTTTACCCCCTAGGCTGAAGTGCAGTGATGCAGTCACGGCTCACTGTAGCTTGAAACTTGTGTGCTCAAGTGATCCTCCCCCCCAGCCTGTTGAACAGCTGGGACCACGGGCGTGTGACACCATGCTGGACTGGTCCACTCCTTTATTGTTGGCTCCTCTGCACCATTTCTTATTTCAAGAGACAAATTATTGGAAACGGGAATGATGCCTTAGATTCTAAGATCCTGAACCTCATTAGCAGGGCCCCCATCCAGGCCCCACAGAAAAACCTGACCCAAAACCCCAGACCAACGAGAACTCCATCTGACCCAGCCTGGCTGGCATTCACCAGCTACCCCACCAACAGCCAGTGCCAGGGTTGGCTTAGCTGAGGACACTTGTGTGATGTTTCAGGAGCAAGTGACCTTTGAGGACGTGGTGGTGGACTTCAGCCAGGAGGAGTGGGGGCAGCTGAAGCCTGCCCAGAGGACCCTGTACCGTGATGTGATGCTGGACACCTTCAGGCTTCTGGTCTCTGTGGGTAAGGCCACACCCATATCCTATCTGATGGTCTGTCCCTGACATGCATTCTGATTCTACTAGGTTAAATATGGGTATAGGACGGAGCTTTAATAGCAAATGCCTGGGGCTGTATGTCTTGGGCTTTAGGAACCTGACTGTTTTAATGTAGGAAATATCAATTAGGACTAATATCAGCAAGTCTCAGGCTCAACCTGAAATCAACAGAAGCAGAGAAACATACTGGGTCTCAAGACTACAGAATCCCAGGGTAGAGCAGGGTCTTCTGTAGAGCTGTCGGGAGCCCCTCCTTCTTTAACACCTCCCTCTGCACTTCTGTCTTACTCTGTTAGGGCTGCTAAAATACCTTAGACTGGGTAATTTATAAACAATAGTTATTTGTTGCTTATGGTTCCAGAGGCTGGGAAGCCTAAGATCAAAGTGTCAGCAAATTCAGTGTTTGATGAGGGCCTGCTCCTCACTGATGGCACTTCCTTCCTGTGTCCTGACATGCCATAAGGGGCAAGGGAGCTCTCTCAAGCTTCTTTTATAAGGGCCCTAATCCCATTCATGAGTGGAGCCCTCATGAATTAATCACTTCCCCAAGGCCCCACCTCAACACTATCACATTGGGTATTACGTTCCAACATTTGAACCTTTATTATTTATTTTTTATTTATTTTATTTTTTATTTTTGAGACGGAGTCTTGCTGTGTCACCCAGGCTAGAGTGCAGTGGTGCGATCTCGGCTCACTGCAAGCTCCACCTCCCAGGTTCACACTATTCTCCTGCCTCAGCCTCCCGAGTAGCTGGGACCCGCCACCACGCCCGGCTAAATTTTTTTTTTTTTTTGTATTTTTAGTAGAGATGGGGTTTCACCGTGTTAGCCGTAATGGTCTCGATGGTCCTGACCTGCTGATCTGTCTGCCTCAGGCTCCCAAAGTGCTGAGATTACAGGCGTGAGCCACCGTGCCTGGCCTGAACCTTTTTTATTTTTAAGAAACAAGGTCTTGTTCTCTTGCCCAGGGTGGAGTGCTGTGGCACAGTCATACTTACTGCACACTCAACCTCCTGGCTCAAGTAAACCTCCCATTTCAGTCTCCCAAGTAGCTGGGACTACAGGTGCATACTACCACACCCAGCTAATTTTTAAAATTTTGTAGAGACAGGGCCTTGCTGTGTTGCCCAGGCTGCCCTCAAGCTCCTAGGCTAAAGCTCCCACCTCAGCCTCTCAGAGTGCTGGAATTACAGGCATAAGCCACTATGCATAGCCTAAATTTTAGGGGGACACCGACATTCAGACCATAGCAATCTCCTTCTGGCTTCATTTCCAGAGAAGCTTCCCTGGAGGTGACAAGACAACTGCCAGGGTGCCTTTCCTGGGACCAAGATCAGCAGAAAAGACAGGGTCTGTGTCCCAGGGTTGTCCTGGTTTGGCTGCCAAGTCTTCTTCACAGTGATCATTATTGCCAGCGGGCAGGGGAGGAACCAGAGTTCTCATTGTCCAGGCCTGGGTCACATGTCCACCCCAGAAGCAGGGGTAGGGTCAGGGACTGAGAGTAGGGGAATGAGTCCCTGGGGAACATCCAGGGCTGTGGGTATGACAGCTGAAGTCTCTCAGGGGCCCCCAGCCATCTGGGACCTGGAAGACCAAAGGTGGAATGGGCTGAGGCTCAGAAAGGGTCCTGGGATACAAATGCTCACTCTGTGGGTCTCTCCCTGAGTAGGACATTGGTTACCGAAGCCGAATGTCGTCTCCCTGCTGGAGCAAGAGGCAGAGCCACGGGCGGTGGACTCTGGAGTTCCCCCAGGCGTGTACCCAGGTGAGATGGGAGCCCTCTGGGGCTGAGAGAAGCCTGTCCATGCTTGCTTCCTGGTTTCTCGCTCTGCATCTGTTCTCTAATTCTTCACAGAAAATTTACTACTCAGCCTTAGTGAAGATTTAGTGGGCACCCATTTTGCTGTGAGTGACGACAGCAAGTCCTCATCTCCACTGAATTTACATTCTTGGTGAGGGAGTCGGGGAGACAACAATAAATCGGTAAAATAATAATAATAAAATGAGTTGGATGATTACAGATTGTGATGAATGCTGAGAAAATGAAAATGAGCAATGAGGTAGACTAGGATGGGGGTGAGGAGACTTTAGCAGAGAGATGAGGGATAGCCTCTCCAAGGGTGTGACATGTGACTTGAAGCCTGAGCCATGGGGCAGTCTGAGTGAATAGTAGTATTTCAGGCAGAGGAAACAGCAGGTGCAAAGGCCCGAAGTCATGCATCAGTCAGCTCTTGCGTAGGAAAAGCACTCCGACCTCAGTAGCTTAAACCAAATAATTGTTTATAACTCATGTGTCTGTGGGTCAGTGGATCCATGCTGGGCCCTGCCATGTGCCTGTAGGGTGATTGGTAGGTAGCAGAGGTATCCCAGTCTAATGACAGTCAATTTCCCATTGGCATCAGGTGGGAAGACTGGCCTATCACCAGAGTCCAGGAGGGATGGCCAGTGTGGGAGAGGGTCACGGTAGGGTCCCTCCACATCAATAAGAGTCAGCCCTTACGCAATATATTAGCTTTCTATTGCTTCTCCTGCAACAAATTACCATTGACCCTTGAACAACATGGGTTTGAACTGTGTGGGTCCATTTATACATGGATTTTCTTCTGCCTGAGCCACCCCTGAGACAGCAAGACCAACCCCTCCTCCTACTCCTCAGCCTACTCACTGTGAAGACAACGAGGATGAAGATCTTTATGGTGATCCACTTCCATTTAATGCATAGTAAATATATTTTCTCTTCCTTATGATTTTTTAAAGTAGCATTTTCTTTAGCTTACTTTAAGAACACATTATATAATACATATACAAAATATGTGTTAACTAAGGGCTGGGAACAGTGGCTCACACCTATAATCCCAGTACTTTGAGAGGCCGAGGCAGGCAGCATTTGAGGTTGGGAGTTCAAGACCAGCCTGGCCAACATGGTGAAACCCCATCTTTACAAAAAAAATACAACGGCCAGGCGCGGTGGCTCAAGCCTGTAATCCCAGCACTTTGGGAGGCCGAGACGGGCGGATCACGAGGTCAGGAGATCGAGACCATCCTGGCTAACATGGTGAAACCCCGTCTCTACTAAAAAAAAAAAACACAAAAGCTAGCCGGGCGAGGTGGCTGGCGCCTGTAGTCCCAGCTACTCGGGAGGCTGAGGCAGGAGAATGGCGTAAACCCGGGAGGCGGAGCTTGCAGTGAGCTGAGATCCGGCCACTGCACTCCAGCCTGGGCGACAGAGCGAGACTCCGTCTCAAAAAAAAAAAAAAAAAAAAAAAAAAATACAACAACAACAAAAAAATTAGCTGGGCATGGTGGTGCGCGCCTGTAGTCCCAGCTACTCAGGAGGCTGAGGCAGGAGAACTGCTTGAACCCAGGAGGCGAAGGTTGTAGTGAGCCAAGATCACGCCACTGTTCTCCAGCTTGGGTGACACAGCAAGACCACGTCTCAAAGAAAACAAAGTGTTAACTATTTATTTTATCAGTATGGTCAGTAGTAAGCTATTAGTAGTTAAGTTTTTGGGGAGTCAAAAGCTGTACGCAGATTTTCTATTGTACTGGGGTCAGTGCCCCTAGCCTCCTCATTGTTCAAGGGTCAACAGTACTACAAACTTCATAGCATAAAGCAAAGCAAATTATCTTAAAGTTCAGAAGATCAGAAGTCCAAAATGGGTCTCTCTGGGATATAATAAAGATGTCAGCAGGGCATCATTCCTTCTGGAAGCTCTAGGGAAGGGAAGAATCCATTTCTTTCTTTCTTTCCCTTTTGTTTTTTAAGAGATGGGATCTTGCTTTCTTGACCAGGATGAAGTCCAGTGGTATGATCATGGCTCACAGCAACGTCGACCTTCCTGGGCTCAGGTGATCCTCCTGCCTTAGCCTCCTGAGTAGCTGAAACTACAGGTGTGTGTCACCATGCCCAGCTAATTTTTTTATTATTTTTTGTAGAAACAGGGTCTCATCATTTTGCCCAGGCATGTCTTGAACTCCTGGGCTCAAGGAGTCCTCCCGCCTCAGTTGTCCAGAATGTTGAGATTACAGGCATGAAGCCCTGTGCCTGGCTAAGAATCCATTTATTTGCATTTTTCAGCTTCTAGAGGCATCCACATTCCTTGGCTATGGCCTTGTCCATCTTCACAGTCAGCAAGCCCTGGTCAAGTCACACATCATATTCACTCTGACTCGGACCCTTCTGCCTCTTTTCCCCATTTAAGGGCCCTTGTGATTACACAGGTCCACCCAGATAATCCAGTGTAATTTTTGTATCTTAATGTTAGCTGATTAGCAACCTTAATTCCTCCCTCCCATGTAATTGGAGACATACAGGTTCTAGGGTTAGGATATGGGCATTTTGGGAAGCCACTATTCTGCCATTCACTCCTGGCTTAACTTTTTTTTTTTTTTTTAACTGAACTTTTCACTGAAACATAACAATATGGGGAAGGTGCCCACATCACACCTCTAGGCCACTATGGGGTCAGGGTAGGGGCAGCAGGCACCCATGTCATGGCTGTGCAGAGAGGACTGGGTACCAGGGCAAAGAGAGAGTCCTGCCAGGAAGGAGGAGGAGGGAGTGCATTTGTTCATTCATTAAGCATGTATATTGAGCTCTTGCTGTGGGCTATAGATACAGTGGTAAGCAAGGTGGACAGAAACCCCTACCCTCAAGAGGTTCCCAGTTAGTGAAATGGACAAAATAAGGCAGATCAAAGTACTCTGTTACACCACGGGTCATTTATCTTCCTCTTAGTGATGCATGTTGCAGCTATTCCTGTTTGTGGGGAGCAGATAGGTTCCTTCACATCTAGAGTGAGGTGGTACAACAGCATATGCTACCAGGAAGAAGCTGGGTGTCAGCCGACTTTCCCCATGCAGCACCGTTTTCTCTGTTGCCACCTGGCATCGTGGAGGCCACTGTAGCTGGGGCCTGGGTGCCACACTTTTCCTTCCAAGTCCAGTGCCTCTGTAGTGCTGTCTCCTGGGCATCCCCTTTGCACCTGCCTCTGTGCTCCCCTCACAGATTCCATTCATATTTCTTGTGCCAACTGTTTTTTCCTCCCTCTCCTCTTCCTTTCCTTATTCTGTTCTTTCCACTTCCTTTCCTTATTCCTTATTTTCCTCTTCCTTATTCTGTGTTTCCCTCTCTTCCTTTCCTGGTTTGCAAAACTATATTTTTAAATGGTCAAAGCCACTTGAACCTTGAACCTTTCAAAATCACTAGTTTTATCCTTCCTCTTCCCATCTCACCACAAACTCTTTTGCCCTGGAACAGAGATTAAGGGACATTTCCAGTTTTTGCTTCTTTCAGACTTGGAAACTAAACCCAAAGTCAAACTGTCAGTTCTAAAACAAGGCATCTCTGAAGAAATATCCAACAGTGTCATCTTGGTAGAAAGATTCCTGTGGGATGGTCTGTGGTACTACAGGGGTGAGGACACTGAGGGCCACTGGGAATGGAGTTGTGAAAGCCTGGAGAGCCTGGCAGTGCCGGCGGCCTTCACGCCTGTGAAGACGCCTGTTCAGGAGCAGTGGCAGAGGAATGGGTTTGGGGAAAACGTAAGTCTGAACCCTAATCTCCCACATCAACCAATGACTCCTGAAAGACAAGGCCCCCACATGTGGGGAACATGTGGAAAAAGGGAGAAGCCAGACCTAAATGTTCTACAGAAAACGTGTGTAAAAGAGAAACCCTACAAATGTCAGGAATGCAGAAAGGCCTTTAGTCACAGCTCAGCACTTATCGAACACCACCGGACACATACAGGAGAGAGACCTTACGAATGTCACGAATGTGGAAAAGGCTTCCGGAACAGCTCGGCACTTACCAAACACCAGAGAATCCACACTGGGGAGAAACCCTATAAATGCACTCAGTGTGGGAGGACCTTCAACCAAATTGCCCCACTGATCCAGCACCAGAGAACTCACACAGGCGAGAAGCCCTATGAGTGCAGCGAATGTGGAAAATCCTTCAGTTTTAGGTCCTCCTTCAGCCAGCACGAGCGAACTCACACAGGTGAGAAGCCCTACGAGTGCAGCGAGTGCGGGAAAGCCTTCCGCCAAAGCATCCACCTCACCCAGCATCTGCGAATCCACACTGGGGAGAAACCCTATCAGTGTGGTGAGTGTGGCAAGGCCTTCAGCCACAGCTCGTCCTTGACCAAACACCAGCGAATCCACACAGGGGAGAAGCCCTACGAGTGCCATGAGTGTGGAAAAGCCTTCACCCAGATTACCCCACTGATTCAGCACCAGAGGACCCACACAGGAGAAAAGCCCTATGAGTGCAGCGAGTGTGGGAAAGCCTTCAGCCAGAGCACACTCTTGACCGAGCATCGGAGGATTCACACAGGAGAGAAGCCCTACGGATGCAACGAGTGTGGGAAAACCTTCAGCCACAGCTCCTCGCTCAGCCAGCATGAGCGGACGCACACAGGAGAGAAGCCCTACGAGTGCAGTCAGTGTGGGAAGGCCTTCCGGCAGAGCACACACCTCACTCAACACCAGCGAATCCACACGGGGGAGAAGCCCTATGAATGCAATGACTGTGGCAAGGCATTCAGCCACAGCTCATCCCTCACCAAACATCAGCGAATCCACACTGGGGAGAAGCCCTATGAATGCAACCAGTGTGGCAGAGCCTTCAGCCAGCTTGCTCCCCTCATTCAGCATCAGAGGATCCACACAGGAGAGAAACCCTATGAATGTAACCAGTGTGGCAGAGCCTTCAGCCAGAGCTCCCTTCTCATCGAACACCAGAGGATTCACACCAAGGAAAAGCCCTATGGGTGCAATGAGTGTGGGAAATCCTTCAGCCACAGCTCCTCGCTCAGCCAGCACGAAAGGACGCACACTGGGGAAAAGCCCTATGAGTGTCACGATTGTGGAAAGTCTTTTAGGCAGAGCACCCACCTCACTCAGCACCGGAGGATCCACACAGGAGAGAAGCCGTATGCGTGCAGGGACTGTGGAAAGGCCTTTACACACAGCTCCTCCCTTACCAAGCACCAGAGAACTCACACTGGATAAACCCATCCACATGTGCTGGGGACATAGGAAGACCTTAAGCCATAGCTCATCCCTTTCCAGATTTGACCCAATCATACACATGATAAATGTATATTCATACACAAGCCTTTTCACACAGCACTTCCCTCAGACACCTCAGAGAGTTCACACTGATGGGAAATGACCATAGGACTACCAAGCTCTAGGTCGTCCATCCCTGTATCCAAATAATAGGGAAATGTGGAGATAATCAGCACTCAGGACCTTCACCCTCGAATGCCCATTAGTGCTACGTTATAGAACCTACAAAAAAGAAATGGAACAAGTGTAGTGGAATCAGGGAAAGCTTTTGTCCAAGGATTCACCATATTCCAAAACCAGAGATGTTCAGATTGGTGAGAAACCCAACAAATGCCTTTCATATATACAAGAACCAAATGGAGTCAGAATTTGCCATTATTGCACATCACATTTTGTGGGGGGAAAGTGCTTATGAATGGTGCAGGTTGACTCTGATATTCCGAAATGACAATATGGCAGAGTGTTCCAGAAATGAGAGTGGCATCTTTATGGAATCACTATGGATACTGACTGTCTCAGTAAAAAGCTGTCTGGTTTGTGTGTATATTGTTTGATCAGGGTACGTGCCAGCCAGTCACTGATTGGAATTCCATATGACAAAGTATCAGTGTACTATAAACAGGTTTTTAGTTATCCCTGCATTATATTTGCAATTAATCTTTATATGCAATGAGATTGAAAAGCTTTGTATGGGAAGACTTAAAATGTAAAGTTGCTTCCATAGAGTCTCACTGATTCTGAGATGGCTTTTGCTACTCTGTTCTCCCTCTACATTTCTCTGCAGAACTCGCGTTAGAAACACAGGTATTTGTTTTACAAAAAGGAAGATCTTTCCTTTGTTAAACCATCATCTTATAAGCAATAGCAAATTTGTGTTAGAAACTTCTGTTTTGCAAGATTCATCTTTTTTGGGAAATGTTCAAGTTAATCCTCTCAAACTGCTTTTTCATTGTTTTCATACAATTTAACATTTTGTTAAAGCCTAAGTCCACAAATAGCAGTCTTTCTGACAACTATAACCTTTAAATGTTGACTTGCTGCCCTCATTAGAAATTGCATTGGCTGGCCGGGCGCGGTGGCTCACGCCTGCAATCCCAGCACTCTGGGAGGCCGAGGCAGGAGGATCACCTGAGGTCGAGCATTCGAGACCAGCCTGACCAACATGGAGAAACCCCATCTCTACTAAAAATACAAAATTAGCCGGGCATGGTGGCATATGCCTGTAATCCCAGCTACTTGGAAGGCTGAGGCAGGAGAATTGCTTGAACCCGGGAGATGGAGGTTGCGTTGAGCTGAGATTGCACTCCAGCCTGGGCAACAAGGGCGAAACTCCATCTCAAAAAAAAAAAAAAGAAAAGAAATTGCATTGGCTGTTTTTGGTTATCACCTGTCAGTTGTGGTTACATCCATCAGTTTGATTTTTCTAATCCAAATGCTGGGATATAAATTTCCAGTTACTTGATATTTCTCTCTTGGGGAAACCATGTTGCAGACAGTCTTCCAGTATTGCTTCTCAGTATGATTGTGGAGTGCCTCTTGGGATAAATGCCTTTGTCATTTACAAGCCACTGAAGAGCCAGATGTGGCTGCACCTGCCTCTAGTCCCAGCTGCTTGGGAGGTTGAGGCAGGAGGATCACTTGAATCCAGGAGTTCTGGGCTGTAGTGTGCTCTGCTGATTGGGTGTCCACACTAAGTTCGGCGGCAATATGATGACCTCCAGGTTGCCTATGTAGGGGTGAACCAGAGCAGGTCAAAACTCCCATGCTGGTAGGGCTCACACCTGTAATCCCAGCACTTTGGGAGGCTAAGGATGGCAGATCATTTGAGGTCAGGAGTTCGGGACCAGCCTGACCAACATGGTGAAACCCCATCTCTACTAAAAATACAAAATTAGCTGGGCACGGTGGTGCATGCTTGTAATTTCAGCTACTTGGGAGGCTGAAGCAGGAGAATCACTTGAAACTGGGAGGTGGAGGTTGCAGTGAGCCTAGATTGTGCCAATGTACTCCAGCCTAGGTGACAAGAGTGAAACTCAACCTCAAAAAAAAAAAAAAAAAAACTCCCATGCTGATCATCAGTGGGATCGTGCCTGTGAATAGCCACTGTGCTCCAGCCTGGACAACACAGCGAGACACCATCTCTAAAAAAATAAAAGCCACTGGAGAAAGCCAGCGTACATGCTTCATAGCAGCACTGTCTCACTGAAACAATGCAAGTCACCTAAATAACTTTAAATATTCTGGTAGCCCGATTTAAAAAGCAAGAAGAGGGCCAGGCACAGTGGCTCATGCCTGTAATCCCAGCACTTTGGGAGGCTGAGGTGGGCAGATCAGTTGAGGCCAGCCTGGCCAACATGGTGAAACCATGTCTCTGCTAAAAATACAGAAATTAGCCTGGTGCAGTGGCATGCACCTGTAATCCCAGCTACTCGGGAGGCTGAGGCACCAGAATTGCTTGAGCCTGGGAGGCAGCAGTGAGCCAAGATTGCACCACTGCACTCTAGCCTGGGTGACAGAGCGAGACTGTCTCAGAAAGAAAAAGCAAGAAGAAACGGGTGAAACTAATGTTTACCCCTATATATCTCAAATGTCAGCAGTTTCACATGTCAATATAAACAAGTATTGAGATATTTGCCTTCTTTTTGTTACATGACATCTTCAGAATCTAGTGTGCATCTTTTTTTTTTTTTTTTTTTTTTTTGAGACGGAGTCTCACTCTGTCACCCAGGCTGGAGTGCAGTAGCTCAATCTCGGCTCACTGCAACCTCCGCCTCCCAGGTTCAAGTGATTCTCCTGCCTCAGCCTCCCAGATACCTGGGACTACAGGCATGTGCCACCATGCCTGGCTAATTTTGTAGTTTTAGTAGAGATGGGGTTCTCCATGTTGGTCAGGCTGGTCTTGATCTCCTGACCTCAGGTGATCCGCCTACCTCAGCCTCCCAAAGTGCTGGGATTACAGGTGTGAGCCACCACTCCTGGCCTAGTGTGCATCTTATACTTGCATCACATCTCAGAGTTCACTATAGTGACATTTCAAGTGCCCATTTGACACATGTAGCCAGCTGGTGGCTGTACTGGTGCAGCTCAACAGCTTGGTCTTTGGTCAGCTGTTTTGTCCTCCTTCCCTTTACTACATGTGTTCTCCTGCCTTTCCCTGTGTTCCTATCCTTGTGTAGCATCTTATGCTCAAGGAAACTAAATGTGCTAGGAAGATCTGCTGTTTTAGGTAATTGGAATGACAGGTGCCTACTCATTTCAGGCTCTCTAGGATATTTTTTTTTTTTTCTTTTTTCTTTTCTTTTTTTTTTTTTTTTTTGAGACAGAGTCTTGCTCTGTCCCCCAGGCTGGAGTGCAGTGGCGCGATTTTGGCTCACTGCAAGCTCTGCCTCCCGGGTTCACGCCATTCTCCTGCCTCAGCCTCCCGAGTAGCTGGGACTACAGGTGCCCACCACCACGCCTGGCTCATTTTTTGTATTTTTAGTAGAGATGGGGTTTCACCGTGTTAGCCAGGATGGTCTCGATCTCCTGACCTTGCGATCCGCCCACCTCAGCCTCCTAAAGTGCTGGGATTACAGGCATAAGCCACCATGCCTGGCCTAAGGTATTATTCTTATCACAGAGCATTACATTCAGGAAAGAGATTATGGCCGGTCTATTCCAATTCAGTTCAGTTAAAATGGAATTTAGTGCATGCTCTTTTGCAGTCCTTTGAAAGTCCTAGATTGGCATAATCACCAAGAAACAGTAATGGGAGTTCCTTCCTCTCCGCTCAGCCCCTCTTCATCAGACCTCCTTCAGCGACACAGGGGAAATACAGCAAGGATTGGAAACTACAGAGAGGTGCCCACAGTATCACTTCTCTCCTAAGCCAGGGAAAGAGACGAGATTCCTTTCCCTGATGGTGCCAAGCCAGTGGAAGGGCATTGTGGGGGTTACACCCTCCTGAGTCTAGAGAACCTTGCTTACTATGCCTCAGTTATTGGCACACAAGCAGAAGATCAAGTGGGAAAATAGGTGCATGCAGGTTAAATAAGAAACGGAGAGTTCTGAGGCTAGTTCAGAAAAGGCCATACAGCGTCTATCTTTTTCTGCTGGAACACTTGTGCTTGGACCCCTGAGACACCACTTGAGAAACCCACTGGCCCAAGGCCACCATGCTGTGAGGATGAAGCCACATAGACTCTGCTTAGGATGTCAGTTCACTCCTAGTCTGAATCTCCCCAGCCTCATCAGGCATGTGAGAGAACAGTCTTCAGATGATTCCAGCCTCCCAGCTTTCAAGGTACCTCAGCCTTCAGGTTCCCACCTGAGGCCCCAAACATGGTGGAGCTGACAAAAGTCATCCCTGCATATGCCACCCCCCCCTTTTTTTTTGAGACAGAGTCTAGCTCTGTTGACCAAGCTGGAGTGCAATGGCATGATCAAGGCTCACTGCAGCCTCCACCTCCTGGGCTCAAGCAATTCTCCTGCCTCAGCCTCCCAAGGAGCTGGGATTACAGGTGCCTGCCACCTTGCCTGGCTAATTTTTGTATTTTTAGTAGAGACAGGGTTTCACCATGTTGGCCAGGCTAGTCTCAAACTCCTGACCTCAGGTAATCTGCCCACCTCGGTCTCCCAAAGTGCTGGGATTACAGGAGTAAACCACCACACCCGGCCTGAGGTCTGGTTTTGTAAGTGTGCGGGCACCCCCTGTACCCCACACTCTCTTGCTCCTCCTCTGGCCATGTGATATGTCTGCTCCTACTTGCCCTTCCACCGTGAGTAAAAGCGTCCTGAGGCCTCCCCAGAAGCTGAGCAGATGCCAGTGCCTTGCTTCCTGTACAGCCTGCAGAACTATAAGCCAATTAAAACTCTTTTCTTCTGGCCGGGCGCGGTGGCTCAAGCCTGTAATCCCAGCACTTTGGGAGGCCGAGGCGGGCGGATCACAAGGTCAGGAGATCGAGACCATCCTGGCTAACAGGGTGAAACCCCGTCTCTACTAAAAAATACAAAAAACTAGCCGGGCGAGGTGGCGGGCGCCTGTAGTCCCAGCTACTCGGGAGGCTGAGGCAGGAGAATGGCGTGAACCCAGGAGGCGGAGCTTGCAGTGAGCTGAGATCTGGCCAGTGCACTCCAGCTTGGGTGACAGAGCGAGACTCCGTCTCAAAAAAAAAACTCTTTTCTTCATAAATCACTCAATCTCAGGCATTTCTTTATAGCAACACAAGAACGGCCTAACACAGTGACCACAGTTTCTGGGCGTGCAGCCATGAGACTGAGAGGAAGGTCTGGTTCTTTGGCAAGGAAAGGTTCTGTCTCTTTCTGGATGTAAAGGGAGAAGTATGCTGCCTACCACCTGCAAGCACAGAGAGGACCAGCCTGGACAAAGTCAACTCAGAGAAGACGGCAAAGCCCAAGCTCATCTACAGTTCAAGCAGGGGCCCCACCCTGGACCTTGCCTCCTGGTCTTTCATAGCAAGTAAATAATACACTCAGCTAGGCGTGGTGGCTCATGCCTGTAATCCCAGCACTTTGGGAGGCTTGCTCGAGCCCAGGAGTTCAAAAGCAGCCTGGGCAACATAGTGAGACCCCAATCTCTACAACAGACAAAAAATTAGCCAGGCATGGTAGTGTGTGCCTGTACTCCCAGCTGCACAGGAGGCTGAGGCAGGATTATCACTTGAACCCAGGTATTTGAGGCTGCAGTGAGCTATGGTTTCACCACTGCACTCCAGACCATGTTTCTAAAAAAAATAAGTAAATAATATCCTAAACTGTATACAATTTTGAGTTGGATTTCTGGTGACTGGCAGTCAAAACTGCATCTTGGGTGGAAGAATCATAGAAAGTAGAGAATTAACTATGCTTTGGCTTCCGATTGTGTTTCTGAAAAAAAGTCAGGAAAGCTGATGCAATGGTTTGGATATTTGTCCCCTCCAAATCTCATGTTGAAATGTGATCCCAGTGTTGGAGGTGGGGCCTAGTGTGAGGTGTGTGGGCTATGGGGTGGATCCCACCTGAATGGCTTGGTGCTGTCCTCATGGTAATGAGTGAGTTCTCATTTTATGAGTTCACCCAAGAGATGGTTATTTAAAGGAGCCTGGCACCTCCTTCCCTCTCTCGTTTTCTCTCTCACTATGTGATGTACCAGCTCCCCTTTGCCTTCCGCCATGATTGGAAGCTTCCTGAGGCCTCCTCATAGTGCAGATGTCAGCACTATGCTTCCTAAACAGCCTGCAGGACAGTGAACCAAATAAACCTCTTTTCTTTATAAATTACCCACCCTCAAGTATTCCTTTATAGCAGTGTAAACAGACTAAAACAGCCAGGGCCCTTGGAAGTTTCATGGAAGCACTGGGTAGGACTGACATGTGGTAGTCACTGTCCCTCCTGAGCCTCCGTTTATTATTATTATTGAGATGGAGTTTCACTCGTTACCTAGGCTGGAGTGCAATGGCATAGTCTCGGCTCACTGCAACCTCCACCTCCCGGGTTCAAGCGATTATCCTGCCTCAGCCTCCCGAGTAGCTGGGATTACAGGCACCCGCCACCACGTCTGGCTAATTTTGTATTTTTAGTAGAGATGTGGTTTCTCCATGTTGGTCAGGCTGGTCTCGAACTCCTGACCTCAGGTGATCCGCGCGTCTCGGCCTCCAAAGTGCTGGGATTACAGGTGTGAGCCACCACGCCCGGCGAGCCTCCATTTATACTGTATGTGAGAGGGAGATTCTTTCAGGCAGCAAGTATTTTCCAAGCACCAACTGTAGCTCAAGAACAATTCCGGACTCTGGCAACCAGACTGATGAAACTCCTGGCCTCAGGAGCTTATATTTTGGTGGGGAAATGGAAAATAAAGAGAAATTAGGATGTTATGCGCACGTTACACAGTAAGCGTTATGTAGAAACAACATGGTCTAAAGGGAAACCCCAGGCCAGGCGCAGTGGCTCATGCCTGTAATCCCAGCACTTTGTGAGGCCAAGGCAGGCGGATCACCTGAGGTCGGGAGTTCAAGACCACCCTGACCAAAATGGAGAAACCCCATCTCTACTAAAAATACAAAATTAGCCGGGCATGGTGGCACATGCCTGTAATCCCAGCTACTCAAGAGGCTGAAGCAGGAGAATCTCTTGGACCCGGGAGGCAGAGGTTGCGGTGAGCCGAGATCGCACCATTGCACTCCAGCTTGGGCAACAAGAGTGAAACTCTACCTCAAAAAAAAAAAAAAAAAAAAAAAAAAAAAAAAGGGAAACCCCAAATCCTCTAGACTTATTTATTTATTTTATTTTTTTTTTGAGGTGGGTTTTGTTCTGTCACCAAGGCTATAGCTTCAACCTCCTGGGCTCAAATGATCTGTCCCACCTCAGCCTCCTGAGTAGCTGGGACTACAGGCATGTGCCACCACGCCTGGTTAGCTTTTAAGTTTTTTGTAGAGATGGGGTCTTGCTATGTTGCCCAGGCTGGTCTCAAACTCCTGAGCCCAAACGATCCTCTTGCCTTGGCCTCCCAAATGATGGGATTATAGGCATGAGCCACTGTGCCCAGCCTCTCTGGACTTTTCAGTTACCTGAGCCAATACATTCCTTTTTGGCTTAGCCCCCATTGCAAGTAACAGAAAATTCAATCCAATTAAAGAAACACAGACAGGCATGGTGGCTCACGCCTGTAATACCAACACTTTGGGAGGCCGAGGCAGGCGGATCACGAGGTCGGGAGATCGAGACTGTCCTGGCTAACACGGTGAAACCCCATCTCTACTAAAAATACAAAAATTAGCCAGGCATGGTGGTGGGCGCCTGTAGTCCCAGCTACTCCAGAGGCTGAGGCAGGAGAATGGTGTGAACCCAGGAGGCGGAGCTTGCCGTGAGCCAAGATTGCGCCACTGCACTGCACTCCAGCCTGGGTGACAGAGCGAGACTCCATCTCCAAAAAAAAAAAAAAAGAAACACAACTGGTAAGCTGGGTGTGTTGGCTCACGCCTGTAATCCCAGCACTTTGGGAGGCCAAGGCGGATGGATCATTTGAGGTCAGCAATTTGAGACGAGCTTGGCCAACATGGTGAAATCCTGTCTCTACTAAAAATACAAAAAAAAAAAAAATTAGCCGTGTGTGGTGGTGCATGCCTTTACTGCCAGCTACTTGGGAGGCTGAGGCAGGAGAGTTGCTTGAACCCCAGAGGCAGAGGTTGCAGTAAAACGGGATTGCGCCACTACACTCCAGCCTGGGTGACATAGAGAGGCTCTGACTTAAAAAAAAAAAAAAAAGAAACAGACACACACACACACAACTGGTAATTGCCTGCCCCTCAATGTGCAGTGATGATTAAATGAGCTCCTGGAATCCCAAGCATGTGGCAAAGTATAAAGTGTATGTAAAACATCTGTTCATTTGCGTCACTTGTAAAACTGTCGTGCCCATTCAATGCCCAAAAGAAGAGGCTGTTTCTGAAGACAGTCTCTTTGTTATAGTACACACACTTTATATAGCAGCACACAGACGTATATATTTACATACCGTACACATTCATATAGACAGGAGGTGGTCAAAGCTTTAGCTGTCCTTAGGAGAAGCCAAGAGTGACACCATGAAACCACATGTCGCTGGCTCTAGCCCACATCCGAACTCAGTGATTTAGATTTCTGGTGGGAGACTTTCCTGCCTTCAAAGGCCGCTCCATGCATTTCTTTTTCTTTCTTTCATATTTTAATCCTTAGGGTCTTACTCTGTCACCCAGGCTGGAAGGCAGTGGTGTGATCATAGTTCACTGCAGCCTCGAACTCCTGGGCTTAAGCAATCCTGCCTTAGCCTCCTTAGTAGCTGAGACTACAGGCATGCACCACCATGCCCAGCTAATGTTTTATTTTTTGTAAAGACAGAGGCCCACTATGCTGTCCAGGCTGGTCTCGAACTCCCAGACTCAAGCAGTCCTCCCACCTTGGCCTCCCAAAGCACTTGGATTATAGGCATGAGCCACCACTCCACCATGCTCCATGCATTTCTGCAACACATTCAACCCCCAAGTTATGTTTCTTTTAGGAGAGTGAGGGCTTTAAGGGAAGTCCTCAGGGTTTACTGTCAAAGGAATTGATTAGTTTATTCTTCTCTTTGAGCCCAAAGTAAACAAGTGTAAACCATACAGAAAATGCCCCTTGCCCTATGCGGGTTGCAAGCTAGTGGGCAAGATAGGCAAAGCAGGTCATCAGAAGAAAAGCAAGGTGAGTCATAGTGGAGAAAACACGATGAGACGGGCTAGACACGGTGACTCATGCCGTAATTTCAACACTTTGGGAGGCTGAGGCGGGTGGATCACCTGAGGTCAGGAGTTCAAGACCAGCCTGGACAACATGGTGAAATCCCGTGTCTACTAAAAAATACAAAAATTAGCCAGGCATGGTGGCAGGCGCCTGTAATGCCAGCTACTTGGGAGGTTGAGGCAGGAGAATCGCTTGAACTTGGGACGCAGAGGTTGCAGTGAGCTGGGATTGTGCCACTGCACTCCAGCCTGGGCGGCAAGAGCAAGACTTTGTCTCATTTAAAAAAAAAGGATAAGATGAATACCAGCCAGAGATGATAACAACTTGAGGATTATTGTGTTTGGTGAATGGGGTGAGAGACATCACATTAAAACCATGGCATCAGGGCAAACCTCTATGAAAAGACAGGCAGAGCCATAGCTGGAGAGACCTCTGCAGTCCCAGTGGCCTTGGTGAGGAGCTGGGGAGCTTAGATTTCCCATGTCCCAGAAGCCACCCTCTCACTGAGCAGATTTCCCTGGCAGTTGCCCCCATTGCATGTGATTGGTCCCTCAGGAGCCCGTCTCTCAGGAGCTACCTGGTCAGCCGGAGGCTGGGCTTTGGAAAGCTGTTCATTTCATTGAGACATCTGGAAACCTTTCCACAAATTCAGGTTCTTTCGGGTTGAGGGAAGGCTGGCCTGCACTATGTTTTGAGGCTCTGGCTTTGTGGATTTGCCATGAAAGTAAGCTGAAACTCTAGTTCCCTCACTTTTCAGGGCTCCCTTCAAGAACAAGCACCTAATTTTATCTTTGTAATTTTGAATTATTCTTCTGAAGAGGGACCCTGCAGATGTGTGAGCCTCAGGCCCAACAAATCTGGATTGACCCCTGGTTCCAGCAACCCTTGTCTTGGAGACTTCTGTATGGACACTGGGAAGACAGAACCCAGCACTGCCAAGGGTGGTGGATCTCCCATTTTGATGTGAGTGAAAACCACCTGAAGGTGGAGGGTGTGAAACCTGGGAGCTTGCTTGGGTTGGTAATCTGTACGCCAAGGCACTGGGTGATTCTGAAACAGACCTGGAAGCCTCAAGTGAGAATTGTGCCCAAACTTCCTGAAGCGGTTCCTTTGCGAAGCCCATAGTTCCCAAGTGTGGCCCCATCCCAGGAGCCTCTCAGGTTGAAGGAACAGCTATTAATAAATCACTGACTTTTCACTGGGCTCAGGGTAGGCAGAATGGAGTATCTGCCTTTCTTTGCATCAAAAGCACAGCACCCTGTCCTGTTCTGCATCTGCCTGAAGGAAGTCCACAGGGTATTCCCAAGACCCATCAAACACCTCACTCATTTCTTCATGGCACCCAAGAGACATGCTTACAATGAGAATGTGCGCGGACTATATACATACCAAACACATTATACTCACATCTCATACCCTGAAAAATGACTGGGAGACATAAATACACTGAGATGTCAAAAGGAATATTCTGTTGCCTAGGCTGGAGTGCAGTGGCACGATCTCGGCTCAGTGCAACCTCTACCTCTGGGTTCAAGCAATTCTTGTGCCTCAGCCTCTTGAGTAGCTGGGACTACAGGCACACACCACCATGCCTGGGTAATTTTTTTGTATTTATACTAGAGTCAGGGTTTCACCGTGGTGGCCAAGCTGGTCTTGAACTCCTGACCTCAGGTGATCCTCCCAGCTGGGCCTGTCAAAGTGCTGGGATTACAGGCGTGAGCCACAGCGCCCGGCCACATCTGTGTGTTTTTAACTTTTACATAATTGGGATAATTCTTTTCAAAAAGGTGAAAAATGAACTTTATTATAAAAGCCCATGGCCGGGCACACTGGCTCACACCTGTAATCCTAGCACTTTGGGAGGCCGAGGCAGGCAGATCACTTGAGGCCAGGGGTTTGAGACCAGTCTGGCCAACATGGTGAAACCCCATCTCTACTAAAAATACAAAAATTAGCCGGACACGGTGGCAGGGGCCTGTAATACCAGCTATTCAGGACACCATGGTGAAAGAATTGCTTGAACCCAGGAGGCAGAGGTTCCAGTAAGCTAACATTGCACCACTGTACTCCAGCCTGGGTGACAGAACAAGGTTCTTTTTTTTTTTTTTTTTTTTTTTTTGAGACGGAGTCTTGCTCTGTCGCCCAGGCTGGAGTGCAGTGGCCGGATCTCAGCTCACTGCAAGCTCCACCCCCCGGGTTTGTGCCATTCTCCTGCCTCAGCCTCCTGAGTAGCTGGGACTACAGGCCCGGCTAATTTGTTGTTGTTGTTGTTGTATTTTTAGTAGAGACGGTTTCACCGTGTTAACCAGGTTGGTCTCGATCTTCTGACCTTGTGATCCACCCGCCTCGGCCTCCCAAAGTGCTGAGATTATAGGCGTGAGCCACCGCACCCAGCCAATTTTTTGTATTTTTAGTAGAGACAGGGTTTTGCCATATTGGCCAGACTGGTCTCGAACTCCTGACCTCAGGTAATCTACCTGCCTCGGTCTCCCAAAGTTCTGGTATAGGTGTGAGCCACTGCGCCTGGTCCTCCCTCTCCTTTTTTGAGAGTGTCTTGCTCTGTCACCCAGGTTGGAGTGCATGGTGTATCATAGCTCATTGCAGCTTTGACCTCCAGGGCTCATGCCATCCTCCCACCTCAGCCCCCCACACAGCTGAGACTACAGACACATACCACTACACCCACCTCATTTTTAAGTTTGTAGAGATGAGGTCTAGCTGTGTTGCCCAGGCTGGCTCCTGGGTTCAAGGGATCCTCCCACCTCAGCCTCCTAAAGTGCTGGGGTTATAAGTGTGAGTCACCTCGCCCAGCCTCTTGCTTTTCTTATAAGGACACTAGTCCTATTGGATGCAGGCCCCACTCCAGTGACCTCATTTAGCCTATTTACCTCCCTAAAGGCCTTGTCTCCACATACCAGATTGTGGGCTAAGGCTTCAACATACGACATTTAGTGGGGGACACAATTCAGCTCGTACCAGAGGGTGTTTAAGCATTTTCCCATTGAAATGTATTCCCACCTTTCCAGGTTTCCATCTCTCATTTGCTTTTTCTACTTATTGAGAACACAGCTACCTTCCAACACCCTGTATAAACCCACCCTGAACTCTACCCCTCTTCACTGCCAGCCTGCCTGGGGCTTTCCCTTGCCCCCCAGAGAGTCTGTGTCCTTTTGCACACATCCCATCCCTGCCAACTCCACTGGACAGACCTGAGCCACCCTCTCCTGCCTCACCCCACCTGTCTTTCTTGCTGGTCCATGTTGCTGCGCTTTTGTATGGGAGCTGAGACCCACTGCCCCAAATGCCTGAACCAGCCCAGTTGCCCCTGAGGTTAACAAGTGGAAATATCTAGCTTAATAAAACATCCATTTGTGCTCCTTACATCCTGGGCAGGGTGGTAGTGGTAGGGGAACAGCAAACAAATCCCAAAATCTCAATCGGTTTGCTTTTGGTAGTGGTTTGGGAAAAGAAATTCTGAAACTATATTAGAGTTATTTTAAGATTCATTGAGGCCGGGCACGGTGGCTCAAGCCTGTAACCCCAGCACTTTGGGAGGCCAAGACGGGCGGATCACGAGGTCAGGAGATCGAGACCATCTTGGCTAACACGGTGAAACCCCGTCTCTACTAAAAAAATACAAAAAACTAGCCGGGTGAGGTGGTGGGCACCTGTAGTCCCAGCTACTCGGGAGGCTGAGGCAGGAGAATGGCCTGAACCCGGGAGGCGGAGCTTGCAGTGAGCTGAGATCCGGCCACTGCACTCCAACCTGGGCGACAGAGCGAGACTCCGTCTCAAAAAAAAAAGAAAAAAAAGGATTCATCGAATTAGTAAAATGCTGAATTTTGGGGTGTCAGCGTTCTTAGTGTTAAAGAAGACACATACAAATATGGGCTGGAGGGAGTCACAGATTGAGTTGGAGGTCTTACTGGATACGTATGTGCATGTGCACAGACACACCTTTGTGTGGGACCTATGTGCAGTCATATATTTCATAGCTCAGCAGGAGACACCTCAACTGGCTCCCTATCTTGGTCTCTAATGCCATTACCCACTAAAAGGAACCAGTTCTTCGAAGACATGGCCAATTTCAGGGCTGAGGAAGGGTAGAAAGGAGATGGGCTTAGAACATCCTACTACACCAAAAAGCAAATAAGCACTTAAAAAAAAAAAAGTGGGGGGGCATGTCACGAGGATACAGGAGTCAACTGAAGGGAGTCTCACTGGCCTCATCTAGGGCAACTTGAGCACCAAAATAAGATCAGCAGCTAGTTATAAAACACTGAATAAACAGAAATCCTCGAGTCCATTCCAATAATAAAGACAAATTCTTGGGGAGAAGAAGAGTGCTGGCTGGCAGTAGGATGCTGAGGGCCAGCTGGTCAGCATGGAGGGAGGGCTGGTGTTGGAAAATCACCACCCTGGTAATGATGGATTCAGGCAAGAATGAGAAATGAAAGCCAAATTTAGGGGGAAGTTTTGATGAGGAGCAGGATATTTGCCTTATCTTTAATCTTTTTGTGACAACTGAAGATCATTGATATTTACATGATCTTAAAGTCTCTTCCCACCGATTCTTATTCATTAAAAGGAGAAAAAGTTAACTATATTCTTTTTTTGAGACAGGGTCTTGCTCTGTCACCCAGGCTGGAGTGCAGTGGCTCGATCTCAGTTCACTGCAACCTCGACCTCCTAGGTTCAAGCCATCCTCCCACCTCAGCCTCCCAAGTAGCTGGGACTGCAGGTATGCACAACTACGCCCAGCTTCAGCCTTCCAAGTGCTGAGATTACAGGTGTAAGCCTCTGCATTTGGCCCCAGTTAGCTATACAGTGGGAAAATTGCACTCTAACCAGGTGAGCAAAGAGAACATCACTGACAGGAGGAATGTGGACACCGTACACCCTGGATGGGGTGGTGGAAGGCGCACACAAGCAGGCCATAGGTAAGCAGGGTCGAATGTTAATAGGTGGGTCTGGGTGAGGGTGTGTGAATGATCTGTGCACTATTTTAATTCTTGTGCCTTTTAAAAATATGTTTGTAATTATTTCCAAATAAAAAACTTAAAAAAAAAAAAAAAAGGCATAGACATCTGGCTGTGCACTAAATGAGACAAGAGATGGGAAACTGAAGATAGAGGGTGGGGCCCTATAATAACAAATGACAATCACCCACAGCCTGAGAGCTGAGTGGGACACATCTCAGGGGATGCTCCCTGTGGCAGTGCAAGAAGGTTAATTCACAGGTTCGGCTGAGAAATGAGAGGCTACATTTTAGCCTTTTTCTTTTTTTTTTTATGAGATGGATTCTCGCTCTGTCCCCCAGGCAGGAGTGCAGTGGTGCGATCTTGGCTCACTGCAACCTCTGCCTCCCTGCCTCAGCCTCCTGAGTAGCTGGGATTACAGGTGCCTGCCACCATGCCCAGCTCATTTTTTGTATTTTTAGTAGAGACGGGGTTTCACCATTTGGCCAGGCTGGTCTCAAACTTCTGACCTCATGATCCACCTGCCTCGGCCTCCCAAAGTGCTGGGATTACAGGTGTGAGCCACCACGCTCAGCCCATGAATAAATATTATGTTAAGCCTCTGTGATTTGGGGGTCATTACAACAGACTGCCTGCTCAAACACAGTGACAGGAAAAGAGGCACCAGTTTCTGTATCTACAGGGAGCAGTTAAGTTTATGAGCAGGGAGCAATTAAGTTTATGCGCAGGCAATGGGAATAATGCTGTAATCTGAGAATAAATACAATCAATCAAAAGATCACCTTATGTAGCCCAAGGAGTTTACTCTCCTTTGCTCAGACAGACAGATCTTTATTGGCATTTTCAACTTATTTTGATCACAACTTCCCAGCAAGAACTACGTCTCTTACATTGCAACCAGTTCTCACATTTAGATGTATGGGTGAAAAGTTTCACAAAACAGTATTTGCCTTTACTACATGATGCATTCTTTATTCCGATTCATTGCTGTGTAATGCTGGTGGCCACTTGCTAATTGATTTCCCATTTTAACTAATGGGCTGGGACCCACGGTCTGAAAACCCTGCCTTATGCTGCAAGCATTTCTGTGATCTCTGAGAGCTACTCCATACAGGTAAAGAAAGACACGTGAGGTAAACTAGGAAACAGCTTCTGCTTTTGCAGATTAGAAGTGAAGTTGACGTCACGGAAGTACGAAAAGGCTAAACAGTTGACAAAATTTCCACTTGAGCAACCCTGGGGAGCGCAAACAGGAGGAATCGGGGCAAGGGTGACTTGAAGAAAGCACTGGCAGATCACGCACTTTAAGGCAACTCTACACTGCACAATCAAATAACCTAGCGTGGGGCGGCACTAAATGGCTGCAGGAAAGCCGAGTCTTCTTCCACATCCGGCGGCTCCCCTCGGATGCGAGCGCTGCCAGGGTGTGTTTACAGAGGTGAGGGCTTCCCGTGGACCCTTCTCGTTGGGAGCGCTTAGCCTCAGGGGCGGATTCGGGGCACAGGCAGATGACGTCCACAGACACCACAGGAAGCCGCCACCCAGGGGCGTGGAAGGGCCCGATGCCTCGTCTGGGATTCCCGGCCGGCAAGGCGGCCCCTCCCGACAGCACAGCGGCTCACCTCTGCGCCTCTGGGGGTGCGGGGAGAGCCTCGCCCTCCCCGCTCTCCGGGGGCCCGCCCGCCCTAGCCCCTGCCTGGGCTTCGCGGGTGGACGGTTGGGGACCCCGGGCGCCCCCCAGCGCGTAGCTTTTCTCCTTCTCGTGGGTCTTCTGGTGCTCGGCTAGGGCCAGGCTGAAGTGGAAGGTCTTCCAGCAGCCTTGACAGGCGTAGCGCTTCCGGCCGCCATGGCTGCTGTGGTGCTCCATGAGGTGCGAGAGCCACGCGAAGGCCTCCCCGCACTCCCCGCAGGCGTAGGGCTTCCCGCGGGACAAGCCCGGCTCGTCAGCCCCAGGGCCCTGCCCAGCCGCGAGCCCTGTGCTGTGGCCAGCGCCGGAGACGCCCTCGAGGCTCTGCCCGTCGCCGGAGACGCCCTCGAGGCTCTGCCCATCGCCATCCTCAGGGTGCGGCCTCTTGGTTCCCAGCCTCGCCGCGCCCCTGTCCGGGGCAGGCTGCTGGATGACGGACTGCCTCTGCGATTCGGAGGAAGAGCCGGACTCCGCGTCCTGGGGGTCCTGGGGGTCCTGCGGGTCCTGCGGGTCCTGGGGTTCTTGCGGATCCTGGGGGTCCTGCGGGTCCTGCGGGTCCTGGGGGCCCTGCGGGTCCTGCGGGTCCGGGGCCTTCCCAGGCTGCTCTACCTCCTCCTCAGTGGTGCCCGACGGGGGATCGGCAAGGGCGTCCCCTGGGGGCACCTCCGTTGGCAGCTCAGGCAGCACCCGCGCAGGGGCGGCCTCCTCGCAGGCGCACCCAGCGGTCTCCTGCTGCCTCCCGCCTTCTGGAACAAGGTCAGAGCCCTAGAGTGAGCGCCCCGCCCAGGGCCAGGGAGCGGAGGACCCAGCCGAGCCTCCGTTGCCGGAACAGGACACAGGGCTCCGGGCTCTGTATCCCCGCGGGGCTCACAGCTGTTTGGAAGCAGCGCTGTCCCTCCCAGGCTGCCCTGCAGCACGTGCCCCACGCCTGCTGCTGCAGATGTGGGACCTGGAGGCCTCCAACAATGGAGGCCACCGACAGGACAGGAAGGACAGCCCCACTGAGCCAGGGCTCTGGAAACCGCGCCTTTGGAGGTCTCCACCCGTCCACTAGCTTGGCCACGAGATGCACGATGCAAGCAGAGCCTGCTCAGAGCGCACCCTCCTGGAGGGAGGGGCCCAGCTGCCAGCGAAGAGAGCGGTGTCAATAGCTATGGCCAAGTCCCCCAGCGACAAGCTCCCTGGTGACAGGCACCCGGGGCCCTCCACCCCAAGTCCACCTCTACGTGTTCTCGTTGGTGTGCTGACACAGAACCTCCAATGCGGCAGAACGGCCACCCCCTGGGACCCATACACAGATCCTGGCAACTAACACCACTGCCGTTTCCACTGACCAAGTCTTGGAGTGATCTGTCATGCAGCAAGAGACCATGGATGTAACTGGATTTCTGCCCCACTCTGACATGGTGGTGGGAAAATGGTGAAGCAGTCAATGCTGAGGTCTTTGCTGGGGCTGATGGCACTGGGAGGGGACCCCTCAGCCTCTGAAGAAAAAGCAAACCCCACCCGGTCCTAACACCAATTCAACCCAACCTCACCTGGGACACCGCTTCCTTGTGGATCTCTTTCCACCAACCGGAGTTCCTCAGTGTCCAGCCTGGAGGCAGCATCAGGCTGAGAAAGCTGATACCCTGAGTGGGGATAAAAAACAAAGAAATGAAAGAGGCATCAACACAGAATAGCTGATGGGCGTCGTGTGTTGTGGACCAGCCAGGGCAGGCTGCAGCCCACCTCCTCTTCTCTGCACTGGGACCCCCACCAAGGCCACCTCCCTGTCAGGCCCCTGGACAGTGAAGCAAAGAAGGAAAGGCTGGAAGGGCGACAGGGCAGGCAGAGGCAGAACTCAGGGAAAACAAAGTTAAAGACATTAAGACAAAAAAATGCTCAGGAGTCTGAGTGGGGGGACCTCCCTAAAAGGAGGGTTTCTGGGGCAAGAATGTCTACAAAAGAGGAGACCCTTGACCAGGCCATGCAGGTGAGGCCCCATCTCTGGGCAAGGAGGGTGGCAATGTCGGCGCCTTGGGGCCAGGAGGCCTTTCCAAATTCCGAGGCTTCAGTTCTACAGGCAGGGCCTGGGCAGAACTCAGATGTTTAGATCAGAAAGGGTGGGGGCTTCGGCAAATACATTCAAGCTCAAACACGTGCAAGTTCAAATCCATGTAAGACATTACAGTGTCCCAGCCAAAGCCCCTGGGGTCACAGTTTCCTGCACCAACCCCTGCGAGAGGGGTTGGGGAGTGAGGTGTGAGCCCGAGGCAGGTGAGTCTCACCCCACAGGAGCAGCTTCCGGTAGCTCTTCAGGTTCTCCTCGGCAGGGTCCAGGTGGCCCCACTCCTCCAGGTGCTGAGGCTCCTCTGGAAAGGACTTCAGCTTCTGAAATAGCCGTACAGCCATGGCTGAGACCTTCCACCTGCCCTAGAGAAGGGAGGACCCGCCACAGCCCCACAGCCACAGGAGCCGGCTAGGAGTCAGCCCCGGTCAGGGGCTCCAACCCAGGTGCACTGCAGGAGGCAGCCCCCTTCGCACCACAAAGATTCCGCCCTCATGCTCCCACCAGGTTGGGTTCTAGGCCTCCGCGCTGTGGACATTGGGGCCACAGCCCTCTGCTGAGCACTGGTGATGGGGAGGGGAATGCCTCTAAGCTGAGGCCAGGCCCCTCACCCTGGGACTCATGCCCACCCACCTGCTCGGTGTTGGCAGGGCTGGCCTCTTCGGTCCTTGCTTCTCTGACCCTCCTCTGTTCCAGAAACAGGGAGTCTGGAGAAAGCCAGGCTGGGGAGAGGGGGAGGCAGAGCTGAGGTAACGAGCTCCCTGTGGCTAGGTTCCCCCAAGGGTCAAGGAGTCCCCACTGACTCCCACACAGGCCCCAGTGTGCTTATATGACAGCAGCACCCAAGGCTCAATGGACACCACATCTGTCCCTGATTTACAAAGCAGGGCGGTGGCCACAGGGCTTGGGTGGCCCCAGGGATGCCCATTCAAGTCCAGTAGATTCGTGGAAATCTTTTTTTTTTTTTTTTTTTTGGTTTGTTTGTTTTTTAAAGACAGGGTCTTGCTCTGTCACCCAGGCTGGAGTGCAGTGGCACGATCTTGGCTCACTGCACCCTCCACCTCCTGGACTCAAGTGATCCTCGCACCTCAGCCTCCCCAGTAGGTGGGACTACAAGTGCACACCCAGCTAATTTTGGTATTTTTTGTAGAGATGGGGTCTCCCTATGTTGCCCAGGCTGGTCTCGAATGCCTGGGCTCAAGTGATCTGCCTGCCTTGGCCTCCCAAAGTGCTGTGATTACAGGCATGAGGCGCCGTGCCTGGCCTTCGTGCAAATCCTAAAAAGCAACACCACATAGTGCTGGGCTGCATCCAGGCCAGTGGGCGCCTCCCATGCTGGTGATGAACAGCCACAAAACCTCTGGAAAACCACATGGAAGTTTCTATTTTATGTGAAATGTTGAACTCACACACCATTTGCCCAGCGGTCCTGAGGAGCCCACCCACAGTGCCCAGAGCCTCACATATGGGGCACACAAGTCAGGAGGTGTCATGGCAGCTTCACTCCAAGGGGCAGAGAGTCCACCTCTAGGATGGAGATGGGCTAAGCACGTGATGCTGGGCAACTAAAGAACCAGACCCAACCACAGCCTGGAGGACCCACCCCATCTGAACAGCAAGCACTCAGACACAGCACACCATACACAGGGAGCCCGACCCCAGGCCCTGAATGTGCATGTGTGATGTGCAGGGAGACATGAGGGACGTGCATCAGGACACTCGAGACCCTTTATTTTCAGAGGGTGCATGGTGGGGGGTTGGGAGACTCTTTTCTTTATGTATTGATGCTTTTTCACTATTTGTGGCAAGTATGGATTATCTGCATAATCTCTGAAGACTAATTTAATAAACAATGTCTAACATTCAGAGGAACTATAGGAGGAAGTCCCAAGGATAGCGTGGACCATGGGGCCCCTGACTCCCTGGCTGCCCTCCTGCCCTCTCCCAACCACAGGCCTCTGCCCACCACCTAAGGCCCAGCAGAGGCTGCCAGGCTGACTGGGCACTCACGTGTCTCAGAAGGTGCTGGGATCTCCCCAGCTCCGGGGGCCTGGCTGGCGCTCTCGAGTTCGCCTGGTAGCAGCAGAGGGTCCATGTGCCTCTCGTACACTCCATCGCTAAGAATTGAGGATGAGCCCGCAGGGGAGCCCAGCAGCATCCCTGTCAACAGTGGAGGGACCTGTGACCCCAAGAGGTCAGGACACGCGCCAACAACAATCACACAGTTAAACCACAGGGACCTGAAGGCTCCAGGGCCCCATCACGACCCATCCTGCACCCTCATCCTTGGACCAGGAGACCTCTGGCCTGCAAAGCACCCAGAATATTTACTGTTAAGAGGCTGGGCTGGGTGCAGTGGCTCACAACTGTAATCCCAGCACTTTGGGAGGCCGAGGTGGGCAGATCACAAGGTCAGGAGATCGATACCATCCTGGCCAACATGGTGAAACCCCATCTTTACTAAAAATACAAACATTAGCTGGGCGTCATGGTGGGCACCTGTAATCCCAGCTACTTGAGAGGCTGAGGCAGGAGAATTGCTTGAACCCAGGAGGTAGAGGTTGCAGTGAGCTGAGATTGCGCCACTGAACTCCAGCCTGGTGACAGAGCGAAGACTCTGCCTCAAAAAAATAAAAAAGAGGCTGGTCCCTTTCCCTCATTCTTCTGGCTTCCTTACATCCAGAAGGCAGATGTGAAGGCAGGAGCCCAAGCAACTGTCCTGGCCCCTGAGGACCAAGGAGCTGCTTCACCAGCGTGGGAAACTTAATTATCTCAGGCAAGCCATGGCTTGGCTTTTAGGGCCTTCCAGGACCCCTTCCCCATCTCCTCTGAGCCATGCTTCTCCTCTGGGGCAGCCCACCTGGCTCTTCCAGGACATCAGCGAGGCCCTCCACCAGGGAGGCTGCCTTCTTGCAGCTCTCAGGGTACTGTGCCACCACCCAGGGCCGGACCTTATCAGGCAGGATGCCCAGGAACTGCTCCAGCACCAGCAGCTCCAGCATCTGCTCCTTGGAGCGCGCCTCAGGCATCAGCCACTGGCGGCACAGCTCATGCAGGCGGGCCAGAGTCTGGTGGGGCCCGGCAGCCTCCTGGTAGACAAATTCTCGGAAACGCAGGCGGGAGAACTCCAGGTCAGCAGGGGTCCTCTCAGGGATGGTCTCGGGTTCTTCCTGCTGGACTCCGGCTGCTGACCCTGGCGTGGGCAGATCCAGGGGGGTTGGGGAGCTCCTGGGGGAGGCAAACGCCTTCTCCAAAGGCAGCATCTTTCCAAAACGGCACTGGAAAATGTGACTGTGTCTAATCGGGGACAAAGTGGCTCCAAAGCAGAGGTGCCAGGGATGACTAGATGGCCAGGGGACTCAGATGGTGCCAGAACCCACAGACCTGCAGAGGACACGGACAAGACAATGGCCTTGCATAAGGCCAGGGCACAGCCACCCCAGCTGCCAGAGAACAAAGACACCATACCCAGAGTTCATGCAGACTTCCAAGAAACCTGCTTGTTAGGCATCCGAACCTCAGTGTTGTACTTGTGTAGATAAAAAGTAGCATCTAAGTGGAGGGTAACTCATTCTGTGCTTTACCAGATATTTTTTTTTCTTTGAGACTGAGTCTCCCTCTGTCACCCAAGCTGGAGTGCAGTGGCGCAATCTCAGCTCAATGCAACCTCCACCTCCCAGGTTCAAGCGATTCTGCTGCCTCAGTCTCCCCAGTAGCTGGAATTACAAGCATGCACTACCACATCCAGCTACTTTTTGTATTTTTAGTAGAGATGGGGTGTCACCATGTTGGCCAGGCTGGTCTCAAACTCCTGACCTCAAATGATCCACCTGCCTCAGCCTCCCAAGGTGCTGGGATTACAGGTGTGAGCCACTGCACCCAGCCTCATTACCACAATTTTAAAAAAATCAGTCATGAATAGGATGAAAATGAAAAATTACTTGACAATCTCTATGTAAACCTACATGTAAAAACCTTGAAATAGGCCTGGCGCGGTGGCTCACGCCCATAATCCCAGCACTTTGGAAGGCCGAGACAGGTGGACAACCTGAGGTCAGGAGTTCAAGACCAGCCTGACCAACATGGAAAAACCCCATCTGTACTAAAAATATAAAATTAGTTGGGCGTGGTGGCGCATGCCTCTAATCCCAGGTACTTGGGAGGCTGAGGTAGGAGAATTGCTTGAACCCGTGAGGCGGAGGTTGCAGTGAGCCGAGATCGTGCCATTCCACTCCAGCCTGGGCAACAAGAGCGAAGCTCCATCTCAAAAAAAAACAAAAAACAAAAAACCCTTAAAATATTAGTAAACCCATCGTAACCATGCATGCTTTATGCTTCATTCTAGATTTGTGTTTATACCAGAAATGCAAGGTCTGTTTACATTTAAAAGATATATTATGTGGGCCAGGTGCGATGGCTCACGCCTGTAATCCCAGCACTTTGGGAGGCCGAGGCAGGTGGATCACTTGAGGTCAGGAGTTTGAGACCAGCCTGACCAACCTGGCGAAACCCCATCTCTACTAAAAATACAAAAATGAGCTGGGCGTGGTGGTAGGCGCCTGTATTCCCAGCTACTTGGGAGGCTGAGGCAGGAGGACTGCTTGAACCCTGAGGCAGAGGTTGCATTGAGCAGAGATTGTGCCACTGCACTCCAGCCTGGGCGACGGTGAGACTCTGTCCCCTCCCCCCCCCAAAAAAAAGATATATTAGGGGGATGTCAATTTCTAATAACATGAAGGAGCTGTGTGAAGACTGTTCGTGCAGTTAAAACCACCACAAATCTGAAATGAAATTATTTAGAAAAAAGCGTAGGGAGTGGGGGGCCCCCTCTGGAGGCCACTGAACAACCCCCGTTTCTGGAAATGGTGCAGAATGTAGGCCTCTACCAAAGCATCCACAGAACCAGGCAGGAGGGGCAGGAAGTACCCAGGAGCAGTGACAACGGGGGGTGGGGGGTGGGGGAGACCACAATGACTGGGAGAGTTCAGGTCCTGCCAATCCGTGCCCCAACCTCAGTTGAATCCCCGCACACAGGGCGGCCCCATCATTCAAGTGGAGCCGGTATTCAGGATGAGCTCCCTTGATTTTAACTGTGCACCAACAATGAGCTCACTAAACAGAACCCAGCGGGTCAGAGCTGCCCAGGCCTCCCGTCGGCCTCAGGCTCTCATGTCACTGGCTACGGACACACAAGGGTGTGAACTGCAGCTGTCCAGCTTCTCCCAGGACCCGCCTGGGTCTGAAGGTCCACAGAGCCAGCTGGGAGGGGACTTCCCACAGCTGCAGGAAGCCTAGTTTTACAGGGAAAACCAGAGTCAACCGCACCAGGCCAGGTGCTGTGAGCCCTCAGGTTGTCAGGTTCTGCTCCAACAGGATATGGGGCGCAAAGACCTCGCTGCTGTGGGGTGGGGCAGGGTGTGTGATTCCACAGAAATGAAACACCTAGAAGAGGCAAATCTATAGAGACAAAATGTAGACCAGCTGTTGCCAGGGGCTGCGATTTGGGGGAATGAGGAGGGACTGCTAATGGGTACAGGATTTCTTCTTTGGGTGGTGAAAATGCTCAATGGTGAGTACTGTATATTAAAAACCAATGAACTGTCCACTTTAAATAGGTAAACTTCATGGTATATAAATTAATAAGCTGTTTAAAAAACAAAACAAAACAAAGAAACAGGGCTGGGCACAGTGGCTCATGCCTGTAATCCCGGCACTTTGGGAGGCCGAGGCAGGCAGATCACCTGAGGTCAGGAGTTCAAGACCAGCCTAGTCAACATGGTAAAACTCCCTCTCTACTAAAAATAAAAAAAAAAATTAGCCAGGTGTGGTGGTGGGCACCTGTAATTCCAGCTACTCAGGAGGCCTGAGGCAGGAGGATCTCTTGAACCTGGGAGCTGGAGGCTGTAGTGAGCTGAGATCGTGTCACTGCACTCCAGCCTGGGTGACAGAGCAAGACTCTGTCAAAAAAAAAAAAAAAAAAGAAAGAGAAAAAACCAGAAGTTTGCAGAGAATCAACTGTCAACCTCTCTCTCTGTGGCTAGCAGAGTTTAAAGGGAACTGCAGAACTCTAAGTGCTGTTGGAAGACATTTTACACAAGCTTCCACTTAAGCAAAACAGACCCATGTCATGCCATCACCACCACCACGATACCTCTACCTTTTCTGTTGCCCAGGCTGGAGCGCAGTGGCACGATCTCGGTTCACTGCAAGCTCCACCTCCCGGGTTCATGACATTCTCCTGCCTCAACCTCCCGAGTAGCTAGGACTACAGGCACCCACCACCACGCCCGGACCCCCCCGCCCTTTTTTTTTTTGTATTTTTTAGTAGAGACAGGGTTTCACCGTGTTAGCCAGGATGGTCTCGATCTCCTGACCTCATGATCCACCCATCTTGGCCTCCCAAAGTGCTGGGATTACAGGCATGAGCCACCACGCCCGGCTCCCCACGCTTTTTTTTTTTTTTAAACACAGGGTGGAGTGCAGTGGTATGATCATAGCTTACTGCAGCCTCAACCTCCTGAGCTCAAGTGATCCTCCCACCGCAGCCTCTCGAGTAGCTTGGACTAAAGGTGTACATTACCCACACCTGGCTGATTTTTAATTTTTTTTTTTTTGGAGAGACAGGGATCTCACTATGTTGCTCAGGCTGGTGTGTAACTTCTGGACTCAAGGGATATGCCTGCCTGGGCCTCCCAAAGCGATGCGATTACAGACGTGAGTCACCGCACCCAGCCCCACCCTTTTGTTACTTCATAGGTCTGAGCTCTCAGCTGGCCCCTTTGGGAGACCTTTCCTCTGCACTCCTTGCACGCCCCCACCCGACACCTGCTCACTGCTCACTGCCTCCGCCTTTTACCTCCCTACTGACCGCCTCCCAGACTGGAATGGTACCCAGGAGACTAAGGGTTCTTCACAGGCAGGTCCCTAGGCCTGGGCAGAGCTGGCTCAGTGCGTGCGGACTGCACAAACAGTGCAGTTCTGCTGAGGGGTACGCAGCCTGTGCCTCATTTGTTTTTGGCCGTTGTGGACCCTCATGTCCATCTCTGTGGGGTCCTTTCTGATCTATTTAAAGGAAATATGGAGAAGCAGGATAGCTAGGGCACGGGGGACAACCTCACGACCGTCACCTACTTACGGCAGCCCCCGCCAGGGTGCCCTCTCCTCACACACTCCACCCCCTGCCAGAGGACCCTCAGACCCGAGCACCTGCTCTGTGACTGAGCGCTTTCTCATGATTTAATCTCTGAAGGTGGGTAAACTGCCCACTTTCCCGTGACTTTTTCTTTACAGCTCTATGAACTAGTTAACGAGTTCCCTGTCTGGCTCCATCTTGCCACTGTCCCCATCTGTGGCTTGTCTTTTCACTCCATGCTGTCTTTTGGTCACAGGTAATGCTCTAATGTTTCTTACATCTAATGCGATCTCTTTTATTTTTGGAGACAGAGTCTCGCCCTGTCGCCCAGGGTGGAGCGCTGCGGCAACGTCAGCTCATCGCAACTTCCACCTCCTGGGTTCAAGCAATTCTCCTCCCTCAGCCTCCTGAGTCACGGGGGTTATAGGCATTCGCCAACACATCCAGCTAATTTTTGTATTTTTAGTACAGATGGGGTTTCACCATGTTGGCCAGGTTGGTCTCTAACTGCTGACCTCAAGTGATCCACCCGCCTCGGCCTCCCAAAGTGCCAGGATTACAGGCATGAGCCACTGCACCCAGCCTTCAACCATTTTTTAAATTGGACTTCTGAGTTCAGAAACCCACTTAAAAACGGTTTCTTTCCCTTGGGACTAGAAATACATCCTCTCTTTTGGGAGGCTGAGGCAGGCAGATCACGAGGTCAGGAGATCGAGACCATCCTGGCTAACACAGTGAAATCCTGTCTCTACTACAAATACAAAAAAATAAATAAATTAGCCAGGCATAGTGGCAGGCGCCTGTAGTCCCAGCTACTCAGGAAGCTGAGGCAGGAGAATGGCGTGAACCCAGGAGGTGGAGCTTGCAGTGAGCCGAGACTGCGCCACTGCACTCCAGCCTGGGCGACAGAGCGAGACACCATCCCCCCCGCCAAAAAGAAAAGAAATACATCCTCTTATTCATCTTCCAAGAACAGAGAGTAGCAGATATAAAGGGCCAGTCAGTCTCAGTTTCAACTACTCAACTCTCCCTTGTGGCAAGTAAGGAGCCAGAGCCCTGTGTGTACCCACAGGTTTGGCATGTTCTTACACACCCTCATTTACAAAAACAGGTGGCCAGGCATGGTGGCTCACACCTGTAATTCCAGTACTTTGGGAGGCCAAGGGGGGTGGACAGCTTGAGCCCAGGAGCTTGAGAACAGCCTGGGCAACATGCCAACACCTCGTTTCTACAACAAACAGAAAAATTAGCTGGGCACGGTGCTGCATGCCTGTAGTCCCGGCTACTCTGGAGACTGAGGTTGGAGGATTACCTGAACTCAGGAGGTGAAGGCTGCAGTGAGCTGTGATCACAACACTGCACTGCAGCCTGGGTGACAGAGTGAGACCCTGTTGCAAAAAAAAAAAAAAAAAAAAAAATAGCCAGGCATGGTGGCTCACACCTGTGGTCCCAGCTGTGTGGGAGGCTAAGGAGGGAGGACCCCTTAATCCCAGGAGTTGGAGGCTGCAGTGAGCCACAGTTTGTGCCACTGTATTCCAGCATGAGCAACACAGCAAGACCCTGTCTCTAATAAATACAAAGAAAACAGGTCACTGCTAGCCTGCAGGTGGGTATGCTAACCCCTGTTCTGGAGCCTCTCCTGATGGGAAGCGTGATGCCAGCTCTAACCCCCTGGCAATGGAGGCACAGAGCTCTACTTGGTGCATGGACAGAGGTGTGGTCCTGAGGGCATGTAATTTTGGCTTTCTTAGCACGCCAGAGGCACGTTCACCTTGCAGAGAACCTGTCTCCACAAAACAAATTGTGAGCTCCATAATGTGTGTGCACAGAACCTTCCCTCATCAGAACCTCACAATCCCAGAGGGGTAGGAACCAGAAGCAGCCCCAAGGTGCAGGTGGGGAAACAGAGGCATGAGGCAGGCAAGCACTAAGGCTGGAACCCCACCTGCAAAGTGATGCTGCCACTTGTCATTCCCCCACCAGGCCCATAAGCCCACCCTTTAAGAGGCTTCCTGCCAGCCCTCCCCTCTAGCCCTCATGGCCTCCACAGTGGGCAGGTCCCAGCCAGCTCCCCCCAGCCCCTCTCCTCCTGCTCCAGCTTCCCAGCTCTGAGCATGGTGGAGGCATCGGGGTCTAGGTAGAATGAGCAAGGGTCCTCAGCCATTGGCAGGGGTGGGATGAGGTGGGGAGGATGGGACATCCTCTGGCTGGGTCACTGGCCAAGACAGTGGGGGACACGTCAGCCGCTGGGGACAGGCACGGGAGCTCCTCTCCTCTGTGCCCTTCCCCTGTGAGCCTCTCTGGGAAGCCACCTCTGCCTCCCCTCCCTCCATTCACCTGCAAAGCAGAGGCTTCCATGGAACCAGGGGTCTCCTAAAATGCCCAACTGCAAGGAAGCTGCTGCGTCCTGTGAAAACAGCCTCTCCATGTTCATCTCCCTTCCTACTGGGACCCTGATGCCCACAGCCAGGAGGATGAGGCCATCTGAGGAGCCTCCAGAAATCTCTGGCCTTGTGTCTTCTTGCCTCCTTCAGCACCATCCCTGGTCACACTGTCAGAAGGACTCTTCTCTTAGAGATCTCACCGGGGCAGGTGCGGCAGCGAACATCTATAATCCCACAGCCTGGGGAGTGTTAGGCAGGAGGATTGCTTGAGCCCAGGGGTTGGAGGCTGTAGTGATATATGATTGGCTACTGCACTCCAGCCTGGGGGAGAGAATGAGCCTGTGTCTCAAAAACAAACAAAAAAGAGATACCACTGGGACCCTTTCCTGCCACAGCCTGCTTGAATGAGGCCACACCTTTCTGGAGTCTGGCTTGGTCACTGGGCAAACCTCCATCCCCCAAATCTTGGGACCGTCCAGGATTTGCCTCAGATACGATTTTCCTGGAGCCCAGCCCCCCAGTCTCAGCAAATGAAGCAGTCTGCACAAGTTTTTTTTTTTTTTGTCTCGCTCTGTCACCCTGGCTGGAGTGCAGTGGTGCAATCTCGGCTCACTGCAAGCTCCGCCTCTGGGTTCACACCATTCTCCTGCCTCAGCCTCCTGAGTAAGTGGGACCACAGGCGCCCACCACCACGGCCGGCTAATTTTTTTGTATTTTTAGTAGAGACGGGGTTTCACTGTGTTAGCCAGGATGGCCTCTATCTCCTGACCTCGTGATCCGCCTGCCTCGGCCTCCCAAAGTGCTGGGATGACAGGCGCGAACCACCGCGCCCGGCCAGTCTGCACAAGTCTTGAGCCAGTCCTGTAGGCTTTGCCGCACCCAGAGGCCTGGAATACAGAAGCTGAGGCAGAGGGAGCCACGGTGGGTGAGGGGTGGCTGAGCTGAGGGGCCCCAAGCCTGGTGGGTCTCCAGAGTCCTGTGGCAAATCCCCTTCATCCCAGGCTGAGCAGAGCTCAAGCCTGGTCTGGCCCTCCGTGGGCCCAGCCCTGGCCACCTGAGGAATATTTGTCACAGCTCTCCATCCCACCCCACTCATCGGCAGGGTCTAGCAAACCACCCCACAGCCACGGGCCTGAGGATCAGCCAGGGAAGCTCAATGCATGGGGCATGGTTCTCGATGGGTCGCCGGATATTCGCAGGGTCTGCCCTGGCTTCATCCACAGATCACTCACTCATTATAAAAGGGGGTAAAGGGCCGGGCGCGGTGGCTCAAGCCTGTAATCCCAGCACTTTGGGAGGCCGAGACGGGCGGATCACGAGGTCAGGAGATCGAGACCATCCTGGCTAACACGGTGAAACCCCGTCTCTACTAAAAATACAAAAAAACTAGCCGGGCGAAGTGGCGGGCGCCTGTAGTCCCAGCTACTCGGGAGGCTGAGGCAGGAGAATGGCGTAAACCTGGGAGGCGGAGCTTGCAGTGAGCTGAGATCCGGCCACTGCACTCCAGCCCCGGCGACAGAGTGAGACTCTGCCTCAAAAAAAAAAAAAAAGGGGGGGGGTAAAGGTGCTTTCAAAAGAACGAAAAAACATGGAGTGAGGGTCGTCGTTCACATCTCAGCTGCCTTTTGTGGTCCCTGATCCACTCACCAGGACACACAGAACCAGAGAGAGGTCCTGCGCAACTGGCCTAGGCTCCCCAAAAGCCCAAGGCCAGAAATACCCAGGAAGTCACAGATTCAAGCATCATGCAGAGAAAACAGCAACTCGATTCGACATGTGGCCCTGCTGTGACTCCAGGGCAGGAAACCATCTGCAGGACACGATGGGATGGAAGAGGTGACATGGAACCGAGGAGGTGATATGGAACCAAGTGACTGTGCCACTCAGCCTCCCCCAGGAGTCAGCAAGGACACAGGTGCATATATGCGAAAGTGGAAGGAGGGCAGACAAAAATGAGGGAAGAGGGGAGGGAAGGAAGCAAGGAGAGAGGAGAAAGGAGAGGAAGGAGCAGGAGCAGGGAAAGCCGGACAGTATGGAAGCGGGTGGGGGGACTGGGAAAAGGAAGGAGGAACCGGGGAGGGTGAGAGAAAGGAGATGGGGAAGGAGTGATGGGAGGGTGAGTCAGGCCCCCACCCCAACTCCCCGAGTCAGGCCTGAAGCCAGTAACTCCACTCTTGCCTCTTCCACGAGAGGGGTCTCCGAGGTGGGCGCAGTACCTAACTCAAACAGAACCCACCCCCAGGTCACCGAGGAGAGGCAAGATCTCCCAAGGGTGGGGGCAAGAGAGACAATGCCCATCCTAGGCTCCCCTTTGGTCCCCGCGCCCTCCACCCCTTCCCTGCTCCAGCCCCTGGGGCCACAGCCTGCCCAGCTTCCCCCAACCAGGGACACCCTCACACCCTCAGCCCCCACTTCCTCCCCTCTTCCCTTCAGGAGCCTCCCCCTCCCTCCTCTTCCCCACTCAGAAGCCTCCCAGTCCCCCTTTTCTCCCCCCTCAGGAGACTCTCCTTCCCCGCTTTCTTCCCCCTCAGCAGCTTCCCCCTCCCCGCTTTCTCCCTCATCAGGAGCCTCCCCTTCCCCCATCTCTTCCCCAACAGGAGCCGCCCCTTCCTGGTCTCCCACCCACAGGGTCCCCTAAGCGCCTCCCCTCCCAGAGCCTACACTGGGTGGGGGTTGCACTAGTTCCCTACCCGCCTGCAGGGCCCCTCACCGATCCTGATCTCAGCCCCATTCCCGAGGGGACCTGGCCCCTGCCCCGCACTCCACGCGAGGGCTGCCAGACCCTCGGCCTGCTGGATGCACAGCGAGGGCTCGCACCCCAACCCCGGGAACACCCTGGCCCCTTCCGCCAACGCTGCCCCCAGAGGCGTCCTCACCGTCTGCCCCATCGGGGTCGCTCCCTGACCCCCGCGCTGCGGCCCCGGGACCTACCCACCTGCTGCGCAGCTGCCCCAGGCCGGTCCCAGCCGCCCGGAGCCCCAGTGCGCGATGGCGGCCGGCAAACTGCGCCTGCGCACTGGGCCTCACCGCGGACTACGATTCCCACAATGCCGCGAGACCGTGAGGCGAAGGGGGGCGAGCAAGGGAGCCGTGACAGGGCTCACGGCCAATCAAACGCGAGCGTGGTCTCCTGGCGTCCCGCCCACTCCGGCGCCTGCGTCATCTTGGGCACCATGGCAACGAGGTAAACAAGCGGGTAAATAATAGCCCCCTGACAACCAGAGACCCGAGAAACAAAGACGGTGAGAAACAGAGAAACAGAGACAAAAAGACTTGCAGACCGGGAGGGAGAGAAGCATGAAGACCCACAGACGTTCGGGGGCAGACCAAGACGCCCTGGGGTCCCAGAAACAGAGATGTACAGAGACGGACACGGAAAAGGACAGACCAGCTCAGGCTCAAAAAAAGAGAGACCCAGAGAAGAGGAGCACTCGAGGCTTAGACAGATCTGGACAGATACGGAGACAGGGACTGGCAGACCCAGTACTGGGGAGACAAGAGGTGGAGACCCAGAGGCACTGATGCGCTAAAATGGGTTCTGCAGTTTCAGGGAGTGGATAGAACTCAAAGATTACCCATCCCAGGGCTTCAGGAGCTGCTGAAATGAGGGAAACGTGAGCGGCAGCCGGGGTGAGGGCTTTGGCAAAGTCCTATATAAATTTAGCCACCCTGGAAGGCAGGACAGGGCCAGGAGCTGCTTCCCGTTTCAGTTTTCCACATAGGGGCGCTTATGAAGATGCCATTTTGGTCGTTTTTGTGTGAACTGATTTTTAAAATGTATATCTGAACAGTTTATATATTTTATTTTAAATTTATATACACCGCACCTTTTGGTATTCAGTTCTATGAATTTTAACTCATATCCACCAACAAACTCGGGACAAAGAATAGCTCCACTGCCCCAAAATCCTCCTGCTGCCTCCTGGTAGTCACTCTCTCCCCACCCACAACCCCAGGAAACAGCCAATCTAAGTAGTCCACTGCTACATTTTTGCCTTCACAGTGTCATATAAGTGGGATCACACAGTATGTGGCCTCTTCAGATTGGCTTTTTCACTGAACGTAATTCCTCTGAGATGCACTGAAGCAGTATGTATCAACAGTTCATTCCATTTTATTGATAAGTAGTATTCTATGGTATACAGCAGTTTAAACATTCTCCCACTGAAGATTTTAGGATCGTTTTCAGTATTTTGCTATTAAAAATAATGCTGTTATGAACATTCGCGTACAGATTTTTCTGTGAACGTAGGTTTTCACTTTTCTGAGATAAAAGCCCAAGAGTGCAATTGCTAGGTCACAAAGTGAACACGTGCTTATGAGCGTTGGAAGAAGCTGCCATACTCTCGTCCAGAGTAGCTGGACCATTTTACACTCCCACCCGCAATGAATGTGCAAATCCACTTCACATTTTTATCAGCATTTGTGTTTTGCTATTTTTTATTTTGGCCATTCTGATAGGGTCATTGTGGTTTCAATTTGCATTTCCTTTAATTGCTAACAAGGTTGAGCACACTCTCATGATTTTTTTGGCATTTGTATACCCTCTTCATTAAAGTATCTGTTCATATCTTTTGCCTGTTTTCTAATTTTTTAAAAAAAATTGTTCAGTTTTGAAAGCTTTTGTTTTTGAGACAAGGTCTCACTCTGTCATTGAGGCTAGAGTGCAGTGGTGCCATCATGGATCACTGCAGCCTTGACGTTCCAGGCTCAAGTGATCCTCACCTCAGCCTGCTAAGTAGCTGGAACTACAGGTGCGCGCTACCATGCCCAGGTAATTTTTTTTTTTTTAAGAGATAGGGTCTCATTATATTGCTAAGGCTGGTCTCAGACTCCTGGGCTCAAGCAAGCCTCCAAAGTGCTTTGGCCTTCCAAAGTGCTGGGATTACAGGCATGAGCCCCCATGGCCAGTCTTCCCGATTTATTTTAATGGATATAACTCAAGAACTGCCAAATGGAAGAGATGCATAGGTAGGGTCTGGGCGGGGGCACTGAAGGTGCAGTGCGTCCATGCGCCCTCTGGGTGAGCCAGCCTCCCAGCACTCGGATGTGTTCACCAACCCAGCTCTCTCCATCATGGGGCAGAGGGTCCACACCTTCTTTAAGGTGACTATCCCCATTCTGAAGATACCTATGGGTCCCGCTGGAGTCACCTCATCAGCATAAACTCAGGTGTGGTTGAAAGGGGCTCCTTATGAATTGCAAACCCTATTCCTATTACTCACAAAATTCCAAAATTAGTCAGGCATGGTTGCGGGAGCCTGTAATTCCAGCTACTCAGGAGGCTGAGGCAGGAGAATCGCTGGAAACTGGAAGGCAGAGGTTGCAGTGAGGTGAGATCACGCCACTGCACTCCAGCCTGGGCAAAAGAGCAAAACTCCATCTAAAAAAGAAAAAAGAGCCGGGCGCGGTGGCTCAAGCCTGTAATCCCAGCACTTTGGGAGGCCGAGATGGGCGGATCACGAGGTCAGGAGATCGAGACCATCCTGGCTAACACAGTGAAACCCCCTCTCTACTAAAAATACAAAAACTAGCCGGGCGAGGTGGCGGGCGCCTGTAGTGCCAGCTACTCGGGAGGCTGAGGCAGGAGAATGGCGTGAACCCGGGAGGCGGAGCTTGCAGTGAGCCGAGATCCGGCCACTGCACTCCAGTCGGGGCGACAGAGCGAGACTCCGCCTCAAAAAAAAAAAAATAAAAATAAAAATAAAAAAGAAAAAAGATTGCCAGGCGCGGTGGCTCAAGCCTGTAATCCCAGCACTTTGGGAGGCCGAGACGGGCGGATCACGAGGTCAGGAGATCGAGACTATCCTGGCTAACACGGTGAAACCCCGTCTCTACTAAAAATACAAAAAACTAGCCGGGCGAGGTGGCAGGCGCCTGTAGTCCCAGCTACTTGGGAGGCTGAGGCAGGAGAATGGCGTGAACCCGGGAGGCGGAGCTTGCAGTGAGCCGAGATCGCGCCACTGCACTCCAGCCTGGGCGACAGAGCAAGATTCCGTCTCAAAAAAAAAAAAAAAAAAAAAAAGAAAGAAAAAAAGAAAAAAAAAAAAGAAAAAAGATCAAATGTAGGTTTTATTACACCACAGATGGCCAACTGCTCTTGCACCATCTGGAAATGGTTATCTTTCCTGCATTGAATAGCTTTTGCTCCTTAAAAAATCAGTCAGGAATATCTTTGTTGGTCTATTTCTGGGTTCTCGATTCTGTTCCACTGATCTATGTGTCAGCCAACACCACACTGGGTTACCGTGGCTACAGAGTAACAACATCAGGTGCAGTTATTCCTCCCACTTTTTTTCTGTTTCAAAGTTATTTTAGCTATTCTAAGTCTTGTGCTTTCCCATAAACACTTTCTTTTTCTTCTTCTTCTTTTTTTTTTTTTTTTTTTTTTTGAGACAGAGTCTTGCTCTGTTGCCAAGGTTGGAGAGCAGTGATGCAATTTCAGCTCATTGCAAACTCTGCCTCCTGAATTCAAGCAATTCTCCTGCCTCAGTCTCCTGAGTAGCTGGGATTACAGGCATGCGCTGCCACGCCCGGCTAATTTTTGCATTTTTAGTAGAGACGGGGTTTCACCATGTCAGCCAGGCTGGTCTGAAACTCCTGACCTCAGGTGATTCGTCCACCTCGGCCTCCCAAAGTGCTGGGATTACAGGTGTGAGCCACCGCGCCTGGGCTTTTTTTTTTTTTCCTGTTTTTTGAGAGGGAGTCTCACTCCTAACCAGGCTGCATGGCCCTGCACCAATGTGTTCATGTCATTTCACATACTTTTTTTCTTTAATTAGGGTTGAGTTTCCTATATAGGCCTTCTGAGCAGCCCGCGATCACACACTTAAATGAGCACCTATTAGCTACCAGGCATATTATGTTTTCTTTTATAAATAAAAGGCTCAAAGTACACACATGCATACACATACACATGATACCAAAAGGTATTTCAGTTTAAAAGCTACAGTAGAAGCTCCATAAGGATGGTGACTTTTCCCTGTTTAGGCAGCTTATTTAACAGGCATGGTGGTAGGCACCTGTAATTCCAGCTACTTGGGAGGCTGAGGCAGGAGAATCACTGGAAACTGGACGGCGGAGATTGCAGTGAGCTGAGATCGCGCTACTGCACTCCAGCCTGGGCAAAAGAGCAAAACTCCATCTAAAAAAGAAAAAAAGAGTGGTGGCTCAAGCCTGTAATCCCAGCACTTTGGGAGGCCGAGACGGGAGGATCACGAGGTCAGGAGATCGAGATCATCCTGGTTAACACGGTGAAACCCCGTCTCTACTAAAAAATACAAAAAAATTAGCCGGGCGAGGTGGCGGGAGCCTGTAGTCCCAGCTACTCGGGAGGCTGAGGCAGGAGAATGGCGTAAACCAGAGAGGCGGAGCTTGCGGTGAGCTGAGATCCGGCCACTGCACTCCAGCCCGGGTGACAGAGCGAGACTCCGTCTCAAAAAAAAACAAAACAACATATACTCTTCTGTGCTGTTTGGCTTCCCTCCACATTATGAACTTTAAAAATCTTGCAATAAAATAATAATCATGGCTGACACAGGCTGTAAGAAAGAAGGGGGATAACAATGATTATTCAGCAAGGTAGGAGGGGCTACAATGGCACACAGACTGGACATTTTGTACTGCATCGGATATGTCAATATTAATTGTCATCTCAGCAACAGATTTTTTCCTTGAGAGTTCTATTTCTCCTCAAATGGACTAATCTCACTAATCATTCAATTCCTCCTTCTGATATTACTCTTATTTCATTGATTCCAAGACAACAGATGGTAACATGTACATTTTCTGTGCCAATAAAAGGCTGCCTGAGGCATGGTGCCTCACACCTGTAATCCCAGCACTTTGGGAGACCGAGGTGGCCTGAGGTCAGGAGTTCAAGACCAGCCTGGCAAAACCCCGCCTCTACTAAAATACCTTAATTAGCTGGGTGTGGTGGCGTGCACCTCTAATCTCAGCTACTTCAGAGGCTGAGGCAGCAGAATCGCTTGAACCTGGCAGGTGGAAGCTACAGTGAGCCAAGATTGCACCACTGTACTCCAGCCTGGATGACACAGTGAGACTCTTAAAAAAAAAAAAAAAAAAAAAAAAAAAAAGGCTGCCAATTAAACTACATCACTGATTAACATGATTTGATTTCAGATGTTAAAATATGGCAAGATACGTATCACAGAATAAAGGAAATACAGTAAGTCTTTAGGGTTCTGTGTCAGGACTAACTTGCAGGTATAGGCGTTACCTTGTTTTCTTGCACTTTGCTTAATTATCCTATGCAGATGCTGCATTTTTTACAAGTTGAAGGTTTGTGGCAATCTGTGTCAATTAAGTCTACTGTCATCATTTATCAAACAGCGTATGCTCTCTTTGTGTCTCTGTGTCACATTTTGGTAATTCTCAAAATACTTCAAACTATTGCATTATTATTATCTGTTATGGTGATCTGTGGTAATTTTTGTTGTAACTATTGTAATTGTCCTGGAGTGAAAGGAACCACACGTATGTAAGACAATGAACTTAGCAGATAATTGTTGTGTGTCCTGAACCCCCCTCAACCTGCTATTGCTCACTCATACACACTCTTTGTCTCTCTCTCTTTCCTCAGGCCTCCCTAGTCCCTGAGACAAAACAATATTGAAATTAGGCCAGTTAATAACCCTACAATGGCCACTAAGTGTTCAAGTGAAAGGAAGAGCCAAACCTCTAACTTCAAATCAAAAGCTAGAAATGATTAAACTTAGTGAGGAAGGTGTGTCAAATGAAAGACAGGCCCAAATTTAGCCCTCTTGTGCCAAACAGCCAAATCGTGATGGCAAGAGAAAAACTTGAGAGAAATGAAAAGTGTGACTCCAGTGAATATATGAATGACAAGAAACTGAAACGGCTTTGTTGCCAATAGGGAGAAAGCTTTAATGGTCTGGATAGGAGATCAAACTACCCAAAGAGAGCTAACATTCTCTTAAGCCAAAGCCTAATCCAGAGCAAGGTCCTGACTCTCTTCATTTCTGTGAAGGCTGAGAGAGGCGAGGAAGATGCAGAAGAAAAGTCTGGGCCAGCCAGGCGCGGTGGCTCATACCTGTAATCCCAACACTTTGGGAGGCAGGCGGGTGGATCACCTGAGGTCAGGAGTTCGAGACCAGCTTAGCCAACATGGTGAAACCTCGCCTCTACTAAAAATACAAAAATTAGCTGGGCATGGTGGCGGGCGCCTGTAGTCCCAGCTACTCAGGAGACTGAGGCAGGAGAATTGCTTCAACCTGGGAGGTGAGACGAAGGATGCTGTGAGCTGAGATTGTGCCACTGCACTCCAGCCTGGGCAACAGAGCAAGACTCTTTCAAAAAAAAAAAAAAAAAAATTCTGGGCCGGGTGTGGTGGCTCACGCCTGTAATACCAGCACTTTGGGAGACAGAGGTGGGTAGATCACTGAGGTCAGGAGTTTGAGAACAGCTTGGTCAACATGGCAAAACCCCATGTCTACTAAAAATACAAAAAAATTAGCCAGGCGTGGTGACGGGTGCCTGTAATCCCAGCTACTCAGGAGGCTGAGGCATGAAAATCGCTTGAACCCAGGTGGCAGAGGTTGGCAGTGAGCCGAGATCACGCCACTGCACTGTAGCCTAGGCAAAAGAGTGAGACTCTGTCTCAATAAAATAAAATAAGAAAAGTCTGAAGCTAGCAGAGGTTGGTTCATGAAGTTTAAGTCATCTCCATAACATAAAAGTGCAAGGTGAAGCAGCAAGTGCTAATGTAGAAACTGCAGCAAGTTCTCCAGATTTAGCTAGGATCATTGATGAAGGTGGCTACAGTAGACAACTGTTTAAATGTAGAGAAAACCGCCTTCTGTTGGAAGATGCCCGGCAGTGTTTTCACAGCTAGAAGGAAGTCAATGCCTGGCTTCAAAGCTTTAAAGAACAACAGGCCGACTCTTGTTAAGGGCTAATACAACTGGTGACTTTAAGTTGAAACCAAAGCTCATTTACCATTCTGAAAACCCTACGGCCTTAAGATTTATGTTAAATCTACTCTGAGCATTGTCTATAAATGTAAACACAGCCTGATGACAGCACGTGTTTACAATTTGGTGTACTGAATATTTTAAACCCACTGTTGAGACTTCTTCCTCAGAAAAAAAGATTCCTTTCAAATCATGGCTGCTCATTGACAAGAGCTCTGATGAAGATACACAAGGAAATTAATGTTGTTCTTGCACCTGCCAACACAACATGTATTCTGCAGCCCATGGATCACGGAGTAATAATTTTGCCTTTCCAGTCTTCTTATGTACAAATGCAGTTTGGACCAGGTGCAATGGCCCACACCTGAAATCCCAGCACTTTGGGAGGCTGAGGCGGGTGGATCACAAGGTCAGAAGATTGAGACCATCTTGGCTATGTAGTGAAACACCATCTCTACTAAAAATACAAAAAATTCGCCGGACGTGGTAGCGGGCATCTGTAGTCCCAGCTACCTGGAGACTGAGGCAGGAGAATGGCGTGAACCCCGAAGGCTGAGTTGGCAGGGAACCCAGATCGCGCCACCGCACTTCGGCCTGGGTAACAGAGCGAGACTCTGTCTCAGAAAAAAAAAAGAATGTAGTTTGCAGCTAGGCGCAGTGGCTCACGCCTGTAATCCCAGCACTTCGGGAGGTTGAGGTGGGTAGATTACTTGAGCTTAGGAGTTTGAGACCAGGCTGGCCAACATGATGAATCCCTGTCTCTACTATAAATAAAAAATTAGCCGGCCACAGTGGAGCATGCCTGTAGTCCCAGCTACTCAAGAGGCTGAGGCATTAGGATCGCCTGAATCCAGGTGGCAGAGGTTGCAGTGAGCTGAGATCACACCACTGCACTCTAGCCAGGGCAAGAGAGTGAGACTCCTTATCAGAAAAAAAAAAAAAAAAGTATGTATTTTGTAAGGCTATAGCTGCCACAGATAGTAGTGATTCCTTGGATGGATCCAGGGAAAGTAAATTAAAAACCTTCTGGAAATGATTCACTATGCTAGATGCCATTAAGAACATTCTAGGCCAGGCACAACGGCTCACACCTGTAATACCAGCACTTTGTGAGGATGAGGCAAGAGGATCACTTCAGCCCAGGAGTTCAAGACCAACTTGAGCAACATGGTGAGACGCTGTCTCTACAAAACATAAAAAAAATTAGCCAGGCGAGGTGGTACATGCTGGTAGTTCCAGCTAGGTAGGAGGTTGAGGTGAGAGGACAACTTGGGCCTAGAGGTCGAGGCTGCAGCAAGCCATGGTTGCAGCACTGCACTCCAGCCTGGGTGACAGAGGGAGACTCTGTCTCAAAAAAAAAAAAAACCATCTTGGCTATGTAGTGAAACCCCATCTCTACTAAAAATACAAAAAATTCACTGGACGTGGTGGCGGGCATCTGTAGTCCCAGCTACCTGGAGACTGAGGCATGAGACATGGTCTCATTCTGTCGCCCAGGCTGGAGTGCAGTGGCTTAATCTCTGCTCACTGCAACCTCTGCCTCCTGGGTTCAGGCGATTCTCCTGCCTCAGCCTCCTGAGTAGCTGGAACTACAGGCATGCTCCACTGTGGCATGCTCCACTGTGGCATGCTCCACACTGGGATCACAGGTGTGCGCCATCATGCCCAGCTGAGTTCTTTTGTATTTTTAGTAGAGACGGAGTTTCAGCATATTGGTCAGGCGGGTCTCGAACACCTGACCTCGTGATCTGCCCACCTTGGCCTCCCAAGGTGGTGGGATTATAGTCGTGAGCCACCATGCCTGGCCAAGACATCTGTTCTTAAATAGTAAGACTGGAAAGTCAAAATTACTCCTGATCTATGATGGGCTGCAGAATACATGTTGTGTTAGCAGGCATGAGAACAACATTCATCTCCTTGTAAATCTTCATCACAGCTCTTGTCAATGAGCAGCCATATTTTGAAAGGTATCAGGCCGGGAGTGGCAGCTCATACCTGTAATCCCAGCACTTTGGGAGGCCGAGGCAGGTGGATTACGAGGTCAGGAGATCGCGACCATCCTGGCTAACACGGTGAAACCCCGTCTCTACTAAAAATACAAAAAAATTAGCCGGGCGTGGTGGCGGGCACCTATAGTTGCAGCTACTCGGGAGGCTGAGGCAGGAGAATGGCATGAACCTGGGAGGCGGAGCTTGCAGTGAGCCAAGATTGTGCCACTGGACTCCAGCTAGGGCAACAGAGTGAGACTCCGTCCCCCTACAAAAAAAGAAAGGAATCTTTATTCTGAGGAAGTCTCAACAGCAGGTTTAAAATATTCAGTACAGGCCGGGCACAGTGGCTCACACCTGTAATCCCATCACTTTCGGAGGTCAAGGTGGGCAGATCACTTCAGGTCAGGAGTTCAAGACCAGCCTGACCAACATGGTGAAACTCTGTCTCTACTTAAAAAAATACAAAAAAATTAGTGTGATGGTGGGTACCTGTAATCCCAGCTACTTGCTCAGGAGTCTGAGGCAGGAGAATCGCTTGAACCCAAGAGGCAGAGGCTGCAGGGAGCTGAGATCGCACCATTGCACTGCAGCCTGGGTGACAAGGGTGAAACTCCATCTCAAAAATAAATAAAATAAAACATTGAGTGCACCATGCTGTAAACACGTGCTGACACCCAGGCTTTGTTCTTCCATTTATACATGGAAAAACAGATTCGTTATTTTCAAACAACATAAACTCTTCAACATGAAGTCTTTGACAATGCCTAAGTAAAGAGAATTAGATCAGTCACTGTCACACATGCTCACTGAATCCCCATAGGTGTCAGTCCAATGTGTCAACTCTGGTGTCCAGCAAGAGCACAGATACTTGGGAACTTTCCCACACTAGACACACTGGTACAAGGTTGCCTGAGCACGTGCCTTCCTGTACTTGGTCAGACAGAAGCTGTCCCTGAAGGCTTTGCCACACTGATTACACTTGTAGGGCTTCTCACCAGTATGAGTCCTCCGGTGCCAGATGAGGCCCACGATGTTCCTGAAAAGTTTGACACCGGTTACAGCCACAGACCGTCTCACCAGTATGAATCCTCTTGTGCCTTATGAGGTACATAATCCCGATGAAAGTTTTTTCACGTTGTTTAACTCACGAGATTTCTTTCCAGAATGATTTTTTTGATGCAAAAGAGGTGACTGTTGTGGTTGGAGAATTTTCCACACTCCATACACACAGATGGTTTCTTTCCAGTGTGAATTCTCCCATGTTTAATAAGCTATGTGTGATCAGTGAAGGCCTTTCTCCACCCAGTGCATACACAGGGATCTCCTCACGTGTGAATTCTCAGATGGACAATAAGGTGGGAGACATAAGAAAAGGATTTTTCACATTCATTATATTTGAATAGTTTTTCCCCAGTATGACTTCTGAGATGCAAAACCAGGGAAGAGTGGCAGCTGAAGGCCTTCCCACAGCTGGGATTCCTTTCACAGGGCTTCTCTCCTATGTGGGTCTTCTCATGCTTGGTAAAGGTGGACCAGCACTGAAGGCCTTCCCACTGATTGCATTTATGGGATTTCTCTCCTGTGTGGATTTTTTGATGTACAATCAAGCTGTAATTCTTAGAGAGGGATTTTCTGCAGTCATTACAGGTATAAGGGCTCTCTTCAGTATGAGTCCTCTGGTGACTGATGAAATGAGATTTCTAATGGATAGTCCACATTCACTGCAGTCACTGTATTCATTTTCAGAGATACTTCCACTGTGTTCATAAGGACATGTGTCCTTATCAAACACCACCTCATGTCCTCCTTTGTGTCGTTCCCTGGCAACTACATGTTGTTCACTAAGGTGTGCAGAAAGGCTGAAGGAGTTACCACTTTCGTTACATTTTGAAGGCTCATCTCCTTGTTAGATCTTCATCCAGGTGCCTAGGTTGTCCACCCTGGCTGATGGCTGCTCTACAGTCATCATTTTCCTCAAGAAGTTGACCTTTAGAGCCTTTCTGACAATTATGTATGTAACTAATATGTTTAACCTTTGAATCACGTTCACAGAAACCTGTTGTTTGAGGACCTCTCTGACATGCAGCTAGGACTGAGCAGACGACCACAATGCTCACGGTGACCACAGCCCCTCGCAGATGTTCTGGGCCCTTGTGTGTGGATGCCGTTTGCCTCAAATGCACCTCTGGATTTCTACGGAGCATTTCCACCTGGTCCTCACGTTCCCAGACTTCTCCTAATGCAGATAAACACAAATCATCCCCGAATAACCTTTTCATGTTCACAAAATTGGATGGTTCTTTCCCAACAATATCCCGAGTTGATGCTTCCATTTGACTTTTGTTTCCCAGGCTGAAGAGGAAAAGGGGAAAATTTGTGAATCCTTAGAGAAGAAGCTGCTAGAGTTAGAATGGTAGTGTGTAAATATTAACATCAGCCAAGCCAGTATCTACTATATCTGATGTTGTGCCCATTCTGTGACACAGCAATTCCACTTGCAAGTGTACAACCAAGAGAAACGTGTATGTTCATAGAAACTCTCTTCATAATAGCCTGAGACTAGACACTATCCAAATGTCACCAACTGGGGAATGGTAAAATACCACACATTTACAAAAGTGAATAAACTAAGAGTACACAAAAATATGGGTACATTTCTTAGGCATATGAAAGAGGAAGTATATTTACTGAAAGTGCACAGTATATTTACTTTCTGAAAACTTTTAGTTTTACGTTTATGTATTTTTTTTAGCATGTATATCGTATTTCCACAAAAAGCTTTTATAAAATCATATGTGCACACACACACATCCTACCAAAATAAATTAACCAGGTATATACAGATTTTCAGTTATACACTTGCATGGTAGGAAAAGAATATGAAGATGGATGAAGGATACCGAATAAATATCACTTTAGATATTATGATTTTTAAAAAGGGACAGGGTCTAGCTATGTTGCCCAGCCTGAACTCAATCTCCTAGGCTCCTCCCACCTCAGCCTCCTAAGTAACTGAGACCACAGGTGCATGTTAGCACTCCCAGCTAATTTTTTTTTTTTTTGAGACAGAGTCTCACTCTGTCACCCAGGCTGGAGTGCAGTGGCGCAGTCTCGGCTCACTGCAAGCTCCACCTCCTGGGTTCATGCCATTCTCCTGCCTCAGCCTCCCGAGTAGCTGGGACTACAGGCACCTGCCACCAAGCCCGGCTAATATTTTTGTATTTTTAGTAGAGACGGGGTTTCACCGTGTTAGTCAGGATGGTCTCAATCTCCTGACCTCGTGATCCGCCCGCCTTGGCCTCTCAAAGTGCTGGGACTACAGGCAGGAGCCACCGCGCCCGGCCACTCCCAGCTAATTTTTTTAAAAATTATTTTTTGTAGAGATAGGTCTCACTATTTTGCCCAGGTTGGTCTCAAACTCCTGGTCTCAAGTGAACCTCTGGCTTCAGCCTTCCAGAGTTCTGCGAGTATAGGCGTGAGCCACCATGCCCATCCTCTAGCTGTATTTCTGAAGTCCCTTCACTGAAGAGAACTTGATCTCCAACTGTCCCCAAGATGTTTCTTCAGTGTCTCCTGATGCTTTGCTTTTCTGTCTATCCAAACACAAATCATCTTCCACTCTCCTCTCCACTCCCATTACCATTCTCACTTCACCTGTCCCATCTACTTGCCTCCTCTGAATCCAGATATGCATACTGGACTGTCTAGGCCTCCCAACCCTTAGAACTCTGCCCGTCATTACACCCTGAAGACACCAAAGGCTGTGGCATGGCCCAGGCTGCTTCTCCCTGAGTCTTCCCAATCCCAGTACACAGCCACCCCATTTTCTCAGTGGAAGGGACCAGAAACCTACTCCACTGGGATGGACATCCTCCATTCTCCACTCTCCCTCTTCTCAAAAGTCACACCTATGCTGTCAGCTCTGACTTTCAAATACACCCAGTATCCTACCAATTTACACTTCCTCCACCACTGTGGTCCAAGCTGTAACCACCTTTTTATTACAAACTGAAGCATAATTTAAACAGAATAAATTCAAAGTGGACGACTCACTGAGTCTTTAGATGTATTTTCATGAGTTTTCATATGTGTACGCAGCTGGTCAACCAGGACAATCCATGACATAAAACATTCCCATTTTTAGGCCGGGCGCGGTGGCTCACACCTGCAATCCCAGCACTTTGGGACGCCAAGGCGGGTGGATCACGAGGTCAGGAGATTGAGACCATCCTGGCCAACACGGTGAAACCCTGTCTCTACTAAAAATACAAAATATTAGCCAGGCGTGGTGGCGGGCTACCACATGGTGGCACATACCTGTAGTCCCGGCTACTCGGGTGGCTGAGGCAGGAGAATGGGGTGAACCCGTAAGGTGGAGCTTGCGGTGAGCCAAGATCGCGCCAGTGCACTCCAGCCTGGGGGACAGAGCGAGACTCTGTCTCAAAAAAAAAAAAAAAAAAAAAAAACCCATTTTCTGGAGGTAATCACTGCTCTAACCTCCATTACTACAGACTGCTTTGATTGGCCCTGAACTCCACGTGAGCAAGACTGCACCATCCACATGCTCTTGTCTTGGACTTGTGGCATTCAACAGTAGCTCTCAGGGTTGTTTGCATGGTTAAAACTGAACCCCCCGAAAAAAAAATTTTTTAAGACAGGGTCTCATTCTGCTACCCCAGCAGGGGTGCAGTGGTGTGATCACAGCTCACAATGGCCTCCAACTCCTGGGCTCAATCAATCCTCCTGCCTCAGTCTCCAGAGTAGCTGGGACTACAGGTATGTGCCACCATGTGCAGCTACTTATAAAGTTTTTTTTTTTTTTTTGAGACGGAGTCTCGCTCTGTCGCCCAGGCTGGAGTGCAGTGGCCGGATGTCAGCTCACTGCAAGCTCCGCCTCCCGGGTTTACACCATTCTCCTGCCTCAGCCTCCCGAGTAGCTGGGACTACAGGCGCCCGCCACCTCGCCCAGCTAGTTTTTTGTATTTTTTTAGTAGAGACGGGGTTTCACCATGTTAGCCAGGATGGTCTCGATCTCCTGACCTCGTGATCCGCCCGCCTCAGCCTCCCAAAGTGCTGGGATTACAGGCTTGAGCCACCGTGCCAGGCCAATTTTTTTTTTTTTAAATAGAGACATGGTCTCACTATGTTGTCCAGGCTGGTCCTGAACTCCTGGCCTCAAGCAATCCTCCCACCTTGGCCTCCCGAAGTCCTGGGATTACTGGCATGAGCCACCATGACCAGCATGTACCAAACAATTAAAGAAGAATATCAATTCCTCTCAGACTCTTCCAAAACATGAGGAGGGAACACTTCCTAACTCATCCTATGAGGCCTAGCATTACCTTGATACCAAAGCCAGGCAAGCACACTACAAGAAACCTAGAAACCATATCCCTTAAATGTTCATGGAAAATCTTCATCAAAATACTAGGAAACCGAATTCATCAGTGTATTACGAGGATTACACACCATGACCAAGTAGGACTTATTCATGGAATGCAAGGATATTTCAACATACGAAAATTAATTAATGTAATACATCACAGTAACAGGAGAAAGAAAACAACACAACCATCTCAAAGGATGCATTAAAAGCACTGGACAAAATTCAGCACCCGACCCCTGCCTTTCTTTACTTTTTATTTCATTTTTTTGAGACCAGTCTTACTCTGTGACCCAGGCTGGAGTGCAGTGGTGCAATCATGGCTCCCTGAAGCCTCGACTGCCCTGGGGTAAGGTGATCCTCCCACCTCAGTCTCCCCACAGCTGGGACTACATGCACAAGTCATGACTCCCGGTTAATTTTTTATTTTTTGCACAGATGGGGTTTTGCCACCTTGCTTAGTCTGGTCTCAAATTCCTGCGCTTAAGCGATATGCCCATCTCGGCCTCCCAAAATGCCCAGATTACAGGTGTGAGCCATTGCGCCCAGCCCCAACACCCTGGCATGATTTAAAAAAAAACACTCAATAAACTAGGTGTGGAAGGAAACTACCTCAAAATAATAAAAGACACATATGAAAAATTCACATCTTACATCATGTTCAACGGTGAAAGACATTAATAAAATTTGGCTGGGTGCAGTGACTCATGCCTGTAACCCCAGTGCTTTGAGAGGCTGAGGTGAGAGGAATGCTTGAGCCCAGGAGTCTGAGACTAATGTGGGCAACAGAGTGAGACCCTGTCTCTACAAAAAGTAAAAAAATTAGCTGGACATGGTGGCATGCATCTGTAGTGGCAGCTGTTCAGGAGGCCAAGGTAGGAGGATCACTTGAGCCTGAGTTCGAGGCTATCGTGAGCCATGATGGCACCTGTGCACTCCAGTCTGGACACAGTGACACCCTGTCTAAAACACAAAATAAATAAAACTTTCTTCTAAGATCGGAAACAAGAGAATTATGGCCGCCTTCACCACTTCTATTCAACGTAGTATTTATTGGAAGTTCTGGCCAGAACAATTAGGCAAGAAAAACAAATAAAAGACATCTACAAAAGGAACAGAGGAAGTAAAATTCTCTCAATTCACAGATAACGTGGTTTTACACAGGGAAACACTGATGATTACAACACGCAGAAACCTGTTGAAACTAACAAATTCAGCAATGTTGCAGAATAGAAAACCAACACAGAGGACAGGCGCGGTGGCTCAAGCCTGTAATCCCAGCACTTTGGGAGGCCGAGACGGGTGGATCACGAGGTCAGGAGATCGAGACCATCCTGGTTAACACGGTGAAACCCCGTCTCTACTAAAAAATACAAAAAACTAGCCTGGCGTGGTGGCGGGCGCCTGTAGTCCCAGCTACTCGGGAGGCTGAGGCAGGAGAATGGCGTGAACCCGGTAGGGGAGCTTGCAGTGAGCTGAGATCTGGCCACTGCACTCCAGCCTGGGCGACAGAGCAAGACTCTGTCTCAAAAAAAAAAAAAAGAAAACCAACACAGAAAACTCTGTTGCATTTCTATATACTAACAATGAACAATCCAAAAAGAAAATTAAGAAAAAATTGCATTTAGAATAGTATCTTAACTAAAGAGACAAAAAACTGATACACTGGAAACTACAAAACACTGCTCAATGAAGTTAAAATGATACAAATAAATGAAAAGACATCACACGTTCATAGAAGACTTACAAAGGCTCATGCAAACACCTGTCCACTAAAGTTACAGTCACTTTATTCACAATGGCCAGTAACTAGAAACTATCCTGATGTTTTCCAATGAATGAATGGTTAAACAAACCTTGGTACACTCATACCATGTGCGATGATTTGAATGCATGCCCTCCAAAGTTGGGAAAAATATACACATATGTGTGTGTGTATGTATATATAAATATAGATAGATAGGTAGATGTTTTGTTGTTACTGTTAGAGACTGCGTCTCCCTATGTTGCCCAGTCTGGTTTCAACTCCTGCGCTCAAGTGATGTTCCTACCTCGACCTCCCAAAGTGCTGGGATTGTGGGCATGAGCCACCACACCTGGCTCCATGTGTTGGAAAATTAAATTCCCAATGCAACAGTGTTGGGAGGTGTGGCCTTCTGGGAAGTGTTTAGGTCATGAGGGGTCTCAGATGTCTGCTCTCATGAATGGATTAATGCAATTATAAAAAGGGCTTGCAGAAGGAGTTTGCTGTCTTTCTTCCTTCTGCCATGTGAGGACACAGCAAGCAGACCTTCACCAGACCAAATACCTATGCCTTGATCTTGCACTTTCAGCCTCCAGAACTACAAAAAACAAATTTCTGTTCTTTGTAAATTACTCAGTTTCAGGTATTGTTATAGCAGTAAAAAATAAACTAAGATACCATAGAATACTTGTCAGTAAAAAGGAACTACTGCTACAGTAACTTGGATGGACCTCAAGGAAATTCTACTGAGTAAAACTAAGAAGCCAATCTCAAAAATATATATACTTCATGATTCCACTTTCCTAGCATTTACCAAATAACGTAATTACAGAGACGGAGCATAGACTAATAGTCGACAGGGCCAGGCGCTTATGCCTGTAATCCCAGCACTTTCAGAGGCCAAGGTGGGTAGATCATTTGAGGTTAGGAGTTCGAGACCAGCCTGGCCAACAGGGTGAAACCCCGTCTCTAGTAAAAATACAAAAAAATTAGCTGGGTGTGGCGGCAAATGCCTGTAATCCCAGCTATTCGGGAGGCTGAGGCAGGAGAATCGCTTGAGGCCAGGAAGTGGAGGTTGCAGTGAGCCAAGATCACACCACTGTACTCCAGCCTGGGCAACAGAGCAAGATTCTGTCACAAAAACAAAAACAAAAACAAAAAAACAAAAACAAAAAAAAAGCAGCTGACAGAGGTTAGGGGTTGGGGATGGGAGTATGAGGATGGCTACCCAAGAGGAGCACAAGGGGGTGCTGCAGTGAGCTACTGTCAAGAATCTTGATCATGGTGGTTACACAAAGCTTCACAGCATAAAATTTCACACAATGACAACATACACAAATGAGTGCATATATAATTAGTGAAACCTGATAAGCTCTGTAGGTTGTTCCAATGTCAATTTCCTGGTTTTGATACAACAAATCACTGCATCCCATATGCAAAATCTTAACACTGGGAGAGGCTAGTTGAAAGGTGTACAGTACCTCTCTCTGTTTCTTTGTACCCTCCTGTGAATCCTAATTATTTCAAAATAAAAAGCAAAAAACCACAACAGTGCAAAAACTTTGTCAATAGAGGAAAATAATGAGACAAGTCTCAATCATCTCAGGAAATTTATTTGCTAAAGTTAAGGACCTGTCTACACGCCCAGTAGACAGGTCTATGGCTTTCTCCAAAAGTGATTTTCAGGGCTTCAAATTATTTAATTAATTCATCTATTTATTTTTTGACATGGAGTCTCACTCTGTTGCCAGGCTGGAGGGCAGTGGCGCAATCTCGGCTCACTGCAATCTTCGTCTCCCGGGTTCAAGCAATTCTCCTGCCTCAGCCTCCGGAGTAGCTGGGATTACAGGCACCCACCACCACGCCCGGTTAATTTTTGTATTTTTAGTAGACAGGGTTTCACCATGTTGACCAGGATGGTCTCGATCTCCTGACCTCGTGATCTGCCCGCCTTGGCCTCCTGAAGTGCTGGGGTTATAGGCATGAGGCACTGTGCCCGGCCAAGGGCTCCCAATTTAAAGGGGGCTGGGTTATCCAAGGCAGGTGGATAACTTGACGTCAGGAATTTGAGATCAGCCTGGCCAACATGGTGAAACTCCGTCTCCACTAAGAATACAAAAAAATTAGCCGGGCATGATGGCACATGCCTGTAATCCCAGTTACTGGGGAGGCTGAGGCAGAAATGCTCGAACTCAGGAGAGGGAGATTGCAGTGAGCAGAGACTGTGCCACTGCACTCCAGCCTGGGTGACAGAGTGAGACTCCTTCTCAAAAAAAAAAAAAAAGTTTAGACCAGATGCGGTAGCTCACACCTGTAATCCCAGCACTTGAGGAGGCCGACAGGGGCAGATCACCTGAGGTCTGGAGTTCGAGACCAGCCTGGCCAACATGGTGAAATCCCATCTCTACTAAAACACAAAAATTAGCCAGACATGGTGGCGGGCACCTGTAATTCCAGCTACTTGGGAGGCTGAGGCAGGGGAATCACTTGAACCCAGGAGGCAGAGGTGTTGCAGTGAGCCAAGATCGTACCACTGCACTCCAGCCTGGGTGATGATGCGAGGCTCCATCTCAAAAAAAAAAAAAGAATTTAAAGGGGAGAGGACAGGATATTGAGAAACACAATTTTCACGTAAACAAAAGGGTCAGGGGCCGGGCACGGTGGCTCACACGTGTAATCCCAGCACTTTGGGAGGCCAAGGCAGGTGGATCACGAGTTCGGATCGAGATCACCCTTGCTAACACGGTGAAACCCCATCTCTACTAAAAACACAAAGAATTAGCCGGGCGTGGTGGCGGGTCCCAGCTATTCGGGAGGCTGAGGCAGGAGAATGGTGTAAACCCAGGAAGTGGAGCTTGCATGAGCGGAAATCATGCCACTGCACTCCAACCTGGGTGACACTCTGCCTCAAAAAAAAAAAACGGGCAGAGGAAAAATGTGGGGAATGTGCATTACGGTAACATATAGACAAAATGGGGTAGGGGAACAATCAGATACGCATTTGTGTTTGTGTCTGGCAGGCCGGGGTGACTGCACTTGTAAAGATAAGCTATCAATGCGCATTACCATGGTTAAGTTTTAACAACAGCTCACCTGGAATTTCCTTGTGGGCAAAATATGGGGGAGGCGTGTAGCATTTCGTCTTGTAGCCATCTTACTTAGGAACAGGGGAGGCAGGTTTGTTTGACCCAGTTCCCAACTTGGCTTTTCTCTTTGGCTAAATGAGTTTGGAGTCCCAACATTTAATTTCTTTTCACAACCGTGGTAAGACTTGGCTCAAAAGTAATACCATAATGGCTGGGTGCAGTGGCTCATGACTATAATCCCAGGACTTTGGGAGACTGAGGTGGGTGGATCACTTGAGGTCAGGAGTTCGAGACCAGCCTAGGGAACACGGTGAAACCCTGTCTCTACTAAAAATACAAAATTAGCCAGGCATGGTGGCATGCGCTTGTAATCCCAGCTACTCGGGAGGCTGAGGCAGGAGAATCACTTGAACCCAGGAGGCAGAGTTTGCAGTGAGCCAAGATCGTGCCATTGCACTCCAGCCTGGGCAACAGGCTGAGACTCTGTCTCAAAAAAAAGATGATAATAATAATGCCATAATATAATTAGGAATTGGGAAATTTTGAAAAGGATGGGTTATCACATGATAACAGGAAATTATTGCTCATTTTCTTAGGTGTGATATGGTAGTATGGTTATGCAAAACAGTGTCTTTATTATTAGAATATATGACCCAACATATTTATGAGTAAAGTGTCATACTTGTAATAAATATATATACATGTAGACATACACATACATAAACATGTGCACACAAAAATACATATATGCACAGATATAGATACAAATGTACATACTCATATACACACAATATACACATATATATGCATATAAAAATACATATATACACATATATGCCCCCACACAAATATATACATACACAAATATGTATACACATATGCACAAATACACATTATTAATACATAATATATAATTGTGTTATATATTACAGGCATGTAAAACAAATATGGCAAAATATTAATTGGTGAATCTTGGAGTGGGTGATAGGCATTCACGATACTCTTTTTTTTCAACTTTTCTGTTAGAATATTTTAGAAACTTGTCAAAACATAAAGTAGGCAAGGGAAATACAAATGTTTCCTGGAGAGATATTCCAGGATCATCATTCATTAACACCTTGGTGAGGTGAACTTGTAACAGGTTTCTCAAAAGGCATTCAAGAGATGGTTGTTAAGTGTTCAAGGGGGGAAAATATGATGCTAGCTAGAAGCTGTTAAAAAACAACTATAGAGTTACCACCTGGGAAAATGCTAGCTTGTAAGGCCCTTTCCAGTCAATAGGTTTTGTTGCAGGACAGTAAAGGAAGGCCAGAAGTGTCAGCCTCTAAGAACTGGAGTCAGGGCAAGCCAGAGCTGTCCAGAGCACTCACAGGTTCCTGTGGCAAACCCTGGAATCAACTGGCCCTCTAGCTGCTCCCAGTGGTTGGCAGCTGATACAAGTTCAATCCTGTTTAATCTCTTTGCGAGCTAAGTATGTTTCTGAGAAGACAAGTTAAGTGAAAATACGGCAAATATAATTCTATTCTGGATCCAGCAGGGAGCTTACTATTTAAATAAAACTTCAAATTCCATTTACATATTTTATATTAAAGATATCACTGCAAAATTAATGCATGTTCATTGCAGAAAATCTGGAAAACATAAATAAATAAGTACAACGATAATAATCTATAATCTCACTGTTGAGCCTTGGGTGCTTTACTTCCTGTTTTCTTCCCAGAGAATCATTTTCAAACAGGTGGAGTCAACCTGTATATATAACTTGGGTCCTTTTTTGTTTTTCCTAGTTAACATTATATTATGGGTAGTTTCCACAACGTTAACATGTCTTTATTAGTATAAGACATACCACAGCCTCTATGAACAATTCAGAAGAACTAGGTTGAAATAAAAAATTCTAAATGCTAAGAGATGTGGTGGATCAACACTGGCATCCTTTTTACAATGACATAAATAAAAATTCAAAAGTAGTATCAGAGGATCTCACATTTAGTAAGCATGGTTTCATTAAACTTTTGTTCCAGTTAGATATGTATGCAAGTCATCATGTACATGTGTTTCTCTCAACACTTGTGTGAAAATTTTGAAAACCTCCAGGCTAGAGAAACCCGTACAAGGATACACATTCAACATGTCCCCTAAAGCACTGGTGGAAACGCTGAAAACCTGGAAATTTCCAAGATGTTCATTAACAGGAAAGGCAAAACAAAAAACACTGTGGCATTTTCACAAGGTAGGATACTATAGAGCAGTGAAAGCCGGTGTGCTGAAAGCTTCACCTAGTACAAGGTCGGGGAGAGAAGCAGGTTGCAGTTTCATAGCACATAAAGCATGCCAACTTCAAACACATGCACGCAAGCACACACAAACACCCCATACTCCATATTGCCTGAGGCACTGGTATTACAAAGGAAAATGCTCTAAAAAAACAAAAAAACGGCCTGTGCACACTAGATGGATGTGCAGTGGATGCATCACACACCCCCTCTGTGATCTTAAGTATGTGGGAAAAGGGCCAGCTTCCTGTAGTCACAGGGATGGCCCTTTTTCTTTCATTCTGCAAATATTTACTGAACACGTACTGTATGCCAGGCCCTGTTCTAGGCACCGATAATTCAGCAGTGGATCAGACAGATGAAGACCTCAACCTCACAGAGTAGGCATTCTCTAGTATGGGAATAGGCAAAGAACCGCAGAATCTTGTCACTATCAAATGCTCACTCTCTGCAAACTGGGGAAGCACACAGACTGGCAATCCAGTTTCTGAGTTACAGCTCCTTTCCCAGACCGTCCCAATCTCTATCCACTGCCCACAACTCAAAAGCCAAGCAACCTCAGAGAAGGAACTGCCCAAGGAAGAAGCTAGGGCACGGAATTTCACTCTGATGCAAGCTCTATCATCACCTACAATCCAGCCGCAAACAGTCCTTAGCCCGGCAGCCCCAGTCCTAGGGCATGTGAGGATTCTGTTACTGAGTAAGGAGAGTGTTTAGAGGACAGATATGACCTGACAGGCTTCCACTGAATAGTGAGGAGGCCAGAGGCACGGGAGCAAGGAGATACCTGTACCAGGGAGAAGAGGTGTGGTGATGTGGCTAAATTCTGGAATTATGTTTTTCATTTATTTATTTATCTTATTTATTTATTTATTTAGAGACAGAGTCTCGCTCTGTCAGTGCTGGAGTGCAATGGCACGATCTTGGCTCACTGCAACCTCCACCTCCCAGGTTCAAGCGATCCTCCTGCCTCAGCCTCCCGAGCAGCTGGGATTATAAGTGCGTGCTTTAGGAGACATGTTGAATGTGTCTTCTTGTACGGGTTTCTCCAGCCTGGAGGTTTTCAAAATTTTCACACAAGCGTTGAGAGAAACACATGTACATGATGACTTGCATACATATCTAACTGGAACAAAAGTTTGATGAAACCATGCTTACTAAATGTGAGATCCTCTGATACTACTTTTGAATTTTTATTTATGTCATTGTAAAACGCCCAGCTAACTGAATTCTGGAAATATCTTAAAGGTTAAGGCATGGGATTTTGGACAGAGACGATGTGGGGATTGGGGAAAAGAGAAACATCCAGGTAGACGAAGAGGATTGTGGGTGGAAGGAGTCACTCCTTACAGAGACTAGAAAGACTGAGTTTGAGGGAGAGCAGATGCTCAGCTGAGGATACTAAAGTCTGAGAGGCCTGTCCCTGGGGGTCAGCATTCGGGCATCAGAGGTTTGTGGAGACGGCAGCTCAATATACAACCGCAGGGAAGCGAGGAAGGGCAAGTCAGTGGAGTCAGAACCCAGCAGGAATGGGAGGAAGCCTGGCACGGAACGTTCACAGTGGGTAGAAAGGGGAAGGAAGCATCCGCACCAACCCTAAAGGGGCAGAGGAGGAAACCATCTCTTGGGGGAAGGAAAAGGAGGAAGAACAGGGTTGTCAGGGACAGTAGGATGAAAAATGGGGAAAGCGTCCTAGGGAGTAAGACACGGGAAGCAGAACAGGTTGTTCAAGTCCAAATCTTGTGAGGAGAGGAGAGGGAGAAGGGAGGGGCGTCCGCACCTGTGCAGGAAGAGAGGAGGGGTCCACACCCTGGGAAGGTTAGAAAAGGCCATCTGTGCCTTCCGGGGGCGGGGCGGGGGAAGAATACTGGGGAGTCTGGGGTAAAGGGAAGGGAGAAAAAAAAAGGGATCCGCCCCAGTGGGAGGGGAGAGGAAGAGAAATGAGTCTCCGCCCCAAAGGGAGAGAATAGGCGGTCTGCGCCCACCAGGAGAGGGAATTAGAGGGTCCACGCTCCACGCGGAGAGGGGAGGAGATTCGGGGTTGGCATCCCACTGGGGAGAAGGGGATAGGGGGCCCACGCTCCATGAAGAGGAGGGAGTAGGGGTCCACGCCCCACCAGGAGAGGAGAGTAGGGGGCTCGCGCCCCGCGGGGAGAGGCGTTAAGGGGTTCGCGCCCGGCGAGGAGATGCGCGTAGAACGCCCGCGCCCCAAGGGGAGAAGACACGCGGGAGGGTCCGCGCCTGACGGAGACAGTTCCTCACGCCCGCCCCGCCCGGAACCACAAGCCAGCGCCCCTCACAAGTCCCTGCCCAGAGCAGGGCTGCCGCGTACCCTCCCAGACAGAAAGAGCAGCCACGCAGCCACCGCTCAGTCCCAGCCGCTCTGGAGTCCTTGACGCCACCCTCACTAGGTCTCGGCTCCGCGACCGGTGGGCAGGAAGGGAGGAAACTGAGACCCGACACGCCGCGAGAGGACAGAACTCACGTCCCGCGGCTGCAGCGTCCACCTACGCGCGATCTCCGGCTCTGCGCATGGGCGCGCAGAGTTCCCGGATGCGATATTTCCGGCGACACCGGACGCTGGGGGCGAAGCCTAGTGTGTCGGGGGCAGGGCCGTGTCCGTAGCTTCCTGGCAGCCAGAACCTGGGAGCGCGCGCAGTGTTACCTTTCAGGTTCCTTTGCCCTTCGCCTCTGCTGGCAGGTGAGGTTTAACAGACGAAAAAACGCCGGGAGCGCACGTGGGCTGCCCTTCAGCCGCCGCGGACGAGCACCTTGTCTCTCAGATTGACCATCCCTGCATCCCCTTGCGAGCCTGCACCACCCTGGACGCGGGTGGTCGCGGCAGAATGTCGTTCACACGGGTCCCATTCGTAGGCTGCTGTGTCTTCTTCCTCTCACGGCGTAGGGGACTGGGGCCTGGAGTCACTTCTCTACTGGGGTGTGGAACGACCCAATGGACATTGACACCTTCATGCGGTCGTTTAACGCTCCGTGCACAATAACCATTTTACTCGGTTGTGTGATGCTGCATCGAAAATAACCCATTTACACGTTGTATAAGACTCCACGACACAATAGCCCCTCTACGCGGTTATGTAAGACTCCATGGCACAATAACCTCTTCATGCGGTTGTGTAACTCTCCATGGCACAATAACCCATTGCCATGCATAATGTTCCGTGCCAGAACAACCACTTTACGCCATTGCATAACACTCTATGGCACAATATCCACTTTACAAGGCTGTGTCATACTCCGTGGCACAATAACCCTTTCATGTGGTTGTGTAATCTTCCATGGTGCAATAACCACTTCACTTGGTTGTGTAATCCTCCAGGGCACAATAATCATTTTATGTGATCGTATAAAATGTTCCACTGTGAATACACCATTTGCTCATTTTCCTTCCTGTCAATGGATATTTGGGCTGTTTCCAGTTGGGAGTTACTACAAAGGAATCTGCTATGAACATTGTGTATGTATCTTTGGTAAGCAGGTTTGTATTTCTGTTGGGTGAATGCCTAGGACTGCAGCTGTCTCTTCATGGGTACACATGTTCTGGTTAGGAGATAACACTAGTTTACAGTGCCCCCTGCAGTGGTGTATAAGATTCCCAGTTGCTGCACATTCTTGTCAACACTTGGTACTGTTATTTTCATTTTAGCCATTAGAGTGGTGTGAAGTAGCATCTCATTTTGGTTTCTCTGATGAGTGGTAAAGTTGGGCACATTTTCATGCACTTATTGGCCATTTGGACTTTTCCTTGTTTATGAGGGGGCTGGTTCAAGTCATTTGCCAACTTTTCTATTAAGTTTCATTCTTATTGAGATGCTGAGTTCTTTATATATTTGGAGGCCAGTCCTTTGTTGGCTCTACAACGGTCTTCTCCCACTCTGTTACTTGCCCTTATTTCATTTGCATAATATTGCTTTCTGATGAACACAAGTTGTTTTTGTTTGTTTGTTTGTTTTTTGAGACAGAGTCTTGCTCTGTTTGCCCAGGCTGGAGTGCAGTGGTATGATCTTGGCTCACTGCAACCTCTGCCTCCCAGGTTCAAGCAATTCACCTGCCTCAGCCTCCCAAGCAATTGGGATTATAGGTGCATGACATCATGCCCAGTTAATTTTTATATTTTTAGTAGAAATGGGTTTTGCCATGTTGGCCAGGCTGGTCTCAAACTCCTGACCTCACATGATCCATCCACCTCGGCCTCCCAAAGTGCTGGGATTACAGTTGTGAGCCACTGTGCGCAGCCCCTTTCCAGTTTTAAAGCCAGGAACAGGGAGTAGAGTCCTCACACTTCAGGTCTCTACTTGCTCCTTCCTCAGCATCTGACTCCAGCCTGCAATCTCTGCTTTTAAGGGCATGTGCGCTAGATTGGGACCATCCAGATAAATCCAGGATACCTTCTTCTCTATCCTGTGTCCCACTCATTTCAGCCACACTTGTAATGGCCCAGGCTACCCCAGAATCCATCTGGAACTCACCTAGTCCACATCTCATATCCTCTTTGGTCAGGAGTTTCTATCCTCTATAATTGAATTACAGTAGCCTCTCCTGATTGGCAGTTTCGGTTCTCCACCTTTGTTACCCGAGGTCAACTGTGGACTGAAAATATTAAATGGAAAATCCAGAAATAAATAATTTGTAAGTTTCACATTGCACACTGTTCTGAGTTAGCATGATGAGATTCCAGGCTGTACCACACCATCCCGCCCAGGATGGGAACCAGGCATTTGTCTAGTGTGTCCACACTGTTTACCCGCCATCAGTCACTTTTAGGAGCCACCTTGGTTATTAGATCAACCATCATGGTATCACAGTACTTGTGTTAAGTAACCCTTACTTTAAAAATTATTTTATAAATTAAACCTCATCACAGGTAAGTATAAGAAAAAACAGTATACAGTTAGCCCTCCATATGCATGGGTTTCACATTTGTATATTCAACCAACTTTGGATTGAAAGTATTTGAAAAAACACTGCATCTGCACTGAGCATGTGCAGACTTTTTTCCTCATCATCACCTCCTAAACAATACAGTATAAAAATTACAAAGTATTTACATTGTATTAGGGAACACAAGTAATCTAGACATTACTATTTTTTTTTTTTTTTTTTTTTTTTGAGACAGAGTCTCACTCTGTTTCCCAGAATGGAGTGCAGTGGCGTGATCTTGGCTTACTGCAACCTCCATCTCCCATGTTCAAGTGATTCTCCTCCCTCAGCCTCTCTAGTAGCTGGGATTACAGGCGCACACTACCACACCCAGCTAATTTTTGTATTTTCAGTAGAGATGGGGTTTTGCCATGTTGGCCAGGCTAGTCTCGAACTCCTGACCTCAGGTGATCTGCCTGCCTTGGCCTTCCAGAGTGCTGGGATTACAGGCATGAGCCACTGTGCCTGGCCTAGACATTACTTAAAGTACACTGGAAGATGTATGTAGGTTATATGCAAGTATACACCATCTTATATCAGGGACTTGAGCATCATCTGATTTGGTGTCTGAGGGCAGTTTTGGAATCAATCCCCCACAAATATGGAGGGACAACTGTATATACGGTTTGGTGTCATATGAGGTTTTAGGCATCCACCATGGTACTGGAATGTATCCCCCTTGGATTTGGTGGGGAGGACTACTATATGTTCATTATAGCAGTGATTCCTGCTAATTTAAGAAAATTTTATTTTTTATTATTTCATTTCATTTTGTAGAGACAGGGTCTCTGTCTGTTGCCCAGGCTGGTCCTGAACTCCTGGACTCAAGTGATCCTCCCACCTCAGCCTCCTGAAGTGCTGGGCCACAGTGTGAGCCACAGTGCCCAGCCTAGGAAATTTTTTTCAATAAAGATCAAGAGGAATACAATTCACACAAAACCATGAGGCTCATACCAATATCATAGTTGACACCACTTCTTCAGGATGCTTACTCTCTGACCACAACTGGTCAGGGGATGAGTCCATCCCAGAATCTGAAAGGTGGAACCAAGAGGTGGAGATGCTGCTGACACTAACACTGCCATCCCTGCATATTTTACTTGAGAGCTGCAGACACCAAAGTGGAGTGCCCAGCCCGGGTGTTCCTGACAGTCCATTAGGGACTTGTGTCTTATGATACACACATTTCTACAGAGACACAAATCTGTAACTTATAACTGTACATATCCTGGGAATGTGAGACCCCCCCCCCCAATAATGGGGTTCATTCTTTTGAAAGTATGAACAAGAAACATATACACTTTAGCCTTGGCACAGCTCACACCTGGGCTGGATAACTCTGCTGTGGGGGCCATTGTGAGCCTTGTAGGATGTTTAGCAGCAGCCCCAGCCTCCACCTGCCAGACACCACCCTTATGACCGCCCAGATGTCTCCGTATGTCCCCTGGGGGCAAAATTGCCCCTGGATGAGAACCACTGCTCACAGTGAATAGATCTACATGTTCAAGTCTACCCACACCATGGAATATTACACAGCACTGAGAAGGAACCACAGCTGCCTGCAGCAACATGGATGAGTCTAACCTACACAATGTTGTGCAACAGGCAGGCATCTAATTCCATTCATACAAACACATGGTGAGGCAGGCTTTATTCCGTAAGCTACTACAGAGGGGCTTGGGAGGCCAGACTCAACTCCAGCTTGGACAAGAACAAGTGAAGGCTTAAAGCCGAGAAACAGCAGGGTGTCTGGAGGATGAAAAATTATCAAGTGCAAACCTCATAGATAAGGGGTGAATTCTTGCCAGACCAACTCAAGAGAAGTTTTCCTGAAGGCAGGCCAAGGGAAGAAGACATTGAAGGTGGGGGACAAGGAATTTGATCAGATATCAAGAGGAAGGGGAAGATTTTTTGCTAACATGACTTAGTAGGATTATGTATTAGTCCATTCTCACATTGCTATAAAGGACTACCTGAGACTGGGTAATTCATGAAGAAAAGAGGTTTCATTGACTCAGTTCCACAGGCTGTACAGGAAGCATGGCAGGAAAGCCTCAAGAAACTTACAATCATGACAGAGGGTGGGGAAGGAAGCACGCCTTACTGCGGCAGAGCGAGTGGAGTGGGGAGTGCTACACACTTTTAAACAACCAGGTTTCATGAAAACTCACTCAGTATCATGAGAACAGCAAAAGGGGAAATCCACCCCCATGATCCAATCACCTCTCACCAGGTCTGTCCCCCAACACTGGAAATTACAATTCGACATGAGATTTTGGCAGAAACACAGAGCTAACCCATATCATTCTATCCCTGTCCCACCCCCAAATCTCATATTCTTCTCATATTGCAAAATGCAATCATGCCTTCCCAAGAGTCCCCCAAAGTTTTAACTCAGTCCAGCATTAACTCAAAAGTGCAAGTCCAAAGACTCATCTGAGACAAGGCAAGTCCCTTTCACCTATGAGTCTGTAAAATCAAAAGCAACTGAGTTACTTCTGAGGTACAATGGAGAGTACATGCATTGGGTAAATTCCCCTATTCCAAAAGGGAGAAATTGGTCAAAACAAAGGGGCTTCAGGTCCTATGCAAGTCTGAATACCAGCAGGGCAGTCATTAAATCTTAAAGCTCCAAAATAATTTTCTTTGACTCCATGTCTCACATCCAGGTTACACTGATGCAAGGGGTGGGCTCCCAAGGCCTTGGGCACTCCACTCCTGTGGCAATGCAGGGTACAGCCCATGGCTGCTTTCACAGGCTGGCATTGAGTGCCTGTGGCTTTTCCAGGCACATGGTGCAAACTAACGGTGGACCTACCATTCCGGAGTCTGGAGGATGATGACCCTCTTCTCACAGCTCCACTAGGTAGTGCCCCAATGGGGGCACTCTGTGTGGGGGTTCCAACCCCACATTTCCCCATCACACTGCCTTAGTAGAGGTTTTCCACGAGGGCTCCACCCATGCAGCAGACTTCTGCCTGGACGTCCGGGTGTTTCCATACATTCTCTGAAATCTAGGCAGAGGCTCCCAAACTTCAACTCTTGCCTTCTGTGCACCCACAGATCCAACACCACGTGGAAGCTGCCAAGGCTTGGGACTTGCACCCTCTGAAGCAATGAACCAAGCTGTACATTGGCCCCTTTTAGCCACAGTTAGAACTGAAGCAGCTGAGATGCAGGGTGCCAAGTCTTGAGGATGCACAGAGCAGTGGGGCCCTGGACCCTGGTCCACAAAACCATTTTTCTCTCCTAGGTCTCTAGGGTTGTGATGGGAGGGGCTGCTGTGAAAGTCTCTGAAATGCCCTGCAGGCATTTTCCTCATTGTCTTGGCTATTAACATTTAGCTCTTCTTTACTTATGTACATTTCTGCAGCCTTTGATTCCTGCCAGAAAATGGGCAGCAAATTTTTAAAACGTTCATGCTCTGCTTCCAGTTAATATAAATTATAGTTTTAGATCATTTATTTGATTATGCAATTGAGTGCAGACTTTTAGAAGCAGCCAGGTGACCTCTCCAACACTGTGCTGCTTAGAAATTTATTCTGCCAGACACTGTAAATAATCTCTCAAGCTCAAGTTTTGTCTCTCACAGATCTCTAGAGCAGGAGGACAATGCTGCCAGTCTTTTTGCTAAAGCACAGTGAGAGTGACCTTTACTCCAGTTACCAATAAGTTCGTCATCTCCATCTGAGACTACTGCAGCCCAGACTTCCCTGTCCATATTATTAGCATTTTGGTCACAACCATTTAAGTCTCTAGGAAGTTCCACACTTTCCCTCAACTTCCTGTCTTCTGATTCCTTCAAACTGTTCCAACCTCTGCCCATTACCCAACTCCAAAGTAGCTTCAGGTATCTTTATAGCAGTGCCCCACTCCTGTTACCAACTTTCTGTATTAGTCCATTCTCACACTGCTGTAAGGAACTACCTAAGACTGGGTAATTTATGAAGAAAATAGGTTTCATTGACTCACAATTCCACAGGCTGTACATGAAGCATGGCTGGGAGGCCTCAGGAAACTTGGCAGAAGGTGAAGAAGGCAGAAGGTGAAGAAGCATGTCTTACCATGGCAAAGCAGGAAAGAGGGTGAATGAAGAAGGAAGTGCTACACACTTTTAAACAAGCAGGTCTCATGGGAACTCACTATCATGAAAACAGCAAGGAGGAAATCTGCCCCCATGATCCATTCATCTCCTACCAGGTCCCTCCCCTAACAGTGGGAATTACAATTCGACATGAGATTTGGGTGGGGACACAGAGCCAAACCATATCAGATTCTGTTTTGAGACAGGGTCTTACTCCATTATCCCGTCCACAGTACAGTGGTGTGATCACAGCTCACTGTAGCTCCAACTCCCAGGCTTAAGAGATTCTTCTGCCTTCTTCCTTACTCTCCCTCCTGAGAAGCTGTAACTTAAGGCACATGCCATCACACCTGGCTAATTTTTACATTATTATTTGCAGAGATGGGGATCTTGCTATGTTGCCCAGGCTGGTCTTGAACTCCTAGGCTCAAGCAATCCTCCTGCTTTAGCCTCCCAAAGTGGTGAAATTACAGGTGTGAGCCACTGTGCCCATTCAAACATATTCCTGGATCCTACAAGGAAAGGGAGAAGCCCAAGGTCAGAAGGCTCAGGGGATCCTGATTTAAGTTGGGTCAAGGAGTCTGCAGTGCACTTTTCTGTATGTGGGCTATACTCAAATGCAACTCTCTGGAGAACACAAGTCAGCCTGGTCCCCTTTCATCCATCAGCACACCCTGGGACACAGCACCACCCCATCCTGACTCCAGAGGGTTCAACAAGTGTCCCTGCTGGTCCTCCATGCTCATGCACGTCTCACCATGAGATCACCACATCCGAATGTGTGTGGGGTCCTTTATTGCTCTAAATGCTCTTTCAGGGCCACTCTTCCCTTCTCTACTCTATGCCTCCATTACCTACCTACTCATTCCTCTCTCAGGACTGGCTGCCCACCCTCCCCATGACACAGCTAACAGAGGCCTACCAAGGTTGGCTGCCTCATAGGAGAGAGCAAGTGGCACGGAGGCCACAGCTGATGCCGGACAAAAGAGAAGACACACATGGAAGGAGGCATGGGTGCTTGAAGCCCCACAGTGGTTGGCCTGAGGGTCCAGACCTCAGAATACCAGCACCGTGGAGACACCACGTCACACACACATGAACCTTGATCTAGCTAATACAATGGGCCTGGCAGACACCAGTCCTGGACTGACTCCTCACTAATCTTCACTATCATCACACCTGTCCCTTCCCCCAGGACAGGAAATTGTCTAGAGGCAAAATCCCAAGGGGAGCCCCTCATGGGGCTTCAAGGCTGTGTCATCCACATTGACTGGCTTTCACTCAGCCAGCACTGCACTGCCTCGGAAGGGCCACTCCAAAGTCATCCCAAATTTTCCTACAGGCTTCCTGTTCTCCATTCTCTGGGACTCACTCTCTCTTCTACACTGATACCCCCTTATAACCCAAGTCCCAAAGAAGGAAGTTACTCTCATGCCCTGGGCTTTGGGATGCTGATTCCAGAGACGCTACTGCCCAATGCCCCTCCATCCACACTTACAGCTTCCCTGCTGCCCTGATCCAGTCCTTACTACTAAAGGTCCAGAGAAACCCCAAATTAACCTCCTTTTGGCTTCACTTTTTAACTTATTACCAAATTATTATGCCAACAAGTATCTGTAACAGATAAAAAACATGATACAAAATTCCAGTCCCCAAAGAAAACCACATTTTATTTCTCCATCATCCACTTTCAACCCACATCCATATGTGCAGATATCTTTACATGGCGGTAATAATAGTAAATCTTTTATGTGATGCCCCTTTTTGCCATATTACAAACATTTTCAACATGGCAATAAAACCTTTATAATGGTTTACAGTGGCTGAATTAGAAGCATCCTAAATGAACAACCATGGAGGTAGTGGTGGGGTGATAACATAAACATAACAACTCAGTATTTTTGCTTCAACAACTAAAGCAACAAACCACATCTGTTGGAAGCAGTGCTTTCCATCTTAGCAAAAGCTTGTTTCAGTCTTTTTTTTTTTTTTTTTCTTGAGATGGAGTCTCGCTCTGTCACCCAGGCTGGAGTGTAGTGGTGTGCTTAACTCACTGCAACCTCCGCCTCCCAGGTTCAAGCAATTCTCCTGCCTCAGCTTCCCAAGTAGCTGGGATTACAGGCACACATCACTATGCCCAGCTAATTTTCTGTATTTTTGGTAGAGATGGGGTTTCACTACGCTGGCCAGGCTGGTCTTCAACTCCTAACCTCGTGATCCAGCCACCTCAGCCTCCCAAAGTGCTGGGATTACAGGCAGGAGCCACCACACCCGGCCTGCTTGTTTCAGTCTTAAGAGGAATGACTTCATTGTTCATTCACAGGTAATTTATTCACCTAGTTTACCCTCCTGCAACAAGTCCTCAGCATTATTGCAGAAGTATAATGCAGACACACATTCAAACAGGAAAATCTCACACATTCTGTGGCAGTGTACGGTACAGCACTGTGTGGACTCTCTCATTGTACACCTTTGTTGATACAGAAAACAGAGTAAGAGCCCCTGCCAAAGCCTCTCTTTCTGATTACACTTAAAAAGGTTGATTCAGGCCGGGCACCGTGTCTCACGCCTGTAATCCCAGCGCTTTGGGAGGCTGAGGTGGGCGGATCATGAGGTCAGGAGTTCAAGACCAGCCTGGCCAACACAGTGAAACCCTGTCTCTACTAAACATACAAAAAATTAGCCAGGCATGGTGGCAGGCACCTGTAATCCTAGCCACTTGGGAGGCTGAGGCAGGAGAACTGCTTGAACCTGGGAGGCAGAGGTTGCTGTGAGTGGAGATCGTGACACTGCACTTCATCCTGGGTGACACAGCTAGACTCTGTCTGGGAAAAAAAAAAAAAAGTTGATTTCAGTGTTTGCTTATGTACAAGGTGGAAACTCCCTACTACAGGGCTCTTCATTCCAATCATGTTCTGAATGCATTCACGGGCTCTCTCTGTAGGAATTGTCACCCCCATGTTTGCACGTTTCATTCCAGTGTGTGTGCTGTCACGTCTGGTACAGACTGAATCATCCCCAAAGACTTTTCTGCATTTACTACCATCCTAAGTTGTCTCCTGAGTTCCCCAATGAGCAGACTTAACAGTGTGGCTCAGCAATGTCTCACATTCATCAATTCACTGGATAGCTTAAAGGATTCTTTTCTACTGACCAGAGAGGAGTCAGATGTAAGACACGCCTCCTAAACACAGGCATGAGAGCTAACTGGAAGACTCATGTGCCCCCAAACTATTATGTTTCCATGGGTTGCTCTCCCAGGTGTGCTCTTTGATGTCGAACAAGGGATGAGCTCTTTCGGAACGTTTTTCCACACTGAGGACACTGGCTGGGACCCTCCCTGCTATGGAGTCTCTGATGTACTGCCAGGTGAGAGTTCTGCTTGAAGGACTTCCCACATTCTGGACACTGATATGGGGTTTCCTTAGTGTGAATTCTCTGGTGCTTGGTCAGACAGGAGCTGTCCCTGAAGGCTTTGCCACACTGATTACACTCATAGGGCTTCTCACCAGTATGAGTCCTCTGGTGCCTAATGAGGCCAGCAATATTCCTGAAAAGTTTCTGACACTGGTTGCAGCCATAGGGCTTCTCGCCAGTATGAATCCTCTGGTGCCTGATGAGGTATGCACTCTCGATGAAAGTCTTGCCACATTCTTTACATTCATAGGGTTTCTCCCCAGAATGGATCTTTTGATGCACAATGAGGTGAGAGTTTCTGTTGAAGGATTTCCCACACTCTGCACACTCAAAGGGCTTTTCTCCAGTGTGAGTCCTCTCGTGCTGGGTGAGGTACGAGCCGTCCCGGAAAGCTTTTCCACATTTGCTACACTCATAGGGCTTCTCACCGGTGTGGATTCTGAGATGCACTGTAAGGTGGGAGATGTCAGTGAAGGGTTTTCCACACTCGTTACATCTGTATGGTTTTTCCCCTGTATGAGTTCTTTGGTGCAAAATTAAGGATGAATTTCGGTTGAAGGTTTTTCCACATTCCAGGCATTCGTAAGGTTTCTCACCTGTGTGAATTCTCTGGTGCTGCGTCAGAGCTGACCCATCACTGAAAGCTTTCCCACACTTACTGCATTTATAGGGCTTCTCTCCTGTGTGGATCCTTTGATGCACAATCAGGTTGTAGTTCTTGGAGAAGGACTTTCCACACTCATTACAAGTATAAGGCTTCTCTCCAGTGTGAGTTCGGTGATGCAAAACAAGAGAAGAGTTCCGTTTGAAGCATTTGCCACATTCAGTACATCTATACTGTTTCTCTCCAGGGAGATTTCTCTGGTTTTCATTAAGCGATGAGCTCAGGGTCAAGATGTCCTCAAAATTCTTACCTTCATACAGTTTCTTGCCTCTTTTCGTTATTTTTTGATGACCAAGAGAGGTAAAATGATTAAAAGACTTAACACTTTCAGGATATTTGTAGGGCTTCTCTCTCACTGGATTTCTTCCATGAATAACTTCCATGGAATGGTTGAAGGTTTTTCCACAGGCATCACTGTCACCAGTTCTCTTAGCTGCATAACTTTTAGGACAGCTGGGTAAGGCAGGGTCACAATCCAGACCACTAACATTTGAGTCATGAGCATGGAAACCATTGGTTGCCAGAACTCTCTGAGATGGTGGAAGGTCTGAGCTTGCAATCAAATGCTCCCCAAAACCAGGATATTCACAAATTGCTTCCTGAGTCCCTGGTTTCTCCAGAGTTAAAGCTGATTGACTCAAGTGTCCCTCCTGGTTCTCACAGTCCCAACCATCACCTAAAATGGACAAGCAGGGAGCTTCCCTTGTAAATCCTTCCATTTCTGCATCACAGGGTACTTCTCTCTCATGAATATTCCGAGTTGTCATTTTCAGTCTCATATCCCAAACTGCAAAAAGAAAAATGCAGACGTAGGTACATGAAGCTCTATCTGTAAGAGAAACAGACAATGATGATGGGCTGAGTGTGAAGATTTTTTTTTTTTTACTTCTTTTCTCTTTTAAATTCAAATGTATACATGGAAGAGGTAAAATGATAGCCAAGGAATGGAACCAAGAACAGATTTCAAAAGAGCCATGTAGCATTTTCATCTTCCTACACAGCAGGCAGGAGGAAGGGTCCTGGGGATAAATCATCACCAAAAGGATTAGTTTGAGATGTGGGAGACCAGAGGCCAAGCATCCCTGCTCCTCCTAGAATTCCATCCCAGCAACTGCATTCTTGTCCCTGTCATACACTGCCCATCAGTACACATTTCCAAAGCTCTGACTTCACAATGAGCTTACAACAGCACTGAAGTAGCAGTTCTCACCCCAGCTCTGTGATCAAAGTTCTGCATTCATGGATAGGACAAAGCACAGGCTTGGTGACCTAAAAGTTCTGGGTCTAAGTCTTAGAACTGTCAATGACCTAGTGGGGAACAGTGGTTCACGCCCGTAATCCCAGCATTTTGGGAAGCTGAGGCAGGTGGATCATTTGAGGTCAGGAGTTCAAGACCAGCCTGACCAACATGGTGAAACACCGTCTCTACTAAAAATACAAAAAAATTAGCTGGGCATGGAGGCACATGCCTGTAGTCCCAGCTACTCTGCAGGCTGAGGCAGAAGAATTGCTTCAACCTGGTAGGCGGAGGTTGCAGTGAGCTGAGGTCGCACCACTACACTCCAGCCTGGGCGACAGAGTGAGACTCCATCTCAAAAAACAAAACAAAACAAAACAAAAACTGTCAATGACTGGCCTGCAGGGTTGTTATAAAAAATGGATCATGTCAGCCAGGCGCGGTGACTCACGCCTGTAATCCCAGCACTCTGGGAGGCTGAGGGAGGTGGATCATGAGGGAGGTGAGCCGACAGAGTGAGACTCCATCTCAAAAACAAACAAACAAAAACAAACAAAAAACAACTGGATCATGTATGAAGCAGTCTCCAAGGCTAGGGGATGAAGGGCATTCTGTAAACGGCTGCATGTGTCTTCATGCATATCAATCTTCCTGTCACCATCCCTTGTCCACTCAGACTTCACAATATTAAGACAAGTGGTTGTCCATTCATTCATTCGTTCATTCATTCGGTGGGATTGGGTCTCGCTCTGTCATCCAGGCTGAAGTGTAGTGGTGTGATCTTGGTTCACTGAAGCCTCAATCACAAAAACCTCCCAGAGTGCTGGGATTACAGGCGTGAGCCACCGTGCCTGGCCTTATTGTGTCTTTTATTGGACGAAAAATTTGAATGCTGATATCAGACTTGTCATTCCTTGTCTGTTTTTTATTTTTTGGTTTTTGTTTTTTGTTTTTAAGACACGGTCTCTTTTGCCCAATCTGGAATGCAGTGGCATAATTACAGCTCACTGCAACCTCAGCCTTCTGTGTGGGCTCAAGTGATAACTCCCACCTCAGCCTCCCAGAGTGCTGGGATTACAGGCATGACCCCCAATGCTTGGCCATATGGTCTTTTTGGTTAAGCTTTGTTGATCAAAGTCTGTCACACTTATGGCGGCATACTGCATCATTTAAACTTTGACTTTCTGTTGCAGCCTGTATCATTCTGAAATTTAAATACATGCATACACATATATATACACATATACAAGTATATATATTTAAATTGCCTAGAATGTAGATATATATGTATGTGTGTATTCTGAGGCAAGGGTCTATTTTCATTTTACCTTTAGAAAGAAGGCTGGGCACAGTGGCTCATGCCTGTATTTGCAGCATTTTGGGAGGCCGAGGTGGGATAATCGCATTTTGGGAGGCCGAGGCGGGTGTATCACGAGGTCAGGAGATTGAGACCATCCTGGCTAACAAGGTGAAACCCCATCTTTACTAAAAATACAAAACTTAGCTGCTAATTTTTTGTACTTTTAGTAGAGGCAGGGTTTCACCATGTTAGTAGCCAGGATGGTCTCGGATCTCCTGATCTTGTGATCTGCCCGTCTTGGCCTCCCAAAGTGCTGGGATTATAGGCGTGAGCCACCACGCCCAGCTGATAGGTAGTTTTAAAGGCAAGCAGTGAGAAGACAAACCACCAGCGAATGACGAAAATTGTTACAACAGATCACTTAGCAGAAAAACTGGAAAACCAAAGGTAATGGAAGGCTACTTTCAAAGTGCTGAAGGAAAACTCTATCAATCACACTATCATTCAAGAGTAAGGGTGAGATAAAGACTGTTTCAGAGGCTGGGTGTGGTGGCTCATGCCTGTAATCTCAACACTTTGGTAGGCCAAGGTGGATGGGTCATTGAGCGCAAGAGTCTGAGACCAGCCTGGGCAACATGGTGAAACCCCATCTCCACAAAAGATACAGAAATTAGCAGGGTATAGTGGCATGCGCCTGTTAGTCCCAGCTACTTGGGAGGCTGAGGCAGGAGAATTGCTTGAGCTCTCGGGGTTGAGACTGCGGTAAGCTATGATTCACTCCAGCCTGGACAACAGAGTGAGACTCTGCCTCAAAAAAAAAAAAAAAAAAAAAAAAAAAAAAATTCAGAAAAGCAAAAGCAAAGTTCATTTCCAAGCATACTAGTCAGAGGAATTAGAAAATGTTGGTCTTCAAAAAAACCCCAAGAACGAAGGAAGGAAAAACAAAGGAATTGATGAATATGATGAATGTGGGCTGGGTGTGGTGACTCACACACCTGTAATCCCAGCACTTCGGGAGGTCAAGGTGGGGGATCACTTGAGCCCAGGCATTCACAACTAGTCTGGGCAACATAGTGAGATGTCATCTCCTTAAAAAAAAAAAAAATTCATGAATGTATATTTAAATCAAATCCAATGTTGACCATATGAAATGCAGAAATCATGACTTAGAATTAATGGAATAGACTAATATACTGGACAACAGCAGCCAATGAGGTGGGAATGGGGCAACAAAATCAAGTGTTCTGAAGTCCTCAGGTTTTTCATGATTCATGTTGGACCTGCTCATGTCAGAAATAAAAGAATAAATGTAGTATAAAACTTCTAAGCCCACAGAGCAGTGGTTTTTAACCAGGGATGATTCTACTTCCAGAAGATACTTGGCAATGTTTGGAGATGATTTTGGTTGTCAGCCTGACTAGGGGGCAGATGTTCCCAGGGGCCAGGGATGCTACTAAATATCCTATAATGCACAGGATGGCCTTCCACAACACAAAATGATCCAGCTGCAAATGTCCATAGTACTGAAGTTGAAAAACATTGTAGAGGTCAGAATTAAAAACAAAAACAAACAAACAAAAAACCCAATCAATCCAGAAAGCTGGCAAGGGGGAAAAAACAGCACAAAAAGGACAGGCTAAATAGAAAGTATAAAGTAAGGTATCAGCAATTACAATAAACATAAATGGCCTTGATAGGTCAGATAAAGACTGCATCAGACTGTATTTAAAAACATGTTTGTAACAGGCATCCCTAAAGCAAAAGGACATAAAAGCCAAAAGCGAAAGGATGGGACAGGTCAATGTCAACTGAAGAAGGGTTTTTTTTTTTTTTTTTTTTTTTTTTTTGAGACGGAGTCTCGCTGTGTCGCCCAGGTTGGAGTGCAGTGGCCGGATCTCAGCTCACTGCAAGCTCCGCCTCCCGGGTTCACGCCATTCTCCTGCCTCAGCCTCCCGAGTAGCTGGGACTACAGGCGCCGCCACCTCGCCCGGCTAGATTTTTTTGTGTTTTTTAGTAGAGACGGGGTTTCACTGTGTTAGCCAGGATGGTCTCGATCTCCTGACCTCGTGATCCGCCCGTCTCGGCCTCCCAAAGTGCTGGGATTACAGGCTTGAGCCACCGCGCCCGGCCTGAAGAAGGGTTTTATGGCTCTTTACAAATCAAAGAAAAATTTGAAGTAAGGATCACAGGGCAATGTACCAGTAACAATATGCCTCAAAACACCGAGCAGGCCAGGTGTGGTGGCTCACACCTGTAATCCCAGCAATTTGGTAGGCTGAGGCAGGCGGATGATCACCTGAGGTCAGAGTTCAAGATCAGCCCGGCCAACATGGTGAAACCCTGTCTCCACAAAAACACAAAAATTACCCAGGCAAGGTGGCACATGCCTGTAATCCTAGCTACTGAGGATGTTGAGGCAGGAGAATTGCTTGAACCTGGGAGGCAGAGGTTGCAGTGAGCCAAGATCGAGCCACTGAACTTCAGCCTGGGCAGCAGAGTGAGACTCCGACTCAAAACACAAACAAAGGACCGGGCGCGGTGGCTCAAGCCTGTAATCCCAGCACTTTGGGAGGCCGAGACGAGCGGATCACGAGGTCAGCAGATCCAGACCATCCTGGCTAACACGGTGAAACCCCGTCTCTACTAAAAAATACAAAAAACTAGCTGGGCGAGATGGCAGGCGCCTGTAGTCCCAGCTACTCGGGAGGCTGAGGCAGGAGCATGGCGTGAACCCGGAAGGCGGAGCTTGCAGTGAGCTGAGATCCAGCCACTGCACTCCAGGCCGGGCAACAGAGCGAGACTCCACCTCAAAAAAAAAAAAAAAAAAAAAAAAAAACACAAACAAACAACAACAACAAAAATATGCAGCAAAGCCAGGTAGGTTTGTAGGAAGAAAACAGCAAATCAAAGCATAGTGGGAAATTTTATCTATCTGTTTTTTGAGTTTTTTTCCTGATCAAATACTTCAGATTACATTTAAATTTTTAAAAATGTTTTAATGTAATTGCTTAATTTTTATAATGGGGGTCTCAGTATGTTGCCCAGGCTAGCCTCAAACACCAGAGCACAAGTGATCCTCCTGTCTCAGCTTCATGAGTAGCTGGGACTACAGGCACATGCCACTGCAACCAGCCATAGTGGGAAGTTTTATTTTATTTATTTAATTTTTTTTCTTTTTGAGATGGAGTCTGGCTCTGGGATTCCAGGCGTGAGCCACCGTGCCTGGCCTCATTTTTTTTTTTTTTTTGAGACGGAGTCTCACTCTTGTCGCTGAGGCTAGAGTGCAGTGGTGTGAGCTCGGCTCATTGCAACCTCTACCTTACCTCCCGGGTTCAATCAATTCTCCTGTCTCAGCCTCCCAAGGAGCTGGGATTACAGGTGCCCACCACCACGCCCGGCTAATTTTTGTATTTTTAGTAGAGACAGGTTAACATCATGATGAGCAGGCTGGTCTCAAACTCCTGGCCTCACATGATCTGCCTGCCTCGGCCCCCCAAAGTGCTGGGATTATAGGCATGAGCCACTGCACCTGGCAGGTGGGAGGTTTTAATGAACCTCTTTTAGAAATGAAAACTCAGAAGAACAGAAAAGAGTTATGCAGGCCAGAATGTAGTTAGCCAATCTGATCACACAGCTGGATGAAAATCTACATACCAATTAGAATAAAATGCTTTCTAAGCACAAGTGGAACATTTGCTAACAATGACCAGGTCAAAGAAAAAGTTCAACAGGCCGGGCGCGGTGGCTCAAGCCTGTAATCCCAGCACTTTGGGAGGCCGAGACAGGCGGATCACGAGGTCAGGAGATCGAGACCATCCTGACTAACACGGTGAAACCCCGTCTCTACTAAAAATACAAAAAAAACAAAAAACAAAAACTAGCCGGGCGAGGTGGCGGGTGCCTGTAGTCCCAGCTACTCGGGAGACTGAGACAGGAGAATGGCGGGAACCCGGGAGGCGGAGCTTGCAGTGAGCTGAGATCCGGCCACTGCACTCCAGCCTGGGCGACAGAGCAAGACTCCGTCACAAAAAAAAAAAAAAAAAAAAATACAAACATTAGCCAGGCGTGGTGGCACGCACCTGTAGTCCCAGCTACTCACGAGGCTGAGGCAGGAGAATCGCTTGAACCTGGGAGGCAGAGGTTGCAGTGAGCCGAGATTGTGCCACAGACTCCAGTCTGGGTGACAGAGCAAGACTCCATCTCAAAAAAAAAAAAAAAAAAGAAAAAGAAAACACCTACAACTACACAATGATGAAAACAGCACATCTCAAATGGCAATGAGAATGCAGAATACACATGGCAAATGAGAATGCAGAATGCAGCTAACAGTTTCTAGACTGAAAATGCTGGTCTTTAATGCCTGTATTTTAAAAAGAAGGGTCGGTCAGGCATGGTGGCTCACACCTGTAATCCCAGAACTTTTAGAGGCTGAGGTAGGAAGATCACTTGAGGCCAGAAGTTTGAAACCAGCCTGATTATCATAGTAAGACTGTGTCTCTATGAAAGAAAAAAAAAAATTAGCTGGGTGTGGTGGTGTCACTCGCCTTTAGTCCCAGGTAGTGGGGAAGCCGAGGCAGGAATATCACTTGGGCCCAGAAGTTCAGGAGTTCAAGGCTGCAGTGAGTCCTGATTGCATCACTGCACTCCAGCCTGGGTGACAGAGTAAGACCTCTCTCCAAAAAAAGAAAAAGAAGGAAAACGAAAACAAAAAAAAAGGACTAAAGATGAAGTACTGTGGGTCCTGAAGCTTCAGATGGCAGCAAGTCAACAGTCATGGTGTTGAAATGAATCGCAATAACACATTCTGGGATGTGGGTAATGCACAGTGTCCTCAGAACGGTCTTGTTGGCATCACTGTATGACTGATGATCCCACAACAATAAACAATCTACTGCTTGTAAACTCATTGGACAAGCCATAAAGTCAAAGCGAGAGACACTCCAGAACAACATGTACCTTATTCCACCACTAGAAAGAAGATTCAGGAGTAAGTTCCACCTTCAACTCCTTGTAAGCACAGGTAACAAAAAACACTTTAAACATGTAAAAAATGGGACTTTTTATGTATTTGTACTTTTAGGGCTCATCATTAACTTGATTATAATTGACTAAAAGAAAAGAAGACCAAAGACTAGTGACCTCACTGTTCAATTTACAACTTATGGGACACAACTATGGACTAAACCAGTGGGAGGTGGAAAGAAAGTGTTAACAAAAATCACAGCAGAGGCTGGGAGCGGCAGCTCACGCCTATAATCCCAGCACTCTGGAAGGCCGAGGCGGGTGGATCACCTGAGGTCAGGCATTCGAGACCAGCCTGATCAACAAGATGACACCCCGTCTCTACTAAAAATATAAAAATTAGCCGGGCGTGGTGGTGGGCGCCTGTAGTCCCAGCTACTCAGGAGGCTGAGACAGGAGAACCACTTGAACCCAGGAGGCGGAGGTTGCAGTGAGCCGAGATCCTAGCACTGCACTCCAGCCTGGCTGACAGAGCAAGACTCTGTCTTGGGAAAAAAAAAAAAAAATCGCAGCAGAAATTATGGAAACTAAAAACAAGAAACCAGTTGAGAAAATGAAGAAAACCAAGTCTGTCATTTGAAAAGACTAATGAAAGAGACCATTAAAAAACAGCAAGAAAAAGGCCAGACATGGTAGCTCATACCTGTAATCCCAACACTTTGGGAGGCTGAGGCAGGTGGACTGCTTGAGGTCAGGAGTTTGAGACCACCCTGGGCAACATAGCGAGACCCCATCTCTGCAAAAAATACAAAAAAAAAAAAAAAAAAAAAAAAGCCGGGTGTGCTGGTATGTGCTGCGGTCCCAGCTACTTAGGAAGCTGAGGTGGGACGATTGCTTGAGCCTGGGGGTCAGAGGTTGCAGTGAACTCCAGCCTAGGTGACAGAGGAAGATCCTGTCTCGATAAATAAATAAAATGTTTTAAAAAGCAAAAATGAACACATAAGTGATATTAATTGTCAGACAGGGGTTTAACTAACAGTGGAAGGTTAGCAAAATGGCAAAGTTGGATTTATCCTAGGAATGTAAGGACTAGGAAACGCTGGAACATCTATTAATACAATTCCCCATATTACCAGATTAAAGTAGAAGACAGCTCCCTTACACCTTATCCCAATACATTCAGAAAGTAATATAAGAAAATCTCACCAAGACACATGATCAAAATAGTCTCAGATTCAAGTAATAGATCCTTTATCTCAAGAAATTCAAAAAGTACTTTAAGGAAACCTCAGACTCCTAAGGAAAATTCTTCACAATTAGGGTCACAGAGAATTAATGTGAATATCACACCTTAAACACCAGAAAACAGGAAACACCAGAATCATTTACTCTCAAGTCCAGGCCAAGACCTTGGACACTTGCTGTGTGCACAGCATTCGGCAGTGATGTGGAGGGGTCAGCCAGTCAGGAGGACCATGCTCCCAGCTGTCACCCCTGGGTGCTGCAAGGACCTCTCCTGTGGAAAGGGCTCCTGAAGCTGCCCTGCCGCATGACATGCTTCCTGTTCTGAACCTTCTGCATAGACTGGGGTCTGGCATGGTCTGTGGCCATCCTGTGAAAACAAGAGACTGGAAAGCACCTCTCTGCAGGTTTGTGAAGCGAGGATGAACATGTACAGTTAAAAGAAATAAAACAGGCCGGGTGCGGTGGCTCACGCCTGTAATCCCAGCACTTTGGGAGGCTGAGGCAGGCTGATCACATGAGGCCAGGAGTTTGAGAACAGCCTGGCCGACATGGTGAAACCCCATCTCCAGTAAATATACAGAAATTAGCTGGGCATGGTGGTACACATCTGTAATCCCAGCTACCCAGGAGGCTGAGACACGAGAATCGCTTAAACCTAGGAGGTGGAGGTCGCAGTGAGCCAAGATTGTGCCACTACATTCCAGACCAGGAGATAGAGCAAGACTGTGTCTCAAAATTTAAAAAAAAAAAAGAAAGAAAATAAAAGATAAGATAAATCAGACATATACAGGGTGGTATCATTTATGGAAATTTTTCAGACACACAAAACATTCTCTTAGAAATAAAAATACAGCGATGCCTTGGCAAGACACCAGTCAAGACTGCGATTATGTCTCTCTTGGGGGCATGGAGGCTAACTCACCTTGAGGAACAAAAGGCATGTCCATTCATCAGTAACAGATACTTCCTTTGTGGAAATAAAACTTAAACACCACCAAGAAAGTGAAAACACAACCCATCAAATGGGAGAAAAGATTTCTATATGTGTATCTAGAATACAGAAAACTCTTACAATTCAATAATAAAAACACAAAAACCCAATGTTTAGAAATGGGCAAAGGATCGTGTCTTAGTTTGGGCTGCTACAGCAAACAGACTGGGTGGCTTAAACAACAGAAATCTACTTCTCACAGTTCTGGAGGCTAGGAGATCCAAAATCAGCGTGTCAGCATGATTGGTTCTGGTGAGGGTCCTCTTCCTGGTTTGCAGATGGCCACCTTCTCAGTGTGCCTTCACAGGGCAGAGCAGGAAGCAGGAGCTCCTGAGAGCTCTCCTGTCTCCTCTTATAAGAGCCCTGATTTCGGCCGGGCGTGGTGGCTCAAGCCTGTAATCCCAGCACTTTGGGAAGCCGAGACGGGCGGATCATGAGGTCAGGAGATCGAGACCATCCTGGCTAACACGGTGAAACCCCGTCTCTACTAAAAATACAAAAAAAAAAAAATACAAAAAACTAGCCGGGCGAGGTGGCGGCGCCTGTAGTCCCAGCTACTTGGGAGGCTGAGGCAGGAGAATGGCGTAAACCCGGGAGGCGGAGCTTGCAGTGAGCTGAGATCTGGCCACTGCACTCCAGCCTGGGCGACAGGCGAGACTCCATCTCAACAAAAAAATAAAAAATAAATAAATAAATAAATAAATAAAATAAAAAAATAAAAAAATAAGAGCCCTGATTTCATTCAAAAAGATTCTACCCTCGTGACCTCATTACCTCCCACAGGCCTCCTCTCCAAATACCATCACAGTGGGGATAAGGCATCAACACACGAATTCTGAGGGGATACTACATTTACCCATAGGAGTTCTGAATAGGTATTTCCCCAAAGAAGACATACAAATGGCCAATGAGCACAGGAAATGATCAACATCATTAGGTATTAGGAAATGCTGATCAAAACCACAGTGAGACACCACTTTACACTCACTGGTATGTTCAATATTTAAAAACAAAAACAGTAACAAGTATTGGCAAGGATATGAAAAAACTGGAATCTTTATTCACTGCCGGTGCAAATGTAAAACAGTGTAGCTACTTTGGAAACCAGTCTGATGATTCTCAAAAAGGAAAATATGGAGTTATCATATGATCCAGCTATTCCCACTTGCTATGGTTTGGATATGGTTTGTTTGTCCACACCAAATCTCATGCTGAAATGTAATCCCTACCGTGGTGGTGTTGGGACACAAAGCCTACCGGGAAGGGTTTGGGTCATGGAGGTGGAACCCTCATGAATGGCTTGGTGCTGTTCTCACAGTAGTGAGTTCTTGCTCTCATGAGACTGGATTGGTTCTGGAGGGAATGAATTAGTGTCCCCAACAATAGGTTGTTATAAGGCCAGGACACCCCTTGGGTTTGGCTCCCGTTAGTATGTGCCCACTTCCCCTCTGACCTTCTCTGCCATATTTTGGTGTAACACAAAAGCCCTCACCAGAAACCAAGCAGAACCATAAGCTGAATAAACCTCTTTTCTTTGCAAATTACCCAGCCTCAAGTATTCCTTTATAGCAACACAAAAGGGACCAAGTTTTAGTACCTACACTCTCAGGTATCTACTCAAGAAAAATGCAAACATATGTCCACAGATAAACTTGTAGATGGATGTTCATGGCAGTACTACTCATAAAAAACAAAAGAGAGGAAACAATCCAAATAAATGCCCAACAACGGATGAATGGATGAACAGATAAACGAAATGTGATATATCCACACAACGGAATACAACAGCCACAAAAAATAAAGTACTAATCCCTGTTCTAACACAGATGAATCTTAAAAACATTATGCTCCATGAAAGAAGCCAGACACAAAAGACCATATATTGTAGGACCTCATTTACATGAATTATCAAGAATAGGCAAATCTACATAGACAGAAAGTCGGCCAGTGGTTGTCAGGGGCTGGGGGAGAGGTGGGGAGAACAGGGATTAACTGCCAATGGGTACAGGTTTCTTTTTGGACTGATTAAAATGTTCTGAAATTAGATGGTGGTTATGGTTGCACAACTCTATGAACACACTAAAAACCACTGAATTGTGCACTTTGAATGGGTGAATCATATGGTATATGAGTATCTCCACAAATCTGTAGTAAGTGCATAGAAGCGTTTAAGAATAGTGCTAGGAATGCTATGCACATGTCCCCTGTAAGCGGGCAAGTCTCCTTCAGCCTAACCTGCAACTCTTTCTCACCTTGGCAGTATTACCCAGAAAGGCATATGGTTGGTTATCTCCGGAGGTGTTAGGTTGTCACAAAGACTGAGGCAGGGGGAGCTACTAGGATCTGATGAGCCTGGGCTGAGGATACCAGACAGCATACCATGCTGAGGACCACCCCACATGATGCCTGACCATCCTGTGGACCAATGTTCCTGCAGGTAGCCACCTGGGGTACTTGAGAACAGAACATTACATGGGCTATACAAGACATTAGGGGAAAGGTGCCTTCATTTTTAGGAGAAGGAAGCATATAGCAAATCCAGATGCTGCCCTGAATTCATGGACTCATATCCCACTCTAAATTCTCTCTTCTTGTTGAAACTTGACTATTCCAACTACACCCCTTGCTGTAGTCTGAATGTCTGTGTCCCTCCCCAGAATTCATATTGAAATCCTGATTCCCAAACGCACGCATTAGGAGGTGGGTCTCGTGTGGTGATCATATCATGGAGGTAGGGCCCTCACTATTGGGATCAGGGCACTTAGGAGGCCCCAGAGAGCTCCCTAGCTCCTTCCACCCCATGAGGACGGTTAGAAAGCACCATCTACGAAGCAGAAAGTGAGCAAGGGCACTCAAGAGACGCTGAATCTTCTAGTGCCTTGATCTTAAGACTTCCCAGCTTCCAGATATGTAAAAAATAAATTTTTGTAGTTCATAAGCTGCCCAGTTTATTGTATTTTGTTACAGCAGCTTGAACAGATTAAGACATTGTCAATGGATGAGGGCCTGAGTGCCATCGTGAAGTAACAGATGATCATACATATACAGGAGAACATTAGGACAGGCTTACGGAAAATAGTGTTAAATTAGGACATTTAATATAAAAATCTCAATTTAATTAGGATTGTTTTAAAAATATCTCTTATTATTTTTAGCCATACAATGGTAAAATGATTATGATTATGAATATTATTATTTGAGACAGGGTCTTGCTCTGTCACGCAGACTAGAGTGCAGTGGCACGATCACAGCTCACTGCGGCCTCACCCTCCTCAGCCCAAGCAACCCTCCCACCTCAGCCTGTCAAGCGGCTGGGACTATAAGTGTGTGCGACCATGCTCAGCTCATTTTTTTTTTTTTCTGTAGAAAGAGGGTCTCACTATGTTGCCCAGGCTAGTCTGGAACTGCTGGCTTCAAGCAGTTCTTCCACTTAGGCCTCCCAAAGTACTGAGATTACAGGTATGAGCCACCAACCACACTTGGCCAGTACAAAAATTATGTTGTAAAAAATTCATCTTGATGGTAGTTCACATATTTTGGGGGTTTCCTATTTTCTCCCTCTTCCTCTGACACTCTCCATCATACACACTCTCTGAGCCCCCAGTATTACTGATTCTTTCCCCAATTTGTCCTCTTCCCCATTGTCATTAGTGGAAGTGATCTCCAAGGCTCCCCTGCCCCACCCCACAGCCCCCTGCCCTGCCCTTCCCTTCCCTTCCCTTCCCCCTTTTTTTTTTCTGAGACAGAGTTGCACTCTGTTGCAACTGCAGTGGTGTGATCACCACTCACTGCAGCCTCGACCTCTCAGGCTCAGACGATCCTTCCACCTCAGCCTCCCAAGTAGCTGGGACTACAGGCATGCACCACCACACCCAGCTAATGTTTTGTTATGTTTTGTAGAGATGGGGCTTTGCCATGTTGTCCAGGCTGGTCTCAAACTCCTGGCCTCAAGTTAGACAACTGCCTCGGCCTCCCAAAGTGCTGGGATTACAGGCGTGAGCCACTGTGACCGGCTATCTCCAAGAATTTCTACACACTGAATACTGCCCCAGCACACGCAGAGACTTCAGGAGAGAACTGTTTTGTGTGATAAGTTGCCCCAGTGCTGTTGCAGGTCAGAACACAAGGAGTGACTGACTCATTGCCTAGTGACTGACTCATTGCCTGTTGAAAAGACAGCCTGTTTGTCTTGCTGCAACCTGCTTAGTACTTACAACCTGTTTTCACCAAGGTACTGTCTCTCTTCCTTTCCTACTTAATCCACCTGGTCTGTGTCCACTTCCCTAACATTCACTGTTTTAGCAGCATCTGCTTATTCTTCACTCACTTCAGTCCCACTGAAGACAGTGAATTCTGACTGCTTTATTTCTCTTATTCCAGACATAATCTCCAACAACTAAATGCTTCCTATGTCTTCTAGGGTAGCTATGCCCAAGCATTTAAAAACAGAAACGGCCGGGCGCGGTGGCTCAAGCCTGTAATCCCAGCACTTTGGGAGGCCGAGGCGGGCGGATCACGAGGTCAGGAGATCGAGACCATCCTGGCTAACATGGTGAAACCCCGTCTCTACTAAAAAAAATACAAAAAACTAGCCGGGCGAGGTGGCGGGCGCCTGTAGTCTCAGCTACTCGGGAGGCTGAGGCAGGAGAATGGCGTAAACCCGGGAGGCGGAGTTTGCAGTGAGCTGAGATCTGGCCACTGCACTCCAGCCTGGGTGACAGAGCGAGACTCCTTCTCAAAAAAAAAAAAAAAAAAAAAAAAAACAGAAACATGAATTTTTAATACAAATGCCTTTTTTTTCATTGATTCTTTACATAGACTTAAGGCTTTAGAATTTTAAAAATTATATGGATATTTAATAATACCAGTAAATTAAGAGTGTACTGCAAAACAGATTATAAACAGTGCACATTACATAAAAATTAACTCAAAATGGATCAGCATAAACATAAAAGCTAAAACTATAAAACTCTTTTATTCTTTTCTTTTTTTTTTGAGACAGAGTCTCACTCTGTCGCCCAGGCTGGAGGGCAGTGGTGCGATCTCGGCTCACTGCAAGCTCTGCCTCCCGGGTTCACACCATTCTCCTGCCTCCGCCTCTCAAGTAGCTGGGACTACAGGCACCTGCCACCATGCCTGGCTAATTTCTTTTACTTATTTTTTTTAGTAGAGACAGGGTTTCACTGTGTTAGCCAGGATGGTCTTGATCTCCTGACCTCATGATCTGCCTGCCTCGGCCTCCCAAAGTGCTGGGATTACAGGCATGAGCTACCACGCCTGGCCCTTTTTTTCTTTCTTAAGAGACAGGGTCTCACTCTTTTGTCCAGCCTAGATTGCAAGGTGCAATCACGGCTCAACACAGCCTCAATCTCATGGGCTCAAGTGATCCTCCCACCTCAGCCTCCTGAGTAGCTGGGACCACAGGTGCACACAATCACACCTAATTTTTTTTTTTTTTTTTTGAAACAGAGTCTCACTCTGTCTCAGGTTGGAGTACAGTGGCATGATCTCAGCTCACTGCAACCTCCACCTCCTGGGCTCAAGCGATTCTCTTGCCTCAGCCTCCTAAGTGGCACACACCACCATGCCCAGCTAATTTTTGTATTTTTAGTAGACAGGGTTTCACCATGTTGGCCAGGTTGGTCCCAAACTCCTAACTTCAAGTGATCTGCATGCCTCAGCCTCCCAAAGTGCTGGGATTACAGACATGAGCCACCACACCCAGCCTAAATTTTTTTTTTTTTTTTGGTAGAGATGAGGTCTCGCTCTATGGGCCAGGCTGGTCTTGAATTCCTGGGCTCAAGTAATCCTCCCACCTCAGCTTCCCAAAGTGCTGGGATTACCGTTGTGAGCCACCATGCCTGGCTTAACACTTCTTTTTTTTTTTCTGAGAGATAGTCTCGCTGTGTTGCCCAGACTGAAGTGCAGTGGAGTGATCTCAGCTTACTGCAACCTCCTCCTCTCAGGTTCAAGCGATTCTCCTGACTCAGCTTCCTGAGTAGCTAGGATTACAGGCATGCACCACCACGCCCAGCTAATTTTTGTATTTTCAGTAGAGATGGGGTTTCTGCATGTTGGTGAGGCTAGTCTTGAACTCCTGACCTAAGGTGATCAGCCTGCCTTGGCCTCCCAAAGTGCTGTGATTATAGGCACGAGACACCGTGCCTGGCCTGGCCTAACGCTCTTGGACGGGAGCAGTGGCTCATGCCTGTAATCCCAGCACTCTGGGTGGCTGAGACAGGTGGATCACTTGAGCTCAGGAATTCGCGACCAGCCTGGGTAACACAGTGAAACCCCATCTCTATTAAAAATACAAAAACTAGCCAGACATGGTGGCATGCACCTGTCGTCCCAGCTACTTGGAAGGCTGAGGCAGGAAGATCGCTTGAGCCCAGAAGGCAGAGGCTGCAGTAAGCTGAGATCATGCCGCTGCATTCCAGCCTGGGCAACAGAGTAAAATCCTATCTCAAAAAAAAAAAAAAAAAAGAAGAAAAAAAATTAAATTTAAATTAAAAAAAAAAAAAAAACTTCTGTGGTTCAAAGAATATCACCAAGAAAGTTAAAGGCAACCCACAGAATGGTAGAAAATATTTGCAAATCACATATAGGATAAGGGACTAGTATCCAGAATATAAGTGTCACAATTCAATAATTAAAAAAAACTCAGGCCAGGCGCAGTGGCTCCCGCCTATAATCCTAGCACTTTGGGAGGCCGAGGCGGGCAGATCACGAGGTCAGATCAAGACCATCCTGGCTAACACGGTGAAACCCATCTCTACTAAAAATACAAAAAATTAGCCAGGCATGGTGGCATGCGCCTGTAGTTCCAGCTACTCAGGAGGCTGAGGCAGGAGAATCGCTTGAACCCAAGAGGAGGAGGTTTCAGTGAGCCGAGATTGCACCACTGCTCTCCAGCCTGGGCAACAGAGGGAGACCGTCTCAAAAAACAAAAACAAAAAAACCACAAAACTCATTTAATAAATGGACAAATGGTCTGAATACACAACATCCAATAAATAAAAATGCTCAATATCATTAACCATCAGAGAAATTAAAATCTTTTTTTTTTTTTTTTTTTTTTGAGACAGGGCCTTGCCGTGTCTCCTAGGCTGGAGTGCAATGGCACGATCTCGGCTCACTGCAACCTCCACCTCCAGGGCTCAAGCGAGCCTCCTGTCACAGCCTCCTGAGTAGCTAGGACTACAGGCATGTGCCACCACACCTGGCTAATTTTTGTAATTTTTGATAGAGATGGGGTTTTACCATGTTGCCCAGGCTGATCTTGAACTCCTGGGCTCAAGCCAGTCCCCTGCCTTGGCCTCCCAAAGGGCTGGGATTACAGGCATGAGCCACTACATCTGGCCAAAATACAAATCTAAACCACAATAAGATACAACTTCACACCCACTAAGATAGCTGTAATCAGTTCTACTCCTAGATAGCTATCCCAAAAGAAATGAAAACATGTATTCTTGGCTGGGTGCAGTGGCTCATGCCTGTAATCCCAGAACTTCGGGAGGCCAAAGCAGGCAGATTGCTTGAGCCCAGGAATTCGAGACTAGCCTGAGCAACATGGTGAACCTTCCTCCATACAAAAAATACAAAAATTAGCCAGGCATGGTGATGCACACCTGTAGTCCCAGCTACTTAGGAGGCTGAAGTGGGAGGATCGCCTGAGCCAGAAGCAAAGGCTGCAGTGAGCTGTGGTCGTGCCACTGCACTCCAGCCTGTGTGACAAAGTGAGACTCCATCTCAACAAAAAAAAAAAAGTGGAAACAATTCAATGTCCATCAACAGATGAATGGATAAGCAAAATATGTTCTATCTACACAATGGAATATTCTTTTTTTTTTTTTTTTTTGAGACAGAGTCTTACTCTCTCACATAGGCTGGAGTGCAGCGTGAGCCACCACACCCGGCAACAGTGGAATATTCTTCACATGCTGGCCAGGAATGGTGGCTCACTCCTGCAATCCCAGCAGTTTGCGAAGCCGAGGTGGGTGGATCATTTGAGGTCAGGAGTTCAAGACCAGCCTGACCAACATGGTGAAACTCTGTCTCTACTAAAAAAATACAAAAAAATTAGCCGGGCATAGGTCGGACAAGGTGGCTCACACCTGTAATTCCAGCACTTTGGGAGGCCGAGAAGGGTGGATCACCTGAGGTTGGGAGTTCGAGATCAGCCTGACCAACATGGAGAAACCCCGTCTCTACTAAAAATACAAAATTAGCCGGGCGTGGTGGCACATGCTTATAATCCCAGCTACTCAGGAGGCTGAGGCAGGAGAATCACTTGAACCAGGAGGCAGAGGTTGCAATGAGCCGAGATTGTGCCATTGGACTCCAGCCTAGGCAACAAGAACAAACCTCCATCGCAAAAAAAAAAAAAGGAAAAGAAAACAAAAACAAATTAGCCAGGTGTGGTGGCCCTCGCCTGTAATCCCAACTACTGGGGAGGCTGAGGCAGGAGAATTGCTTGAACCTGGGAAGCAGAGTTTGCAGTGAGCCCAGATAGTTCCACTGCACTCCAGCCCGGGTGACAGAGCAAGACTCCATCTCAAAAAAAAAAAAAAAAAAAGACCCATGCTACAACATGAAACATTTTCCTAAGAGTAAGAAGTCACATACAAAAGACCACATATTGTAGGCTATTTATATGAAATGTCCATAATAGGCAAATCTATCAGACAGAAAGTAGATTAGTGATTAGCTAGGGCTGGAAGGGATGGGAAAGATGGGGGAGTAACTGCTAACAGTATGGGTTTTCTTTTTCAGGGGTGATGAAAACACTCAAAGACTGACTGTGGCAATGGATATACAAGTTAGTTAATATAATAAAAAAAAAACACTGAATTGTACACTTCAAAGTGTAAATTGTACGCCATGTGAATTATATTTCAATAAAGCTGTTTAAAAGAGTAACTATGTGTCGAGTCTATAAGGGTCAGAATCCCTGGTCTAGACCCCATCTGCCACATTTCTGGTATTTTAGGACTTTATGAGCGAAGTAACAGTCCTTGCAGGGCTGTGCTGAGCTCATGTAGACTTCCATTCCCTGGCACTCACCTCTGAAAGGCAGACGGATCCACTCAGGCCAGGTGCGTAGATACTTGACATCGATGGCCGCTGGACATTAGCCATTTACGCCCATCCACACGGCTCCAGCCATCTCTGTGGAACACCCATAATAATGTTTACTTTACTTGTTCACAACTTTTTAACAAAATAAATCATTTACCAACTTGACTCCCATCCTCATAAAGTCAGTCACGTGATTATAAGTGCAATAAAGAGTCTGATTCCATTTTGAATGACTGCTGACAGCTTTCAAGCCCCCACCCCTTTCTCTTTCTCCCTCTTATCTGGGCATGCTAACAAGAAAGTCTGAATGTTTCCTCCTTGGTGCCAGCAGGAAGTTCAAACTATGCAAGCCCCAACTCCAACCCCAATATCTAATCACAAAGAAAGCCCAGCCAAGGCCGGGTACACTGGCTTACACCTGTCATCCCAGCACTTTGGGAGGTCAAGGCAGGAGAATCGCTTGAGCCTAGGAGTTCAAGGCCAGCTTGGACAATGTAGTGAAAAGCCTTTAGCCAGGTGTGATGGTGCATACCTGAAGTCCCAGCTACTTGGGAGTCCAAGAGCTCAAGCCTGCAGTGAGCTGTGATTGTGTCACTGCACTCCAGCCTGGGTGAGACAGCAAGACCTTGTCTCAAAAAAGAGAAAACAAAAACTAACAAAAATTATATAGTATCGGCCGAGCGCGGTGGCTCACGCCTGTAATCCCAGCACTTTGGGAGGCCGAGGCGGGTGAATCACGTGTCCTGGCTAACACGGTGAAACCGTCTCTACTAAAAACTTCAAAAAATTAGTCGGGCGTGGTAGTGGGCGCCTGTAGTCCCAGCTACTGGGGAGGCTGAGGCAGGAGAATGGCATGAACCTGGGCGTTGGAGATTGCAGTGAGCTGAGATCCAGCCACTGCACTCCAGCCTGGGAGACAGAGCAAGACTCCGTCTCAAAAGAAAAAAAAAAAAAAAAAAAGGCCGGGCGCGGTGGCTCAAGCCTGTAATCCCAGCACTTTGGGAGGCCGAGACGGGCGGATCACGAGGTCAGGAGATCGAGACCATCCTGGCTAATACGGTGAAACCCCGTCTCTACTAAAAAATACAAAAAACCAGCCGGGCGACGAGGCGGGCGCCTGTAGTCCCAGCTACTCGGGAGGAGGCTGAGACAGGAGAATGGCGTCAACCCGGGAGGCGGAGCTTGCAGTGAGCTGAGATCCGGCCACTGCACTCCAGCCTGGGCGGCAGAGCAAGACTCCGTCTTAAAAAAAAAAAAAAACATTATGTAGTATCAACTTGAAAAAGTTTACTCAAGACCTCAAAGGGCATTTGAGTAAGTGAGGAGCTAGACCAGGTACACAGATGAAAGGGCTAAGTACTGAAAGCAGAACAACTCTCACTAGACCCGTAAAAGCAATGCCTTCCAAGCAAATCTCTGGAATAATTTTAGTGAAGCATGACAAAATTCACATTGAAGAAGACAGCTCCTGAATATCCATGACAACTCCTTAAAAAACAAAAGGAAGAGAAGAAGAAGAGCTGGGAGTAGTTGTCTTGCCAAAAGTCAAGGCTTCTCCTTAAAGTTCCAGTAAGCAAGCAACCCAGTGAAGGTACAGGACGGACAGAGCCCCAGATAGACTTGAAGGCATATAATAATTTAGAAGGTGGTAAAGGTGGCCTCACACGAGTAAGTATATCTCTGCACTCCAGCCCGGGCAACAGCGAGACTCCGTCTCAAAAAAAAAAAAAAAAAAGAAAAGAAAAAGAAATATAGAACTACAAGAATATCTTTTGAGTTATCAGAGTAGAAAAATGTTGTTGTTTTGTTTTTTATCAGATGGAGTCTCGCTGTGGCCCAGGCTGGAGTGCAGTGGCGTGATGACGACTCACTGCAACCTCTGCCTCCTGGGTTTAAGTGATTCTCTTGCCTCAGCCTCCTGAGTAGCCAGGACTACATGTACCTGCCACCACATGCAGCTAATTTTATATCTATATCTATATCTACCTATCTATTTTTTTTTGAGACAGAGTCTCGTTCTGTAGCTGGGCTGGAGTGCAGTGGCGCGATCTTGGCTCACTGCGACCTCCGCCTCCTGGATTCAAGCGACTCTCGTGCCTCAGCCTCCCAAGTAGTTGGGATTACAGGCATGCGCCACCACACTCAGCTAATTGTTTATATTTTTAATAGAGATGGGGTTTCACCAAATTGGCCAGGCTGATCTCGAACTCCTGACCTCAGGTGATCTGCCTGCCTCAACCTCCCAAAATGCTGGGATTACAGGCATGAGCCACAGCGCACAGCCAAGAATTTCTGTTTTGTTGTTGTTTTTTTAAAGAGACAGAGTCGGCCAGATGTGGTGGCTCAAGCCTGTAATCCCAGCACTTTGGGAGGCCAAGAAGGGCGGATCATGAGGTCAGGAGATCGAGACCATCCTGGCTAACACGGTGAAATCCCGTCTCTACTAAAAAAATACAAAAAACTAGCCAGGCGAGGTGGTGGGCACCTGTAGTCCCAGCTACTTGGGAGGCTGAGGCAGGAGAATGGCGTAAACCTGGGAGGCGGAGCTTGCAGTGAGCTGAGATCCGGCCACTGCACTCCAGCCTGGGCGACAGAGCGAGACTCCGTCTCAAAAAAAAAAAAAAAAAGAAAAGAAAAAGATTTGAAACATCTTACTATATCAAAATGAGTAACACACCATGAACATAAAAGAACATTCAAAATACTATCTCTACAATGGCTTATCAATTACAGAGGGGAAAAAGTGGAGGATCCCGGCAAGAGCACTTTAACCACATGACAGAAGTCTGATCACCACCAGCCTCACATGCTTCCTGACATGACACACCAAGAACAACATGATGTCACTCAGACAATGCCCTGCCGAAGATGAGAGTCTGAATTTAATATTGGGAACATCAACTGAATATCAAGTGACAATCTACACAACCACCAGCTGGGTCTTTTAAAAAAATATCAATTTCATGAAAAAAAAAAAAAAAAAAGAAAGGAGAGTGCCATTCAAGGTTGAGGGAGACTAAAATAACATGACAAGTAAATGTAACACAGGATCCTGGATCAAAAGAAATACCCAAAAAACCATACAAACTGTATCAGCTACATACAAATGATATCAGACAAGAGTTCTGTATCAATAATAAAGTACCTGGGGCCAGGTGCAGTGGCTCACTCCTATAATCCCAGCACTGTGGGAAGCCAAAGTAGGCAGATCACTTGAGGTCAGGAGTTCAAGACCAACCTGGCCAACGTAGCGGAACCCCATCTCTTCTAAAAAGACAAATATTAGCTGGGCATAGTGGCACAATGCCCGTAATTCCAGCTACTCAGGAGGCTGAGGCAGGAAAATCACTTGAGCCTGGGAGGTGGAGGTTGCAGTGAGCCAAGATCGCACCACTGGACTCTACACTGGTAAGATTCTATCTTTGGTCGGGTGTGGTGGTTCATGCCTGTAATCCCAGCACTTTGGAAGGCTGAGGCAGGTGGATCACGAGGTCAGGAGATCGAGACCATCCTAGCTAACACAGTGAAATCCCATCTCTACTAAAAATACAAAAAATTAGTTGGGCTTGATGGCGGGTGCCTGTAATTCCAGCTACTCAGGAGGCTGAGGCAGGAGAATGGTGTGAACCCGGGAGGCGGAGCTTGCAATGAGCCGAGATCATGCCACTGCAGTCCAGGCTGGGTGACAGAGTGAGACTCCATCTCAAAAAAAAAAAAAAAAAAAAGATTCTAGCTTAAAAAAAAAAGTATACTTTGGTGTGATAATAACACTAGTTTTGTTCAAGAATGTTCTTTTTGGTTGAGTATGGTGGCTCACACCTGTAATCCCAGCACTTTGGGAGGCCAAGGCAGGAGGACTGCTTAAGGCCAGGAGTTCAAGACCAGTCTGGGCAACATAGTGAGACCTCATCTCTACAAAAAATACAAAATTAAAAAATAAGAACGTTACTTTTCTTACAAGATCCTGGCTGAAGTATTTCAGAGTGAGGTATGATATCTACAACATACTTTCAGTAACTCAGTCAAAAAAAACTAAGTGTATATAAATATATGTCTGTACCACACCTGCCTCTGCAACACCTGCTGTGTGTATGAGTGTGTGTGTGTAAAATATAAAAAGAGAACCTGACCGGGTGCAGTGGCTCAAGCCTGTAATCACAGCACTTTGGGAGGCCGAGAAAGGTGGATCACGAGGTCAGGAGATCGAGACCATTCTGGCTAACATGGTGAAACCCCATCTCTACTAAAAAATACAAAAAAAACTAGCTGGGCAAGGGGCGGGCGCCTGTAGTCCCTGCTACTCGGGAGGCTGAGGCAGGAGAATGGCGTAAACCCGGGAGGCGGAGCTTGCAGTGAGCCGAGATCTGGCCACTGCACTCCAGCCTGGGCCACAGAGCGAGACTCTGTCTCAAAAAAAAAAAAAAAAAAAAAAAAAAAGAGAACCCTATGTCAGAGGTGTTTGAACCAAAGCAAACCTCCATCTTAAACGGGGACTGAGTAAAATAAGGCTGACACCTACTGGGCTGCATTTCCAGATAGTTAAGACATTCTGGGACACATGATGAGACAGGAGATTGGCAAGATACAGGTCATAAAGACCTTGTTGATAAAACAGCTTGCAGTAAAGAAGGCGGCTAAAACCCACCAAAACCAAGACGGCGACAAGAGTGACCTCTGGTCCTGCTCCCACTAGCACCATGACAGTTTACAAATGTCATAGTAACATCAGGAAGTTAACCCTACGTGGCCTAAAAATGGTAGGCATGAATAATCCACCCCTTGTTTAGCATAGAATCAAGAAATAACCATAAAAATGGGCAACCAGCAGTTCTTGGGGCTGCTCTGTCTATGAAGTAGCCATTCTTTTATTCCTTTACTTTCCTAATAAACTTGCTTTCACTTTACTCTGTGGACTCGCCCTGAATTTTCTTTCCCGAGATATAAGAACCTTTTCTTGAGGTATAGCTCCGGACCCCCTTTCTGGTAACACCTATGCATGTGTTTGAGGCAGGGAGAAGAGAAAGATAAAGCTGATGTGGCAAAAAGTGTTAATAATTTGAGAATCTGGATGGTTTTACAAGTGTTAAACTATTCCTGCAACTTTTATGCAACTGTGGAACTCTTCAAAATGAAAAGCTGGGTGAAGAGAGAGGGAAACAAGCAGTAGAATGGAGGAAAGTCACTTGCTGTGGGAAAAGAAAAACAGACAAAAAATGGGTATTCAAAACGTACTTTAACATGCCCAAGTTCCAACAGCCAAATTTTTTTACTTGGCAAAAAATAAGGGACCTTTTCGGGCTGATGGTAATTTTAATAAAGGTTTAGGTTGCATTTGTCAAAACTCATCAATGGTACAGTGAAGATCTGTGCATTTCACTGAAAGTCAATTTTGGCTCAAAAAATTTAAAAAAGCACTATTGAACTCTAATTCATGGTAAGCATAGTGAGCTGTCTGAGGGAGAAGTGTTGTGATATATGCGACTTACTTTGAAATGTTTCCAAAAATAGGTGGATTAATGGATGGCTGACAGGATGGACAGAAGGAAAGGTAAGGGATACAGTAAGTTCAGCAGATGTTAAAGGGGTCTTTCACTGCACGTCTTTCAGCTTCTCTATCTAAACCAATATTTTCTGTCATAAAATATTGAGACTGGGAGAGTGCACAAAGGAAATAAGCCACTAAACCAAGGAAAAACAGCGAAATGGTCACTAAACAGGTGCAAAAATGCGGCCCTCACTGAGAACTGCGGTAAAACATGATTTTGCAATATCAAATGGAAAAACACGCAGGTGATCTAACACCTGCGAGACTGAAAGGGGAAGCAGCTCAGCCCCCTGGCTCACGGCCACCAATTCAGCCGGAGGCCGACCCAAGCCTACACTGCCCCTCCCACCAGCCAGTAGAAAAGCGGCAGACTAGGGGTTACCCCAGGGGACGGACCAGGACCCCAGCAGGTGCAGCACAACTGTCTCTATGGGAGGGCGGGCTAGAGATGCGAGCTCAGAACTCACGGGTGACTCTAAGGAAAGAGCGGGGGCGTCCAGACCAGCCCGGGAGCGATCTCGCCCTCAGAGGAGTGACCCCAATCGCCACGGGGCGTCCCCACCCGCCAGGACAACTACGCCCCTGGCCAGACCCTCGCCCTAGGGAGCCCAACATATCCACTACCCACGTGAAACCCACCCGCGGACGCGCCCCTCGCCTCCCTACAAGGACCCGGCGGGCCTCCACCCGCCAAGCCGTCCCCCCGGGGGAAATGGAGGCAGCGCAGAGCTCAGGGATGCGTCGGCACTTACAGTTGGCGGCCGGCGGCAGCCATGTTCCGGGCGATTGCGCTTGCGCGGCTGCCGGGACACGGATGTGCGCGTGCGCAGAGTCCCCGAGCTTCCCCAGCCCAACGCTGAAGCTGCCGCGGGTACCGGGTTATTGGCCCCGTGGACTTGCCTCGGGGCGGACGCGCAGAAGTTTACTTTCTCCTATGGCCTCCGCTGATTTGTAACCCGATGCTATCATTATTTTGTTATACAGCCTTCCTTTTATTTACTGCATAATTTCCTAAAATATTTCTATATCTATAATTTTTTTTGAGATGTTAAAATTCAGAATAAGTACACTCATTATTCATTGGCAATATAATTATTTACTGGGTGCGTGGCTCACGCCTGTAATCCCACCATTTTGGGAGGCCTAATTTGTTAACATGACTAGATCTAAGAAATGTAAACAAAGCCAGTAACTTTCCTCTGTAGTAACAGCCAGTTGAAAATGAAAACTACACATTGTTTTCATTCTTTCAGTGATTCTCTTAAACTTTAGCATGGGAAAATTGGAAGCCTAAACATTTACTGACAGGGAAAGAGAGAAATTGTGGTATGAGAAAAGGAGCAATAGGGGGTGGTTAAAACAAACGGACTGGGGTCACCTAAGGTCAGGAGTTTTAGACCAGCCTGGCCAACATGGGGAAACCTCGTCTCCACCAAAAATACAAAAATTATCCAGGCCTGGTGGCAGGCGCCTGTAATCTCAGCTCCTCTGGAGGCTGAGGTAAGAGAATTGCTTGAACCCAGGAAGCGGACGTTGTGATCGCACCATCACACTCCAGCCTGGGGGACAAGAGCGAGACTTCATCCCCAAAAAAAAAAAAAAGACTAACTTATATACAAGATGGACAGTTCTCCAGAAACAGAGTGCAAAAAGTAAACTGTGCACTTATCCACATGATACAACTTACGTGGAAATAAAAGACATAAAATCTACATGTTATACAGAGATTCATATATAAGTAGTAAAGTAACAATAACATGGACTAGATCGATTGTCCAACCTCAAGAAAGTGGCACCTGAGGGGACAGAGGGGAAAGAGTTGGGGAAGAGACAAAGGAGACCTCAGTTACACCTGTGATGCTTGATACGAAAAAACAAATCAAAACCTGAAAATCTGACTATATGTTAACACAGGTAAAATCTCGATGATACATGGGTGTCAGCTTTATTATTTATATATTATTCTATTACTCTCCGAACCTCTTCGCAGGTTGAAATACTTCACAATGTTGAAATGAAAATTGGAAAAAAAATTCTAATCCAGAATAGTGATTAAATTGTCACTCACAATAGTGATGCTGGGAGCAACTTGGAAATCAATTAGCAAAAGCAATAAAGGATTTTCATGAAGAAAATACAAAAACCTCATTAACAGACCTAAAGTTAAGTTCAGAACAAACTGACATATTATTCCTGAATGGAAAGTATTTTTTTTTAAATTCTCCATGAAGGCCTACATATTTTTTTAAAGTATTAAAATATCAGACCGGGAACAGTGGCTCACGCCTGTAATCCAAACACTTTGGGAGGCCAGGCTGGGGCAATCACCTGAGGTCAGGAGTTCAAGATGAGCCTGGCCAACATGGTAAAACCCCATCTCTAAAAATATAAAAATTGGCTGGGCACGGTGGCTCACACCTGCATTCCTAGCACTCGGTCTCAAAAAAAAAAAATGATCTTCACAAAACTACTAAAACAAAATTACAGCAATTCCAATTCAAAGACTCCCCCCACTCCGCCAGCTCACAGAATAAAACTTAAAGATCATATGAAAAGTCCAACAGTATCTGGTTAAAAGAATAGTCAGAAGCCGGCTATGGTGGCTCACGACTATAATCCCAGCACTTTGGAGGCCGAGGTGGGTAGATCACTTGAGGTCTGGAATTCAAGACCAGCCTGGCGAACATGGTGAAACCCATCTGTACTAAAAATACAAAAATTAGCCGGGTGTGGTGACAGGCACCTGTAATCCTAGCTACTCAAGAGGCTGAGGCAGGAGAATTACCTGAACCTGGGAGGCGGAGGTTGCAGTGAGCTGAGATCGCACCACTGCACTCCAGCCTGGGTGAAAACGCGATACGCTGTCTCCCCCCAAAAAAAAAAAAAAAAGTCAGGCACCCTTTATTAGATACTAAAATGTACCATATTAAGCAGATGGGCTAAAATAGGCACTAAAACACACAAGTACCAGAAGAATAGAAGAGTATGAAAGAGATGAGTAAAAGTAATCATTTAGTAATAAAGTTAACAATAAAGCATAACATCATGAATAACAACAAGGGTGTTTTTTCTGTTCAGTGGCAAAGAGAAATCCTTAGTGCTAAGTATTGTGCTGGCACAAGTGTATATTCTTTTTTGTAGTTTTTGAGACTGGGTCTCACTCTGTCCCCCAGGCTGGAGTGCAGTGACAAGATCTCAGCTCACTGCAACCTCCACCTCCCAGGTTCAAGTGATTCTCCTGCCTCAGCCTCCAGAGTAGCTGGGATTACAGGCACACACCACCACACCCGGCTAATTTTGGTATTTTTAGTAGAGACAGGGTTTCACCTTGTTGGCCAGGCTAGTCTCAAACTCCGACCTCAGGTGATCCACCCACCTGAGCCTCCCAAAGTGTTGGGATGACAGGCGTGAGACACTGCGCCTGGCCACACGTGTATATTCTTCTAGGTCACAGGTAGGCGATCTTTTTCTGTAAAAAGCGCAGTAATAAATATTTTCAGCTTTGCAGACCGTAAGGTCTCTGCCATGACTACCCAACTCTGCCAGATAGCAGCATAGATAATACTAAACAAACGAGTGTGACTGCATTCCAGTAAAACTTTACAGAAACAGAAGGCCCACTGAGGCCATTGTTTGCCAATCCCTGTTCAGGAATTATCTGTTTGTTCTTTTTTTCTTTTTTTTTTTTGAGACGGAGTCTCGCTATCATCCAGGCTGGAGTGCAGTGGCCGGATCTCAGCTCACCGCAAGCTCCGCCTCCCAGGTTCACGCCATTGTCCTGCCTCAGCCTCCCGAGTAGCTGGGACTACAGGCGCCCGCCACGTCGCCCGGCTAGTTTTTTGTATTTTTTAGTAGAGACGGGGTTTCACCGTGTTAGCCAGGATGGTCTCGATCTCCTGACCTCGTTATTCACCCGTCTCGGCCTCCCAAAGTGCTGGGATTACCGCGCCCGGCCTCTGTTTGTTCTTAGGGTAGAAGATTTTCTACATCAAGATTAGCATCCCAGAAGTCATTTACAAAATGACTTTTTTTTTTTTTCTTATGATGGGGTCTTTGTTTTTTTTTTTGAAACGGAGTCTCGCTCTGTTGCCCAGGCTGGAGCGCGGTGGCCAGATCTTAGCTCACTGCAAGCTCCGCCTCACGGGTTTACGCCATTCTCCTGCCTCAGCCTCCTGAGTAGCTGGGACTACAGGCGCCCACCACCTCGCCCGGCTAGTTTTTTGTATTTTTTTAGTAGAGACGGGGTTTCATCGTGTTAGTCAGGATGGTCTCGATCTCTTGACCTTGTGATCCGCCCTTCTCGGCTTCCCAAAGTGCTGGGATTACAGGCTTGAGCCACCGCGCCAGGCTGAGATGGGGTCTTTGTTGTCTAGGATGTAGTCCAGTGGCATGATCATAGCTCACTGCAGCCTTGACCTCATGGGCTCAAGCGATCCTCCCATCTCAACCTCCCCAGTTGCTGGGACTACAGGTGTACACCACCATGCCTCTAATTTTTTAAGAGATGGGCTCTCACTATTTTACCCAGGCTGCTCTCAAACTCCAGGACTCAAGTAATCCTCAGCCTGTAATGTGCTGGGGTTATAGGCATGAGCCACCTTGTCTGGCCAACGTATGTGATCTTTTTCCGTTTTTTTTTTTTTTTTTTTTTTTGGACAGTCTCGCTCTATCGCCCAGGCTGGAGTGCAGTGGCGTGATCTCGGCTCACTGCAGCCTCCAACCTCTGCATCCCCGGTTCAAGCGATTCTCCTGTCTCAGCCTTCCCAGTAGCAGGGATTATAGGCACGTGCCACCACGCGTGACTAATTTTTGTATTTTTAGTAGAGACGCAGTTTCACCATGTTGGCCAGGCTGGTCTCGAACCCCTGAGCTCAGGCAATCCACCCGCTTGGGCCACCCAAAGTGCTGGGATTACAGGCGTGAGCCACAGTTGTTGCTTCTTTTCTTTTCTTTTCTTTTCTTTTTTTTTTGAGACGGAGTCTCGCTCTGCCGCCCAGGCTGGAGTGCAGTGGCCGGATCTCAGCTCACTGCAAGCTCCGCCTCCCGGGTTCACGCCATTCTCCTGCCTCAGCCTCCCGAGAAGCTGGGACTACAGGCGCCCGCTACCTCGCCCGGCTAGTTTTTTGTATTCTTTTAGTAGAGACGAGGTTTCACCGTGTTCGCCAGGATGGTCTCGATCTCCTGACCTCATGATCCGCCCGTCTCGGCCTCCCAAAGTGCTGGGATTACAGGCTTGAGCCACCGCGCCCGGCCAGTTGTTGCTTCTTTAATGGGGCACTCAAGGCATTTTGTTGCTGGCTCAACATCCCTTTCAGGCGTTCACTGACCTATGCCACACGGCACTTGCGCCAAGGGATAAAGAGCCGGCTCAGCTTCTGCTCACCCGAGTCCTCTTGCCAGAAAGGACCTCTGGCCTTTGTCCAGTTGCTGGACGCTGCCTCTTCTTTCTGGTTGGTCTCCTCCTGCAGGAGGCATTCGCGAATGCCCCAGTGGAGCCACACGGTCCATGCCTCTTCCACTTATTTCCCCAGGGCTCACATTCCACAACTACTAAATCAACACCGACAGACTCATAAGCAGCCCCTTCCTCGTCCTTTTTTCCCTCCGGAGCTCGGGAACGTCTGCCGGGGGTGAGGGGGACTCGCAGACCACCCCCCGCCAGGCGGAGGTTGGGGGCCGTCACCTGGCCAGGTGTCCGGGGACCGGCTCGGGCGGCTGACACCGCAGTCCACGAGAAGCGAGGAGGATCCTTGGACTGTGGGCAGGATCGCTGGCAAGGGAGGCCCTGCCCGGAAGGCGGGATCTGGGGACGATCCCCATTCCTACCAGTCGCAGACGCGGAGCGCACAGGAGTCGCCGCAGCCCCAGCCGGTGCACCCACGGCGGAGCCGAGGCCGCGACTCCGGGCCTGTTGGCCGGAACCCGCAGCTGTGTCCCGGGCCGTCTGGTTTGCGGCCACCCTTTAGAGCGCCCGCGCCGCACTACTCCGCGGTGGCTTGGAGAGTCTGGGTCATCACGCCCCTCCGCCAAGGCGGATGCCGGACCCTCCGCTGCACATGCGCGCCCACTGCGGCGCTGTCGCTGCGCATGCGTGTGCTACCACCGCCTACATCTCCCAGAAAACCCCGCGATGCGGTGCTCCACCGCTTCCTCCCTCAGGTTGCGTTAGCCGCGACGATGGCGCCCTCTAGCGGCAGCAGGGAGGCAGTGGGGGGTCCTGGGCGTGGCGGTGTGCCGGTGTTCTGGGAGGATACCTGGCGCCCACCTTGAAGGGACCTGAACGTGAGAGGGAAAAACGCCCGTGATGCCAAGGCTTGGGCAGCGGACAGCCAAAATCCTGAAACCCCGAGGTGCTCCCTGTGATTCACTTTCCAGAGGCCCCTCAGGGCCCCGACGCTGGCCCGGAGGGCGGTCGCTGACTATCTTGAGACTGAAGCTCACTTTAGCATCCTGGGCGTTCCTGTCAGTTTTTTTATGAATACAGGGAAAACCAGTGGCTTACTGACAGTTAGTTTAGAAACTCCCTGAGGAGGGCCGGGCGCGGTGGCTCGCGCCTGTAATCCCAGCACTTTGGGAGGCCGAGGCGGGCGGATCGCCTGAGGTCAGGAGTTCAAGAGTAGCCTGGCCAACATGGTGAAACTACTAAAAATACAAAAAATTAGCCGGGCGTGGTGGCGGGCACCTATAGTCCCAGCTACTCAGGAAGGCTGAGGCAAGAGAATCGCTTGAACTCGGGAGGCGGAGGTTGCGGTGAGCCGCGATTGTGCCATTGCACTCCAGCCTGGGCAACAAGAGTGACACTCAGTCGCGAAAGAAAGGGAGAGAGAGGGGAAGGGAGAAAGAGAGGGAGGAAGGAAAGAAGAAAAGAGAAAGAAAAGTCTCTGCGGAGCAAGCAATTCCCTCAGCCAAAGAGGTAAGAACTGCAAAATAAGTATTGCATTTACCTTACCCCAACATTGTATTAAGAACATTTTCAAACAGGCAGAAAATTTGAAACAATTGTGTGGGCCTGGCCCAGTGGCTCACACCTGTGCTTTCTGCACTTTGGGAGGCTGGGAAGGGAGGGTCGCTTGAGCTCAGGAGTTCGAGAACTGTCTGGGCAACATAGTGAGACCTCATTTCTAAAAAAAAAAAAAATTTTTTAAATTAACCGGGCTTTGTGGCACGCGCCTGTAAGTCCCAGCTACTCAGGAGACTGAGCAGGAGGATCCCCTGAGCCCTGGGATGTTGAGGCATGATTGTACCACTGCACTCTAGCCTGGATGACAGAGTGAGACTCTGTCTCACAAGAAAAAAAAAAAAAGAATTGTGTGAACACCCGCGTATCCAGCCCCTGGGTTAGATAATTAATGTTCAACAATATATGCTTGATCCAAGTATCCATTATTGCATTTATTTCGATAGTAATTAAACAGGGGATTGAGTGACTATGGGCCAGCCGTGGAGGCTCATGCTTGTAATCCCACACTTTGAGAGGCTGAGGCAGGAGAATCAGTGGAGCACAGGAGATCAAGGCTGCGGTGAGCTGTGATTGCACTTCAGCCCGGGTGACAGAGTGAGACCCTGTCTCACAAGAAAAAACAAACAAAAAAAGAGTGACTAATGGATTCAAGCCAATTAGCATCTGCTTATTAGCACATATGCTTTCTAGTTACATAAACTGAGTCAAAAGATTTCATTTCTCTAAAACTTTGTAATTTAACCATCAGAGCAGAGTATAACATACAGGGTTGTATGAGGACTGCATTAGCTAATACCTGTGTGCTCTGCATGGTAAACCTTCAATGCAAATCCGCTGTTTAATTACTGAAGCACATTTTTGGAAGAACTGCTACAAGTACAATTCCTAGAAGCTAGAGAGAATGGCATAAACATTTAAAATAGTTTTAGTTATATACTATGAAATTTCCTTTCATACATCTTCTACCATCAGTGTGAGAAGGTCACTGCCACCCACGTTCACCCAGCAGAGACTCATGTTCTCTAAGCTTTGCATGTCTCTATTGTTTTCTGGTTTTTTGTTTTGTTTTTTTGAGATGGAGTCTTGCTCTGTCACCCAGGCTGGAGTGTAGTGGCACAATTTCGGCTCACTGCAACCTTCGCCTCCTGGGTTCAAGCGATTCTCCTGCCTCAGCCTCCTGAGTAGCTGGGACTACAGGTGCGCACCACCACACCCAGCTATTTTTTGTATTTTTAGTGGATACAGAGTTTCGCCATATTGGCCAGGTTGGTCTCGAACTCCTGACTTCGTGATCCACCCGCCTCGGCCTCCCAAAGTGCTAGGATTACAGGCATGAGCCACCGTGCCCGGCCTGTTTTCTGTTTTTGTGTAACAACTTACCACAAAATTAGCAGCTTAAAAACCACAATTTTTTCTGCTTTTTTTTGGAAACGGAGTCTCGCTGTGTCGCCCAGGCTGGAGTGCAGTGGCACCATCTCGGCTCACTGCAAGCTCCGCCTCCCGGGAAAAACCACATGTATTTATTATCTCACTGTTCTTGTGAGTCAAGAGTCTGGGCATAGCTTAACTGGGCCCTCTGTTTAGGATCTCCTAGAGGTAGCAATCAAGCTGTCAGCTGGCTACATTCCCATTTGTAGACTTGATTGTAGAAGAATCTACTTTCACGTTCATTCAGTTGGCTGAATCCATTTCTTTGCAGCTGTAGAGCTCACAGTAGCTTCCTTTTTTCAGGCCACCAGCAAGAGTCGGTAACTAAGTCTTCTCATTTATTTATTTAGATGGAACCTCACCACACCTTGTCATCCAGGCTGGAGTGCAGTGGCACAATCATACTTTACTACAGCCTCAACTTCCTGGGCTCCAGCATTCCTCTTGCCTCAGCATCTCAAATAACTGGGATTACAGGCATACACACCACCATGCCTGGCTAATTAAAAAAATTTTTTTTTGTTTAGCCAGGCATGCTGGTATGCACCTATAGTCCCAGTTACTCGGAAGGCTGAGGCAGGAGAATCACTTGAACCCAGGAGGTGGAGGTTGCAGTGAGCTGAGATTGCACCATTGCACTCCAGCCTGGATGACAGAGTGAGATTCTGTCTCAAAAAAAAAAAAAAAAAAAGGTAGATATCAGTCTTCACTGTGTTACCCGGGCTGGTCTCAAACTTCTGGCCTTAAGTGATCCACTGGCCTCAGCCTACCAAAGTATTGGGATTATAGGTGTGAGCCACTACCATCAGCTAAGCCCTGTTTCAAAGACTTGCAACTGTTTTGGAACATTTGCAAAATCCCTAAGCTTTGCCAGATAACCTAAACTAATCATAGTGTCACAACAGGAAGGGCCACAGGTACCGTCATAGAATTCTTCCTGTCACAGTATACAACCCAGGAATTGAAATGTATTGTTCATTTAAATAGCATGGTTTGTTTGTTTGAGATGGAGGCTTGCTCTGTCGCCCAGGCTGGAGTGCAGTGGCACAATCTTGGCTCACTGCAACCTCTGCCTCCCATGTTCAAGCGATTCTCCTGTCTCAGCCTCCCTAGTAGTTGGGATTACAGGTGCACGCCACCATGCCTGGCTAATTTTTTTTTTTTTTTTTTAAAGTAGAGACAGGGTTTCTCCATACTGGCCAGGCTGGTCTCAAATTCCTGACCTCAGGTGATCTGTCTGCCTCAGGCTTGAGCCACCACGCCCGGCCTAACTTGCATGTTCTTTTTTTTTTTTTTTTGAGACGGAGTCTCAGTCTGTCGCCCAGGCTGGAGTGCAGTGGCTGGATCTCAGCTCACTGCAAGCTCTGCCTCCTGGGTTTACGCCATTCTCCTGCCTCAGCCTCCCGAGTAGCTGGGACTACAGGCGCCCGCCACCTCGCCTGGCTAGTTTTTTTGTATTTTTTAGTAGAGATGGCATTTCACCGTGTTAGCCAGGGTGGTCTCGATCTCCTGACCTCGTGATCCGCCCGTCTCGGCCTCCCAAAGTGCTGACATTACAGGGTTGAGCCACCGCGCCCAGCCTGCATGTTCTTAATAACCACCAAATTCGCACATGTCCTGTAAGTCTGTTCATTAGCTACCCAATTGTTGAGGAGACTGGCCACTTCATATAGTTCACTCATGTCTGTGCTGGAGTCTGTATCACAGCTGTGCATTAAGTTTTATGTAACAGCTCCCTGGCTTCCTTTTCCTCTGATTTTTTCCGTCTGGCTTCTCCAGGTGTCACAGTTAAGGATCAGTAGATACTGAGATGGAGTTGGAACTGCAAAAGGTGTATTGGGGGGCATACCTCACATCTCTATTCACACCACATGAGCTAACATCCTGTTTGTTAAAGCTAGTCTCATGTGTTTTAGTCCCAAGGCAAGGAACAGGGAGAGGTTCTGTGATAATTATCCACTGCTTTGTAAGAAATTACCCCAAAACATAGCAGCTTAGGCCGGGTGCGGTGGCTCAAGACCAGCCTGGCCAACATGGTGAAACCCCGTCTCTACTAAAACAAATTAGCAAAGCATGGTGGTGCTCTCCTGTAATTCCAGCTACTCGGGAGGCTGAGGCAGGAGAATCGTTTGAACCCCGGAAGCAGAGGTTGCTGTGACCAAGACTGGGCCATTGCACTCCAGCCTGGGCAACAGAGTGAGACTCTATCACAAAAACAAAAACAGGAGTGGGGTGCGGTGGCTCACACCTATAATCCCAGCACTTTGGGAGGCCGAGGTGGGCAGATCACGAGGTCAGGAGATTGAGACCATTGTGGCTAACACAGCGAAGCCCCGTCTCTACTAAAAATACAAAAAATTAGCCGGGCATGGTGGCGGGCGCCTGTAGTTCCAGCTACTCGGGAGACTGAGGCAGGAGAATGGTGTGAACCCGGGAGGCGGAGCTTGCAGTGAGCCGAGACCATGCCACTGCACTCCAGCCTGGGCGACAGGGCGAGACTCCATCTCAAAAAAAAAAAAAAAAAAAAAAAAAAAAAAAAGACAAGACAAGAAGAGAGTGAGGAGTGACTAGTAGCAGGTATTGATCTGTTTTCTCATCAGCCACCTGGAGAGACTGGGCTTATTCTTATTTGCTCAATCACTCCTGGCAAGACAGATTTGGAAAAAAAAACCCACATGCTTTGCATCTGCTTAATCCCAGCATTTTCTCTCCAGCTCTTAAAATTATGGGTTTTGTTTTGTTTTATTGTTTTTTTGTATTTTTTTTTTTTTTTGAGACGGAGTCTCGCTCTGCCGCCCAGGCTGGAGTGCAGTGGCCGGATCTCAGCTCACTGCAAGCTCCGCCTCCTGGGTTTATGCCATTCTCCTGCCTCAGCCTCCCAAGTAGCTGGGACTGCAGGCGCCCGCCACCTCGCCCAGCTAGTTTTTTGTATTTGTTTTTTTTTTTTTTTTTTTTTTTTTTTTTTGAGAAGGAGTCTCGCTCTGTCACCCAGGCTGGAGTGCAGTGGCCAGATCTCAGCTCACTGCAAACTCCACCTCCCGGGTTTACGCCATTCTCCTGCCTCAGCCTCCCGAGTAGCTGGGACTACAGGGACCCGCCACCTCGCCCGGCTAGTTTTTTGTATTTTTTTTAGTAGAGACGGGGTTTCACCGTGTTAGCCAGGATGTGTATTTTTTTTTTTCAGTAGAGACGGGGTTTCACCATGTTAGCCAGGATGGTCTCGATCTCCTGACCTCATGATCTGCCCACCTCGGCCTCCCAAAGTGCTGGGATTACAGGCTTGAGCCACCATGCCCAGCCAAAATTATGTTTTTTAAATAGACTGAACAAGCCATAATTTATTTGTTCAATGAACAATTGTAGAAGTGTAAAAATTTATCTGATTTTTTTTTCCAGATTGTGAAACTATCATCAAAAGCAAAGAGATAACCAGGAAGGAAGACATTTGTCTTAAAACCATATGCCAGGCAGGCATGGTGGCTCATGCCTGTAATCCCAGCACTTTGGGAGGGTGAGGTGGGTGGATCACAAGGTCAGGAGTTTGAGACCAGCTTGGCCAACATGGTGAAACCCCGTCTCTACTAAAAAAAAAATATATATATATATATATATATACACACACAAAACTTAGCTGGGCATGGTGACGTGTGCCGTAATCCCAGCTACTTGGGAGGCTGAGGCAGGAGAATTGTTTGAACCCAGGAGGCAGAGGTTGCAGTGAGCCGAGATTGCACCACTGCCCTACAGCCTGGGTGACAGAGCAAGACTCCGTCTCAAAACCAAACAAAACCAAAAACAACAACAACAACAAAAATGCCATCCTGAAAATGGAAAGATTCACAAAGAATGAACTTCATTTCTTTACATTTGGAAGAAACCAGGACTGTAAGGTCCACTTAGGGAAGCAGAAGGAGGCCCAGGAGGGATGGGTGGAACAAATCATGGTTGAGGAACACTGATTCAGGAGTGAGGCTGCAAGAATAAGAAATGCGCAGCTAGTGTTAAGTAGAATTCAAGCCTTCTTCCACTAAACAATATTCTGTTTTGTTTTGTTTCATTTTGTTTTGTTTTGTTTTTGAGATGGAGTCTCACTCTGTCGCCCAGGCTGGAGGGCAGTGGTGCAATCTCGGCTCACTGCCAGCTCCGCCTCCTGGGTTCACGCCATTCTCCTGCCTCAGCTGAGTAGCTGGGACTACAGGCACCCGCCACCACGCCCGACTAATTTTTTGTATTTTTAGTAGAGACAGGGTTTCACCATGTTAGCCAGGATGGTTCAGGTTTAATAAACCATAAACGCACAGGGGAATACCCCTGAAAATCATGATTTTGGGAATGCTTTTGGTCAAAACACTCAACTTCTTAGATTTGCAAATAGTTCAGTGTAGAAAAGCCTTATATATGAAATATACATAGTAAATTTTTTAAGTGTAGCACAAGCCTCAGTCAATGTAAGAGAATTCAGGTTAGAGAGAGTTCAGTTGAATCTAAGGAATGTGGGAAAGTCTATTCAGAGCTCCTCTCATCGTTGGTTTGAGAGCACTCACAGAGGTGACAAGCCCTACAGATGTTCTGAATTGTGAGAAATCCCTGTTTATGGTGAATACTTTCTGACATCAGAGAAGTCATACTGGAGAGAGACCATATAAATGTAATATGTGTAGAGAAGTCTTTAAACAGAGCTCAACCCCAGTGGCGTATGAGTAAACTCTCTCAGGAAATAGACCTTATAAATGTGTTGAGTGTTGGAGAGTCTTTATGGAGAAATATTTCTTTCGGTATGTTTCAGAACTTATACAGGAGAACAATACTATAAATGTAATCGCTGTAGCAAAGGCTATAGACAGAAATTATACCTTATTCAATATGAGACAATTTATGCTTCTGGGGAATTATATATTTGCAGTGAATTTAGGAAATTATTCTAAAGAAGTGAACACTTTTACCCTATAGCTAAGAATCTATAGAGACACCTTATGAAGGTGATCATTCAGGGAAAGGTTTTACACTTTGCTCCTCCACTACTCAAAAATCACAGAAGACGCACTGGAGAGCAAAGCGATGGATATAGTCATCATGGGAAAGGCTTCAGATGCTGCCTAGCCCTTATGATGTGACATCAGAGGACTCATACTGAGGAAAACCCCATACATGTAATTTGCGTGAAGAGCATTTGGGAGTTTTTCTCATATTATTGAACATAAGAGGACTCATACTGGAGAACACTATGAATGTAGTCAGTGTTGGCAAGCTTTCAACCGTGGCTTTTACCTTCTTTGACACCAGGAAATTCATACAAATTAGAAAAACTCATTGAAAAAAAATCAGTGTGGAAAAGCTATTGGTTGGAATTCCATTTTATTTGATATCAGGGATAAATTATAAAGGAGGCAAAAGCCACCATCTGTTTTTTAACTCTTAAGTCCCCGAATGTAACAAGACTGCAAACTTGTGACTCCCTGCAGCCACAGATCAGCAGGGATAAGTTCTACTCTACATATGTCCCTAATTTGCCATAGAAACACCATTTAATGGGGACTCAGGGTCTAGGCCTGATAAACAATGTCTCATAGAAATGTCTGTCATACACAGCCGGGCGCAGTGGTTCACACCTGTAATCCCAGCATTTGGGAGGCCGAGGCGGGTGGATCACAAGATCAGGAGATCAAGACCATCCTGGCTAACAAGGTGAAACCCCGTCTCTACTAAAAATACAAAAAAAATTAGCCAGGTGTGGTGGCGGGTGCCTGTAGTCCCAGCTACTCGGGAGGCTGAGGCATGAAAATGGCGTGAACTTGGAGGCATAGCTTACAGTGAGCCAAGATGGCGCCACTGCACTCCAGCCTGGGGGACAGAGCAAGACTCCATTTCAAAGAAAAAAGAAAAAGAAAAAGAAATGTCTGCCATATGCCTGTAATCCCAGCTACTTAGGAGGCTGAGGCAGAATAGCTGAACCCAGGAGGTGGAGGTTGCAGTGAACCAAGATCACACCACTGCACTCCAGCCTGGGCAACAGAGCAAGACTCCATCTCAAAAAAAAAAAAAAAAAAAATGGTTGCCATAGATAATCATGGCTGGGCACAGTGGCTCATACCTGTAATCCCAGCACTTTCGGAGGGCAAGGCAGGTGGATCACTTGAGCTCAGGAGTCCAAGACTAGCCTGTGCAACAAGGAGAAACCCCATCTCTAATAAAAATACAAAAAGTAGCTGTGTGTGGTGGTGCATTCCTGTAGTCCCAGCTACTTGGGAAGTGACGATTGCTTGAGGAAGTCAAGGCTACAGTGAGCTGAGATAGTATCACTGCACTCCAGCATGGGTGACTAAATGAGACCCTGTCTAAAAAATGAAAAGAAAAGAAGAGAAATGGTTGTCATAGGTAATCACATGTAAATGTTATCAATGGCAACAGCTTTTCTATTTTTCTTTTTTTTTTTTTTGAGATGGAGTCTTGCTCTGTCGCCCAGGCTGGAGTGCAGTGGCCGGATCCCAGCTCACTGCAAGCTCCGCCCCCCGGGTTCACGCCATTCTCCTGCCTCAGCCTCCCGAGTAGCTGGGACTACAGGCACTCGCCACCTCGCCCGGCTAGTTTTTTTGTATTTTTTAGTAGAGACGGGGTTTCACCGTGTTAGCCAGGATGGTCTCAATCTCCTGACCTCGTGATCCGCCCATCTCGGCCTCCCAAAGTGCTGGGATTACAGGCTTGAGCCACCGCGCCCGGCCGCTTTTCTATTTTTCTACATCACATATGAATAGAAGAACCACCAACCTTGAAGAGTGGTGCAGAAATCATACACCTTTTAGCATCATGGGTGTCATTATGTGTATGATTTTATAATAGTCCTAGATGAGGGCTAAAGGATATGCTATCAATTTTTTTCTGCATAATCCAAATATTATCACTCCAAATAAATCAGAGAGCTTTATACTAACTTGCCAATACTTTGCCAATGGCATTCTGCTACTTACTTAAATAGAGGCATCATAAAGAGTTGTATGTTGGCCGGGTGCGGTGGCTCACACCTGTAATCCCAGCACTTTGGGAGGCCGAGGCAGGAGGATCACCTGAGGTCAGGAGTTTGAGACAAACCTGGCCAACATGATGAAACCCTGTCTCTACTAAAAATACAAACATTAGCTGGGTGTGGTGGCACATGCCTGTAATCCTAGCTACTCGGGAGGCCGAGGCAGGAGAATTCGTTGATCCCGGGAGGCAAAGACTGCAGTGAGCCGAGATTGTGCCATTGCACTCCAGCCTGGGTGACAAGAGCAAAACTCCGTCTCAAAAAAAAAAGTTGTATGTATGTTCACATTTCTTATTTTATTTATTTATTTTGTTTGAGATGGAGTCTCACTCTGTCGCCCAGGCTGGAGTGCAGTGGCCGGATCTCAGCTCACTGCAAGCTCCGCCTCCCGAGTTTACACCATTCTCCTGCCTCAGCCTCCTGAGTAGCTGGGACTACAGGCACCCGCCACCTCGCCCGGCTAGCTTTTTGTATTTTTTAGTAGAGACGGGGTTTCACTGTGTTAGCCAGGATGGTCTCGATCTCCTGACCTCGTGATCTGCCCGTCTCGGCCTCCCAAAGTGCTGGGATTAAAGGCTTGAGCCACCGCACCCGGCCCATATGTTCACATTTCTAAGGGCATGCCCAGTGTCTTGGCAGGGTTAAAAAGAGATCATAGCCTGGTGAAGTACCCGTTCTCCAAAACTAGTGCAAACTTCACAAGTTTCACTGAAAATCCCTTACAAAGATCACAGGGGAGAAGCAGCATTGGTTTCTCTTCTGAAACCCTGGACATTAGAAGATAAGTGAAGATTCCAGAAACAAAAAGACTCTGATGTCAGGATTTGATGCTCAGCAAATATATCATTCACACATATGAGGAGAGAGTAAGCACTACAGACCTATTAGCATTCAAAATTTGTATTCTTTCTGGAAAAATTGCCCAAGAGAACAAATATAATAGTAATTTCTCACAATGATAGTATGAGCCATGTCCCCAAAAGACATCTAAAAGGACATTTGTAGAAGCATTAGTCTTAAGGGGCCAAAACTGGATACAGCCCAGCAGTCCATCAATAATAAAATGGACAAAGTGTGGTCCATCCATAGTGGAATTCTACTCAGCAATTTACCAAACATGAACTACTGATACATGCAACAACTTGGATGACTCTCAAACACATTGTGCTGACTGGAAGAAGCCAGACGCAGAAAACCATTGACTATATGATTCCATTGATAGGAAGTTTGAGGACAGAAAAAAACTTACGATGATAATCAGGATAGTGGTTAACTCTGGGAGATATTAACCAGGAAGTGGTACAGGGTTTTGGAAAGATATTTTCTGTTGACCTGTGTGATGGATTTTTATATATGGGTATTAAATATTTATATATTTAGACATACATAAAAAATCTCATCAAGCTGTGACCATTAGGACTTTATGCCTATATATGTATATATATGTTTAAAGTTTATATAGTTTACATATATAAAGTTTATATATAAACTTTAATTTAATTAATTAATTAATTTTTTGAGAGACAGTCTCACTCTGTTGCCCAGGCTGGAGTGCAGTCGTGTGATCTCTGCTCACTCCAGCCTCTGCCTCCTGGGTTTAAGTGATTCTCCTGCCTCAACCACCTGAAGAGCTGGGATTACAGGCAAGCACCAGGACACCTGGCTAGTTTTTGTATTTTTAGTAGACAGCATTTCACCATGTTGGCCAGGCTGGTCTGGAACTCTTGACCTCAAGTGATCCTAATGCCTTGACCTCCCAAAGTGCTAGGATTATAGGTGTGAGTCGCCATGCCTGGACTAAACTTTAATTTTAAAAGTTTTAAAACAGCTGGGCGTGGTTACTCGTGCCTGTAATCTCAGCACTTTGGGACGCTGAGATGGGTGGATCACAAGGTCAGGAGATCAAGACCATCCTGGCCAACACGGTGAAACCCCGTCTCTACTAAAAAATACACAAATTAACCAGGTGAGACGGCCCATGCCTATAGTCCCAGCTACTCGGAGGCTGAGGCAGGAGAATTGCTTGAATCCGGGAGGTGGAGGTTGCAGTGAGCTGAGATCGCGCCACTGCACTCCAGCCTGGGCGACAGAGCGAGACTCTGTCTCAAAAATAAATAAATAAATAAATGAGTTTTAAAACTATATGCAAGCTGGCCGGGCGCAGTGGCTCACACCTGTAATCCCAGTACTTTGGGAGGCCGAGGTGGGTAGATCATGAGATCAAGAACTGGAGACCATCCTGGCCAACATGGTGAAACCTTGTGTCTACTAAAAATACAAAAATAAGCTGGGCATGGTGGCAAGCGCCTGAAGTCCCAGCTACTCGGGAGGCTGAGGCAGGAGAATCACTTGAACCCAGGAGGCGGAGGTTGCAGTGAACTGCTATTGCGCCACTGCACTCCAGCGTGGTGACAGAGCGAGAGTCTGTCTGGAGAGAGAGAGAGAGAGAGAGAGAGAGAGAGGGAGGGAGGGAGGGAGAGAGAGGGAGAGAGAGAGAGAGAGAGAGAGAGAGAGAGAGAGAGAGAGAGAGAGAGACCTGTATCAAGCTGATGGGATGATGGGATCCAAAGGACTTATGCTGCCATTTTAAACAGTCTCAAAAAAAAAAAAGACAAAGCAAATGAATCTGCCGCTGCTGTGCTATGAGTCAGGATGCTTGCTGGGCTGGTAGCAACTAGCCCACCTCATCAGATAATTTTTATTCACATGCCTGGAGAGTTAGACAGCCAGAATAGCTTTAGGATCAGTATGATCCAGCAGTTCAACAATGTCTTCAAATACTCAGTTTCCTTCCACCTTTCCCATCAGCAGTCTGCAATATTGATTATTCTCAAATTGGCTCCCATTGACAGCAATATGGCTCAGCTTCTTCTTCTTTTCTTTTTGGAATGAACTTTCACTCTTGTTACCCAGACTGGAGTGCAATGGCGCAATCTCAGCTCACTGCAACCTCTGCCTCCTGAGTTCAAGTGATTCTCCTGTCTCAGCCTCCTGAGTAGCTGGGATTACAGGCACCCACCACCACGCCTGGCTAATTTTTGTCTATTTAGTGGAGACAGGGTTTCACCATGTTGACCAGGCTGGTCTTGAACTTCTGACCTCAGGTGATCCAGCAGGCTCGGCCACCCAAAGTGCTGGGATTACAGATGTAAGCCACTGCGCCCGGCCAATATGGCTCGGCTTCTTTCAAGAGACTGGGCTTTGTTTTCTGTATTAGTTTCCTATCACCACTGTAACAAATCACTACAAACTCAGTGTCTTAAAACAAGAGATAAGATAAAAATTAAAATACAACAAATAGATTCTCTCATTTCTGAAGGCCAGAAGCATGAAATCCATACCTGGGCCAAAATCAAGCTGTTGGACAGGTTGTACTTCCCTTGGAGGCTCCAGGAGATAATTCTTTCCTTGCCTCTTCCAGCTTGTGGCTGCTGACTTTTTCCCTTTTTTTTTTTTTTTTTGAGACAGAGTCTTACTCTTTTGCCCAGGCTGGAGTGCAGTGGCGTGATCTTGGCTCACTGCAATCTCCGCCTCCCGGGTTCAAGCGATTCTCCTGCCTCAGCCTCCTGAGTAGCTGGCATGACATGCACATGCCACCAAAACCAGGTAATTTTTGTATTTGTATTTTTAATTTTATTTTATTATTTATTTATTTTTTGAGACAGAGTCTTGCTCCATCACCCAGACTGGAGTGCAGTAGCACGATCTCAGCTCACTGCAACCTCTGCCTCCTGGGTTCAAGCCATTCTCCTGCCTCAGCCTCCCCAGTGACTGGGGTTACAGGCGCACAACACCATGCCCAGCTAATTTTTTAATTTTTTTTTTTTTTTTTTTTTTTTTTTTTTTTTTTGAGACGGAGTCTTGCTCTGCCACCCAGGCTGGAGTGCAGTGGCCGGATCTCAGCTCACTGCAAGCTCCGCCTCCCGGGTTCACGCCATTCTCCTGCCTCAGCCTCCCGAGTAGCTGGGACTACAGGCGCCCGCCACGTCGCCCGGCTAGTTTTTTGTATTTTTTTAGTAGAGACGGGGTTTCACTGTGTTAGCCAGGATGGTCTCGATCTCCTGACCTCGTGATCCGCCCGTCTCGGCCTCCCAAAGTGCTGGGATTACAGGCTTGAGCCACCGCGCCCGGCCTAATTTTTTAATTTTTAGTAGAGATCGGGTTTCACCATATTGGCCAGGCTGGTCTCGAACTCCAGACCTCGTGATCCACCCGCTTTGGCCTCCCAAAATGCTGGGATTACAAGTGTGAGGTACCACGCCCGGCCTATTTTTATTTTATTTTTAGTTTTTTGAGAGGGAGTCTCACTCTGTCACCCAGGCTGGAATGCAGTGGCATGGTATCGGCTCACTGCAACCTCTGTCTCCCAGCTTCAAGCAATTCTCTGCCTCAGCCTCCCGAGTAGCTGGGATTACAGGCACCTGCCACCATGCCTGGCTAATTTTTGTGTTTTTAGTAGAGATGGGGTTTCACCATGTTGGCCAGGCTGGTCTTGAACTCCTGACCTTGTGATTCAACCGCCTCAGCCTCCCAAAGTGCTGGGATTACAGGCGCAAGCCACTGTGCCCAGCCAGCTTTTGTATTTTTAGTAGAGACGGGGTTTCATCATGTTGGCCAGGCTGTGGTCTCAGACTCCTGACTTCAGGTGATCCTCCTGCCTCGGCCTCCCAAAGTGCTGGGATTACAAGCGTGAGTCACCGCACCTAGCCTGCTGGCATGTTTTGACTTGACACAACTCCAGTCTCTGCCTCCACGGTCCCATCACCTTCTCCTTTTCTGCATATGTGTGGTCTCATCTATCTCTGCCTCCCTCTTGTAAAGATATCTGTGGTTACATGCACAATCCAGGATCATCTCCTCTCTCAAGATCTTTAAATACATATGCAGCCCCTGTCCCTATATAAGGCAACATTCATAGGTTCCCAGAATTCGGGCCTGACATCTTTGGGGGTCATTTTTCAGCCTAACACACTCTCCTAACTTTTAATCAAAGTCCTGGGCTTCACTCTCCATTCATGTTCATTGCTTTGACACTTGTCATGGACAGGAGGGTGCCTTGCACTCACTGGCTTGGACCAGTGCTTCCATACCCCTGGATTAATCACTGCAGCAACGGAGACAGAATGAGGTCAGTGGGCCATCCCCTGGAGCTGAGATTGATGGGCAACTTCACCCATAGCTGCCCAAAAGGGTATCTGGGGTGTTCTGAGGGTGCTCTGGGGTGTATCTGAGGAAAGGGATGAGTAGAAAGGTCTCATAAATGAATCTTTTTTTTTCTTCTTTTTTTGAGATGGCGTTTCACTCTTATTGCCCAGGCTAAAGTGCAGTGGCACGATCTCAGCTCACCACAACCTCTGTTTCCTGGGTTCAAGCGATTCTCCTGCTCAGCCTCCCGAGGAGCTGGGATTACAGGCATGCGCCACCACACCCAGCTAATTTTGTATTTTTAGTAGAGATGGGGTTTTTCCATGTTGGTCAGACTGATCTCAAACTCCTGACCTCAGGTGATTCGCCTGCCTTGGCCTCCCAAAGTGCTGGGATTACAGACATGAGCCACCGCACAGCCTCACATGAAGACTTTTCTCTCAGTTTCTCTGTCTCTGTCTCTTCTCTTCTCTTTTCTCTCTCTCTCTCTTTTCTCTCTCTCTCATGTTTTGAAATTCTGGCTTCCCTCCTACACCCAAGGGAGAGCTCACACTTCTCCCTTACCTCAGTGGAATGCCATCTTTCCCTTCCAGCACCCCATTCAATCTTACACCAGGGTCCCCATGTCCTGGTAGCTAGCTGCTCCCTGGATGTTGGGACTTCACTCAGTTCCAGATTTGTGTTGTTTTTTTTTTTGGAGACAGGGTCTCACTCTGTTGCCCAGGCTGGAGTGCAGTGCCCTGATCATAACTCACTGCAGCCTTAATCTCCCGGGTTCAAGAAATCTTCCCACCTAAGCCTCCTGAGTAGCTGGGATTACAGGCACATGTCACCATGCCCAGCTAATTTTTTAATTTTTTTGGTAGAGATGGAGTCTCACTATGTTGCCCAGACTGGTCTTTAACTCCTGGCCTCACGTGATCTTCCTGCCTCAGCCTCCTAAAGTGCTGGGATTGCAGGCATGAGTTGTCAACCTTCAGTTCCAGATCTTTGCTGGCAGCAAGTCCAGAAACTTCCACCCAGATCTGGTTTGTGGCCTTATAACTTAATGTGAGGAGAGGTATCTGGGGTAGATGGGCTCCACCCAAGCTGACTTTTGTGCCAGCTACTGTGGCTGTGCCACCCACCTTCATTGCAGCACAGTCCGGCGCCTTCTATGAATGCCAAAAAAACCAGCTACACTCTTTTCCAGCTTTTCTCACAGCCAGGACATGGATGCATGTGTTAATCCTGGCTAATAGGGTCAGAGCAAGCAACAACAGAGAAGTCTTCCGAAAATTTTGTATTACTCCTTTTTTTTTTAAGAATAAGTCTAGCTCTGTTGCCCAGGCTGGAGTGCAGTGGTGTGATCTCGGCTCACTGAAACCTCCACCTCCCGGTTCAAGCGATTCTCCTGCCTCAGCCTCCCGAGTAGCTGGGACTACAGGCGCCCGCCACCACGCCTGGCTAATTTTTTGTATTTTTAGTAGAGACGGGGTTTCATCGTGTTGACCGGGCTGGTCTTGAATGCCTGACTTTGTGATCCACCTGTCTTGGCCTCCCAAAGTGCTGCGATTACAGGCATGAGCCGCCGCGCCCAGCCAAAATGTTGTATTACTTCTTTGTGGTAGGGAGAGTAATGCCCCCTTTCCTTCAGAGATGTCCACATTCCAAACCCTGGAACCTATACATATGTTACCTTCGCATGGCAAAGGAGACATTGAAGATGCCACTAAGGATCTGTTTTTGTTTGTTTTAGAGACAGGGTCTCACTCTGTCATCCAGGCTGGAGTGCAGTGGTGTGATCGTGGCTCACTGTAGCCTGGAACTCCTGGGCTCAAGCGATCCTCCTGCCTCAGCTTCCTGAGTAGCTGGGTCCACAGGTGCATGCCACCACACCCAGCTATTTTTGTTGTTGTTAAGACAGGGATCTTGCTCTGTTGCCCAGGCCGGTCTCGAACTCCTTGGCCCAAGAGATCTTCCTGCCTCAGCCTCCCAAATTGTTGGGATTACAGGTATGAGCCACCATGCCTGGCCAGATTCTTGAGATGGGTAGATTATTCTGGATTACTTGGGGTGGGCCCTATTTAATCAAATGTCTTTGTATAACTTGAGGCAGGAATCAGAGTAGATGATGTGATAATGGAATAAGAGATTTGAAGTACTACACTGCTGCCTTTAAAAATGCAGGAAGGGGTCATAAGCCAAGGAATGCAGGTAGTCTCTAGAAGCTGGAAAAAGCCAAGAAATGGATTCTCTCCTAGACCCCCCCAGAAGGACCACAGTCCTGCTGACATTTTAGCCTAGTAAGACGCATTTTGGACTTCTGACTTCCAGAGCTGTGAGCCAACAAATTTGTTGTTGTTTTAAGACACAAAGTTTTGGTAATTTGTTACAGTGGCAATAGAAAACAAATACACTTCCTGATGCCAACTTCTTTAGCCAAATGTTGCATGGCTACATGCTAGACTTGGAACTGTAATCACCATCTTAAGACTGCAAAGATGTGTGCCTCAGAAAGAACCAAGGCCATACACTGGGGAGGGCTGAGCTAAAGGATGGACAGTGCCTGGCTACAGCTCATACTTGAGCCCAGGAGTCAGCCCTAGAAGCCCTTACACCTGGATTTAATTACATTTTTTGTTTGTGCTGAGACAGGGTCTCTTGCTCTGTTGCCCAGGCTGGAGTGCAGTGGTGCGATTACAGCCTCGACTTCCTAGGCTCAGGCGAGCCTCCCACCTCAGCCTCCCGAATACCTGGGATTACAGGTATACACCACCATGTGCAACTCGTGTTTTGTTTGTTTTCGTAGAGACGGAATCTCACACAAACAACTGGGCAAGTATGTTGCTCAGGCTGGTCTTGAACTCCTGGGCTCAAGCGATCCTCCCATCTTGGCCTCACAGTGTTGGGATTACAGGCATGAGCCACTGTGCCCAGCCTGGACTTAATGAAAGAAAGAACAACTTTTTTTTTTGAGTCAGTCTTGCTTTGTCATCTAGGCTGCAGTGCAGTGGTGTGATCTCGGCTCACTACAACCTCTGCCTCCTGGGTTCAGTTAATTCTTATGCCTCAGCCTCTCAAGAAGCTGGGATTACAGGCATGCATCACCACACCTGGCTAATTTTTGTATTTTTAGTAGATAGGTTTTTGCCATATCAGCCAGGCTGGTCTCAAACTCTTGACCTCAAGCAGTCCACCTACCTCAGCCTCCCAAAGTGCCGAGATTACAGATGTGAGCCACTGTGTCCAGTCAGTGAAATTTAAGATAATGAATGGTGGTATAGTGTCACTTCTGCCAAAACTACACCTTACATGATAACCCTTTCTTGCTCCCCACCAGCTTCTGCTCTCAATTCTCGTTTGGTCATGCTGAGCCACAGTTTGGGGTCTCCTAGAAGCAGCCATCACAGGTAACCAGTTCTGCCGGCTCAGGATGGCCCCTGCTGCCCTCAGAGACACTTCCTGTTAGGGAGACATCTCATGCAGAGCTGAGGCCACTACAGTCAGAAGGAAGGGCCTGGTAGCCTCAGAGGCACAGCCAAGGGGCTGCAACAATGGAAAGGAGATATTCCACAGGTCCAACGATGTGACATGGAAGCGCCTTCTGGGATGTGGTGGACTCAAGAGATCCATGCAGATGTGGGTGCTGTCTCTCTTTCTCTGTTCTTCATAGAGTGTGGCATGGGTCCTCTCTGGGTGAAAACAGGTGCCCAGAATCACACACTTCCATTCAAAATAGTGTCAACCTGCTGAACCACAAAATGATTCCCTCGCCATGGCCCCTAAAGAACTCTGTGATAAGAATTGTATGCTATTGATGGATCTGAAGTCTTAATTTATTGGCATAACCAAAGAACACGTCTGAACTAGTCATTTCTGCAGGTGTTTCTCCTTAAGATGAGTTTGAAGCCAATTGGTTATGTGAAGAATAGCAATCAGTTCTTTCTCTCACACTGGAGGAGGGAGAAGCAGAAACGAAAGTTCAAGGGTCAAGCCTCCCAAAAGGCTCTGTTGTAATCCTATGTGCTCTTTCATCGTATCTAGTGATGAATTTGGGTAACTGACACTTTACTCATTGGCCATCCATCCTCAAACTTGATAAGCATTTTCATTTATGTAAGTTTACTTGTAATTCTTTCAAAACTTATCTTCACATTTCCCAACAAACTAATTTCAGACATTTTGTTTTTATGATTCTATTGTGAAAGGAACCTCCATTTCAATATACCCGTTGCAGGTATAGATTTTGTGCATTGTGGCCAGGCGCGGTGGCTCAAGCCTGTAATCCCAGCACTTTGGGAGGCCGAGACGGGCGGATCACGAGGTCAGGAGATCGAGACCAGCCTTGTCTAACACGGTGAAACCCCGTCTCTACTAAAAATACAAAAAACTAGCCGGGCGTGGTGGCGGGCGCCTGTAGTCCCAGCTACTCGGGAGGCTGAGGCAGGAGAATGGCGGGAACCCGGGAGATGGAGCTTGCAGTGAGCCGAGATTGCGCCACTGCACTCCAGCCTGGGCAACAGAGCAAGACTCCGTCTCAAAAAAAAAAAAAAAAAAAAAAAAAAAAAAAAGATTTTGTGCATTGCTTTATGGTGTTGATTTGTCCATCTTTTTTATTCTGCCTGGCTTATTGTAATCTTGATTTTTAAATTTTTCAATTGGGTTTTTAAAGTATGCTAATGTCATTTTTAGGTTTCCTTTCCCAATCATTACAGCCTTAGGTCTATTTCATATCAAATTGATTTATTTATTAAGACAAGGTCAAGCTCTGTCACCCAGGCTGGAGTGCAGTGGCATAATCAGGGCTCACTGCAGCTTCAACTTCCTTAGCTCAAGATCCTCCTACTTCAGCCTCCTGTGTAGCTAAGACTATAGGAATGTGCCAACACACCCAGCTAAGTTTTTTGCTTTTTAAACACCGACGAGGTTTTGCTATGTTGCTCAGGTTGGTCTTGGACTTCTGAGCTCAGGTGATCCTCCTGCCTTGGCATCCCAAAGTGCTGGGATTATAAGTATGACCCTGGTCTCATACTTTATTTGTAGTAACAAGAATATCTGGAAAATGTTCAATACTGCTGAGAGCAGATTTCTTTCATTTTCAATGTGTGTATCCTCCATGGTTGTTGAACAGAGAAGTAAACAAGAAAAAGACTCAAGAGAGATGGGAGTCAGTTCTCATCAGAGAAGAAAAGGTCTATTCCCAAGGCAGAGAAATATTGATGGGTTGTGTTCAGGACTAGCAGGAGGTGTGTGGCTGGCTTGTTCCTTGTCTACATCCTACTGGCCTACAGAAAAGATGCCCCACACTAAGGACAGCAAGAGGGAAAGAGTGAGCCTCATCCTCTGTGACTTCAGTGGGCAGCTTAACCAGCACCAGGAGAGACCTATACTTGCAGATTTTCTTTGTGAGAAAACGGTGTTTGTTATTTGGGTTTTTATTTATTTCCAACCAAACACGCCTTAACAGATACAGGGTGCAAAGGTGTGTACTAGATTATTCCACATCTGCCTCACTGGTTTGTCCGGCATTCTGTGGACTTCCTGCATTCCTCTTTGAGGCAGGTCCTTTTCTGGAGGTTGTTTGTGATCAGCCTCTGCTCAGAGCCCAAAGTCTTAGCCTTTCCCCCATATGCTATGTCCAGTGTGGATTATCCTGATGGTGAGCTTACCTTTGATGTTGGGGAAAACAGGCAAAGAATGAATGAGCAGCAGTAACCAAAGAGCCTCTCTTCTGGGAACAAAGCTATGACACTAATAATTTATAGTTCAAATGCACATTAATTGATACAATACGTTCCCAAGCTCTCAGAAGTTCAGAGAGGTGTCCTCAATGCTCACACTTCAAAGATGGAAAGACATGTCTTTCTTCTTTTTAAAAATGATTTTAAAATGTGTCCCCCTTTACATGGAACGATTTGAGATGCTCTGTGTGATGAAAGAGAGACAGAGAATGATGAGTGGAAATCAAATCCTAAGTCCATGATTCAGTTGCACAGCTGGTTTAGGACTCAGTTGAACACCACCAGCTGCCATAATGGTCCAGCTGTCATAATCGTTTGGGCCAACTTATAGCTTTATATATTTTATTCTTAGTCATATGTTGCTTAATTTGGACCAATAGAAGACCATTGATTAAAAAAAGCATATGGGGCCGGGGCAGTGGCTCATTCCTGTAATGCCAGCACTCTGGGAGGCCAAAATGGGCAGATCACCTGAGGTCAGAAGTTCGAAACCAGCCATACCAACATGGTGAAACCCCGTCTCTACTAAAAATACAAAAATTAGCTGGGCGTCATGGCATCTGCCTGTAATCCCAGCTATTAGGGAGAATGACGCAGGAGAATCGCTAGAACCTGGGAGGCGGAGGCAGAGGTTGCAGTGCCATTGCACTCCAGCCTGGGCAACAAGAGCGAAATTCCATCTCAAAAAAAAAAGCATATAGAAGAATATTAATATATTTAAATAACTCAGTATCTCAATAAACCTATGTCTGACTATGTGGAATATATATATATTTATTTGAGATGGAGCCCCCTTTGGTAGAGACAGGGTTTCACCATGTTGGCCAGGTGGTCTCGAACTCCTGACCTCAGGTGCTCCACCCATCTCAGCCTCCCAAAGTGATGGGATTACAGGTGTGAGCCACCGCACCCGGCCCTATGTGGACTATATTAAGAGAGAAAAAGTAAAAATTAAACTTTGCAATTGAATGAAATAACTACTATTTCTAAAACACACATTTTCACTTATGATCCATAATGCCTTCTATGCAATTCAAAATTCCAGATATTTTCTTTTTTTTTTTTTTTTTTTTGAGACGGAGTCTCGCTCTGTCGCCCAGGTTAGAGTACAGTGGCCGGATCTCAGCTCACTGCAAGCTCCGCCTCCCAGGTGCCCGCCATTCTCCTGCCTCAGCCTCCAGAGTAGCTGGGACTACAGGCGCCCACCACCTCGCCCGGCTAGTTTTTTTGTACTTTTTTAGTAGAGACAGGGTTTCACCGTGTTAGCCAGGATGGTCTCGATCTCCTGACCTCGTGATCCACCCGTCTAAGCCTCCCAAAGTGCTGGGATTACAGGCTTGAGCCACCGCACCTGGCCAATTCCAGATATTTTCTAACAGAAAACTTCTCCCTGTTATGAGTCTGCAAAATTTATATGAACAAGGCTATTTATATTTTGTCTCTCTGCCACCTAATGTAAATATTCTTGTATTTTGCTACAGATATACTCATGTGTTTGATGGTCAGATGCTACCCCAGACCTCTTAGGGATTTATATACTGTATGGTGTAAATACATTACCATCCTACTAAAATCCAAATGATTGTGAATTACAAAATACATCTGGCCCAGAAGGTTTTGAACAAGCAATCAAGGCACTGTCTAAATCCAACAATGATGAATAACATTTTTTCAACATTTTACATGTTTAATAGTTAACATTTCTTCAGAAGTCATTTTTTTTTTACAAATTACAATAAATTAAACAGCATATTTAATTTGCTAAACAGGAAAAGAGTATGCAATTATTAAAAGTTGAATTAAAATGGCTCTCATAAATCAATCTTCAATAATACACTTATTTAAAACCATCTTTAGGTTGGGTGTGGTGGCTTATGCCTGTAATCCCAGCACTTTGGGGGGCCTAGGTAGGCGTATCACCTGAGTTCAGGAGTTCGAGACCAGTCTGGCCAACATGGCGAATCCCCATCTCTACTAAAAATACAAAAATTAGCCAGGCATGGTGGCACGCCCTGTAATCCCAGCTACTCAGGAGGCTGAGGCAGGGAGAATTGCTTGAACCCGGGAGGCAGAGGTTGCAGTTGAGCCAAAATCACGCCACTGCTCTCCAGCCTGAGTGAAAGAGCGAGACTCTGTCTCAAAACAAACAAAAAATCTTTGGCCAGTCATGGTGGCTCACACCTGCAATCCCAGCACTTTGGGAGGCCGAGGCAGGAGGATTGCTTGAGCCCAGGAGTTCAAGACCAGCCCTGGCAACACACTGAGACCTCATCTCTACACAAATATTTGTTAAAAATTAGCCAGGTGTGGTGATGCACACCAGTAGTCAGTCCTAGCTACTTGGAAAGCTGATATGGGAGGAACACTTGAGCCCAGGAGGTTGGGCCAGCAGTAAGCCATGACTGCTTTCCAGCCTGGGTGACAGAACAAGACCCTGTATCAAAAACAAATTCTTTTAATCAAAAATCAGGTTTTATCCTATACCACATAAACAAAAAAGAAATCATTAGAAGAATTTCCACCAGCCTGGGCAACATGATGAGGTTTCTGTCTCTACAGAAAAATACAAAAGAGGCTGGGCGGGGTGGCTCATGCCTATAATCTTGGCACTTTGGGAGGCTGAGGCGGGCGGACTGCCTGAGGTCAGGAGTTTGAGACCAGGCTGGCTAACACGGTGAAACCCCGTCTCTACTAAAAATACAAAAATTAGCCAGGCATAGTGGTCCAGCACGCCTGTGGTCCAAGCTACTTGGGCAGCTGAGGCAGGATAATCACTTGAACCCAGGAGGCGGAGGTTGCAGTGAGCCGAGATTGTGCCACCTCACTCCAGCCTGGGCGACAGAGCAAGACTCTGTCTCAAAAAAAAAAAAAAAAAGTCAGCCAGGTGTGGTGGCGTGCACCTGTCCTGTAGTCCCAGCTATGAGAGAGACTAAGGTGGGAAGATCACGTGGGCTCAGGAGGCGGAGGCTGCAGTGAGTTGTGATCACACCAGCGAGCTGTGATCGCACCAATGCATTCCAGCCGGGGTGACAGAGCAAGACCCTGTCTCAAGAAAAGAAAAAAAAAAAAGAATTTCCAAGGGGGTTTGCTTCCTTGCGATTAAGGGCCTCCATCAAACTTGAATATGAAGGGTTAGACGTATCCCTATTCAAATCCAGAACAAAACAAGACTATTAGTAAACATGACTACTTGACATAGCTCTGTCATACTAGCTAGGACTATACAATGTTACTTTTTTAAAGTTGAAGTATGGGCCGGGCGCGGTGGCTCAAGCCTGTAATCCCAGCACTTTGGGAGGCCGAGATGGGCGGATCACGAGGTGAGGAGATCGAGACCATCCTGGCTAACACGGTGAAACCCCGTCTCTACTAAAAAATACAAAAAACTAGCCGGGAGACCTGGCGGGCGCCTGTAGTCCCAGCTACTCGGGAGGCTGAGGCAGGAGAATGGCCTAAACCCAGGAGGCGGAGCTTGCAGTGAGCTGAGATCCGGCCACTGCACTCCAGCCCGGGCGACAGAGCGAGACTCCGTCTCAAAAAAAAAAAAAAAGTTGAAGTATGGAAAAGGAAGATATCAAATTACTTATTAATTGGGGATAGTGTTATATCTATAATAGACAAGAAAAATCCAAGGAAATATTATTAGACTGTAAGATATCTGCACAGTCTCTGAGTAAATACTCCTATGCCAAAATCAACTCACTAACAGCAACAACAATTAAACAATGTGTAGCCTGAGGTTAGATCCTCCACAGTGACCAAAAAACTAACAACCCGTGGAACAAGTTTAGCAGGCAATGTACAAGACCACCAGAGGGAGGCAGAGGACTACTGAGACCTGCCAGGAAAGATTAAGAGAGTGCACAGTGCCCTGCGCACCCAGAGAGATCAAGGCCCCCAGGTCCCAAAAAGACAAGACCATACCAGGACCTGGGACCTAAGGAAGATACGAAAACACCAGATGTCGGTCCTTGAAGAAGCCAAGAGAATACCTCCTTGTCCTGAGCTTCCAAGGAAGATGAGAGCACCCTGGGCCCAACGATGGGTGGCACACACCAGGTCCTGGACAGCTACAGACTTCAGTTTCCTCTCCCTAGACGTAAGTGCCTCAGCTTCCAGGAGCAAACTGGACCACAGGGGGACACCGGGCAGAGGATACTGCTCCTCCTCCCCAATGCCTGGGGTATAGTTAGCCCTAATCATCTCTCCAGAACTAGGGTGGACGTTTGGCCTCATTCCCATCACACTTACGGTCCACCCAGGCTTCCCTCTTTCCCCTTGCACACCCCTGACCTTCCTACTCCCTTCCTCTAATCCCCAGAACTAGGGTGGACGTTTGGCCACGTTCCCATCACACTTCCGGTCCTCCGAGTTTCCCTCCCCTCCCTGACCTTGAGTGGACACTTGGCCCTGTCCACCCTCACTTCTAGGCAGGACCCGTCTCCCAGAAACATAGGTGCCGTCAGTCCCAACTCCTGCACACTTCCTGCTCTCCCAGTCCTCGCCTTCTTTCTCGCCTTTGAAACTGCTGGAACCACAGTACCTCCCCACTCCCCCCCGCGACTTCCGTCCTCCAGTCGCGCCCCCTTTCCCAAAAGTTGCGTGAACCCTAGCCCCGCCTCCTTCTCCCCGCCCTCCCTGCCCCCGCCCCTCCACCGAGATGGACGGCCAGTTAGGCCCGCCCCCTGCACTTCCGGCCCTACCCGCCCTACCCGCCCTTCCTCTTCCCAAGGGACGTCATAATTAATCCCGCCCCCACTGCCACCAACTAAGCATCACCTACTCCGCACTTCCGGCCTCACCCCTGTCCAGCTCCTTTCCTATCTCCAGCTTCTGCTCTGCCCCAAGAGTGGTCGCCTTCTTGGCAGGGCACGACTCTCTCCCAGCTCGGGTCGCCGCCCACATTAGTGTGGGGCCCTGCGGCCTAGCGTCCCTCATCAAAGGCTTCCCCTTGCCTAGCTGGACCGCCGAGGGACATGGACGAGTGCCCTCCTCCTGCCAACCCCGGCTTCGCCTGCCGCCCCTAACCGGCCGGTCAAGATGGCCGCCGCTGGGTGAGGCGAGCTGGCGCGCTGCGGGGGCATCTGGGAGTTGTAGTCCGGGACGGCGGGCTGACGCACTTCGCCGCCGGCCGACTGGCGCCATTGTGCGGCGCGCGCCGGGTGAGTGCCGCGCGAAACATGCGTCCGTCGGGGGCTGCGCTGGGCGGGTCCGGAACCGTTAGTTGGGGGCGAGCGCGGCCTCTGCCTTTCCCGCCGAGCTCGGGTACCCGGAGCAGGCCCTGCCTGCAGTCCTCCCGCCGCTCTGTGGGATGGGGTCGGTGACCCGGAACCCCGAGGGGAGACAGTGCTTTCGGGGCGCCGGGGTGGAGAGAACAAATCGCCTCCGGGAGCGTGGGGTCTGGGCCAGGGAGGCGATCCCCTCCGATGCGCGGGACAGAGGAGGCTCGGTGTCCTCTCGGGGAGGGGAAAACTGGTCCTCTCCAGTACTGTGGGAGTCCTGTGACTCACTCTGGGCGTTTTCCAGTTTGGCTGGGCTTGTCATTTCCCGCTGAGGGAGCCGTTCCTGGGCGGAGGCTGGGGTAGCTCCCCAGCGGAGCTCTTACGCCTCTCCCTCCCCTCCCAACTTCGGTTTCCTCAGGACTCTGCCCACTTCCACCAGAGACACATTGAGAAGGAGGAAACTATGGCCTCAAGGCTTCCGACGGCCTGGTCCTGTGTGAGTAGAGGCTTCCTTCGGCTTTTGAGTCCGCTACTGCACCTGGGGGGATGCGGATGGTGGTGAGATACCACCTTCCCTGAGATGCCCCCGTCCCCCAGAGCACCTCGGGGAGGGGTAGATTGGTTGGGCATGAGAGATCCTGCTTGATGGTGGAACCGCAGGTGGTTTGGTTTTCCAAGGGTGTAGTTAGAATAGAGACCAGATTGTAGGGGCTTCTGAAGGCCAGGTCAAGGCTCTTCCTTGTACCCTTTATACTGGGAAGAGTAATTGACAGGACTTTTGTTTTTTTTTTTTTTTTTTTTTGAGATGGAGTCTCCCTCTGTCGCCCAGGCTGGAGTGCACTGGCTCGATCTTGGCTCACTGCAACCTCCACCTCCTGGGTTCAAGTGATTCTCCTGCCTCAGCCTCCTCGAGTAGCTGGGACTACAGGCGTGTGCCACCATGCCCAGCTACTTTTTTTGTGTGTTTTTAGTAGAGACGGGGTTTCACCATGTTGGCCAGGCTGGTCTCGAACTCTTGACCTAAGGTGATCCGCCCACCTCAGCCTCCCAAAGAGTAATTGATAGGTCTATGCAGGGATCAGGCTTATGTTTAGATTTCAGCAGATAAATTGGCATCGAGCAAGAGGTGACAGCAGCATAATTTAATAACAAGTAGAAAAGACAGGTGAGGATGGATCCCTGACAGGTGAAGGAAATAGAAAGAAGCATCAGGGCCCTGGGCAGGGGCTGACAGCTTGGGTGTGATGGTGCAGCTCAGAGAATTCCCTAGGAGGCATACGCACCACTCTCAAAGTCAGAATTTTCAAATGAATAAGAAATAGGGCCGGGTGCGGTGGCTCACGTCTGTAATCCCAGCACTTTGGGAGGCTGAGGCAGACGGATCATGAGGTCAGGAGTTCGAGACCAGCCTGACCAACATGGTGAAACCTCATCTCTACTAAAAATACAAAAATTAGCCGGGCGTGGTGGTGTGCACCTGTAATCCCAGCTACTCAGGAGGCTGAGGCGGGAGAATCGCTTGAACTCGGGAGGCGGAGGCTGCAGTGAGCCGAGATTGCACCACTGCACTCCAGCCTAGGAGACAGAGTGAGACTCTGTCTCAAAAACAAATAAATAAATAAATAAAATAAAATAAATGGACAGGTTTTCATATGCTACAGAGGACTCATGTGTTGCTCTCCTTATTGTAACCTGAATAGAGTCAAGCTTGGGTTTGCTTGGGGTTTCAGACAAAGACAGGAACTCAGGATGAGACTACCAAAATGCCCTTGGGTCATCTTGTAGACCATTCTGTGCTTTCACTGGCCTGGTCAGCCTCCCCTGTCTTTCTTTTGTCATGGATGTGGATGGCCCATGGCTGAACAAGAATCTGGATTTTTAGGAACCAGTGATCTTTGAAGATGTAACACTGGGTTTTACCCCGGAAGAGTGGGGACTGCTGGACCTCAAACAGAAGTCCCTGTACAGGGAAGTGATGCTGGAGAACTACAGGAACCTGGTCTCAGTGGGTAAGGCTGGCCTCCAGGTCAATAAGGATCTGTGTAGCACCTCTGAAGTATGTGTCTCCTTGGGTTCAGACTGCAGGGGCACCAGTAGGAAAAGGGCAGCTTTTCAGTATGACTTCTGAAGCATTGCCTAGTAGTCCATCCCTCCCTGAATACGAGGGAGATGGGTCTGTGGGGGATGTTTTCAGCTGTAATAGTGGATGCTTATTGTTTTTGTAACAAGAGTTCCAGCCAGGCATGGTGGCTCAGTTGAGGAGACTGAGGCAGGAGGATTGTTTAAGCCCAGGAGTTTGAGACCAGTGTGGGCAACATAGATCCTGTCTCTATTTAAAAAAACAAAACGAACAAACAAAAAAACAACTCCACAGAAATTCCAGACAATGTGATGCCAGTGTCCCAACGATTTAGGAGTAGCACCAAAGAGCCTGTCCCTGCCAGGCACAGTAGCTCACACCTGTAATCCTGGCACTTTGGGAGGCTGAGGCGGGCAGATCAGTTGAGATCAGGAGTCCTAGACCAGCCTGACCAACATGATGAAACCCTGTCTTTACTAAAAATACAAAAATTAGCCGGGCACTCCAGCTACTCAGGAGGCTGAGTCAGGAGAATTGCTTGAACCTGGGAGGTGGAGGAGGTTACAGTGAGCTGAGATTGGATCACAGCACTCCAGCTTGGGCAACCAAGCAAGACTCTGTCTCAAAAAAAAAAAAAGCCTGTCCCTTCAGACTCTGGTTATTGTGAACCTTTCCATGTTCCCCCTAGTCATTGCACAGCTGTGGCTCCAAGCATTGCATCTGTGCTCAAGGCAGAAACAAGGAGAAGGGGTAGCCCGAGCCAAGTCTCTTTCACAGCTGTCATGTTGAACCAGAAAGCAAAAGCTTTCCCAGCTGACCGATCTCTCTTTGTGTCTGGCTGACCAGAAATGGGCCCCTTAGCTGCTTGGCAAAGGAGTCTAGGAAAGCCAACAACAGGGATGGATGGAGTTGTGTTCACCGCTCTAGGCCAGAAGTCATGTATGTCATGCCTTAGCAGGGAAGAAGCTAGAGACAGCTTGTGCTGCGGTAGGATAGGTAGCATTTTCTCCCGAACACAGACCCCCACAAGCCCTGTCTCTTTTCCTTTGAGCAGAACATCAGCTTTCCAAACCAGATGTGGTATCTCAGTTAGAGGAGGCAGAAGATTTCTGGCCAGTGGAGAGAGGAATTCCTCAAGACACCATTCCAGGTGAGAACCAGACATGGGAAGCCCCCACAGGGAAGGGGCCAACTGATTAGTCAGGGACCCATATCTTGGAAAAGCAGTAGGCATTGGGATACCCCAGATGGGGTGCTGTGATGAGCAGTTGCAGAACCAAACTCTTAAGTTTTTCTCTGGCCCCAGAATCAGCAGTGTCCTGCTTGGTTGAAAGTGAACCTGTTGGCGGTGGCAGGTGATACTTGTGTTGACAGTAGGGGCTCCCTTAGTCTGTTACATGTACTGTCTACTCTGCCCTCCCTTCATAACCACTGGTAACCCTGGTGTGTATTTCCAGCCAGACTTTCTTACATAGGCTTATGTGAATGTATGTGAATATGTATACACATTATGAGGGTGTTATAATACAGACAGTTCAGCTTCTTTTTGATTTGGAGACTGGCTCTCACTGTGTCACCGAGGCTGGAGTGCAGTGGCATGATCTCAGCTCACTGCACCCTCTGCATCCTGGACTCAAGCTGTCCTCCTACCTCAGCCTTCCAAGTAGCTGGAACTATAGGCAAGTACCACCATGCCCATTTAATTTTTTTTTTTGTAGAGACAGTGTTTCACCATGTTGCCCAGGCTGGTCTTGAACTCCTGAGCTCAAGTGATCCACCCACCTCAGCCTCCTAGAGTGCTGGGATTTCAGGCACGAGTCACCACGTCTGTCTGGTCTACTTTATTTTATTTATTTTTTGAGAGATGGTGCCTCACTCTGTTGCTCAGTCTGGAGTGCAGTGGTATGATCTCAGCTCACTGCAACCTCTGCCTCCCGGGTTCAAGTGATTCTCCAGCCTCATCCTCTGCAGTAGCTGGGATTACAGTGTGCACCATGACTCCAGGCTAATTTTTGTATTTTTAGTAAAGGACAGTTTCACCATGTTGGCCATGCTGTTCTTGAGCTCCTGACCTCAAGTGATTCACCCACCTTGGCCTCCCAAAGTGCTGGGATTACACGCATGAACCACTGTGCCCGACCTCTGCTTTATTAACAGCTTCAGTGTGGTCCACATTTGATTTTTCTTCTTTTGATGGACATTAAATTTACTGCAGAAAACCTCCTTGCATACTTTTTTTTTGCACGAATGAGTTGGTTTTTCTGTAGGTTGGATATCTAAAAACGGAACTACAGGATCAACCAATGTTGTAAACTAAAAATCTGGTAGTTACAGATTACCATCTCAGATCCTTTAAGGCCAGGCACAGTGGCTCAGGCCTGTAATCCCAGCACTTTGGGAGGCTGAGGTGGGAGAATGTTTGAGACCCTGTCTCTCTAAAAAAAAATAGGCCGGGCACAGTGGCTCATGGCTGTAATCCCAGCACTTTGGGAGGCCAAGGCAGGCAGACTATTTGAAGTCGGGAGTTTGAGACCAGCCTGGCCAACATGGTTGAAACCCCATCTCTACTAAAAATACAAAAATTAGCTGGGCATGGGCCAAGTGCAGTGGCTCACGCCTGTAATCCCAGCACTTTGAGAGGCCGAGGTGGGCAGATCATGAGGTCGGGACATCGAGACCATCCTGGCTAACATGGTGAAACCCCGTCTCTACTAAAAATACAAAAAATTAGCTGGGTGTGGTGGCAGGTGCCTGTGGTCCCAGCTACTCGGGAGGCTGAGGCAGGAGAATGGCGTGAACCCGGAAGTGGAGCTTGCAGTGAACTGAGATCGTGCCACTGCACTCCAGCCTGGGCGACAGAGCAAGACTCCTTCTCAAAAAAAAAAAAGAAAAAAAAAATTAGCTGGGTATGGTGGTTTGTGCCTGTAATCCCAGCTACTTAGGAGGCTGAGGCAGGAGAATCGATTGAACCCAGGAGACAGAGGTTGCCGTGAGCAGAGATCATGCCACTGCGTGACAGAGCAAGACTCCATCTCAAAAAAAAAAGTACAAATATATATGTATATATATAAACATAAATCATAAATCTTTTCTTTTTTTTTTTTTTTTTTTGAGGCGGAGTCTCGCTCTGTCGCCCAGGCTGGAGTGCAGTGGCCGGATCTCAGCTCACTGCAAGCTCCGCCTCCCGGGTTTACGCCATTCTCCTGCCTCAGCCTCCCGAGTAGCTGGGACTACAGGCGCCCGCCACCACGCCCAGCTAGTTTTTTGTATTTTTTAGTAGAGACGGGGTTTCACCGGGTTAGCCAGGATGGTGTCGATCTCCTGACCTCGTGATCTGCCTGTCTCGGCCTCCCAAAGTGCTGGGATTACAGGCTTGAGCCACCGTGCCCGGCCAAATAGAAATCTTTTAAAATAGGCAAGACACAGGGCTCATGCCTGTAATCCCAGCAATTTGGGAGTCCAAGGCAGGAGGATTGCTTGAGGCTAGGAATTTGAGGTTATAGTAAGCTGTGATCATGCCACTGCACTCTAACCAGGTTGACAGTGAGACCCTGTCTCAAAAAAAAAAAAAAAAAAAATTTAAAATCTTTCAGAATACATAGAGTTGCTGAAGTAAATGACAACTCTTTTTCTTCTTTATCAACAGCAATTTGTAATGGTCTTTTGAAGGTTTGCAGATCTGATGGGATAAATACAATGTGTTCAATGTAGTTCACATTTTCCTCACAATGGACCAAGTTGGACATATTTTATAAATCTATGGCTTGTTTGTATTTTTTCTTTTGTGAGTTCATGTATTTTCCCATTTTTTTCTTTTTTTATTTGTAGGAATTCTGTATGTTCTGGATGTTAATATTGAATTATCATATCCCAGACCATGTATTGTCTACCTTTATGTAGTCTCTATACAGAAGTTTTACAATTTCTTTTTCTTTTCAAATATGTCTTTATTTCTGTTCTAGATTCTGTATCATATATAGGTAGATTATCCAAACACTTTAGTGTGATGTGGTATTTGTTATATACCTCGAACTGCTGCATTCAAGCAGTTCTCCTGCCTCAGACTCCCAAAGTGCTGGGATTACATCACTTAAATTTTTTTCTTTTTAGTTTAGTTTATCTGGAATGTCCTTTTATATATGGATGGGGTTCATCCTCTGCTTATTGGAAATACCATATTTGTTATGGACTAAGTAGCTGTCTTTATATACAAGCCTCTATGGACTCTCCTTTGATCTTTTCTGTCTGAGTAAAAGCCATGTTACTGTGCTTTGATATATAGTGGTTCCCCTTGTTATTAAAAAAAAAAAAAAAGTCTTAGCTGGCTTTAGCCATCTGTTTCTCCAGATGAACACTTATTCTCAGCTTGTCACTGTTCATTGAGAAAATCCTGTTGGAATGTGTATTACATTTAATTAAGTTTTCATTATTACTATTACCTGATCAAGTTAATCCTGCCTCATGGTCTTGCATAGTTGTTCCAGCTGAACCTGTCATGCTCTTAAATTCGTTGATCTTTTTTGGCCAGGCACGGTGGCTCACACCTGTAATCCCAACACTTTGGGAGGCTGAGCTGGGCAAATCATGAGGTGAAGAAATCGAGACCATCCTGGCCAACATGGTGAAACTCCGTTTCTACTAAAAATACAAAAATTAGCTGGGCGTGGTGGCGCACACCTATAGTCCCAGTTGCTTGGGAGGCTGAGGCAGGAGAATCACTTGAACCCAGGAGGCGGAGGTTGCAGTGAACCAAGATCATGCCACTGCACTCCAGCCTGGGCGACAGAGCGAGACTCCATCTCAAAAAAAGAAAAAAAATTCTTTCATCTCTCTCTTTTTCTTTTTTTTTTTGAGACGGAGTCTCCCTCTGTCACCCAGGCTGGAGGGCAGTGTGATCTCGGCTCACGCAACCTCCACCCCCTGGGTTCAAGCAATTCTCGTGCCTCAGCATCCTGAGTAGCTGGGACTACAGCCATGTGCCACCATGCCTGGCCAGTGTTTTTATCATCTGTAACAGTTGTGTTACGTCATGCAGTCGTGTTCATCATGGGTAGTATGTCCAAAATCGTGTGAAGCTCAGAGTGTGAAGAGTTGGTATCTAGTCTCTGACTTGAATGGAAAAGTTTCTAGGTTTTGATGAGCTTGATGCTGGATTCTGCTTTGATTCAAATCAGTTTTATCTGGATTAACAAATAGTCATCTTGTCTTTTCTAATGAATGAAAATCAGTAATAGCTCCTATTTCCCTTCTAGAGCTTACTAAAGTGGTCACACGATTCTCCTTTGAGCAGTTAACATAGGAGTATAATAGATACAGAAGTGCTTTTGTAACGTGCTGCTGGAGTCCTGAATTTCTAAGGATTTTTGTGTCAGTATTCATAAGTTACGTTGGGGAGGTGGTTTTCTTTGTGTGTTTGCTTGGTCAGCCTTTCTATCAGTGTGCTGAATGCAGAGCACACTGGATGCTTTCCCTTCTCTTTGTTTTCTGTGCTGTGATGCAAGCGGCATCAGAACTACCCACTTCTGGCAGTACTGAGCTGTGACATCCTCACCTACCTCCCATCCTTGGTGATGACCTGTTTGCCACAGAATAGAAGGCTAGAGTCTCTGTGACTCTCCCCGACCCCAGTCTTTCTCTGGGCCCTGTTTCTGGTTTCTTTGTATTTCAGCTTCCTGGCTCAGCATTAATACTTTGTTTTTTGTTTCCACATTCAAAGTTTTTCCTTCCATTCCCTTCACTGAAAATCTTTATTAGCAAAAGAGGTCACTAAACTATTTCACCTGCAAGGTCTCCAGCAATGCAAGTACTTTGTATCTGCCTGCAGTGGTTTCTGTGCCCCTTGGTTTTTGAGACGGAGTCTCACTCTATCACCAGCCTGGAGTGCAGCGGTGCCATCTCGGCTCACTGCAACCTCCGCCTCCCAGGTTCAAGTGATTCTCCTGCCTCAGCCTCCTGAGTAGCTGGGACTGCAGGTGTGCACCACCACATCCAGCTAATTTTTTGTATTTTTAGTAGAGACAGGGTTTCACCATGTTGGCCAGGATGGTCTTGATCTTTTGACCTTGTGATCTGCCCGCCTCGGCCTCCCAAAGTGCTGGTATTACAGGCGTCAGCCACCGTACCCAGCCCAGCCTCCTGATCTTCCTTTTGGTCTTTATGTTTCTGGGTTACTCAGGCTGTGACAAGTCTGCATTTCATCCTTCTTGGAGCTCAGGACCCATGTTCTGAATGGGCAAACCTCCAGGCCATACACTTCTGGATGATCTGGTAGTATCCTAAATCTGGCTGGTGTCTGGGGCACTGTGGGTGCCACACATCTTGGGGGAGCTGGCTCCACAGGTGACAGATTCAGGTTGGTGTCCCAGAGTCAGAGGCCACATGAGGGGAGGCTCATCAGGAGGTACTGTTGCAGCCTAGGCCTGAGGTGATGGGTGTCCAACTCATCTCTGCTCTGTCACAGAAAGAGTCCTTGACTAGATGCTGTCCTTCCTCTTCTCCTTCTCTCACCTCACAGATCTTTATGGAGGGCCTTTTCTGTCCTGTGCAATATACTCACTAAAAACTTAGATGATAAACCAAAGCACTTACATAATCCCTACCATCTTAGATGTCATAGTCTAAGCAATCATGGCCTTTTACAAACATGTTACACAGATACAATGATAAATGTACCGAGAAGGAAAAGAACTTGGTATAAAGAGGGGGAGCAGTGGGGAATTACTTTGGAAGACCTAGTCAGGAGACACTGCAGGGGTGAGATTTAAGCCAATTCCTGAAGGAAAATAAGTCGTGGACATATAGGATTAGTGGTGAAGAGAGCTTCTAGGCATGGAGGCACCATTTGAGGTGACTGTCAGAACTTGGCATTTTGAGGGGCTCTTTGAGCCTAGTGGACTAGAGCAAGTGAAATGAAGGGATGTGACGCTGCTTTTCACAGCTCACTCGGGGTAGCTTGTGAAGCAAGAATTGTGGTATGTCACAGATTGGAGGCAGGCAGGGCCCGCAGTTACACCTGGTCATACCTGCTGACGTGGTAATAAGTGGCCTGAGAGTAACAGCACATTGGGGGAGAGTCAGGTGTGTGTGATTCATAGGTGAACTCAATGGGACTAGGTGAGTAGTTGAGAGGGATGAAAGACCAAGCCACCAAGAATTTCTCATAGGTGACTGTGTCTAACATATTTCATATGTAAAGTCGGACCTCCTGCACATAACAAAATCCACAGATGCTCAAGTCCCCAGTATAAAATGGTGTGCGTATGACCTCCTCACATCCTCCCATATAGTTGAAGTCATCTCTAGGTTACTTATAATACTGAATATGATGTAAATGCTGTGTAAGTAGTTGTTATACTGTTTAGGGAATGGTGACAAGGAAAAAAAGTTTGCACATATTCAGCACATTTGCAGCCATCCTTCATATATATTTTTGAGTTGAGGTCTCACCCTATGTATCACCCAGGCTGACGGGTAGTGGCATGATCATGGCTCACTGCAGCCTTGAACTCCTGGGCTCAAGTGATCCTCCTGCCTCAGCTTCCCGACTAGCTTGGACCACATGTGTGTGCCATTACACCTGGCTAATTTTTATATTTTTTTGTCACCATGTTGCCCAACCTGGATTGAGTTCCTGGCCTCAAGCAGTCCTCCCTGTGTCAGTTTCCCAAAGTGCTGAGATTACCGTCTTTAGCCACCATGTTTGGCACATCATTCTTTTTTTTTTTTTTCTTAAATATTTTCAATACAGAGTTTGTTGAATCCACAGATGTGGAACCCACAGAATATACAGGTCCAACTGTACATTCTTTTTGTCAATATCTTTTTTCTTGTTTTTTTTTTTTTCTTTTTTTTTAGAGACAGAGTCTCACTCTGTTGCCCAGGCTGGAGTGCAGTGGCGCGATCTCGGCTCACTGCAAGCTCCACCTCCTGGGTTCATGCCATTGTCCTGCCTCAGCCTCCTGTGTAGCTGGGACTATAGGCAGCCACCACCACACCCGGCTAATTTTTTGTATTTTTAGTAGGGACGGGGTTTCACCGTGTTAGCCAGGATGGTTTTGATCTCCTGACCTCGTGATCTGCCTGCCTTGGTCTCCCAAAGTGCTGGGATTACAGGCGTGAGCCATGAGCCACTGCCGCCTGGCCTTTTTTTTAGAGAGTCTTGCTCTGTCACCCAGGCTTCTGGCAGGCAGTGGTGCAATCTTGGCTCATTGCAACCTCTTGCCTCCTAGGTTCAAGTGATTCTCCTGCCTCAGCCTCCTGAGTAGCTGAGACTACAGGACTGTGCCTCTATGTGTCCATCGCTCCTTTTAAAAATATGATAAAGGGACCAGGTGTGATGGCTTATGACTGGAATCCCAGCACTTAGGGAGGCTAAAGTGGGAGGATCACTTGAGCTAAGGAGTTCAAGACCACCTGACCAACACAGCAAAACATCATCTCTACTGAAAATAAAAATAATAAGCCAGATGTGGTGTTGCATCCCTGTAGTCCCAGCTCCTTGGGAGGCTGAGGCAGGAGGAATGCTTGAGCTTGGGAGTTTGAGGCTGCATTGAGCTGTGATTGTTCCCCTGCACTTCAGCCTGGGCAACACAGCAAGATACCATCTCCAAAAAAAAAAAAAAATATATATATATATATATAAACATGAGATAAAAGGGCCAGGTGTGGTGGCGCATGCCTGTAACCCCAACACTTTGGGACGCCAAAGCAGGAGGATTGCTTGGGCCCGAAGTTTGAGACCAGCCTGGGAAACATGGTGAATACAAGTCTCTGCAAAAAAATAACAAAAATTAGCCAGGTGTGGAGGCAGGAGGATCACTTCAGCCTGGGAGGTTGAGAGTGTAGTAAGCTATGTTAGCACCACTGCACTCCAGCCTTTGTTTAAAAAATGTGTGTGTGTGTGTGTGTGTGTGTGTGTGTGTGTGTGTGTGAGAGGGAGTGAATAATTTCTGAGTTTTTGGCATTAGCCAAGGATGTGGGGATGTCTGGTAAAGACCTAGACTTTGCTGAGGAGAGGAAATAAGGGGTTTCTGTTTTCTCTGTTTTTTGTGTTTCGTTTTTTACCTTTTTTTTTTTTTTGACACAGGGTCTCACTCTGTCACGCAGGCTAGAGTGCAGTGGCCCCATCTCACGTCACTGCAACCTCCACCTCCCAGGTTCAAGCAATTCTCCTGCCTCAGCCTCCTGTGTAGCTGGGACTACAGGCACCTGCCACCACACCTAGCTGATATTTTGGATTTTTTAGTAGAGACAGGGTTTCACCATACTGGCCAGGCTGGTCTTGAATCCCTGACGTCAAGTGATCCTCCCACCTGGGCCTCCCAAAGTGCTGAGATTATAGGTGTGAGCCACCACACCTGGCCTGTTTTTTACTTTTTATGTTGAAATAATTTTTAATCTTTTTTTTCTTTTTTGAGATGGAGTCTCACTCTGTCACCCAGGCTGGAGTGCACTGGTGTGATCTTAGCTTACTGCAACCTCTGCCTCCTGGGTTCAAGCGATTCTCCTGCCTCAGCCTCCTTAGTAGCTGGGATTACAGGCATGCACCACCATGCTCAGCTGATTTTTGTATTTTTAGTAGAGACAGGGTTTCACCGTGTTGGGCCAGGCTGGTCTCGAACTCCTCAGGTGATCCACTCGCCTTGGCCTCCCAGAGTGCTGGCATTATAGGCGTGAGCCACCACGCCCGGCCCCTATGTTGAAATAATTTTAAACAAAAAGTTACAATAGGCTGGGCGCAGTCGTTCAGACCTGTAATCCCAGCACTTTGGGAGGCCCCAGGTGGGAGGATTACTTGAGAAAAGTGTCAGCAACAAAGTAAGACTCTGTCTGTACCACAAAAAAACAAAACAAAACAAGTGATGGGGCACATGCCTGCAGTCCCAGCTACTTGGGAGACTGAGATGAAAGGATTACTTGAGCCCACGAGGTTGAAGGTGCAGTGAGCCAAGGTCATGCTACTGTATCGCAGCCTAGGCAACAGAGAGAGATTCTGTCTTAAAAAACAAAAGGTCAGGTGCGGTAGCTCAGGCCTGTAGTCCCAACACTTTGGGAGGCTGAGGCAGGCAGATCCCAAGGTCCAGAGATTGAGACCATCCTGGCCAACATGGTGAAACCCCGTCTCTACTAAAAATACAAAACTTGGCTGGGCGCGGTGGCTCACACCTGTAATCCCATCACTTTGGGAGGCCGAGGCAGGCAGATCACGAGTTCAGGAGATTGAGACCATCCTGGCTAACACGGTGAAACTCTGTCTCTACTAAAAATACAAAAAATAGCCAGGTGTGGTGGTGGGCACCTGTAGTCCCAGCTACTCGGGAGGCTGAGAGAAGAATGGCGTGAACCCAGGAGGTGGAGCTTGCAGTGAGCCGAGATAGCATCACCGCACTCCAGCCTGGGTGACAGCAAGACTCTGTCTCAAAAAAATAAATAAATAAAAATAATAAATAAATAAATAAAAATACAAAAATTAGCTGGGCGTAGTGGTGCACGCTTGTAGTCCCAGCTACTCGGGAGGCCGAGGCAGGAGAATTGCTTGAACCCAGGAGGCGGAGGTTACAGTGAGCCGAGATGGCGCCACTGCACTGCAGCCTGGCGACAGAGTGAGACTGTGTCTCAAAACAAACAAACAAATATATATATACATATACACACACACACATACTAATAGTATGGATAACTCAATAGCTTTCACATTGATTGAAGTTTTTGAACTGTCACATGTCTTAACTGATTCTTGTAATGACAAATGAATGAGAAGGCACCATGGAGATACTCCAAGGTTTCCAAAGCCAGTCAAATACACCTATTTATACCTAAGAAGGAGATCCACACAGCACATAAAAACATCCGTTTGGAAGTCATAGGTGTTTAGAATGGAATGCTTTACTGTGAGTGTGAGATGAGAGAACTGTCTTCTAAAGTGGTCGGTTTCTCCCAACAATGGCATGGCTGTGCCTCTGATTAATGCACAGAACTGGTATTGAGTTTAGACTTGGACCATTTGACACCTCACCCTGTGTGCTTCCCCAGCTTCCCGTGATAGCAAGAACGGCAGTCAGGTCGGCAGTTCCCAACCTTTTTGACACTAGGGACCAGTTTTGTGGAAGACAGCTTTTCCATGGACCTTGGTGCGGGGGAGGGATGGTTTTGAGATGAAACTGTTCCACCCCAGATCATGAGGCATTAGATTCTCATAAGGAGCATGCAGCCTAGATCCCTCACATGCACAGTTTACAATAGGGTTCATGCTCCTGTGAGAGTCCAATGCCACTGCTGATCTGACAGGAGGCGGAGCTCAGGTGGTAATGCTCACTTGCCTGCTGCTCACCTCCTGCTGTGCAGCCTGGTACCAGTTCATGGCCTGGCAGTTGGGGACCCTTGGTTTAAGTAGAAGGGAAACAAATGCTAGGACAAATAGCGTTCATCCTCAGGAAAGCACTGAAAGAGGAATGATGCTGTGACAATAAGCAATTTAGGGAAATAAATTAAGCAGCACTCAAATCTTCAGCTCTCTCTAATTTCCCTTCAAGAACCATTGCCATATATGTGGCTGCTGGGTGGAACACTTGAGATGTAAACTGTTAAGAATTTAGTCATTAGGAAAGGAATGCAGGGAAGAGACTATTATGAAGGTCATGATGTAGGAAACCCTGCAGGGCATTTTACATTTTTTACTTGTCAAGAAGTTAAGTAGGGGCCAGGCACAGCGGCTCATGCCTGTAATCCCGGTACTTTGAGAGGCCAAGGTGGGCAGAGCATTTGAGCTCAGGAGTTTGAAACCAACCTGGGCAACATGGTGAAACCCTGTTGCTACATAAAATACAAAAGTTAGCCAGGCATGGTGGTATGTGTCTATAGTTCCAGCTGCTTGGGAGGCTGAAGTGGGAGGATGGCTTGAGCCTGGAAGGTGGAGGTTGCAGTGAGCTGGGATCCTGCCACTGCAGAAAAGAAAACAAAGTTAAGTAGGAAATGAGTCCTACAAATAAGAACTTAGCAGCTTTTTGAAACATAGACCAAACATGAGTCTGAAAAAGTAAGTTTGATGAGGAGAGTGGTTTTTTTTTTTTTTGGAGACGGAGTCTCGCTCTGCCCCCAGGCTGGAGTGCAGTGGCGCGATCTCGGCTGACTGCAAGCCTCTGCCTCCCAGGTTCACGCCATTCTCCTGCCTCAGCCTCCCGAGTAGCTGGGACTATAGGCGCCCGCCACTACGCCCGGCTAATTTTTTTGTATTTTTAGTAGGGATGGGGTTTCACTGTGTTAGGATGGTCTCGATCTCCTGACCTTGTGATCCACCCACCTCGGCCTCCCAAAGTGCTGGGATTACAGGCGTGAGCCACCGCGCCCGGCAAGGAGAGTGTTTTATTGGGAGGAAGAAAGCCAAATTCTTCTTGAGATTCCATCCTTTTTATAGCTTGAGAAGGTCACACAGGCCATGGAGTGATCAATGGCATACCATTATTTTATCCAAGAACAAGATGCAATAAATGTGTTTAGTTTGAAAAAATTCACTTTCGGCCTGTCTTTGCCCTCTTTAATGTCTTTGCCATCTTTCATGGGACATTAACCAGCAAACACCCCAAATGAAGTAAGTCCTTTTCATGAACTTTTCAACATCTGAGAACTCACACAGGGAAGAAACCTCAGAAATAGATCATGTGAGGAAAGACTTCTGGCCTAACTCAGTCTTATCTTGAGAGAATTCATACTGGAAAAGTTCTTACATTGAGTATTACATCAAAGAGCTTCTGAAACCATGAGAATATAATTGCTGTGGGAAGGATTTCGTGCATAGCTCTCTTATTCAGCATCACAGAAGTTGTACTAGAGATTACCTAAGAACATAGGGTTGGAAAGGCTTCAGGTGTCCCAGAACTCACTGGCAAGGATCCCTCCCTGAACACAGCATTTTGGGAACCCCTTCAGTAGGAGTCCTCATTGTTTTCAGCATCAGAGGACTCATATGGGCAAACATCCTGTGAATGCAATCTGTGCAGACAAATAACCAGCCTTAACTCTCAACTTACGTGACAGAACGAAAAAAATGCACACTGGAAAGAACCCCATTGAATAATAAAAATGAAATGTCTCATCCTATTTTTATATCATGTCGTAGAGAAGGCAAATCCTACATAAAACACTGATAAGTATGTAAATGTAGTCTTGTCTCTTCTAATTTGCTTATTATCTGACCTGAACATTTAGAACAAATATTTAAAATATGGATGAGAGCAGGTGTTCTTTTCCTTCTGTATGTCCCCATTTGCTAACACAATGACTGAATTACTAGGAGCTCAGTACATACTGTTGAGCAAATAGATGTCTGAAGAAGTTGCAGGAGACAAGAATATGTCTTCAAAGAGAAGACTGAATACAAGGCCAGGCTTTGAAACAAAAGGGTAGGTAAGAGAAGGTAAAGGAAAATATTTTTTTTTTGAGACGGAGTTTCGCTCTGTCGCCCAGGCTGGAGTGCAGTGGCGCAATCTCGGCTCACTGCAAGCTCCGCCTCCCGGGTTCACGCCATTGTCCTGCCTCAGCCTCCCAGTGTAGCTGGGACTACAGGCGCCCGCCACCACGCCCGGCTAATTTTTTTTTTTTTTTGTATTTTTAGTAGAGACGTGGTTTCACCGTGTTAGCCAGGATGGTCTCGACCTCGTGATCCGCCCATCTTGGCCTCCCAAAGTGCTGGGGATACAGGCATGAGCCACTGCACCCAGCCAGGAAAATCTTTACTTTGAGTGCTACAAAGAACTTTGTGGGGCCCACATTCTTGGCAACTAGGTTGAGTCTGGAATGTTGGGTGGCTGTCAAACATGTTTTGGCTGGAATTCAGTGAAGCAGAGTGATCTCATGCTTTGTGATCTTTTATTGAAGAACACTTCACATTCTGTGCCACCTCCCACATATCTGACCTCTAAGACTTATGTAAATTGTGACCCTCTTATCTGGGGACCACTCTCCCTGTGTTTCAGGGCTTGTACTCAGGGATAACTTCAAAGCCTGAAATGTCTTAACTAGTAATTAAGAAGGAAAACAAACGAACTAAGTGTTTGAAGCAGACATTTTTGGGGGGAAAGAAAAATACCATCAACAGTCCTATAGAAAGAGGAGCAATGACTTTAAGGAAAAAAAAAAGAATAATAATAAATCAGAAATAGAGAAGAAAATAATATTCTAAGAACTCATTTTGTGGGTAGACAAAATGCCAAAATGACTTTGAGTAAGTAAAGAATAAATAAACAGTAAACCTATACAGGGGAAAAGAACCTGTACAGATATTTTACATGTAGTTTTTTTTGTTTGTTTTTTGTTTTTTTTTTTGAGACGGAGTCTCGCTCTGTCGCCCAGGCTGGAGTGCAGTGGCCGGATCTCAAGCTCCGCCTCCTGGGTTTACGCCATTCTCCTGCCTCAGCCTCCCGAGTAGCTCGGATTACAGGCGCCCGCCAGGTCGCCCGGCTAGTTTTTTGTATTTTTTAGTAGAGACGGGGTTTCACCGTGTTAGCCAGGATGGTCTCGACCTCCTGACCTCGTGATCCACCCGTCTCGGCCTCCCAAAGTGCTGGGATTACAGGCGTGAGCCACCGCGCCTGGCCACAGGTAGTTTTTAGTTATAGTACTTTGCACAGCTGTTATACAAAGAATGAGAAACCTCTTTGTGACTGATTTGAAACCGCATGTGTGTAAAGTATATGACATTATAATATATAAATATATATATAAGCTATTAAAATTCAAGTGTGCTTGCTTTGGCTTATACTACAATTGGAACAGTACAGAGAAGACTAGGATAAAAATTTTTAATTTAAATTTAAAAATTTAAAAATAAAATACACAGTCAAGTGCAAACACACAAATATGGTTGTGTGTCAGTTGATCATCAGTGGAAAAACGTGGAGACTTCTTTGGAATTTTATATTAATTTTTGGAGGTGCTGCCCATAACCGTGCTCATAGGATGGAAATGGTAGCTCCTTCCTGTTGTGTCACTGCTTCCTGGTCCAGTTCCTGACACAGTATAGGTGCTCAGTAATTATTTGTTGAGTGTAGGAATGAACAAACAAAACATGGAAAGATTTTTGGAAAAGTATAGAGTTGCCAAAATTAGTCCTAGGAGAAACATTAAAATTAACTTTGTTTGTTTGTTTGTTTTGTTTTGTTAGAACAAATTGACCACTTGCAGCAGAGTACTGCCCTGAGCAGTGGAGATTTTTTAACTTCCCATTAAAGACAGGGTTGGGTGCAGTGGCTCACACCTATAATCTCAACACCTTGGGAGGCTGAAGTGGGAGAATTGCTGGAGCCAGGAATTGGAGACCATCCTGGGCAGCATAGCAATTCCTGGGCTCTACAAAAAATTTAAAAATTAGCCATGCATGCCGGGGTGCACACCTCTGAAATACTATTAAAATGATACTATTTTGCTCGGGCCTGTAATCCCAGCACTTTGGGAGGCCAAGGCAGGTGGATCACCTGAGGTCAGGAGTTTGAGACTAGCCTGGCAAACATGTCAAAAGCCTGTCTCTACTAAAACTACAAAAAATAGCCAGGTGTGCTGGTGTGTGCCCGTAATCCCAGCTACTTGGGAGGTTGAGGCAGGAGAATTGCTTGAACCCGGGAGGCAGAGGTTGCAGTGAACCGCGATTGCGCCATTACACTTCAGCCTGGGCGACAGAGCAAGACTCTGTCTCAAAAAAAAAAAAAAAAAAAAAAAAAATTCAGCAAAATGACATTACAAAATAAATGTATAGTAGTAGCTTGGCTTGGCCAGGTATGGTGGCTCACACGTGTACTGGGGTGGCTCAATCCCAATACTTTGGGAGGTCAAGATGAATGGATCACTTGAGGCCAGGAGTTCAAGACCAGCCTGGCCAACATGGTAAAACCCTGTCTCTACCAAAAATACAAAAAATTAGCTGGGCTTGGTGGCGTGCACCTGTAATTCAGGAGGCTGAGGCATGAGAATGTCGTGAACCCGGGAGTCGGGTGTTGGAGTGAGCAGAGATCGCACCACTGCACTCCAGCCTGGGCTGCGGAGTGAGATTCCATCTCAAAAAGAAAGAACAAGCTTTGGTTTACACCAGGAATATCAAATTTGACATGGATATACAAAAGATATTAAAACCTTTAAAAAGTTATACCAAAGAATAAATTATGAAGGATGAGCAGGACCTATTTGAAGAAAGTTGTAAGTGCTGGAGTGTGGAATACTTGATAAATAGAAGTATTAACTTATTCTGAGGGCTTAAAAAGGCTAGAAGTACTGATGTGTTTCAGCACTAGTGTCCTGAAGTCATTCTACCCATCAACCTCTGGAGAAATGCTGCTGGAGCCATTTTACCATGGGACCAGAAATACAAGTCCCTGACATGGGCTTGGCTGAAAAGAAGCAAGTGGGGTGCAAACTATGTGTGCTCTCATGTTACGAAGAAGCTATGTTGAATCAACAAATATTACTTGAGCACTTGCCAGGATTCCAGGTACTGTTCCAGGACTGGATCACAGTGACGAGTGGGGCAGGTCTTACACCTGCTTTCATTGAGCCTACATCCATTCCATGGCTGACTGAATCACCAAAAATGAGCTTGCCCATTCATTACCTCAGTCGCACTGGGCACCTTTCAAGTGCTCATTGGCCCTGCAGCTAATGCTACTAGGTTGGACAGTACAGATTAGAACATCTCATTTATAGAAGGTTCCATTGGACAGCACTGCTCTAGATAGAGTGACAGACATGATAAATTAATCAGGTATTTGGGATGGTAATCTGTTGGAAAGAGAAGGAAACAATGGGATATGTTGGTGGGGAACAAGCGAGATATGGGTGGGCAGCAGTAGTTTAGAACTAAGCAGGAAGATGGTTCTAAGGAGGTGACATTTGAGCTCAGAGCTGAATGGGAAAGGCGAATCAGGTGAAGATGTTGGGGAAGACTATGCCACGCAGGAGGGTGGTGCACATGTGGACCTCTGGATGAAAAGCCTTATTCTAGGAAAAGTAAGATGCTGGCTGTGGGAGACCCCCTTAGTGTCAAGGGCATGAAATAACAGGGTTTGGAACCCAACTCCTTTGTTGCCCATTATGTTAGGCCGTTCTTACATTGCTATAATTACCTGAGACTGGGTTATTTATGAAGATAAGAGGTTTAATTGACCCACAGTTCTGCAGGCTGTACAAGGGTGGCACTGGCATCTGGTTGGCTTCTGGGGAGGCCTCAGGGAGCTTTTTACTCATGGTGGAAGGCAGGGAACAGGCACATCATGGCAAAAGTAGGAGCCAGAGAGAGGAAGAAGGTGCCACACACTTTTTTTTTTTTTTTTTTTTTTTTTTAGACAGGGTCTCACTTTCACCTAGGCAGTAGTACAGTGGTGCGATCATGACCCACTGCAGCCTCGACTTCCTGGGCTCATGTGATTCTCCCACCTCAGCCTCCTGAGTAGCCAGGACTACAGGCGCATGCTGCTACACCTGGCTAATTGTTTGTAGAGATGGGGTTTTGCCATGTTGCCCAGGCTGGTCTAAATTCCTGGGCTCAAGCAATCCACCTACCTTAACCTCACAAGGTGCTGGGATTACAGGCGTTAGCCACTCTGCCCAGCCACACTTTTTTAAACAACCAGATCTCGTGTGAATTAACTTATCACCAGAAGGATGGTGCTAAGCCATTCTTGAAGGTTCATCAGGCCTCACCTCCAACACAGCATCACTTTTCAACCTGAGATTTGGTAGGGACACAGAATCAAACCATATCATCCACTCTGCAACCCTGGGCAGGGTTCCTAGCCTATCCCAGCATGAATTTATTATTATTATTATTATTATTTTGCTTTCTGAGATGGAGTCTTGCACTGTCGCCCAGGCTGGAGTGCAGTGGCACAATCTTGGCTCACTGCAACCTCAGCCTCCCAGGTTCAAGCGATTCTCCTGCCTCAGCCTCCCGAGTAGGTAGGACTACAGGTGCACACCACCACGCCTAGCTAATTTTTGTGTTTTTAGTAGAGATGGGGTTTCACCATGTTGGCTAGGCTGGTCTCAAACTCCTGACCTTATGGTCTGTCGGCCTCGGCCTCCCAAAGTGCTGGGATTACAGGTGTGAGCCACTGCACCAGGCGTATTTCTTTTGTGTATGGGTTGTACATTTGCTGCCTGCAACTGTGGGCAGCCTTCGTGAAATGGTGGTTCTGTCATTGACTCGAAAACTGAGTGATGTAAAGATCATCAGCAGCCTTTGGCAGATCCTCCTCTAGGCTCTACTTTGGGGTGTGAGATCCACAAGTCCCAGTTGGCAGCCTCAGTGGTCCACTGGAGGAGACAGACGCAGAAGGTAATCCAATAGGGAGCTTAGTGGCACTGAGGAAATGATGACAGAGGAGAACAGGAAAGCTGAGAGCTTTCCGGACAAGGAGGAAAAGTGATAGAGTACTGTGCCCAGGGATTAGGGGAACTGAGGGTAAGTACTCTTCTGACTCTTCCCCGACAACAAGCTGCTGAAAAGATCATTGCTTTTCGTTGTATTTTGGACTGGTATACCTGGCTAATCAGCATTCACTGGAAAACAGCACTGTGAGGAAGACATCTGCCTAAGGCTGTTTGTCACCCTGGAAGGGAAGCAGCAGAGAGGTAGAAATATCCTGAGAGAAAAAGATAGTGTCAAGAGAGAGAAAGCAGCAGCTCCCCTCAGCCCTTACCACATGCTGTGCCTGGACGGTATCCAATCACTTCGGGTGAAGAAACTCAGGCTCAAGAAGTTAATCTCTCTTGATTAAACCCCTTGCTCTGAGCCTCAGTGAATTTGTTTCATAACCCATTAGACAGTTGTAGGTGAGGGGACTGCGTTGCTACGGGCTCATTCAGCTGCTGGGCTCAAAGCCATTTGGAGTTCCAGCTGATAGGGATCATGCAGCTCCACATAAGTGGGTTGGGTCAGTCATGTCTGTGGAATGAGATGGGTGGAATGAGAATCCAGTTCTACCTCTGCCTGCTGGTGAACGTAAGAGCTCCCATTTTCTCCTCCATGAAGTGTAGCAGCTAATTTCCTGGAATAGACAGTGGTAAGGATTGTCCTAAAGGTCTTGGGATAGTCTGTGGGTTGACATGTGGAGGACTGAGGTGCACAGAATGAGTCCATCACTTCCCCGCCAGTTTCTAGGTTCGTGGCCTGTTTTGTTCACTGTGGTGTCCTTGGTTCCATAGCATGCAAAAGATGCTTTATGATCACTGTACAGAATAGAGTGTGGCACCTCATGGGTTGATGATCAAGATTAAAGCAGAAGTAAGTATATTAGAAGCGGGTAGCGTGGAGTAGAAGAATCCAACAGTTTTCCTAGGGGCTAAGACACTAAAATCCCTCAATTAAGGAATACAGAAAGAAAATTTTAGGAATTTATGAAGTAACATGTTAAGATTTTTAAGTGTCATGCGTGATTACCTAAAATAGTGCTGGCGGCCCAGTGCTGGTCTGCCACTGAGCCCCCCCAGGAAGTAAAGATTCAGTTGGTGCATGTCCTATGTCCTAGGCATTTAGTCCAGTGCTGCTGGGCCTCCAGTAAATCTTACCCCCAGCTGCTTCTCAGGAAAAAGTCAAGCCTTAAGAGCTGTAATTGGGGCCGGGCGCGGTGGCTCAAGCCTGTAATTCCAGCACTTTGGGAGGCCGAGACGGGCGGATCACGAGGTCAGGAGATCGAGACCATCCTGGCTAACATGGTGAAACCCCGTCTCTACTAAAAAATACAAAAAACTAGCCGGGCATGGTGGCGGGCGCCTGTAGTCCCAGCTACTCGGGAGGCTGAGGCAGGAGAATGGCGTGAACCTGGGAGGCGGAGCTTGCAGTGAGCTGAGATCCGGCCACTGCACTCCAGCCTGGGCGACAGAGCGAGACTCCATCTCAAAAAAAAAAAAAAAAGCTGTAATTGGGGCATGCGGTGGCTCACACCTATAATCCCAGCACTTTGGCAGGCCGAGATGGGCGGATCACCTAAGGTCAGGAGTTCGAGACCAACATGGCAAAACCCCGTCTCTACTAAAAATACAAAAATTAGCTGGGCATGGCGGCGGGCGCCTGTAATCCCAGCTGCTCGGGAGGCTGAGACAGAATTGCTTGAACCCGGGAGGCAGAGGTTGCAGTGAGCCGAGATCGCACCACTGCACTCCAGCCTGGGCGATTAAGAGCGAAACTCTGCCTCAAAAAAACAAACAAACAAACAAAAAACCACTGTAATTGAGAGAAAATAAATGAAGTATGCCCTCAAATGAAGAAAAGTTATTTGGGGGAAAATAAGTCCCCAGAAGTCCTAAAAAACAGAAAGGGAATTAAATATAGATCAGAGCAGTTAATAAATGAGTTGGAGAGGGCAAGCCCCCAAAATGAAAATACCTCAAAAGCTTATTTGGGGGAAGAGGTTGGAAATAGGTTCTCAAGTGTGTCTGATTCATCTTATCAAGAAGAAAAATCCCTTCAAGCGTAGACTAGGAATGGTCGAGAATTAAAAGCGTGGCTCAGGTCCTGCTGCTCTACAACTGCACCACCTCGCTGGAAGGACGGCCTGGGCTGCAAGGAGGCTGCGCAGCCACTGGCTCTGGGCGGATCCCAGCGCGGAGCTGACTACCTGGGCCCATGCCAGCACTGGGTCCCTCCAGTCAAACCTGTGCAGCGCGCAAACGGGAAGCCCAGACAGACCAGGGCTTGTACTCGAGGAACGGGAGAGGGAAGGGGTTGGGAGTCGCCTGCTGTGGCCTCAGCGGAAGGTCTCCCCCAGCCCGCGACGTCCGTCGAAATATTTGCAGGTTCCGTCGAAATATTTGCAGGTGAGGCAGGCGTGGAAGCTCCTGCCGCGCTGCCCCGTTGCCCCAGGTAGGCCCAGGACCTGTCCCTGTCAGCGGGGAGTGGGGAGAATGGTACCGGAAGCCCATGTCTCGGAGGCTGCTGGGAGCTGTAGTGCCCGCGGGTGACGTCGTTCTGGGCGCTTTTCCGGTTCTGGGGGCGGGGTTAGAGGCGTGGCCTGGAGGCGTCGACCCATTTCGTTGGCAGAGAGAGCGGGTCTTGTGTGGACGGTGATCTGCGCGAAAGGGTCGGTTTATGGTTGTGGCCTCGAATTCCTGAGTGCGCGACGACGGAGACCAGGGCCGAGGAGGGTCTTGTGCAGGCGGCCGCTGGGCTCTGAAAGATGCTTCCGCTGGAGCTTTTTTATTTTTAACGTGGCTGCAGCTGTTGCACACTAGTAATTTTCTGCCCTGCGACCGCTTTTCTGCGTTGTAATAATCACGCTAAAACTAGTGCAGGTTTTACTGCTTACAAGGGAGTTTTTAACAATTTTCTTAAACCGTGTTACAACACTACCTGTTCTTCCAGTTTTGTCCTAATACACACCGCGCGGGGCAGGAATTGTATGTTGTGGAAATAAAGACCTAGGCCGTCCAGATGAGCACACGCAGAGGTTGACTCAGAGCCGGGTATAGTAGGGAGCCAGCCACGGTCCCTTGTGTTCTGTAGAGAGTCAAAGGCAGGTAGGGAGTGAGAAGACGTGCATTCATAAGGGAGGGTTCTGAGTGGAGAACCCTATTGGCTTGGCGGGGAGCAATAAAAGGGTATACTGGCAGTCATCTAAGTCCTGACCTGTGCTTGTTTCCAGAGGCTGTGGGTCAGTGCTGTGTTAGCTATATTTGGTTTGGCTGTGGTGTTTTTCTTCATTCCCTTGGTGCCTCTATACCTATCTTCATCTCCGAATAGCTCCAGTAGATTCATCCAGTGAAAGTATCTGTGGTTCCTTGCTGTGGCTTTGCTGGTTCATGCTGAGCTACTTCCTGGTAGAATTGTACTAACCATTTATACTCACACAGCAAGGGTGAAATTGCAGGTTTGCTCTTGTCGTTGCCACTAAACATTACAAATATCAGAAGGAAGTAATAATCTGTAGTTATTTATGCTTTTATATTTGTTTTTAAGGCCTTATTTGTTAGGGACAATGTCAGGCTTGGTAGTCAAGGCTGGAGTGCAGTGGTGCAATCATAGATAACTGTAAAATCAAATTCTTGGGCCCAAGCAGCCCTCCTGCCTCCGGCTCCTAAGTAGCTAGGACCACAGGTGTATGCCATCACACCCGACTAATTTAAACTTTTTTAGAGACAGGGTCTTACTATGTTGCCCAGGCTGGTCTCAAGCTCCTGGCGTGAAGCGAATCTCCTGCCTCGGCCTTCCAAAGTGCAGGGATCACAGGTGTGAGCCACCCCACTGGCCAGATTATTTAGAATTAGCATTTTGGAGGGGAGTTTTAGAGGACTTTCTTGTTTCCTCTTGTTTTGTGCGCCTCCTCAGCATTTCAGGACAGTCCTGGAGTTCAGTTTAGCAGTGTGCTCTTGTGGACTCTGTGCCAGGACCCAGAGCCCCTGCCATTCCCAGATATCCTCGTTCTTGTCCCCAGTGGAGGTTGGAGAAGGTTATTTTTGCTGTGACTGTGCTTACATGTACAGTGTCACAGATCCCTTCTCAACCCTCATTCCCTTTTGTTCTTTTCCCTATAACAGCTATACGGAGATATAATTTACACATTGTAAAGTTCATTCCTGTAAATAGTTCAGTGTTTTTAAATATATTCACAAGGTTGTACAGCTTTCACTACTATCTAATTCCAGAACATTTTCTTCACCCAAGAAAGAAACCCCATACCCATTAGCAGTCTCCCACCAATCCTCTCAATTTCTCCATTTCTTAACAATTACTAATCTACTTGTCTGTCTTTGGATTTTTACATTCTGGACATTTCATATTATATGCGGCCTTTTGTGTCTGGCTTATTTTACTTAGCATGATGTTTTCAAGGTTCACCTGTGTTGTAGCATATATTAGTACTTCATTCCTTTTGATTGCCAATATTTCATTGTATGAATAGATCACAATTTGCTTATACATTCCTCAGTTGATAGACAATGGATTATTTGTACTTTTTGGCTATTATAGATAACACTTCGGTGAACATTCTTATAGAAGTTTTTGGGGGCATATGCTTTCAGTTTTCTTAGCTATATATACTTGGGGGGAATTTCTGGGTCATGGATAACTATGTGTTTAACTTCTGAGGGTTTGCCAACCTGTTTTGCAGAGTGGTACAGCATTTTATATTCCCACCAGCAGTGTATGAGCAATCCAGTCTTTCCACATCCTCTCCTGTTACCATCGTCTTTGGCAACAGTCATCCCCGTGGGTGTGAAGTATATTCCACTGTGGTTTTGACTTGCATTTCCCTAGTGAATAATGATGTTGAGCATCTTTTCATGTGCTTGTTCTCATTTCTTGCTCTGCTTTTGACTTACAGAGTATCCTGAGCTCCAGCTGGACCCTAAATTGGATCCTCTTCCTGCTGAGAGTCCCCTGATGAACATTGAGGTTGTTGAGGTCCTCACACTGAACCAGGAGGTGGCTGGTCCCCGGAATGCCCAGATCCAGGCCCTATATGCTGAAGATGGAAGCCTGAGCCCAGATGCCCCCAGTGAGCAGGTCCAACAGCAGGGCAAGCATCCAGGTGACCCTGAGGCCGCTCGCCAGAGGTTCCGGAAGTTCCGTTACAAGGACATGACAGGTCCCCGGGAGGCCCTGGACCAGCTCCGAGAGCTGTGTCACCAGTGGCTACAGCCTGAGGCACGCTCCAAGGAGCAGATCCTGGAGCTGCTGGTGCTGGAGCAGTTCCTAGGTGCACTGCCTGTGAAGCTCCGGACATGGGTGGAATCGCAGCACCCAGAGAACTGCCAAGAGGTGGTGGCCCTGGTAGAGGGTGTGACCTGGATATCTGAGGAGGAAGGTAAGTGGAAGGGTAGGTAGAGGGACAGCTTAATGAGGGTGTCTTGGAGGACCCTGTGGGGGAGATAAGAACTCCAGGCTTCCTGGGAAGGTCGTGGGAATGATTTTGCCCACTCCATACAGACTGAGGACATCCACGTTCCCCACATGTTCCTGAGTCAGAGCCACTGAAACCCCTGCATTCTTTAGCCCTTCGTGGGCTTCTGATGGATGCACACAGATGAAGTGCTTCATTTACATCCCTCTGGCATCCCTGCTGCACCATAAACCCTGTAGCACTTGATAAGATAGACAGGACTACTGAGCTCACGGAGCCTGCAGTAGCAGGAGAGACAGGGATTTGACAAATGAGAATGCATAGAAAAATGCTGGGGCTGTGAGGAGCTAGAGGTGATGGTGAGGTTCATGAAGGTCTGCAACTGACACCTGGTGTGGAGTGGAAAGCCAGGGTAAAGAAAGGGGGCAGGAAAGATGTGCCATGCAGAGGGAAGCACTGCCTGTAAGGGCCAAGATGGAAGGGATCACAGTAAATGCAAAACTCAGAAAAATCGGGTATGTCTGTGATGGAAGGGAGCAGAAGGTGGAGCTGGCACAGCCAGTGGGGACTTTAGTTCTAAAGCAAAGCAAAATGTTCTTCTAAAACAGTAGGGTTCGATCCCTGCGTTCCAGAAACTGGTGGCACCACTGGATTTGACCTTTAGAGATCCACCAGGCTGCATGTGTGGTGGATGGTGGACAGAGGATGGGGGTGAGGCTGGACACACAGGCTACCCGCAGCTATTGCCATGCCCTTTGATGGGTGGTGTCTTGGATAGGAAGGATGGTGATGGCCGACTGGGGAGAGAGTACACGTGTGGAGTGTGTATTTGGAAGTAAGACTCCAAGACTCGGTTTCTTCATCAGGCTGAGTTGCACAGTGTGTGTGCTTCTGCATTGCTCACCTCCATTTTCCACACTCACAGGTGCCCAGAAGAGGTTTCTGATGTGAGCGAATGATTGACTGGTTGATGTCTGTGATTGTGGGGAAGGGTAAGGTATCCTGCAGGGGGATGGTGGGATTCTAAGAGGCCAGGGCATCCTGGAGATGCGGGTATCCGAAGCAGCAGAGCAGGCACTTGCATGAGTTGTGTCAGATGCACCAAGTCTGGGGTGCTGTACTTGGCAGAATAATTGCCCCAAAGGTGTCCATGTCCTGCCTCCTGGACTCTGTGAATAAGTTGCCTCACATGACAAAGGGAACTTTGCAGAAACAAGTAACTTAAGGATCTTGAGAGGAAGAGATGCACTGGATTATTTGAGTGGATCTAACATAACCACAGGGGCCCTTAGGAGAGGGAGGCTGGAGGGTCAGAGGAGATGTAATGATAGAAGCAGCTGATAGAGGAAGAAGCCATAAGCCAAGTATTTGGGGCGGCCTCTAGAAGCTGGAAAAGGCAAGGAATGGATTCTTCCTTGGAGCCTCCAAAAGGAACACAGCCATGCTGACACCTTCATTTTAGCCCAGTGAGGCACAAACCAGACTTCTTATCTCCAGAACCATAAGGTAATACATTTGCATTAATCTGAGCCGCTGGCATTGTGACAATTCACTATAGCAGCAATAGGAAACTAGTTCGTTAGGTGCCAAGGAGACAGTTGTGGGGTTAATGAGGTGAAAGTCAGTGAATTCACCCTGTGTTTAACCTCAGGGGTGAATGAAATAAATCAGTGCCACAGAAGACAATGGGAAGAGGCTTTCCAGAGAACCCTGAGAATCTCACATTATGTGGTCAGTGTGTTAGCTGGGACTCTTGGATGTGACTGCTGCAAAGCCTTGCACAGAATGGCTCACGGGAGAAGAATTTATTGAAAAAGTTCCATGGTGCTCGAGCATCAGGCAGGGCTGGACCCAGGAGCTCCAGTAGTGTCCTCCAGACTTGTTCTGTCTCTCATTCTTACCTCTTCTGCTCTCCACTGGCTTCACTCATGGGCAGGCTGTCTGCCTGCATGGGATTTCTCTTTCCCAAATGTTCCAGCTAAAGCCTTGTTGGCTCCAATCATCTGGCTATAGGCTGTGTTCATCCCAGATCTAATCACTGTGGCCAAGAGAAAGGGATGGCCCAGTGGGCCAGCCTAAGTCATCTTGTTGCTCACCTTGATGTTGGGGGTGGATTAGCATTGTGGAAGCCTGTGGACCATGTGGGGTCATGTGAGAAAAGTTAGAATGAAGGAGCCGTGGTTAGAGGCACCCTCGGGCTGGGTGGAGCTGTTGTTTCCTTAGGTGGAGGAGGCTTGGTGACGTTCAGTTCAAGATGGCTGCATGTTGTGGGTCCGGGGACAGTCTCACCTTCCACGAGGTGGGAGGGAGAGGGAGGAAGGATGAGGTGCCTGAATAGGCAGGGTGGAGGGCTTGGAGGCTGGAAACAGGGGCTTTGACTCTAAGGAGGAGGTGTCAGTCAGCTGCCTCACAGGAGGGGCTGGGGCCCTCAGCCGCCCTCGGAAACGGAAGGAGTGGTCTCAGCAGTGAGGACACTGGTGCCCTGTGACCATTGGAGGGTGAGCCATCCTGGGCCCATCCACGTGCGGGCACTCGGGCACATGCTGTGAGGGGAGCTGAGCTGGTGAGAAGGGAGGATAGGAACAGAGGCTGTCATGGAGCCACAGTATGATGCAGGTGTGTGGTGGCCCCATGGGTTGCAAAGAGGCCACCCTTGCCCTGCCCAAGGGTCCCCACACCTGCTGACCTCGTCTGGTTGGTGTCTCCTCCCAGTACTTCCTGCAGGACAACCTGCCGAGGGCACCACCTGCTGCCTTGAGGTCACTGCCCAGCAGGAGGAGAAGCAGAAGGAGGATGCAGCCATCTGCCCAGTGACAGTGCTCCCTGAGGTAAGCGGGGAGTGTCGCCCTTTTTTGGCCACAGCATCTCCTGTGAGGCAGGCCCACCCCTGAGGCATCCACTCTGCCCTGGGCTTTCCTAAGACCTCCCACAGGCTGGGGCATTCTGAGATTCTGAGCTCTTAGGTCTGTGCTGAAGCAATCTGAGTATGAAGAGCAGCCCTGCCCTCCAGCCACCATGGCGTCATTGGGGACAAGGCACGGTGACTCAGGAGTTGACAAAGCAGGAGGCAAAAGGGAAGGAACTAAGTGTTTACAGAGACTTGAAAGGTGGAACTACCACAGGCAGGCACATCCGTATCCGGGTCACAAGAGAGCCCTCATTCAGAAATGCATACTTAGGTATTTATCTTTGGTATCTAGGGGTTTGCTTCAGAATAACCCAGAGCTGGGGTGTGGGTGAAAAAGATTGGTTCTGATGTGCTGACCACTAGGGTAGTGGTATGTATGTGTCATTGGTCAGAGCTATTTGCACTGCAAGTGGCTCATACTGGCTCAAGCATAGAAGTAAATTTATTGGCTCTCATGTTTTCTCTAGTAGGCTTCAGGCAAGGCTGCATCCAGGTGCTCCCAGGTGATGGGAAGAATCTCTGGCCAACCTGTTTCATGGCTCTGCTTTCTCCCCTTTCTTCTTCTTCCTTTTTCTTCCTCCTCCTTCTTTTTTTTTTTTTTTTTTTTTTTGAGATGGAGTTTCGCTCTTGTTGCCCAGGCTGGAGTGCAATGGCACGATCTCAGCTCACTGCAACCTCTGCCTCCCAGGTTCAAGTGATTCTGCTGTCTCAACCTCCTGAGTAGCTGGGATTACAGGCAGCCACCACTACACCTGGCTAATTTTTGGTGTTTTTAATAGAGATGGGGTTTCATCATGTTGGCCAGGCTGGTCTCGAACTCCTGACCTCAGGTGATTCACCCGCCTCGGCCTCCCAAAGTGCTGGGATTACAGGTGTCAGCCACCGCGCCTGGCCACTCCCTTTTCTTCTTAGGCAGATTCTGCCCCATGTAAGCAAAATGCCTCAGATCCTGGTAAAGCAGGGTTGGGGGAACCTCTTCTTCCCAAAGTCCTGGTCAGTTCCCCAGAAAGGACCAGTCATGGATGTGCCAGGGTGACTGCCCTCCCCCAGGTCAGTCCTGTCGACAAAGGCAGGGGCTTGGTTGTCATTTCCACCAGGTGGGAAGACAGTATTAATAGATGGAGAACCTTCTGCAGTGGGAAGATTTCAGCACTGGGCAAGCTGGATAGAGCCGTTAGGATGGAGTTGTTTGCTTGTTGCACTTGGAGCTCTTTATGAAGCAAGGGCTCTGCCTCCCAGCCTGAGACCCAGACCCTGGTTTGGACCCAGTAGAACTCTTGTGGGCCCTGGGTTGGTGTCTCTGAGCAAATCCCCAAAGCAGGAGAGTCCCTAGCACAGTGAGCTCTGTCAGAACCTCCCAGCTGGCCTTTCTTCTGCCCTCATTGACAACCCTCTGACACTCTTGCTGAGCATAGACACACGTGTGATGTTACAGGAGCCAGTTACCTTCCAGGATGTGGCTGTGGACTTCAGCCGGGAAGAGTGGGGGCTGCTGGGCCCGACACAGAGGACCGAGTACCGCGATGTGATGCTGGAGACCTTTGGGCACCTGGTCTCTGTGGGTAAGGCCATGCCCCCTCTTCACCCACCTCAGGGCTGGTAGGTCACAGGAGCCCCAAGTCAGGGGTGTTTACCTTCTCTGGACTCCACACTGGGCATTCCCTCAAGGGGCCCTTGCTCCGTCCAGGGCCTGTTAAGTGGAACTGTAGACTTACAGGGGTGGGGGCATTGGTTGGCCAGAAGCAGCCTTAGGTCCAGTGAAGGAGTGATTTGCTATCTATCTCCTGAGGGAGTATGAGAGAACAGGAACTCGAAGAGCTCAGAGAATACTCCCTGCCCTTTCTGTCCCTTGTTCACCAAGGTCAGTGCTCCCCTCCCTGCTGCTTCATTGCTTTTCAGTCTCTCTCCAGGTTGCATGACTCTACTTGGAAAAAAAAAAATCCTGACTTTTGAACTTAGTTATGCATTTCATGCTCTCAGACCTGTCCTAGCACATCTCTCTATTGTATCCACATCTTTTGCTTATTTTTTTCAGGGTGGGAGACTACATTGGAAAATAAAGAGTTAGCTCCAAATTCTGACATTCCTGAGGAAGAACCAGCCCCCAGCCTGAAAGTGCAAGAATCCTCAAGGGATTGTGCCTTGTCCTCTACATTAGAAGATACCTTGCAGGGTGGAGTCCAGGAAGTCCAAGAAACAGTGTTGAAGCAGGTGGAGTCTACTCGGGAAAAAGACCTTCCTCAGAAGAAGCACTTTGACAACCATGAGTCCCAGGCAAACAGTGGTACTCTTGACACAAACCAAGTTTCGCTCCAGAAAATTGACAGCGTTGAGTCCCAGGCAAACAATGGTGCTCTTAACACAAACCAAGTTTTGCTCCAGAAAATTCCTCCTAGAAAACAATTGCGCAAATGTGACTCACAAGCTAAAAGCATGAAACATAGTTCACGTGTAAAAATTCATCAGAAGAGCTATGAAAGGCAAAAGGCCAAGGAAGGCAATGGTTGCAGGAAAACCTTCAGTCGGAGTGCTAAACAGATTACGTTTATAAGAATTCACAAGGGGAGCCAAGTTTGCCGATGCAGTGAATGTGGTAAAATATTCCGGAACCCAAGATACTTTTCTGTGCATAAGAAAATTCATACAGGAGAGAGGCCCTATGTGTGCCAAGCCTGTGGGAAAGGATTTGTTCAGAGCTCTTCCCTCACACAGCATCAGAGGGTTCATTCTGGAGAGAGACCATTTGAATGTCAGGAGTGTGGGAGGACCTTCAATGATCGCTCAGCCATCTCCCAGCACCTGAGGACTCACACTGGAGCTAAGCCCTACAAGTGTCAGGACTGTGGAAAAGCCTTCCGCCAGAGCTCCCACCTCATCAGACATCAGAGGACTCACACCGGGGAGCGCCCATATGCATGCAACAAATGTGGAAAGGCCTTCACCCAGAGCTCACACCTTATCGGGCACCAGAGAACCCACAACAGGACAAAGCGAAAGAAGAAACAGCCTACCTCATAGCTCTCAAGCCAGTTGAAGAAACCTTGTCTTTTCAGCTTGACCCTACAATATAGTGTGCACAGGCCTGCTTGTGAATCAGAACTGAATGTGAAAGGGAAGCATTGAGTGAGGACATTCCCAAAACCAAAGGACAACTGAGGAGACTACCCAGCACATAATGAATAAATAAAATGAGTGAAGAGTTATTAACATTAGTTGGAAAAAAGATTTCCCATTCACTTGATATTGTTTGTGCACTCATTTAGTCATTAAAAGTGAGATTTGGCCGGGCGCGGTGGCTCAAGCCTGTAATCCCAGCACTTAGGGAGGCCGAGACGGGCGGATCACGAGGTCAGGAGGTCGAGACCCTCCTGGCTAACACGGTGAAACCCCGTCTCTACTAAAAAATACAAAAAACTAGCCGGGCGACCTGGCGGGTGCCTGTAGTCCCAGCTACTCGGGAGGCTGAGGCAGGAGAATGGCATGAACCCAGGAGGCGGAGCTTGCAGTGAGCTGAGATCCGGCCACTGCACTCCAGCCTGGGCGGCAGAGCGAGACTCCGTCTCAAAAAAAAAAAAAAAAGTGAGATTAATAAAATCTGAAATGTTATATAATAACTTTTAAAAAGCCAGGTAATTAACAATCTGCACTGATATTATATCCACAGTACCACAGTATTTATGTATATGAATTAAGGATTAAAAGTGTGGATAAATAAACTATTGATCTATTTCTGTGTAGAACCTGTGTATTTCCTGCCTACTTAAATATCTCTATAGTAATGATTAATATTTAAAGAACATTAAAACAAGGAGGGAGATTATCAGATAGTTCTAGAAGATTCTGTGCAAAGCTGCAGCACCTTGGGCACAAGATACTATGTGAGTTGGGATGACTAGATCTTTCTATTCCTTAGGGGGTTGTCATGACATGGTTAGGTGGAGGTAAGGAAAACTTAAACCCAAAGGGCTGGAAACCCCAGGCAAGTGTGGGGCTTCCTGGGAATATTCATGTTTCTTTTGTTTTTTTGACACAGAATCTCACTCTGTCACCCAAGCTAGAGTGCAGAGGTAGAATCATAGCTTACTGTAGCCTCAAACACCTGGGCTCAAAGGATCCTCCTGGCTCAGCCTTTCAAGCAGCTGGGACTACAGGCATGCGCCACCATGCCTAGCTTCATTTGGTTTGTGTTTCCATTTTTCCTGAGAGACTATCACAAGGAAGGCAACTGCTCTGCCCAGGAGCCCATCACTTAAGCAAAAAGACACTGGCAGTACTAGAGCATGTATTTGCCCACAGTTCACATTCTTTCTCCAGGTCACATAGCCCATAGTATATGACCCGCTCCATTCCTTGTTCTAGGCTCCACCTTTGCTCTTGAGTTCTGTGTAACATTTAAAACATAAAACTCTGGACCAAAAATACTTAGGTTCAAGACACTGGTTGAGTGCTACTTTGCATAGCTTCTTTAGAACCCTCGGGTCTTGCCCACAAGGGTGAGATGCAGTCATGCCATCTAGGGTGAGAGTACCTCCTTTCTCTGCAGAAATGAAAAACCCTTGGAGACAGGACCAGAGTAGATGCCTTGAGCCCATGTGCCTGGAGAATGACAGTGGTACACCAGCAACCCTATTGCCATTCACACATTGGGCATGGGCCTTGGGCTGCTGTGTTGCTTCTAGTCATTTCAGCACTTTAATACGGCACATGTTGCTTCTCTGAGAACATATGCAGTTGAAGAACTTGCCCAGGGATGTTAGTTGGTAAAAACAGCTTCCTCAGCTGTTCAGAACTCTACAATATCACCTCTCAAGAATGAACCAAAGAATAGGATGCTTGAGATTAGAACCTGGTAAACTCAAAATTCCCAGATTCCAAATCCTAGACGGTATGAGTCCAAAGCTTTAGTGATGGCTTCAGGAACTGAGGTGATGGTTTGAGCTGGGTCTGGGAAAATAAGGGACCCAGGAGTAGGAAAGAGGGGGAGAACATACTAGGGTATGGAAGAGCTAACGGACTACAAGGTACAAGGTCAGTGGGTCCATTCCAAGGTATGGAATGGCTCATCTCATGGCTGGCACCTGGGCTTGAGGTGGCTCTAAGGCTGAGTTCAGTTGTGTTGGGTTCTCTCATCTGAAGAGCCAGGGTTCCAACAGAATTAGGCAGAAACAGCATGGCTTTTTCTGACCCAGCCTAGGTCACATGGTGTCACCCTAGGACAGTCTATCCTTTACAAGCCAGTCACTAAGGCCAGCCAGATTAAGTGGAAAGGGGGTTAAACTCCATCTCTTGAAGGGAGAGTAGCAAAGTTAGGAAAGGCAGGAGAGTGTAGTGGCCAACTCTGGATAAGAAGGTCTACAAATATGCCAGCATTTATCTTTAAATACTGTGTATCCCCACCTGTACTTGCAAGACAGGAAGGGGAAGGCAGGGAGAGAGACTGCACGTGTGGGAGCTGACACACTAGACACAAGTATTAGATGTGGTTTAAATCCTGACTCTGCTCCTCACTGGGTCTGTGGTTGTCAGAAAGAGGATTAATGCCTAGAGGGTCCACGTTCCATATATCCAGTACACCAGTGAAAAGGTACATGAGGGGCCAGGCACGGTGGCTCAAGCCTGTAATCCCAGCACCTTGGGAGGCCGAGGAGGGCGGATCATGAGGTCAGGTGATCAAGACCATCCTGGCTAATAGAGTGAAACCCCGTCTCTACTAAATAAAAAAAAATTAGCCGGGCATGGTGGCAGGCGCCTGTAGTCCCAGCTACTTGGGAGGCTGAGGCAGGAGAATGGCATGAACCCAGGAGGCGGAAGTTGCAGTGAGCCGAGATCGCGCCACTGCACTCCAGCCTGGGCAACAGAGCCAGACTCTGTCTCAAAAAAAAAAAAAAAAAAGAAGATACATGAGGCTGGGCACAGTGGCTCATACCTGTAATCCCAGAACTCTGGGAGGATCATTTGAGGCCAGGAGTTAGAGATCAGCCTGGGGAACATGGTGAGATCCTGTCTCAAAAAAAATAAATAAATAAAATAAATAAAAAGCCAGGTGTGGCGGCGCACCTGTAGTCCCAGCTACTCAGGAAGCTGAGGTAGGAGGAATGCTCCAGCCTAGGAGTTTGAGGCTGTAGTGAGCTATGATTGCACCTCTGCACTCCAGTGTGAGAGAGAGACTTTGTCTCAAAAATCAATTTAAAATTTGTAAAAAGAGGTTACAAAAATGTTAGCTTCTTTGAGAACACATGCAGTTGAAGAACTTGCCCAGGGATGTTAATTGGTAAAAACAGTCTCCTCAGCCATTCAGAACTCTACAGTATCACCTCTTAAGAATGAACCAAAGAGTGGGACCAATTAATTCCAGCACATCCATTATTGGTTCAACAAGAGTATCTTTATTATTTACCAAGAAGATTATCCAGCCAGTTGAGCAAACTCTGATTAATTTTAATAGGTTTTACTAAAATCTCTTGCATTTCTATTCTTTTATGTTTCTAATTTTTACATAGTTTTCTTCTGACTACAAAGTAACAGAAGATATGATTTTTTAAAAATCGCTCTTTCCACCATCCTTTGGTGCCCTCCTCACGTGCAGATGAATATCCTGGCTGATGTTCTCAAGAGGATCAACAATGCTGAAGAGAGGCAAAAGACAGATTCTTGCTGGGCACGGTGGCTCACGCCTGTAATCCCTGCACTTTGGGAGGCCAAGGTGGACAGATCACAAGGTCAGGAGATCGAGACCATCCTGGCTAACATGGTGAAACCCCGTCTCTACTAAAAATACAAAAATTAGCCGGGTGTGGTGGCGGACGCCTGTAGTCCCAGCTACTCGGGAGGCTGAGGCAGGAGAATGGCGTGAACCAGGTAGGCAGGGCTTGCAGTGAGCCGAGATCACGCCACTGCACTCCAGCCTGGGCAACAGAGCGAGACTCCGTCTCAGGAAAAAAAAAAAGATTCTTATTAGGCGGTGCTCCAAAGACATTCTCCGGTTTCTAATTGTGATGATGAAGCATGGTTACATTGGTAAATTTGACATCACTGATGATCATAGAGCTGGGGAAATTGTTGTGAACCTCACAGGCAGGTTAAACAAGTGTGGAATGATCAGCCCCAGATTTGATGTACTCAAAGTTCTAGAAAAACGGCAGAATAATCTGCTTCCATCCCGTCAATTTGGTTTCATTGTACTGACTTCAGCCGGCACCATGGACCACGAAGCATCAAGACAATAATACACAAGAGGGAAAATCCTGGGATTCTTTTTCTAGGGGTGTAATGCTTACAAATAAAATGCCTCAGTGGACTACAGTGCATCCAAAAACATAAAATCACTGACATTTGCACCACACAAAAGTTATCCTCCAATAACGTGATCTTTCTTTCTTAGGGTGTAAAACCACACTCGGGGTTGTGGTATTTGATGCTGTGCAAAATGATTTTGCCTTTCCCTCACAGCTCGCGATTCCCTGTCACTGTTGTGAGAATTTGCGGGGTTATTCAGCATGGCCAGCATGGGTCCGAGCGAGGAGGGTCCCTCCTAGTTGCACAGGCTACGGAGTGGCTCCCCGGGTGCTTTCCAAGGCCAGGTCTCCACCTCGAAGTGCGTCAAAGGCTGTAGGCCCGGGGGACGCTGACAAGCGAGGGGGACGGCTGGCGGAGGGGTTGTTGGCGGGGGGGAGGGGGGGCGGTTAATGGCGGAGTGGCGACCCAGCCGAGCCCACAGCTCTGGGAGGCTGGTTCTGCCTCTCTTCCGAAGCGTCGCCCCGCTAAGCTTAAAGCACCGGTACACACAACCGCCGACTTTCCAAAGCCCACAGTCGGCTTCACGCTGGAGGCCGGAAACCCCAAGTCCCCAAAGCCCGGGTGCCCGCCCGAACTGACCTACCCAATCACCGCACCGCGTCACGCTGGAGGCCGGAAACGACAAGTCCCCAAAGCCTGCACTCGCGGCCCGCCCGAACTGACCTACCCAATCACCGCACCGCTTCAGGCTGGAGGCCGGAAACGACAAGTCCCCAAAGCCCGCGCGCTCTGCCCGCCCGAACTGACCTACCCAATCACCGCACCGCTCCGACCAAGCGGCGACACAGGATGCCCAGTAAGAGTCACGCTTTGCCAAATAAGCAACCTGCCTCATCCAATCAGCGTCTCGCCTGCCCGGTTAGTTCCTTGTCTTGCCCAACCAGATTCTTGCCTCCTCCAAACCGCTTCTTGCCTGTGCCTGTGCCTGGCCCAATCAGTGGCTTGCGCCTCTTCGCGCCCCGCCCCGGCCTGGTGGAAACAGATTCAGGGCCATTTTGGCTACACCTGGGAGCAGGGCGCCCCGCGGCTGGCTGCGGCCCTGCGAAGATGAATGGCCCCGGATCTGTGGAGGCCCGCCTGCCCCCTGGGGACCCCGTCCTCCGCCTGGGGGGTAGTGTCAGGTGCGTTTGAACCAGAGCAATTCCATCTTGAATAGGGGCTTGGTAAACTAAGGCTAAGACCGGTTGGGCTACATTCCCAGTAAGTTAAGGCATTCTTAGTCCCAGGATGAGATAGGAGGTCAGTACAAGATACAGGTCATACAAACCTTGCTGATAAAGCAGCTTGCAATAAAGAAGCCGCCCCAAACCCACCAAAACCAATATAGTGATGAGAGTGACCTCTGGTCGTCCTCGCTGCTACACTTCCACCAGCGCCATGACAGTTTATAAATGCCATGGCAACGTCAGGAAGTTACCCTATATGATCTCAAAAGGGGAGGCGTGAATAATCCACCCCTTGTTTAGCATAGAATCAAGAAATAGCCATAAAAATGGGCAACCAGCAGTTCTCAGGGCTGCTCTGTCTATGGAGTAGCCATTCTTTATTCCTTTACTTTCCTAATAAACTTGCTTTCACTTCATGGACTGGACTTGAATTCTTTCTTGCATAAGATCCACAAACCCTCTCTTGAAGTCTGGATCGGGACTCTCTTTCCAGTAACAGTGAGAGCCCAGACTGGAGCCGGGTGGTCGCAGGCTCCCAGGGGTTTGGGACCCTAGGGAGGTTGGTCTGTGCAACCGCCAGGCCCGGCCAGGGTCTCCTCATCAGGCTCAGGCGCACAAGCGCTGTGCTGGCCTGGCCGTCAATCACAGGTGAGAAGCATCCCGTTCCCGCCTTGGGAATTGCCCAGCACCTTCCCATCCTAAATGCCCAGCCTGGCCTGGCCACGGACTCTTGGTGAAGGGTCGGGCGGCGCATCACTCAGCTGTGGTAGTGGTGATGATGGCAGGGGTGCCGGGGGACTCGAGCTGTGTGTCCTGAGCAGAAACTTGAAAGAAATGTGAGTAGCTCTGCCGAGACCACGCATCTCCAGGCACTCCCAGCAGGGGGAATATCCAGATGCTTACCACACCAGTTTGTGTTTTGCCATATCCAGGACCCTCAGTCTTATTTACTGACTAATAATTTTTATTATTTTTTGAGAAGGAGTCTCGCTCTGTTGCCGAGGCTGGAGTGCAGTGGCGCCATCTCGGCTCACTGCAAGCTCTGCCTCCCAGGTTTACGCCATTCTCCTGCCTCAGCCTCCCGTGTAGCTGGACTACAGGCGCCCGCCACCTCGCCCGGCTAGTTTTTTGTATTTTTTAGTAGAGAGGGGATTTCACCGGGTTAGCCAGGATGGTCTCGATCTCCTGACCTCGTGATCCGCCCGTCTCGGCCTCCCAAAGTGCTGGGATTACAGGCTTGAGCCACTGCGCCCGGCCATTTTTTGTATTTTTAGTAGAGACGGGGTTTCACCGTGTTAGATGGGATGGTCTTGATCTCCTGATCACGTGATCCGCCCGTCTCGGCCTCCCAAAGTGCTGGGATTACAGGCGTGAGCCACCGCGCCCGGCCTGCTGAATAATTTTTTTAAATCCATGCATTAAAATTCAAAATTTATAAACTGATTTAAAAGGGGTCATTCGGGTCGGGTGCTATGGGTCAGGCCTGGAATCACAGTACTTTGGGAGGCCTAGACGGGTGAATCATTTGAGCCCAGGAGTTCCAGACCAGCCTGGGCAACATAGCAAGACCGCATATCTGGGAAAAAAAGAAAAAGAAAAAAAGCTGGGCATGGTGGCACACACCTGTAGTCCCAGCTACTTGGGAGGATCGCTTGAACCCAGGAGTTGGATGCTGCGGTAAGCTATGGTTGCACCTCTGCACTCCAGCCTGACCAGCAGAGGGAGACCTTGTCTCAAAAAAAGAGGGGTGGGGGTGGGGGCCTTTTGGTTATTTACTTGCCAAAATAAACGTGAGTTAAATACAGTTGGTTAACGGCCCAGCGCAGTGGCTCACACTTGTAATCCTAAAACTCTGGGAGGCCAAGGTGGGTGGATCACGAGATCAGGAAATCGAGAACATCCTAGCTAACACGGTGAAACCACGCCTCTACCAAAAATACAAAAAATTAGCCCAGCGTGGTGGCGGGGGCCTGTAGTCCCAACTACTCGGGAGGCTGAGGCAGGAGAATGGCCTGAACCCGGGAGGCAGAGCTTGCAGTGATCCAAGATGGGAGGTGGGTGGATCCGTTGAGGTCAGGAGTTCGAGAACAACCTGGGCAACCTGGAGAAATCCATTCTCTACCAAATATACAAACATTAGCCAGGCACGCCTGTAGTCCCAGCTACCCAGAATCCTGAGGCAGGAAAATCCCTTGAACACAGGAGGCAGAGGTTGCACTGATCTGAGATCATGCCACGGCACTCCAGGCTGGACAAGGAGTGAGACTCCAACTCAAAATCATCATCATCATCATCATCATCTACAAGGGAAAATGGCAAAAGTTAAGACAATTTGAACAGGAAGAACAATGTAGGGAGTGTCTTACCAAAATGAAAGTGTGTATTGTTAAGCTGAAGTAATTAAAACTGTGACCCTGGAGCAGAGACAGATCAATGCAACAAAGCTATGTAGAGATGGCATTTGTGGCATATGATAAAGCAGCCATTTTCAAATTATCCAGAAAAGAGGGAATGTTCAGAAAATGTGCTGGGAGAGTATATAGTTGTCGGGAAGAAAATTAAGTCAGACCTCCATAATACCACACAGAAAGTTCAATTTCGGAGGGATGAAAGAGCAAACATACGGTCGCGCACAGTGGCTCATGCCTGTAGGCCGAGGCGCGGGTGGATCACCTGAGGTCAGGAGTTGGAGATAAGCCTGGCCAACATGGCGAAACCCCATCTCTACTAAAAATACAAAGATTAACCAGGTGTGGTGGCAGGCGCCTGTAATCACAGCTACTCAGTGGGCTGAGACAGGAGAATTGCTTGAACCCGGGAGGCAGAGGTTGCAGGTTGCAGGTTGCAGTAAGCCAAGATCAAGCCACTGCACTCCAGCCTAGGTGATGGAGCAACACTCTGTCTAAAAAAAAAAGGGGGGGGGGGCCAGGCGCAGTGGCTCACGCCTGTAACCCCAGCACTCTGGAAGGCCAAGGCAGACGGATCACCTGAGATGAAGAGTTCGAGACCAGCCTGGCCAACATGGCGAAACCCCATCTCTATTAAAAGTACAAAAATTAGCCAGGCGTGGTGGTGGGTGCCTGTAATCCCAGCTACTCAGGAAGCTGAGGCAGGAGGTGGAGGTTGCAGTGAGCCGAGATGGAGCCACTGCACTCCAGCCTGGGCGACAAGAGTGAGACTCTGTCTCAAAAAAAAAAAAAAAATCAAACTCAACAATTTTTCAAAAGGATGACAGTATATTCAAACTCAGTTTGCTTCAGGAATGCAAGAATGCTTCAGGCTGGGCGCGGTGGCTCAAGCCTGTAATCCCAGCACTTTGGGAGGCCGAGGCAGGTGGGTCACGAGGTCAGGAGATGGAGACTATTCCAGCTAACACGGTGAAACTCCATCTCTACTAAAAATACAAAAAATTAGCCAGGCGCGGTGGTGGGTGCATGTAGTCCCAGCAGCTCAGGAGGCTGAGGCAGGAGAATGGCGTGAACCCGGGAGCTTGCAGTGAGCCCAGATGGCGCCACTGCACTCCAGCCTGGGCCACATAGCGAGACTCCCTCTCAAAAAAGAAAAAAGAAAATGATTTAAAAGATCAAAAGGAAAAATAAACGCTTATGACAGTCAAGAAAATTATAATCAAAATAATAGTCAAAGAACTGGCCTTACTTGGATATTAAAATGCCATTATAATCTCAACAGAATGGTATTATTATTATTATTATTTTATTTATTTATTTATTTTGACAAGGAGTCTCACTCCGTCGCCCAGGCTGGAGTGCAATGGCGCGATCTCGGCTCACCGGAACCTCCACCTCCCGGATTCAAGTGATTCTCCTGCCTCAGTGTCCCGAGTAGTTCGGATTACAGGTGTCTGCCACCATGCTCTGCTACAGAATGGTGTTATTGTAAGAATTGACAAATGGATGTGTAGAAGAAAAATGATAGCTTATTTGAAAAGTGATTTTGGGAGAATTCTAGCTCTCCCTTGTAAGCTGATGCCTCCATCAGATCTCAAACAAAAGTAATTCCTAATAGACTAATGATTTGCGTGTTTTTAAATTTTTTTTTATATTTTGAGATGGAGTCTTGCTTTGTCACCCAGGCTGGAATGCACTGGCGCGATCTTGGCTCACTGCAACCTATGCTTCCCAGGTTCAAGCCATTCTCCCCACTCAGCCCCACTAGTAGCTGGGATTATAGGCACGTGCCATAATGCCCTAGCTAATTTTTGTATTTTTAATAGAGACGGGGTCTCACCATGTTGGCCATGCTGTTCTCAAACTCCTGGCCTCAAGTGATCCACCTGCCTCGGCTTCCTAAAGTGCTGGGATTACAGGCTTGAGCCACCGCACCTGACCAGATTTGCATGTTTTAAAAAGTGCAAAAGAAAATTTAGAAGACTACATAAACATAAAATCTATGGCTTGCAATGCTTTTTTAAGCAAGACAAAAAACTCATATCTATTCATAAAGGAAAAGTAGACATACATAATTTACATAAAAAGAATTTTTTTTTTTTTCGAGACAGAGTCTTGTTCTGTCACCCAGGCTGGAGTCCAGTGGTGCAATCTCCACTCACTGCAACCTCCGCCTCCTGAGTTCAAGCGATTTTCGTGCCTCACCCTCCTGAGTCGCTGGGATTGCAGGCACGCACCACCACGCCTGGCTGATTATTGTATTTTTAGTAGAGACGGGTTTTGCTGTGTTGGCCAGGTTGGTCTTGAACTCCTGGTCTCAAGTGATTCTCTTGCCTCAGCTTCCCAAAGTGCTGAGATTACAAGCATGAGCCACTGCATCTGGCCTAAAAAGAATTTTTTTTTTTTTTTTTTTTTTTTTTTTGAGGCAGAGTCTCGCTCTGTCGCCCGGACTGGAGTGCAGTGGCCAGATCTCAGCTCACTGCAAGCTCCGCCTCCTGGGTTTATGACATTCTCCTGCCTCAGCCTCCTGAGTAGCTGGGACTACAGGCGCCCGCCACCTCGCCCGGCTAGTTTTTGTATTTTTGGTAGAGATGGGGTTTCACCGTGTTAGCCAGGATGGTCTTGATCTCCTGACCTCGTGATCCGCCCGTCTCGGCCTCCCAAAGTGCTGGGATTACAGGCTTGAGCCACCGCGCCCGGCCTAAAAAGAATTTTTTGTATGCTAAAATAGATACCACAGATTTTAAAAAGGAAATAAATTGTGTATTGAGAAAAATATTTGTTACACAAATGACAGACGAGATTAACATTTATAAACTATCACGAGCTCCTATAAAGCGCCAAAAAAGAAAAAATATATTAATTAGACAAAACACAGAAAACAAAACCCAAATAACCAGTAAGAATATGTAAAGATCCTGAAAGCACAAGTAGCTAGGGAATACAAATGAAATGAAATGTTACTTTTACCCAAAATACTGGCAAAATACAAAGGATAATACCCAATGCTGGAAAGAATAGGGATCATTATTCGCACTTTGGAAAGCAATTTGGCAATACCTAAGAGAATTAAGAACACACTTATCCTTCAACTTGTGCAGTCCCACTGGAGGGGCTCTGACAAAATGAAGGCACTAATTCTGGGTGTTCAGGAGTGTTTACTACAGTATTGTTTATGTGTGTTTGGAGATAGAGAAGGGTGTGGGAGGTGAATGCTAGGATTTTACACTGGAAGAGGTGCAAATGAGGGGGGAAGAAGTAGGCTGGAGCAAATTGAAAGCTATGTCTGCTATAATTAGTTAAGAGAAAATATGAATGTAAGGTTCAATGTAGGAAGTTTTTCTTTTTTCTTTCTTTTTTTTTTTTGAGACAGTCTTGTCCTGTCGCCCAGACTGGATTGCAATGGCACGATCTTGGCTCACTGCAACCTCTGCCTCCCGGATTCAAGTAATTCTCCTGCCTCAGCCTCCTGAGTAGCTGGGATTACAGGCATCCACTGCCATGCCTGGCTATTCTTGTATTTTTAGTAGAGACAGGGTTTCACCACGTTGGTCAGGCTGGTCTTGGACTACTGACTTTGTGATCTGGCCACTTCAGCCTCCCAAAGTGCTGGGATTATGTGCGTGAGCCACCGAGCTCAGCCACAATGTATGAAGTTTTTCTAGACATGTAAAAGTGAGCATGCACTTGGGCAAAAATGAAATAGAGGCATCCAAAAATCAAAACATAGATTTGATTTCAGGATGGGAGTCTATGTCATCTTCTATTTGAATTTTCTGTTATTTCCTGAGTTCCAACTTTTTCCCACTCCAGATAATTCATATTATAATATTTCCATAAACCTGGCTCACAGAATAAAAGTTTGAAAAGTTTATTTCAGGCCGGGCGCAGTGACTCAAGCCTGTAATCCCAGCACTTTGGGAGGTCGAGACGGGTGGATCACAAGGTCAGGAGATCGAGACCATCCTGGCTAACACGGTGAAACCCCGTCTCTACTAAAAAATACAAAAAACTAGACGGGCGAGGTGGCGGGTGCCTGTAGTCCCAGCTACTTGTGAGGCTGAGGCTGGAGAATGGCGTAAACCCGGGAGGTGGAGCTTGTAGTGAGCTGAGATCCGGCCACTGCACTCCCACTCCAGCCTGGGCGACCCAGCGAGACTCCATCTCAAAAAAAAAAAAAAAAAAGAAAAGTTTATTTCAATAATCATTAGAAAAATTATGGCTGGGCACGGTGACTCATGCCTGTAATCTCAGCACTTTGGGAGGCTGAGGCGGGCGGATCACGAGGTCAGGGGTTCAAGACCAGCCTGATCAACATAGTGAAACCCCCGTCTCTACTGAAAGTACAAAAATTAGCTGGGCGTGGTGGCACACGCCCGTAATCCCAGCTACTCAGGAGGCTGTGGCATGAGAATCGCTTGAACCTGGGAGGCAGCGGTTGCAGTGAGCTGAGATCACGCCACTGCACTCCAGCCTAGGTGACAGAACGAGACTCCGTCTCAAAAAAAAAAAAAAATTATGGAAGTGAAAAATTGTGCAAAAATGAGTGTGCACCAACTTTCTGTCAGAGTTTCACCTTAATAAACTAAAAAGAAAGCAAACAAAAGATAAACTGTACAAGCATGCCAACAATAATCTTTACTTCTGCCATGTTTTACCCTTTAATATTCACAAGAAAAGTCATGCAGGAGGAAAATTTTATAACTATAGTAAATATAGACAACTTTAACAACACTAGATCTACTGGCCAAAAGGAAAAAAAACAAAAAACAACCCCCAGTATATCCCTAACTATATACCAGAGAATCTTAAAAGAAAAAATAATTTGGCCGGGCGCAGTGGCTCACGCCTGTAATCTCAGCACTTTGGGAGGCCGAGGTGGGCGGATCACGAGGTCAGGAGATTAAGACTATCCTGGCTAACACGGTGAAACTCCGTCTCTACTAAAAAGACAAAAACAAAATTAGCCAGGCGTGGTGGCAGGCGCCTGTTGTCCCATCTACTCCGGAGGCTGAAGTGGGAGAATGGCATGAACCCTGGAGGCAGAGCTTGCAGTGAGCTGTGATCGTGCCACTGCACTGCAGACTGGGCGACACAGCGGGACTCCGCCGCCTCAAAAAAAAAAAAAAAAGATAAAATAATTCATATGATTATAATAAATGTGAGAAAAACTTCTTTTACAGCTCTTGTCTTTCTCAAAGGGGGAGGACTCCTCCTGGACAGAAACCCCATGGATGTATTCAACATGGTAAATCGTTTTGATGGAACTCTCACCTACTTGCACATCACAACTTATACCAGATAGAAAATTTATTAATGTAATCAATGTGGAAAGTTTTTCAGCCTGGTGCTCCCACCTTGTTAGACATTGCATAACTCATACTGGAGACTCTGGGAACATCAGGAACATCAGAGAGCTTTCAGCAGGAGATCTCATCTAATTGGGCAATAGAAAACTCACCCTGAAGAAAAACAATTCCATTGGAATCAATGTGAGAAACCTTTCAGTGACATCCTTGATTTTAATTTGCATCAAGGAAAGTATAATGGAGAGAAGCCTTATGAATGTAGTCAAGGTAGGAAATCTTTCTATACAGCTCTGGGTTTGCTGCACATAAAATAACTCATACTGGAGAGAAGCTTCATGACTGTAATCAGTTCTCAATTAAAGTTCTCACTTGTTGCTCATCAGATAAATCATACCGCAGAGAAACTGGGAGTGTCCTGAGTGTGACAAATCAGCTGTAGCTGATTACTTATTTGGCATCAGAGATTTCACACTAGAGAGAAACCTCATGAATGTCACCAGTGTGAAAAATCCTGCGGCAAGAATTCTCACCTTACTGAACAGCAAAGAACTCATTCTGGAGAGAAGCCTATAAATGTAGTCAACGTGGAAAAACTTTCAGACAGAATTCTTACCTTCTTGTGTGTGCATCAAAAAATTCATATGGGCAAAAACCAACATGAATGTCTAAATGTGAAAAAGCCTTCAGGAGACTATCTGACCTTATGGAACACCAGATAATTCATAATAGAAAGTGTATACATATAATCAGTACAGAAAGACCTTTCAGGCAGCATTCTAGTCATGTCAGGCACCAGATAACTCATTCTTGAATCAAACTGTTAATGAACTTTTTATTTATTTTATTTTCTTTTCTTTTTGAGATGGAGTCTTGCTCTGTTGCCCAGGCTGGAGTACAGTGGCAGGATCTCGGCTCACTGCAAGCTCCGCCTCCCAGGTTCACACCATTCTCCTCCCTCAGCCCCTCGAGTAGCTGGCACTACAGGCGCCCGCCACCACGTCCGGTTAATTTTTTGTATTTTTAGTACAGACAGGGTTTCACCATGTTAGCCAGGATGGTTTCGATCTCCTGACCTTGTGATCCGCCTGCCTCGGCCTCCCAAAGTGCTGGGATTACAGGCGTGAGTGACCGCGCCCAGCAAATGAACTTTTTAAATTGAGACAGGGTTTCGCTCTCTCATCCAGACTAGAGTGTAGTGGCAGGATCATCATTCCCTGCAGCCTCAACCTCTTGGTCTCAAGTGATTCTCTAACCTCAGCCTCCCAAAGTGCTGGGGTTACAGGTGTGAGGCATTGTGCCCAGCCATAACATTAAAAATATTTTCTTCCCCTTTATTTGGACATCAAGGTAAAAGTGACTTTTTTTTTTTTTTTTTTTTTGAGACAGAGGCAGGCTGGAGGAGTGCAGTGGCACCATCTCGGCTCACTGCAACCTCCATCTCCTAGGCTCAAGCCATTCTCCTGTTTCAGCCTCCTGAGTAGCTGGGATTACAGGTACCCGCCACCACACTCGGCTAGTTTTTGTATTTTTAGTAGAGACGGGGTTTTGCCATGTTGGCCAGGCTGGTCTTGAACTCCTGACCTCAGGTGATTCACCTGCCTCAGCCTCCCAAAATGCTGGAATTACAGGCATAAGCCACCGTGCCCGGCCAAAGGTAACATTTTTAATGTAACAATATATGGTCATTCTTTGCTCTTATGACACAATCCTACAAAAGGCAATCACTAAGCTTAAGCACTAAGCCTAAAAATGAATAATATAAACACTGATGTGGAGAAAGTTATTCCTCAGACGACTGCATTATTGATACAGACATGGAAACAGTAGACAGAAATGTAATATCAAAGTTCTTATTAAACATTTTTCCACGTGAGACCTTGTGTGTAGTTTCTTTAGGCAGATTCTGTAAGACATAAACATGCTACAAAGTGAAAAATGCATGATGTATATGATTGTTTCACCATATTAAAGTATGTTTGCAGCCGTGCGCAGGGGCTCACACCTGTAATCCAGACATTTTTGGAGGCCGAGGCAGGTGGATCATGAGGTCAGGAGATTGAGACCATCCTGGCCAACATCGTGAAACTCCAACTCTACTAAAATACAAAAAATTAGTTGGGTGTGGTGACGCAGGCTTGTAGTCCTAGTTACTTGGGAGGCTGAGGCAGGGGAATCGCTTGAACCCGGGAGGCAGAAGTTGTAGTGAGCCGAGATTACACCATTGCACTCCAGCCTGGGCAACAAGAGTGAAACTCCACCTCAAAAAAAAAAAGAAAAAAAAATTAAATCACTATAATCCTAAATCTCATTAGAAATATCAGGATAAATCCAAAATATATTTTTTCTTAAAAAGTAATTTTACATTGAAGAAGTCTATAATGGCTACCCTAATAATAATGAGTTGTTCTAGTGCACAGATTGTGGTCTCTGAAACACATTTCCCACTAAAAGAACCAGGCTCCTCAGGGAAATAACAGATTCCAGGGCTGGGGCAGGACATTTGGAGAACGCCCATACCAGAAAGCAAAGAAGCTATCCAAGAGTACTGGGGTCATGTCACAAGGACATAGGAGCAAGCCCGAAGGACCTCCTCTTGACCAAGGTTGGGTCAAGTGGAGAATTAAGTTATTCACTGAAATGAATTAAAACACATTCAATATGCTAAAAATCCACATATGGCTGAATCCATATTCAGTGTTTAAATTACCCCAATTGTGTCTTTTTTATATTTTACTTATTTGAATTAGGATATGAACAAAGTTCATACTTTTGAGATGGAGTCTTGCCCTATCACCCAGACTGGAGTCCAGGTGCGATCTTGGCTCACGGCAACCTCTGCCTCCCTGGTCAAGCGATTCTCCTGCCCCAGCCTCCCAAGGCTGGGCGCAGTGGCCAAAGCCTGTAATCCCAGCACTTTGGAAGGCCGAGGCGGGTGGATCACAAGGTCACGAGTTTGAGACCAGCCTGGCCAACATGGTGAAACCCTGTCTCTATTAAAGATATAAAAAATTAGATGGGTGTTGTGGCACACGCCTGTAATCCCAGCTACTTGGGAGGCTGGCGTAGGGGAATCGCTTGACCAGGGAGGCGGAGGTTGCAGTGAGCCGAGATTGCGCTATTGCACTTCAGCCTGGGTGATAGGGCAAGACTCCATTTCAAAACAAAACAAAACAAAACACAAATAAATGGAAATAAAATGAAAAATTACATGTGGGAGACATCCATATGAGACGTCAGTACATATTAACCAAATGCAAGGTATGAACTTTGTTCATATCCTAATTTGAATCAGTAAAATATAAAAAAAGACACAATTGGGGTAACTTAAACACTTAATATTTTATAATATTAAGAATCTATTCCTAACATTATAGGTGAATTAATGATTGTGTAGTTATTTTTAAAAATCATTCTTTTGCCGGGTGTGGTGGCTCATGCCTGTAATCCCAGCACTTTGGGAGGCCAAGGTGGGTGGATCACGAGGTCAGGAGTTCAAGACCAGCCTGACCAATATGGCGAAACCCCGTCTCTACCAAAAATACAAAAATTAGCCAGGTGTGGTGGTGCGTGCCTGTAATCCCAGCTACTCAGGAGGCTGAGGCAGAATTGTCTGAACCCGGGAGGCGGAGGTTGCAGTGAGCCAAGATTGTGCCTGGCAACTGCACTCCAGCCTGGGTGACACAGTGAGACTTTGTCTAAAAAAAAAAAAAAAGTCATTCTTTTTTCCCATTATATCTTTTTTTTTCTAATAGGTCTTGGTGTTGATTTTTAAACAGCTTGAGAGATAATTCACATACCATTCATCCACTAAAAATGTACATGGTTTAATATACTTACAGTTTTACAACCATCACTACAATAAATTTTAGAACATTTTCATTACCCCAGAAAGAAGCCAGAGTTTCTCAAATTCCCAATGACTGGAATTTCTCCTCAAACTTCCCTAGGCCCTGACAACACTTTGTGTCTTCGGATTTGCCCACTCTAGAAAAAAGCATTGTCTTTTAGAGATATTCTTTTTTTTTTTTTTTTTTGAGACAGAGTCTCGCTCTGTCACCCAGGCTGGAGTGCAGTGGCGCTGTCTTGGCTCACTGCAAGCTCCACCTCCCAGGTTCACACCATTCTCCTGCCTTAGCCTCCCTAGTAGCTGGGACTACAGATGCCCGCCACCACGCCCGGCTAATTTTTTGTATTTTTAATGGAGACGGGGTTTCTGTTAGATAGGATGATCTTGATCTCCTGACCTCGTGATCCACCCGCCTCGGCCTCCCAAAGTGTTGGGATTACAGGTGTGAGCCACAGCGCCTGGCCCTAGAGATACATTCTTAAATTCTTAAGTATTTATGGGTGAAATGATGTGTCTAGGATTTGCTCCAAAATAACTCTGGGAGCTGGGAGCAGGTAGGGATAGAGTAAAAGGCAGAATGCTGACAGTCAATGAAGCTCGGTGAGGGTAATCGATGCATGGGTGAAACATGGGGTTTCATTACACTATTCTCTCTACTTTTGTATGTTTGAAATTTTCTTTCTTTTTTTTTTTTTTGAGACAGAGTCTCGCTTTGTAGCCTGGGCTGGAATGCAGTGGTGTGATCTCAGCTCAATACAAGCTCCGCCTCCCAGGTTCATGCCATTCTTCTGCCTCAGAGGATCACAAGGTCAGAAGATCGAGATCATCCTGGCTAACAGGATGAAAGCCCGTCTCTACTAAAAATACAAAAAATTAACCGGGCGTGGTGGGGGGCGCCTGTAGTCCCAGCTAGTCAGGAGGCTGAGGCAGGAGAAAGGCGTGAACCCGGGAGGCGGAGCCTGCAGTGAGCTGAGATCACACCACTGCACTCCAGCCTGGGGGACAGAGGGAGACTCCGTCTCACAAAAAAAAAAAAAAAAAAAAAAAAAAAAAAAAGACTGAAGGAACCTTCCCAGGAAACCCCTAGCAGCCTTATTTCTCCTTGGCCAGAATACCCTTGCCTAATTCACACAGCAAGAGGCTTGAGTCCATTCCGATTAGCTTAGAATCCATCAAGATCCTCCCTTAGAGAGTTAGATTCTAGATTTCCTGGAAGAATCTAAAAATTGCGGGGTCGTGCTAGCCAGGTATGAAAATAAGCAAGTAAAAAGGTGACGACTGTTGGGTAAAGTTATCGACAAGGTCAGGCACAAGACAGTCAAGCCAAGGAAGGCTAGTCACAGATGCACCCCAGGCACAAAAACACAGTCCACGAACTGAGGATGCCTGAGCCACAGTGGTTCCCGCCTATCTGGCATTTGTAGGAAAGTTTCCTGTGGTCTCCCTCATTGAAGAGCCAGGACGGGTCAGCAGGGGTGGGTCTCAGACACTGTGGCCCACAACGCACTGAGACTGAACATGAGACCATTTATAATAACAGAACTCTGACCCACAACTTCTGCAGCAATAGGTACGAACAGAACTTGGTCACTACCTGCCAGCCTCCCTATTTTTTTCCCTGTCCCACTTAGGAGCTACTACAGAAAGCCAAACAGGCTCGACTGAGCAATCACCTAGGACGAATCGCCGCCTCCAGTGAGCGTGCTTCCAGCTTCCACTCGGAATGCTCCAAGTGGGCACACCCGGGGCTTTGTTTCTGTCACTAGGACGCGTCCCCATGCCCAGGCTGTCCCCGAGTCCCTGCTACAGGCGCAGATGGTGGCGGGCGTCCTTGCCCCTGGGCTCCCGGTTAACGGCCTCGGACCGTTCTCATGGCGCAGTCTTCGTCTCTCTCCCCAGCAGGCCAAGGCGCCGGGAAGGCCCCTGAGGAGATGACAGCGCCGAGCCCCATCAGGCGCCAGTCCCGCCCTGGACGCCGGGCGCCGCCTCCACAGTCTCGGCTTCGGTTGCTGGATGTGAACCAGCGCGGCCCGTTCAAGGCGGAGGGCACAGGCGCGCCAAGGCACAGAGCCGCGGGAAGCAACTCCCTAAGCCACAATGCTAGTCGCGAACACAGGAAACAGCTCGTCTCGCCGCCGCGGGACCCCAAGCTCCCGTTGGCAATTAATAAGCCTGTGGGAGCAACGGCCGCGGCGCGGAATTCTGGGAGTTGTTCGTTGCGCGGAGCGCGGGCACGTCCGCCGGCCACCGGAAGCAGCGCCATTGCCCGGTGCGTGCGGGTGAGTCTGGCCCCCTCAAGGTTGGCGCGGAGGTTTCACTGTTAGCCGGGTGCAGCCGGAGCGCAGGACCAAGCCAGAGCCGCCCCAGGTGACCTGGGCGTGCCGGAGAAACGAGCAGGGCCTGCGGGGCCCTCATGCGGCGAGGCCGGGCAAGGGCAGGATCCTGATGGGATCGGGATCTCTCCGGCCTCAGGGACAGGGAAGGCCAGTCCAGTCAGGTTTCCCCTGCCGCAGCGCCCGGCTGGGTCTGAGCTTGTCAGGAGGCTCTCTTGCTGCAGAGCTGGGAGGGAACTGATAGGGCCTGGCCCCCTCGCAGGTCCGGGCAGGGGGTAGGACTGGGTGGGCCCTCCTGACAGAGGGGGCCGGGGTCGAGGGCTGCAGGGGCTGGAGATTCAGGCCGGAGTATGGAGCTCTGGGGCTGCCGACCCAGTGGGCTTCTCCCGGCTCCTTTTTCCTCCCTCAGCTCATCTTCTGCGGCTTATCCACAGGTGGCAGCCAAGAGCCTCCTGATACAGTGGCACCAGGTGGCGCCTGTTGGACCCCAGAGGTCATCCCAGCTCCAGACGTGGACACATTTTCTTCCAATGGTACGTGAAGCTTGAACCTTGAAGAGAATGTGTGTATTTTCCAAGTGAAGAGAAGATTAAGGCCAGTCCTGGCAGGGCAGGGGTAACTGGGGTGTTGGGGGCCTTCAGTGGTTAAGCGCTGCTGGTGCACCCCAGTGAGAGACTACAGAGGTGAACAGGATGGGATGTGTATGTAACACCTATAAGTGAGGGATCGGGGTTGCATTTATGTTAGGTAATATTTGATGGGGACCATACAAGGCAGTGCTAAGGAGGAAGGCATGGGGTTGGATTTCAGAGTCTAAGGGAGTAGGGAAACATCTGATTGTGGAAATGACTCCGTTTAAGGAGGGATGCCAAAAGACAGGAAGGAGTGGAGGAAGACTGTGTTTCTGTTTCCAGCGTGAAGCCAGGATAGAAGTCACAGTGCAAGGAAGTTGTGGAATTCCTGGTCAGTCTCTGCATGGGAGTTGAGGAGCATGTGGGTGGACATGGCTGAATGTGGAGGAGGGAATGGCAGTGGCAGGAAGTCCAGGATGTTTGGGCTGGACATGTAACCTGGGGCAGATTGGAAACATCGCCCCACAAGCAGGAAAGGAGAAAACTGGAAAAGGAAAGAGAAGGCAACTCCCTCCCCAGCCCTGTAGCCAGAGGGACTTCTGCCAGTTCAGCCCCCACACAGGTCCAGTATGAGGAACAGAAGGAGAATTTTATGTCCAAGTATAATCACTATGAATACATCTGTTGTGCCCCTTTTGCAGGTCAGCACAATGTTAAGCTCTGTAAATGCAACTCAGTTCTTTCAGCATCCTCACAAGGCAGGGCTTGCTGTCTTTCCAGATGTCTATAGATGAGGAAACTGAGGCCTGGAGAGGTTAAAGAGGCCCATTCAGAGTCCTACAGCAGCAGGTAATGGAGGCAGTACTTTGAAAGCAGGTTGCAAAGTGAGTGTTCTTAGCCCTTGCCCTTGGATGCCTCCAGACAAGGAAGGACAGGGTTAGAGAGCAGAAATGGACACAGGCAGTGAGAGATTCCCCAGGGAAGGCCAGGAGCATCAGGACAGGATAGTATCACATAGGATATTGGGCAGACCTCTTGGGTGTGGTCTACATTTGTGTTTGTGTGTGTGTTCAGGAATGAGAGAGCAGAGCAGGGATGGGCAAGATAAGGAGGGGGAAACTGTGAGTGTTGGTCACTCTGTTCAGGCCTCAGCTGAGAGAAGAGGCATGGGGGTGGGGCACTGGGCTATGGATTCATCTTGACCAGAGAGAAGACATCTGACCTCAGAATTTGAAGGGAGCTACTAATGAGTGCAGGCTTGCATGAGTTTGTGTGCCAGGAAGTTGAAAGAGTCCAGAGTCATCCCTTGGAGTGAATTAAAAGGCTGATTTGTCTGCAAAGAGAGGACAGTGGTGGAAGGGGACTGAAGTAGGGAGTGAGAGCATGAGCTTGCAGCTGTAAGGGGATGGTGACTGAGCGGATACTGGTGTTCCTGAACTCGTATACCACCCAGGACTCAGAAACTAGCAGGGTTGGGCAGAGAGGGCAGTCAAGGGCATGGGCAGATTACACAGAACAAACAGGTCAGAGAGGCCAAGAGATGGACCGCAGGCCAAGGATGCTAAGAAAAAGAACAGGGGCATTGGGCTGGGCTGGGCTGGGCTGGGGTGTACCAGATGGGGAGGCTGGGAGCCTGAGTGGTAGTGTGCTTAGGGCCATGAGCTATGGAGCTCCCCACTTCTCACTCCCCAGCCACAAGGCCTCAGTTAAGTTTTACTCAAGTTCTTTCTGCCTTGGTTTCCTCTTTCAGAAAACAGGGTAAATGCTGATAATTGTCTTTGTGGGGTTACAAGGAAGATCAAATGCATGAATTCAGGCAGAGAACAGGGTACAGTGCCTGGCCTGTAGGAAGTACAGCCTGAGTGGTCAGTGGATTCTGAAAGGTAGGAAGACCTGGGGCATTTTCTAGGGAAGGAGGCTGAGATCATAGGCCCCAGCGTGTTTTGATTCATGTCTTCATTATTATTATTTTTTTTTATAGACGGAGTCTCACATGTTGCCCAGACTTGTCTCGAACTTCTGACCTCAAGAGAGCCTCCTGCCTTGGCCTCACAAAGTGCTGGGATTATATGTCTTTAATACAGAGCAGCTTTTTATATTTTTCAGCTGTGCAGTTTATTTTATTATGAACTGTTTGTGACTGGCACCTCTCTTTCTCATAGATCTTTATTTTTATTAAAGAAGCTTAAATATTTTGTCAAGTTCAAAAAATAGTCCTGGTGTTTTGCTTTTTTTTTGGAGACAGGATCTCGCTCTGTCACCCAGGCTGTAATCGTGGCATGACCTCGGCTCAGTGCAGCCTCCGCCTCATGGGTTCAAGCGATTCTTGTGCCTCAGCCTCCCAAGTTACTGGGACTACAGATGTGTGCCACCACACCCAGCTAATTTTTTTATTGTTTTAGTATAGACAGGGTTTCACCATGTTGTCCAGGCTGGTCTTGAACTTGAAAAGTAATAGAAAATATAATATGTAATGGCAGAAATAAGACTAGTTCTCACAGTAAATGTGATAAGTAGAACTCTGTTTCAGTAGACACTTTGAATTGAAAATAAAAAGCTAAAGATACGTGCTACTTAGAAGAGTCAGATGATCCAGGCTTTGACAAACAGGTGGTAGGATGAGAATAGATCTATCAGTGAAAACAAAGAAATAGGTGGCAAGATAATATCAGATAAGGTAGACCTTTAGTTCAACAGCATTAGGACACTTTTATCTTTTTTTTTTTTTTTTTTTTGAAACAGGGTCTCACTCTGTCACCCAGGCTGGAGTGCAGTGATGCCATCACAGCTCACTGCAGCCTTGAACTCCAGGCTCAAGTGATCCTCCCACCTCAACCTTCTCAGTAGCTGGGACTACAAGTGTATGCCACTACACCCAGCTAACTTTTTGATTTTTTTGTAGAGATTCGGTCTCACTTTGTTGTCCAAGCTAGTCTCCAACTCCTAGGCTCAAGCAGTCTTCCTGCTTTGACCTCTGTAATAGTCTGTTCTCATGCTGCTAATAAAGACATACCCAGGCCAGGTGCGGTGGCTCATGCCTGTAATCCCAGCACTTTGGGAGGCAGAGGTGGGCAGATCACAAGGTCAGGAGATTGAGACCATCCTGGCTAACACGGTGAAACCCCGTCTCTATTTAAAAAAAAAAATACAGGCCGGGCAAGGTGGCTCAAGCCTGTAATCCCAGCACTTTGGGAGGCCGAGACGGGCGGATCACGAGGTCAGGAGATCGAGACCCTCCTGGCTAACACTGTGAAACCCCGTATCTACTAAAAAATACAAAAAAAAAACTAGCCGGGCGAGGTGGCGGGCACCTGTAGTCCCAGCTACTCGGGAGGCTGAGGCAGGAGAATGGCGTAAACCCGGGAGGCGGAGCTTGCAGTGAGCTGAGATCCGGCCACTGCACTCCAGCCCAGGCGACAGAGCGAGACTCCGTCTCAAAAAAAAAAAAAAAAAAAAAAAAAAATTAGCCGGGCGTGGTGGCAGGCACCTGTAGTCCCAGCTACTTGGGAAGCTGAGGCAGGAGAATGGCGTGAACCCAGGAGGCGGAGCTTGCAGGCTTGATGTGAGTCGAGATCGCGTCACTGCACTCCAGCCTGGGCAACAGAGTGAGACTCTATCTCAAAAAAAAAAAAAAGACATACCCAAGACTGGGTAATTTATAAAGGAAAGAGGTTTAATCGACTCACAGTTCCACATAGCTGGGGAAGTCTCACAATCATGGCAGAAGGCAAAGGAGAAGCAAAGTCACGCCTTACATGGCAGCAGGCAAGAGGGTGTGTGCAGGGGAACTCTTCTTTATAAAAGCATCAGATCTTGTGAGACTGTCACAAGAACAGCAAGGAAAAGACCTGCCCCCATGACTCAGTTACCTGGGTCCCTCCCATAACATGACACATGGGAATTATGGGAGCTACAATTCAAGAAGAGATTTAGGTGGGGACACAGCCAAACCACGTCAGCCTACAAAAGTGCTGGGATTACAGGCATGATTACAGGATTAAGGCCTGGCCTTATCACCTCTTTAGTGATAAAAGGCTATAGGAAGAAGATACATTAATCTTGAATGTTTATGGGCCAGACACCATAGCACAGATATAAAACAAAAATTGTGTACTTAAAGGAAATATGAGAAGGACTATATGAGAAACTAAAACACTTATCTTAGAATTTTATCCGGAAGACAAAATAGAGTATAATAAATTATTTTAAGTATGGTGTCAAAGTAGATAATTTATAGATTTATCTACACACTTCTATCTGTAATATATTCTGCCCACGGAAAATTAAAAGGCCCAGATTTTCTTCTGTGTACACAAGGCCCCTCCTTTTTTTTTTTTTTTTTTTTTTTTTTTTGAGACGGAGTCTCGCTCTGCCGCCCAGGCTGGAGTGCAGTGGCCGGATCTCAGCTCACTGCAAGCTCCGCCTCCCAGGTTCACGCCATTCTCCTGTCTCAGCCTCCCGCGTGGCTGGGACTACAGGCGCCTGCCACCTCGCCCGGCTCGTTTTTTGTATTTTTTAGTAGAGACAAGGTTTCACAGTGTTGGCCAGGATGGTCTCGATCTCCTGACCTCGTGATCCGCCCGTCTCGGACTCCCAAAGTGCTGGGATTACAGGCTTGAGCGCCCGGCCAAGGCCCCTCCTTTATTAGATCTGTAAATCATTGAGTTCCCTTGGTCCTGGGTCCTGTTCCCTCTCTGTAACTCAATTGTTCCTGTTCAGTTTAAGTTCTGCTGAGTCTCGTGGACTTAAATGTCTTTATTGTGGTGCCCTAATTCTTTTCTGGGCTTCAGGCTGGCAAATGTAACTGCCTGTGTAACATTCCCACTTGGAAATTGAGTCCAGCCTTAACATGTCTTGATTTCCCTCCTCCTTCTTGTTCACTCTGGGAAAAGATAGAAACTTTCCCAAGTTCTTGAATCTAAAAAAAGAGATGTCATTATTGAGCCTTCACTCCCAATTCTATCGCATAACTGATTATACTTCCAGTGTAGAGAATGAATCTGCCCACTTCTCTCCATTTTGCTGTCCCTTGAGTCCAGGCCTTTGGTGATAGCCACTTCTTCTCCTTATTGCACCTTTACTCCCCCCAGTGGATTCTCCAGCCTGCCAACATCTACATAAGCCCAGCAATGCCTTCTCTCTCTCTGAGATAGAATCTCAACTTGTATGGGACTTTCTCTAGCTGTGGCCCTTGCCTTTCTCTATGCTCAGGTCATGGGATGTGCCAGGGTCTTCCCAATCTCTGGGGTGAGGTTTCCAGTCTGCCTCAGCCTCTGCCTGTGCATTGGAGTGCCTCCCCTCCCTTAACCTCATCCTGTGGCCATAGCACTATCTTCTTTCCTTGATCCAATGCTGACTGCACTTCATTATTCTTGCCTGTTTGCTCATGTGGCCTCCCTGCTACCTGGGAAAAGGCCCCACAGGCTGGGGTTGTGCCCTTGCTGGGTCTGGGTCCCACTTACATCCCTGGCCTGGAGCCTGGCACTTGGAGCGAGCCCAGAGTTCATCATTGTTGATGGTGACACTGCTGCTTTTCCTCTCTTATTGCATTGGGACAGCTCAAGGAGCAGTTCTTCCCTTTGCGTGTGTACCTGTGTGCAGCATTCTGGGAGCTGCCTGGCAATTCTGCTTTTGAATATTTAACCTAAACATACACATGCAGAAAGGCAGGCATGTGTGAAAGCAAGAGTGGCCATTATAGGGCTGAGGTGAGGGTGAAATTTGGAAAAGTCGTAAATCCTCAAACCTTAAACTCTGAGGGTCTGCGATGTGCTCAGTACAGAGGGGGTGTGGGTGTCTGGCTTAGGAGCCTCCCATTGTTGTCACTTCTCCTCCTCTGTCTCTGGTTCTCCTACCTCCCTCATTGTAGGGATCATTGTGGTGACACCAGGCTTACCCCCAACAGTCTCCCCATCTAAAGATCTTCAGTGTGGGTCTCTTCTTTCCATGTAGGGTCACGTATTCACAGGTTGCAGGGATTAGGATGTGGCCATCATTCAACTCACTACAGTCACGGTTAAAAAAAAAAAAAATTGCAAAGCCCTGATCAGCATGCAAAGGGACAGGCAGAACAGGGAGGGGACACAGGACGCAGGTTTGGTGGTGTCAGGGTGAGTTTCTTCTCCTTGTGCAGGGGAGGCAGAGTGTTCATTTGCTGTTACTCTGTCCTGACTGACTGGCCTCTGAGTTTTTCTTCGTGTTCAGGAAGAGAAGGTGGTGAAAATGAACAAGGCTGGGCGCTCTGCGGCTGCAGGTTTTCTTCACGCCTGCTGGTGTGTGAGGTTGGCCTCAGGCTGAAGAGTCCTGTGCCTGACACAGCCTTGCCCGCAAGGTTCTTCCTCCCTGTAAAGCAGTTTCTCAGCTCAGCACAGTCAGCATTTGGGGCCAGATTATCCTCTAGGGCTGCCCCATGAGCTGAAGAATGTTTTACGCCTTCCTGGCCTCTGCCCACCAGACGGCAGCCAGTAGCTGTCCCCTTCTGCACCTCCTCCCGGCTCCACTCCCACCAAACTCCCGAAACTGTCTTCAAACGTGGCCAAATGTTCCCTGAAGGCAAAACTGCCCCCAGTTGAGGACCACTCCTGTGAAGAAATGGCCCACCTTTCTCGAAATTCCTGAAGGCCTGTTTCTTATTAAGTAAGCCTGGCGTTCACTGTGTGCGGGTCCTTGAGACCATTCACAGGTTGACCAGAAGGACTCACAGAACTCTGAAAAGCTCTTATATTCACAGTTACAGTTTAGTACATTGAAAGGATACAGATTAAAATTACAAGGCCAGGCATGGTGGCTCATGCCTATAATCCCAGCACTTTGGGAGGCCGGGGTGGGCAGATCGCCCAAGGTCAGGAGTTCGAGACCAGCCTGGCCAACATGGTGAAACCCCGTCTTTACTAAAAATAGAAAAACTAGCCAGGTGTGGTGGCGTGCACTTGGGAGGCTGAGAAAGGAGAATCGCTTGAACCCAGGAGATTGAGGTTGCAGGGACCCAAGATCGCGCCACTGCACTCCAGCCTGGGCGACAGAGCAAGACTCCCTCTCAAAAAAAAAAAAAAAAATTACAGTGGGCAAAGGCACATAAGCTGGAGTCCAGGAGAGACCAGCACCAGCGTTCAGCTCATTCAGCTCTCAGTGAAGTTGCGTAGACAGTGCTTAATTCTCCAATGACCATGTGGACCAGGAAGCTCACCCAAGCCTTGGTGGCTAGGATTTTTATTGAGGGATCTGTTATGTAGGCATGGAACCCATATAAATTACTTTGTCTACTCAGGCCCTCCAGAGATCCCCCCAATATACCATGGCCCAGTGCCCCTGGCAGGCAAAGACATTTTATCAGGCAGGATAGCCCAAGGGCTCAGAGGTTACTCCCCAGCAGCCAGTCAAGGATCAGACCTTTCTTTTTCTTTTTTGAGACAGAGTCTCACTCTGTCACCCAGGCTGGAGTGCAGTGACTAGATCTCTGCTCACTACAAGCTCTGCCTCCTGGATTCACTCCATTCTCCTGCCTCAGCTTCCCTTGTCACTGAGACTACAGGCACCTGCCACCACGCCCGGCTAATTATGTTTTTAGGAGAGATGGGGTTTCCTCGTGTTAGCCAGGATGGTGTCGATCTCCTGACCTCGTGATCTGCCCACCTTGGCCTCCCAAAGTGCTGGGATTACAGGCGTGAGCCACCGTGCACAGCACAGACCTTTCTTAAGAAAGTGCAGGGTGTCGGCCAGGCATGGTAGTTCACGCCTGTAATCCCAGCACTTTGGGAGGCCAAGCTGGGTGGATCACTTGAGGTCAGGAGTTTGAGACCAGCCTGGTCAACATCCTGAAACCCCACCTCTACTTAAAAAATACAAACATTAGCTGGGCATTGTGATGCGTGCCTGTAATCCCAGCTACTCAGGAAGCTGAGGCAGGAGAATCATGTGAACCTGGGAGATGGAGGTTGAAGTGAGCTGAGATCGTGCCACCGCACTCCAGCCTGAGCGACAGAGTGAAACTCTGTCTCAAAAAAAAAAAGAAAAGTGCAGGGTGTGGACAACCCAGGCTTGCTAAACCAGCCCTGCACACTCCCTGTAATGTGTGTGTGATGTGGCAGTGTGACCATTTCAGCATCATGGAATGATGGGTTTAGCATTTACCTTTTTGGGGTAGGGGTCATTTTTTTCTTTATCTCCTTCTCTTTCTCCTTCTCCTCTTTCTCTTTTCCTTTCTTTTTGTTGTTTGAACAGGGTCTCACTCTGTCACTGAGGCTGGAGTGTGGTGGCACGATCACTACTCACTGCAACCTCAACCTCCCGGGCTCAAGCAGTCATCCTGCCTCAGCCTCACAAGAACCTGGGACCACACACATGCACCACCACGCCCAGCCAATTAAAAAAAATATATATGTATATATATTTGTAGAGATAGGGTCTCCCTGTGTTGCCCAGGCAATTCTCGAACTCCTGGGCTCAAACGATGCTCCCGCCTTGGCCTCCCAAAGTGTTGGGATTACAGGTGTGAGCCACTGTGCCTGGCCCACTTTGTTCTTTTGAGTAAGTTTAATGTTGGGAGTCAGATAAATGTGTACATACACCAACTCTAAGTCTTGCAAGTTGAACATTTTGTCATAGCTTATATTATACTTTAAACCTTTTTTGGTAGGGTGTGAATGCCTCTTCCCCAAACTTGTCATCTAATAGCAATTCTAATCATTCACATTCCATTTCTTTTCTTTTTGTTTTTTTGAGACGGAGTCTCGCTCTGTCGCCTGGGCTGGAGTGCTGTGGCATAATCTCAGCTCACTGCAAGCTCCACCTCCCGGGTTCATGCCATTCTCCTGCCTCAGCCTTCTGAGTACCTGGGACTACAGGCGCCCGCCACCACGCCGGCTAATTTTTTTGTATTTTTTAGTAGAGACGGGGTTTCGCCATGTTAGCCAGGATGGTCTTGATCTCCTGACCTCGTCATCTGCCTGCCCCGGCCTCTCAAAGTGCTGAGATTACAGGCGTGAGCCACCGCACCCTGCCTACATTCCATTTCTTTTGTGTGTGTTGATGCCTTGTCTGTCCTTCCCTGGCACTGAGGTCGCATGCAGTTCTTTGCATTGCATTGTCTTTGTCTTCTGTTTCAGCACTGAATTTGCTGTTCACTTCTAGCTCTCTCTTTCCACTTGTTCTTGGAGGACTTGAGTGCTTGGTTAGCCTGAAGAATGTTTTTTTTTTTTTTTTTTTTTTTTTTTTTTTTTTTTTTGAGAAGGAGTCTCACTCTGTCACCCAGGCTGGAGTGCAGTGGCCAGATCTCAGCTCACTGCAAACTCCGCCTCCCGGGTTTACGCCATTCTCCTGCCTCAGCCTCCCGAGTAGCTGGGACTACAGGCGCCCGCCACCTCGCCCGGCTAGTTTTTTGTATTTTTTTAGTAGAGACGGGGTTTCACCGTGTTAGCCAGGATAGTCTCGATCTCCTGACCTCGTGATCCGCCCGCCTCGGCCTCCCAAAGTGCTGGGATTACAGGCTTGAGCCACCGCGCCCGGCCGGCTGCCTGAAGAATGTTATGTGTCTGTTCGGAAGAGAGATTAGGACCTGCCACGAAGGTCATGCCTAGAGGGGAGAGTATCCCTGCAGAATTCAGTGTAGGAAAGGAGGCCTCAGGCACCAGGAGTGTTTGAGAGCAGGAGAGTTCTCTGAAGTGATTGCCTGGGAAATGAGAGCATCACTGGGGTGACATACCAGCAGCTGCGAGTGTTGAGGCTTCTGTGAGGTGGCCCATGCTTAGGCTCTGTGTTCCTGGCCAGAGCGGGGACCAGCACCCCAACATCTGCAGGAGATGATGCTGGTGGAAGAAATTTCCCAAGCTTTTGAAAGGAAAGGTGAAAACTGCCAAAAAAATATGGCACAGAGAAAGCGAGATTTCTGCAATGCATGGCTTGATACCTGATATTCCAGGGAAATTTTTTTTTTTTCTGAGAATATGGGGCAAGAAAAATGCCAGCGTTCAAACCGGAAGAAAGATAACTGTTCGGCGTCTGCAATGGCTGCCTTTATCTGCTCTGCTAGCCCAAATGGGAGTTGTTTCGCTTTTTTTTTTTTTTTTTTTTTTCCGAGTAGATGGGATTACAGGCACAGGCCACCATGCCCAGCTAATTTTTGTATTTTTAGTAGAGATAGGGTTTCACCATCTTGGCCAGGCTGGTCTTGAACTCCTGACCTTGTATCTGCCCACCTCAGCCTCCCAGCGTGCTGGGATTACAAGTGTGAGCCACTGTGCCCGGCTGGCTAATGGGTTTTTTGTTTTTTGTTTTTTTTTTTTGAGACAAAGTCTGGCTCTATCGCCCAGGCTGGAGTGCAGTGGCATGATCTCGGCTCACTGCAACCTCCGCCTCCTGGGTTGACACCATTCTCCTACCTTAGCCTCCCGAGTAGCTGGGACTACAGGCACCCGCCACCATGCCCGGCTAATTTTTTGTATTTTTAGTAGAAACGGGGTTTCACCATGTTCGCCAGGATGGTCTCCATCTCCTGACCGTGTAATCCGCCCGCCTCGGCCTCCCAAAGTGCTGGGATTACAGGTGTGAGCCACCGCACCCGTCCTGGCTAATGTTTTTATAGAGAGGAGGTCTCACTTTGTTGCCTAGGCTGGTCTTGAGCTCTCGGACTCAAGCAGTCCGCCTGCTTCAGCCTTCCAAAGTGTTGGGATTCCTGGCATGAGCCACCACGCTGGCCTTTGGGGTCAGAGTTCAAGGCTCTTCATGAACTAGAAAGCATTGTACAAATGAAAGCACCATCAGATCGAGCGAGCGTAGTCATATGAGCAAAGGCAGAGATACCGGAGGCGTTTCTGGAATGTTCAGTGGTCTCGAGTAACCTGTTGGAGCCTGCAGAGGGTGTGCTTCAGTGCTGATGTGGTGATGGGAGTCAGATGTGTGGAAGGGTTTGGTGCCACTCAGGAGGGTTTTTGCCAAACTCTCAGTAGGACAGTGATGTGACTGCTGCAAGGGGATTAGACAAGCAGAAGATATGAAGGGTTTGGTGACTGAGTTCAGGAGAGAGGGTGACAGTCGTGCCCTGGCAGTAGGCAGCATCCTGGCACTTTCAGCTGAGACCAAGGGAGGGCATCCCTGGACGACACCCCCTCCCAGAGCCGAGGGAAGTTCCCTGCGCCGCCCTGCTGGGGAGTGTCACATCCTCCTTGTCCCCACGCCCCATTGTCATCATTTCTGAAAACAGCTTATGCTACATTGTGATATGCTAAATGTACAATTACTTAGTCACCTGGCCTCCATCTCCCTTCCTTAGTCATGAAATGATAGGGAAAATGCCCCTCCTTGCCCTTGACTGTTGAGGGGGCTGCTGCATGTCTGGGCTCACAGCGGAGACACCCAGCATGTGACTGGGCACGTCCCCTGAGCCTGAGGTAGCCCAGGTCTGTACCCAGGCGTGAGGCCCATTCCTGCACCTGGGAAGCCCTGCTTGTCGCTGGCCAGCCCCTCGTTCTCTAGGGTGGGTATGGGCCCTGGAGGTGTGCGGGAGCCGAGGGGCTGAATCTCTGCTTGTTTTCCACTCCAGACTGGTCTCTTGAGGACCTCTGCCCTCTACACAGCAGCCTCTTCAAGTGCAGGGAGGAAATGGAAGCACGTTCTAAGCTGGTTCCGCCCCAGGTGAGTGGGGGTCTTTGCTCTCAGTGCCTTGGTCTCCACAGATGTAAAATGGGTCCAGGAATAGCACCCGCCCCTGCAGGCTGTCACACAGGAGTGCTCCAGTGCTGGCCAGTGCTTCCCAGTGAAACGCTCCAGTTCCCAGCAGTAAAGTGCGGCACCCGTCACCAGCGTGGATGAGCCTAGAGCTCCCTAGACTAGACCCAGCACAAGTCTCCCATGCCTGTTCCACCAGGCCAGGTCTGTGCTTCCGACATTTTGCTTGTGGTTGCTTCTCAGGCCCTTGGGGATGGATGGAGCTGAGCCCTATACCCCGACAGCCACACTGGGCCCTCAACCCTCACGGACACCCCTGGCTGGGGGAGTGTCCCCTTAAAGCACTGTAGTTACCTACCTACCGGATCCCCTGTAAATGGTGAGGGCCCTCTCTTCCTGGCTTGCAGACAGCCATTGTCCCACTGTGTCCTTATGTAGTAAGGAGAGAGAAAGAGAGTATGCATGTGCTCTGGTGTCTTTTCCTCTTCTTATTTTATTTTTTGACGTAGTATCTCCTATTACCCAAGCTGGAGGGCAGCAGCGTGATGTTGGCTCACAGCAACCTTGAACTCCTGGGCTCAAGCGATCCTCCCACCTCAGCCTCTCCAATAGCTGGGACTACAGGCATGCATTAGCATGCTTGGCGAATTTATTATATATTTAGTGAGGACAGGGTTTTGCCATGTCGCTCAGGCGGGTCTCAAACTCCTGGACTCAAGAGATGCTTCAGCCTCAGCCTCTCAAAGTGCTGGGATCACAGGCATGAGCCACCATACCCGACCTCTTCTTCTTCTTATAAGGACTCCAGTCCTGTTGGATTAGGGTCCCACCCTTATGACCTCACTTAATCTTAATCACCTTCTTTTGTTTTTTTTTTTGTTTGTTTGTTTGTTTGTTTGTTTTTTGAGACAGAGTCTTGTTCTGTTGCCCAGGCTGCAGTGCAGGGGCGCAGTCTCGGCTCACTGCAACTCCGCCTCCTGGGTTCAAGCAATTCTCCTGCCGCAGCCTCCCAAGTAGCTGGGATTACAGGTGCCCGCCACCACACCCAGCTAATTTTTTGTAGAGATGGGGTTTCACCATGTTGGCCAGGCTGGTTTCGAACTCCTGACCTCAAGTGATCCACCCACCTCAGCCTCCCAAAGTGTTGGGATTACAGGTGTGAACCACCACGCCCAGCCCCCAATCACCTTCTTAAGCAGTTTTTATTTTTATTTATTTATTTATTTATTTTATTTTTTTATTTTTTGAGACGGAGTCTCGCTCTGTCACCCAGGCTGGAGTGCTGTGGCCGGATCTCAGCTCACTGCAAGCTCCGCCTCCCGGGTTCACGCCATTCTCCTGTCTCAGCCTCCCGAGTAGCTGGGACTACAGGCGCCACCACGTCGCCCGGCTAGTTTTTTGTAGTTTTTAGTAGAGACGGGGTTTCACCGTGTTAGCCAGGATGGTCTCGATCTCCTGACCTCATGATCCGCCCGTCTCGGCCTCCCAAAGTGCTGGGATTACAGGCTTGAGCCACCGCGCCCGGCCAGCAGTTTTTAAACATTTAACCTTAATCACCTTCTTTGTTTGTTTGTTTGTTTATTTGTTTTGAGATGGAGTCTCGCTCCATCACTGAGGCTTGAGTAAAATGGCACAATCTCAGCTCACTACAACCTCTGCCTCCCAGGTTCAAGTGATTCTTCTGCCGCAGCCTCCTGAGTAGCTGGGATTACAGGCACGTGCCACCGTGCCCGGCTAATTTTTGTATTTTTAGTAGAGACTGGGTTTCACCGGGTTGGCCAGGCTGATCTCGAACTCCTGACCTCGTGATCTGCCCACCTTGGCCTCCCAAAGTGCTGGGATTATAGGTGTGAGCCACCGTGCCTGGCCAATCACCTTCTCAAACAGTCACTTTGGGAGTTAGGGTTCAACATGTGAATTTGGGGAACAGTTCATTCTATAGCATTAGCCTGTTGAAAACACACCACAGCCCTGATTTGTCCTACAGGCTGTAGTTTTCCCACTCCTGATTTAGAGCGTCTTTCTTACCTCGTTTCGAATCTGTGATTTTGTAGAGAGGCAGTGGGTAAGGATCTCCTAGTGGAGTTCCTGTCATTTCCAGTCCAGAAATCAGGACTACTGCTGTGACTGGCAAGAGGTGAGATGCCCAGAAAAGTAACGGTACAGACCACATACATGGAGCTGTCCCAGTCCATTTGGGTTGCTATAATAAGATACCTTAGAATGAGTAATTTACAAACAACAGCATTTACTGCTCACAGTTCTGGAAGCTGGTAGGTCCAAGATCAGTGTGTCAACAGAGTTGGTCTGGTTGGGGCCTGCTGTCTCATAGATGGCACCTTTTATGTGTTCTCATATGGTAGAAGGTGAACACAGGCGCCCCTCAAGCCTCTTTTATGAGGACATTAATTGCTTTGTAAAGACCCCACCTCTTAACACTATCTCACTGGGTATTAGGTTCCAGTGTATGAATTTTAGTGGGGGACACCAACATTTAGGCCTTAGCAGGTACCTCTATGAGGGCATGAGGACCTGGGGTCTCTGAGCAGTAACAAGTGCCCTGTTTCAGGCATCTGTGTGCTTCGAGGACGTGGCTATGGCATTCACACAGGAGGAGTGGGAACAGCTGGACCTGGCCCAGAGGACACTGTACCGAGAGGTGACACTGGAGACCTGGGAGCATATTGTCTCCCTGGGTAAGGGGCTGTGCCCATGGAAGGAGGTTCTACCCCCAGGACTCAAAGCTGTACCAAGTTCTGAAGGGTGTTCCGGGATGGGCTGGAAGATACTGGAAGCAGGTCCCTTTCAGGTGCAGGTCCCAGGGGTTGCCCCTCACTCTAGCTCTGGGACAGGACTTGTAGTCCCAGCAGTGGGGAGTTTCCTCGGGATGGCACTAGGAACTGAAGTTTGGACCCAGGACATGGTTCTTGGTTTCCAAGCAGAGGAGCAAGTCCTTTTTCCCTCTTTGACCAGGGCTTTTCCTTTCCAAATCTGATGTGATCTCTCAGCTGGAGCAAGAAGAGGACCTGTGCAGGGCAGAGCAGGTGGCCCCCCGAGGTAAGAGCAGACCTTGTGGTGAGCAACTCACAGTTAACAAACTTGGACAGAGAGCTCTCCGCAGGGCCCCAGGGGGCAAGGAGGGAGCCTTGTTTGGAGGAAGCTTCTTTGGGTGCTCTCTGCAGCAGTTCCCCCATTCAAAGGAGTTCGCCCATTCGAAGTGTGCAGTTCATGGCTTCCAGTGTCTTCCCTGAGTGTGGAACCCTCACCATAATCAGTTCCAGAACAGTTCATCATCCCAACCATTTAGGCTTCTTTACTTCATTTGTTTTGTTTTTAATTAATGTATTTTTTTATTATTTTTTGAGATAGGGTTTCACTCTGTTGCCCAGGCTGAAGTGCAGTGGTGCTATCTTGGCTCACTGTAGCCCCCACCTCCCTGGCTCAAGCAATTCTCATGTATCAGCCTCCCTAGTAGCTTGGACTGCAGGTGCACACCGCCACACCTGGCTAATTTTTTTGTTTTTGTTTTTTAAGATAGAATTTCGCTTTTGTTGCCCAGGCTGTAGTGCAATGGCACAATCTTGGCTCACCACAACCTCCACCTCCCAGGTTCAAGTGATTCTCCTGCCTCAGCCTCCCAAGTAGCTGGGATTAGAGGCATGCGCCACCACGCCTGGCTAATTTTGTTTTTGTTTTTGTTTTTGTTTTTAGACGGAGTCTCGCTCTGTTACCCAGGCTGGAGTGCAGTGGCGCAATCTCAGCTCACTGCAAGCTCCGCCTCCCGGGTTCATGGCATTTTCCTGCCTCAACCTCCCGAGTACCTGGGACTGTAGGCGCCCGTCACCACGCCTGGCTAATTTTTTGTACTTTTAGTAGAGACAGGGTTTTACCATGTCAGCCAGGATGATCTCGATCTCCTGACCTCGTGATCTGCCCGCCTCGACCTCCCAAAGTGCTGGGATTACAGGTGTTAGCCACCGTGCCCGGCCCTAATTTTGTATTTTTATTAGAGACGGGGTTTCTCCATATAGGTCAGGCTGGTCTTGAACTCCCGACCTGGGTGATCTACCCACCTCAGCCTCCCAAAGTGCTGGGATTACAGGCGTGAGCCACTGTGCCTGGCCATTAATTTTTGTATTTTTAATGGAGATAGGGTTTCACCATGTTGCCCAGGCTAATAGACTTTATTTTTTAGAGCAGTTTTAGGTTTGTAGGTAAGTTGAGGAGAAAGTACAGAGTTCCCATGTCTGCTGTCCTACACACACACATGCAGTTTCTCCTGCCGTTAACAACTTGCATTTGTATTGTATGTCTGTTACAATCGACAAACCTATCTTGAGGCATCTTTTTTTTTTCTTTTTTTTCAGACAGAGTCTCACTCTGTCACCAGGCTAGAGTATAGTGGTGTGATCTCAGCTCACTGCAACCTCTGCCCCCCGGGTTCAAGCGATTTTCCTGCCTCAGCCTCCTGAGTAGCTGGGACTACAGGCACGTACCACCACGCCCAGCTAATTTTCGTATTTTTAGCATAGTAAGGGTTTCACCATGTTGGCCAGGATGGTCTCGATCTCTGACCTCATAATCTGCCCCTCTCAGCCTCCCAAAATGCTAGGATTACAGGCGTGAGCTACCATGCCTGGCCCTTGAGGCATCATTATCACCCAAAGTCCATAGTTTTTGATAGGGTTCACGCTTTTTTTTTTTTTTTTTTTTTTTTTTTTGAGACAGTGGTACAGTCATAGCTCCCTGTAGCCTTGACCTTCTGGGCTTAAGTGATCCTCTCACCTCTCCGTACCCCAGTAGCTAGTGCCACAGCTACACGCCACCATACCTGACTAATTTAAAAATTTTCTGTAGAGATGGAGTCTCACTGTGTTGCCCAGGCTTGTCTTGAACTCATGGGCTCAAGTGATCCTCCCACCTCAGCCTCCCGAAGTGCTGGGATTACAGGTATGAGCCACTGCACCTGGCCAGGCTTCACTCCTTATGTTGTATATTCTGTGCATTTGGACAAATGTACCATGTCACGTATCCACCATTATAATATCAGACAGAGTAGTTCCACTACCCTAAATATCCTCTGTGCTCTACCCATTCATCCCTCCCTCATCCCCAGCCCCTGGTGTTACTGATAGAGGATGTCCAGGTTCCTGGCATTTGGAACAAAGAATTGGACAAAATGCATAAAGCAACGAAAGAATGAAGCAGCAAAAGCATAGATTTATCAAAATGAAAGCACACTCCACACAGTGGGAGTGGTCTGGAGCAGGCAGCTCAGGAGCACAGGTTACAGAATTTTCTGGGGTTTAAATCCCCTCTAGAGGTTTCCCATTGGTTATTTGGTTTATATCCTCTGTAAATGAAGTAGTGGCCCATGACTAGTCTGATTGGTTGAGGAAGGTGACCAACCAGAGGCTGAAGTGAAGTTACAAAGTTATACCTCTATGCAAATGAAAACTAGGCCAATGTGACCAGTCTTATTGGTTGCAGGAAGAGGCACTTTCCATTTTTGATCTGTGACACAGAAGGCAGGGGTTGCCTCTGATCCTTTTGTTACTTGGGGTGTGGAACGTTTGGGTTTTCCTTTTGATTCAGTTCCAGGAAGTCAGCATTAATCACCGAAGTTCCCTGCCTTCAGACCCTGTTCTCCTACCTCATTTCCCCCCTGAAAGACGTGATCCTCATAAATCTTTATGGGAGGTGAAGGGATTGATAGTCTTTCTTCTGTAACTGCTTTATGCTGACCTTAGGCACAGTCCCTATCTACTGGGGAATCACAGAACTCTCCCCACCCTGTCTAGTGGAGACAGGATAGCTTCTTGATGGCCAAGGGTGGTGTCTCCGCCTGGAACTGGCTGGAAACATTGTTGCATGATCATCTGAAGCTTGATGGTGTCTAGGTGACAGGAAATGAATTTGGTTAAGAGATTTAACAAACACAGTCCAAAAACCAAGACAAGTATAGTCATTACTAATGGACTGGCCAGAGGAAGGAGCCATGACCCCAAGTTAGCATTTTTGACCAGGAGCCCCATGAGTCAGATAGCTGTTGTGTATCTTAGAGGCCCAGTTGGGTAGTTTTCGGGTGGCATTTCTTACTAGTCCTCATTGGTTGGCATAGAAACAGCATTCTTCATCTAGAAAAAGACATAAGCCCCCCTTTACAGCAGTTAGATCTCATCCCCTTCTGTTTTGCAAAGCAACTGCTGCTGAGGCATCTATATGATTTTGTATGGTGACTATACTTTGGGCAATGTCTGTCTCTTTTTTTTTCTTTTTTACTTTGGGCAGTGTCATCCAAGCTTTCCATAAAATTCTTGGAAAAGCATTGGTAATAGGATAGGGATGTTGCAACCCTGCTAACTCCCGTTCCCACTCCCGCAGTTATTTGTAGTCCTACCAAAAGGGATGTGAGTTGGATGGTTCATTTGTGTCTGGCAGTTGCAGTTAAAGGTATAATGAGGGATTGGTTCTTGGGAGCTATATTAATTTCAGAGGCTAAATAAACAAGTGTAAAGGTTCCAGTCCAATTGGCTGGTAAACATAAGTAAGAACTAGTTCCACACAGGAAAAAGGCTCCTAGTTTTTCAAGACAAGAATTTTCTATGGTGAACATGTGAGTTAGCTTGTTGTTTTCACTTTCCCAAGTGGTTAAGGTCCCTGTGAAGGTGGCCCCAGTTAAAGACTGGAAAGGACCTTGGGAAATATCCTGAGTTGCCCCAGCAATTCCATTTTCCCACTGGAGGTAGTTAGGCTTAGTGTCTACCAACAAGCATCCAGAGGTATTTCGTACTGGGGAACCAAAAGCAAACTAGATGTCTGAGGATTAGTACAGTCTTCCCAAAGGAAAATGTGAACACAGCTCGTGGGCTTATCTTGACAGTACTTAGACTGTATATTCTTTGAAGTGCCCTTATCTGGGATGGTTTCCATGAAAACTATACAGGTTTTCTAAATGACACAGTCTGGGTAACTGTGCAGTTTATGTGATCATGTGAGGGGTTAATCTCTAGGGTGTAGTTACATTGATGACTTTTCAAGGTTCCCAGGGCCTGACCAAAATTTTGGCTTCTCTTAATACAAAGTAGCACCTGGAATTTTAGCTCTGTGTACATTGATGTTGGGCCCCAAATGGGTTTCTGTGGGGATGCAACCCCAGAAAGGGTGCTCTGATAGTCCTGGAGAAGGTTTACTGCTTGTCCTGTCATTGTAGTTCATTTTTTTCCCCCAGGGCCAAAGTGGCCAAAGATTGGGCTGGGATCGGGGTGGTAATGTATTTGAATGATGCTGGAGATAAACAAAGCCAACAGTCCTTTGCCAAAGCTGGGCTGGTGGTATTTAACTGTCTTTGAGTTAAATGTAAAGTTCTTAATAAATACCCAAAATCCATTAATTGCTGGAGGGGCAAAGAGAAGCTCTGTTGTAAAATAAAGCTGATTCCTATTGTGCATGGTCCTGTATACACAGGCTGTGGGTGACCATTATGGAACCAAAAAAAAATACTTATTTGTTATTTTGTGCTATAGAATAGGAACTTCAGGGGGTGGATAACTATGCTGTTCCAGAATGCTTGTTATAAGAATGAATTAAAACACTTTGCTTAATTATTACAAAGGAAGTGATTCCATTCGTTTAGAAGAAAGCAATTAAATTGTAAAAATATAACAATGGCTACTATTATCCAGTTTAAAGTAACTAAGCAACAAAGACACCAAGGAAAGTTGGTAGGCTTTTACTTATCTTTTGGCTGTCTTTTAAACAGGTACTTCAGGTCTTTCACAAGTTCACAGGTGTAGTGGCTGATGGGAGCTTCAGGTTCCAGGTCCAGGACTTCACATAACACAGGCTTGACACCAGAAAGATGTATCCAACTATCTAATCCTAGTACTTTGACCCCAGAAGGCATGGCCAGTACCATTGAAAATGGTCTCTTCCACTTGGATTGTAATTGTTGAGCAGGTGATCCTTCCTTCTATGTTTTAACGAGTACCTTATCTCTTGGCCTGATTTAGGGTTGGTGGTTAGTTCCTGGTGTGGGGAGCTTTTGAGTTCCAAACTTTGGTAAAGCCTGCTGAAATTATCCCAGGTTAACTAGGTATTTTACTAAACTGGATATTTCTGGATCGGAGATTAGATCATTAGTTAAAAATGGCCCTTTATATAATATTTGTGTGGGTTCATATTAATTTTTTCTCTAGGAGAATTACAGATTCTTAAAAGGGCTATGGGCAGTAAGCAGATCCAAGTTTCTGATGTTTCCTGACATAGCTTAGCTAACTCCTATTTTAGAGTTTGATTAGCTCTTTCCACTTTTTTGGAGGATTGAGGTCTCCATGCTGAATGTAAATAATATTTGATTCTGAGAACCTTAGAAACCCCTTGAGTTATTTGGGAGACAAAAGATGAGCCATTATCACTTTGGAAGCTTTGAGGTAACCCAAACCAGGGGATTATTTCCTTTAAGAGAACCTTTATAACTTTATTAGCCTTCTGTGTTCTGGTAGGGTACACTTCAACCCAGTCAGTAAAGGTGTCTAATAGTATTGGCAGAAACTTTTATCCTTTGCAAGCTGGTATATCAGTGAGGTCTAATTGTCATTCATCCCATTTAACTTTAGCCAATATGTTCACACACAGAATGCCTTCTACAATTAATTTTTCATAAACCTTCTACAACTTGTCCTTCAACCCTCCAAACTTACACAAGAAATCCACATTCTCTTGCCTTTTACCAAAAGTACATTCTACTTTTTTTTACATGAATCGTTTTCATGACTTACACAGACCATCTATGACATGCCTGGACTTTCTGACTTGTCTTAAACATCCCGCTTTTTAAACAACCATTCATTTTACTTTAGGACAATAATTTACCATACAAGATCCTTTCTCATACAAGATTATTATTGCTACATCCTTCCCTACCAAGAATACATCTTCATATACATAACTTTCTTCACCTCTCTGTGCCCTACTTAATGGTTTCTTAGTACTTTGTTTCATAAATAATCCTTTTTTTTAAGTCAACAACCTGAATCAACCTTTAGACAACCTCTGAACTACACAAAATCATTCTCTTTCTCACCAATAGCACATCTTTTTTGGCACTTTTTGTATACAGAATCATTTGTTAATGAGAATTCTTATCCTTAGTAACCTTAAATTTTAGTGAAACCCTAAAAAGCAAGAAATCCTGAACTATTAGATATGAGCATTTTATAGATGAAAAGAATTCCACAACTTTTAGAAACATATTTCCCCATATTATAATCCTTCCTTTTTATTTATTATTTATTATTTTTTTTGAGATGGAGTCTTGCTCTATCACCAGGCTAGTACAGTGGTGCAGTCTCGGCTCATTGCAACCTCTGACTCCCTGGTTCAAGCAATTCTTCTGCCTCAGCCTCCCGAGTAGCTGGGATTACAGTCACATGTCACCACGCCCAGCTCATGTTTGGATGTTTAGTAGAATCAGGGTTTCACCATGTTGGCCAGGATGGTTTCGATCTCCTGCCCTTGTGATCCACCCACCTCGGCCTCCCAAAGTGCTGGGATTACAGGCATGAGCCACCGCACCCTACCCATAATCCTTTCTTATTTGTAAATGACCCAGGTAGCCAATGAACATCAAAAACAATTTTAAGATTTTAAATTACACAGAGTTTACCTAAAACATTTATCCCAATTTCATGTACTCAATTCTTTCATTTTAACATTTTATCTAGATTACTTCTGAAAACTAAGATATTAGACACCATCCTCTAAAGTTAGTTATTTCCTTGTTAGCCATTTTTTTTTTTATTACCAATGAATATCATTTGCTCACTGAAAAAAAGCCTCAAAGTTAAATACACAGGTATTTTTCCAATAACTCAGAAGATTCAGCTAACAACATTAAATTAGTCTCATTTGTTTATTTATTTTTTGAGACAGAGCCTTGCTGTTTTGTCCAGGCTGGAGTGCAGAGGCACCATGTCGGCTCACTGCAGCCTTCATCTCCTGGGTTCAAGTGATTCTCCTGCATCAGCCTCCTGAGTAGCTGGGTCAACAGGCATGCGCCACCATGTCCAGTTAATTTTTTTATTTTTAGTAGAGATGGGTTTTCACTGTGTTGGCCAGGCTGGTGTCGAACTCCTGACCTCAGGGTTATCTGCCCACCTTGGTCTCCCAAAGTGCTAGGATTGCAGGCGCTAGCCACCATGCCCAGCCAAACTAGTGTCATTTATCAAAGAAAGCATACAAACCAGGACCATTTTTTGTTTTGGCTGGGTTAATACTTTTATAACCTTGTATGCCAAACACTGACACCTTTAAATATCTTGCAAAGACAAATATAAAACCATATATGTTGACAATTCTGAAGACATTTCTATTTTCATTTTAGCAATAATTTTAAAGCCAGCTTCTTTAGTAAAGATTTACTTAAGTCAGCTGGGCGCAGTGGCTCATGCCTGTAATCCCAGGGGGGCAGATCACGAGGTCAGGAGATTGAGACCATCCTGGCTAACATGGTGAAACTGCATCTCTACTAAAAATACAAAAAATTAGCCGGGCGTGGTGGCGGGCATCTGTAGTCCCAGCTACTTGAGAGGCTGAGGCAGGAGAATGGCGTGAACCCAGGAGGCGGAGACTGCAGTGAGCCGAGGTCATGACACTGCACTCCAGGCTGGGTGACAGAGCAAGACTCCGTCTCAAAAAAAAAGATTTACTTAAGTCACATGAACTCGGAAATCGCTTGGACTTATTTATGAGCATTCTTTCACTTATAAGACAATTTGGTAGGCATAACATATAACAATAAATGTACATACAAATAAACACATGTAGACATGTATACTCACATCCAAACAAAGATCCAATAGCTTTTACCTTGGGACTCTAGCCATGAGATAGCAATACAAGCTCACTGGTTTTACATGGTTACACTTTCTTTACCCCAGTAGGTAATCCAGTGAAGGCTGTGAACCAAAATTTTGGGTAAAGCAGTTTCCATGGCAATTTGATTTTTAAATTCCAAAGAACACTGGGGCCCAACTGCACCACAGGCAGCATACTAGCCCAACTCTGCTTAGAACAGCAGCACAGACCAGGTGCGGTGGCTCATGGCTGTAATCCCAGCTCTTTGGGAGGCTGAGGCAGGCGGAGCATGAGGTCAGGAGATTGAGACCATCCTGGCTAACACGGTGAAACCCATCTCTACTAACAAATAAATAAAAAAGTAGCTGGGCATGGTGGCATGCGCCTGTAGTCCCAGCTACTCAGGAGGCTGAGGCGGGAGAATGGCATGTACCCAGGAGGCAGAGCTTGCAGTGAGCCGAGATCGTGCCTCTGCACTCCAGCCTGAGCAACAGAGCAAGACTCCTTCTCAAAAAAAAAAAAAACAAAAAAACAAAAAAACACAGCTGCACAAACGCCTGGATACATGCAACTCCATCTCACTTTCCCATTCAACAGCAAACGCCAGATTCCAAACAATGTTGGGGCCAAGCAGTATTGCAAGAATATCAAGTGTTTCCTCCTTAGATTATCCAGGTCCAATTTATTCCAGTCATTAAGGATGCAGCCAAGCAGGGAGTCAGATGGAATAGATGGAGTGCTTCCTATTATTGTCTGTAAGAGAGAAAATCCTAAGGAGGGCGTCGTACTATTCCTCAGAACCTCAGCCTAGGGTGTCCCCTTTGGAAAGGTTGAGGTCTGGAGTTGGATCCCCCAGGGGATTCCCCCTTTGGGGTCCAATCTTAGAGTATCAGACATCTCTGTCTTTAGGTGGGCACCGGTGCTGCTTTATATGTTTTCCCTCCAGTGGCGATGGTCTACTGTGAGCTTTCCTTTGGTTCCTGGGTGTAATTCCAGACTTTTAGTATCCCACCAATTTCAATGTGGCGTATCTTCCTGCATTCCTCACAGGACTAAGGAGGTTTCCAAACATTGCAGAGTTAATAGTACCAAAGTTGCTGGGGTATTCTCCATGAAGGAAGGATCCAGGGGTATGTAAAAGACTGGGATTGAGAATTTCTTTTTTTGTTTTTTTGAGATGGAGTTTTGCTCTTGTTGCCCAGGCTGGCTGGAGTGCAGTGGCATGATCTTGAGTCACTGCAACCTCAGCCTCCCGGGTTCAAGCAATTCTCCTGCCTCAGCCTCCTGAGTAGCTGGGATTACAGGAGTGCACCACCATGCCCAGCTAATTTTTTTGTATTTTTAGTAGAGACGGGGTTTCACCATGTTGGCCAGGCTGATCTCAAACTCCTGACCTCAGGTGATCCACCCGCCTTGGCCTCTCAAATTGCAGGGATTACAGGGGTGAGCCACTACACCTGGCCAGGGTTGAGAATTTCTGTGCAATTCAGGGCAAGCAAATTGATACTGAAGCAATGACCATCAAGCTATGGGATCCCCTCAGTGGAAGTGTGAGATGTAGAATGTCTACTGAAGCTTGTGGACTCCAAAGGTCTTCAGGCAGTCAAATAACTCGAATAAGAGAAGATAAGTCAAATACATGAGATACATTATCTTTTGCCCTTTCAGGCTAACTCTAAGAAGAATTTTGCATAAGAAAATTCAGGGTTTAAGTCACCTGAAACATGCGTGAGTTCACCCTGGACGAGCTGCCACTGCCACTTGCATCACAGATGGGGATCAGGGACTATAACCGGAAAAGATAGAAAAGAGTCTTTTCCCCTTCTGGGCATGGCAGCCATCCCCATTTACGCCTTGGCCTTCAGGCAACACTGGAGGGTGACCCTGGCCAGCCTCCTTCAGTTACCAACGAACTACTAGGAAAAGGCAGCTGAAAGATTGAAAAAGAGAAAAAGGAAAAGGACTAAGGTCCTTCACCTGAACTGGGTGGTGGCGGTCAGGCACTTCGACACGGAAATCTTTCTGTTTCACCAGAGAGTGGCCCTGGCCAGAAACTTACAGTTGCTTTCATGCTTAGGTGCTGTCCACCAAGGGTCCATAAGTTGGAAAGAGAAAAAGAGGGAGAAAAGGGTTCCCCTATATGGAAAAGGGAAAAGAAAAAGAGAAGAAAAAGAAACCCCAAACTTCGAGCTTCCCTCATGGCTGGCTCACCAAAATATGTTACCGGTGGAGGGTGTCTAGGTTCTTGGCATTTTGTTCTTTTACTTTTTTTTTTTTTGAGATGGAGTCTCACTCTGTTGCCCAAGCTGGAGTGCAGTGGCGTGATCTCAGCTCACTGCACGCTCCGCCTCCCAGGTTCACGCCATTCTCCTGCCTCAGTCTCCCAAGTAGCTGGGACTACAAGTGCCCGCCACCAAGCCCAGCTAATTTTTTGTATCTGTAGTAGAGACAGGGTTTCACCGTGTTAGCCAGGATGGTCTCGATCTCCTGACCTCGTGATCCGCCCGTCTCGGCCTCCCAAAGTGCTGGGATTACAGGCTTGAGCCACCGCGCCCGGCCGCATCATGTGTATCTTCACAGCACCCTCTCACGTTTCCCCCAGGCTGGAGATGTTGAGTTTATCTGAATTTGTCTCATGTCTTCCTGCTCCTCCTTCCTTGTAACTCTCTTGCCTGCAGCCTCTGTTATTTCTTCCTCTGAAGGTACACCCACACTTACTTATCTACCCTCCTCCCTGGGCCATGCCCTGCACACCATACCTCAGTCATGTCATTCTGGATTCTGTTTACTGTCAGTCTTTCTGTATGGCATAGACATCCCTCTTGACTGGCCTGTGAGAACAGCCTCTTTCCTCATTTCATGCTCCTAATGGAGAAGCCACTGCAAGATATTTAATGTCCTTCACCTGATTTTCCATGGCCAGGCAAAAACCAGACACAACTCAGCCACCCAGTGACTTCTTGCTTGCTTCTCATCCTCAAATACCCTTCATTGGGCTATCGTTTCTTTTGAAAACATCCTCCCATGAGGGATTCCACAGTGACTTCCCAGAGGAACCACAGAGCTGGGATGAGGACAATGCAAGAATGAGAGTGCTGGGTGTGAGGGCACCAGGTGTGAGGGTGCTGGGTGTGAGGGCACCAGGTGTGAGGGTGCTGGGTGTGAGGGCACCGGGTGTGAGGGTGCTGGGTGTGAGGGCGCTGGGTGTGAGGGCACCAGGTGTGAGGGTGCTGGGTGTGAGGGTGCACCAGGGTGTGAGGGCACCAGGTGTGAGGGTGCTGGGTGTGAGGGCACCAGGTGTGAGGGCGCTGGGTGTGAGGGCACCAGGTGTGAGGGCGCTGGGTGTGAGGGCGCTGGATGTGAGGGCGCTGGGTGTGAGGGCACCGGGTGTGAGGGCGCTGGGTGTGAGGGCGCTGGGTGTGAGGGCACCGGGTGTGAGGGTGCTGGGTGTGAGGGTGCTGGATGTGAGGGTGCTGGGTGTGAGGGCGCTGGGTGTGAGGGTGCTGGGTGTGAGGGTGCTGGGTGTGAGGGCGCTGGATGTGAGGGTGCTGGGTGTGAGGGCGCTGGGTGTGAGGGCGCTGGGTGTGAGGGTGCTGGGTGTGAGGGCGCTGGATGTGAGGGCGCTGGGTGTGAGGGCACCGGGTGTGAGGGTGCTGGGTGTGAGGGCACCGGGTGTGAGGGTGCTGGGTGTGAGGGCACCAGGTGTGAGGGTGCTGGGTGTGAGGGCACCAGGTGTGAGGGTGCTGGGTGTGAGGGCACCAGGTGTGAGGGTGCTGGGTGTGAGGGCACCGGGTGTGAGGGCGCTGGGTGTGAGGGTGCTGGGTGTGAGGGCACCGGGTGTGAGGGTGCTGGGTGTGAGGGCACCAGGTGTGAGGGTGCTGGGTGTGAGGGCGCTGGATGTGAGGGCGCTGGGTGTGAGGGCACCAGGTGTGAGGGTGCTGGGTGTGAGGGCACCAGGTGTGAGGGCGCTGGGTGTGAGGGTGCTGGGTGTGAGGGCACCAGGTGTGAGGGTGCTGGGTGTGAGGGCACCGGGTGTGAGGGTGCTGGGTGTGAGGGCGCTGGGTGTGAGGGCACCAGGTGTGAGGGTGCTGGGTGTGAGGGCACCAGGTGTGAGGGCACCAGGTGTGAGGGTGCTGGGTGTGAGGGCACCAGGTGTGAGGGCGCTGGGTGTGAGGGCACCAGGTGTGAGGGCGCTGGGTGTGAGGGCGCTGGATGTGAGGGCGCTGGGTGTGAGGGCACCGGGTGTGAGGGCGCTGGGTGTGAGGGCGCTGGGTGTGAGGGCACCGGGTGTGAGGGTGCTGGGTGTGAGGGTGCTGGGTGTGAGGGTGCTGGGTGTGAGGGCGCTGGGTGTGAGGGTGCTGGGTGTGAGGGTGCTGGGTGTGAGGGCGCTGGATGTGAGGGCGCTGGGTGTGAGGGCGCTGGGTGTGAGGGCGCTGGGTGTGAGGGTGCTGGGTGTGAGGGCGCTGGATGTGAGGGCGCTGGGTGTGAGGGCACCGGGTGTGAGGGTGCTGGGTGTGAGGGCACCAGGTGTGAGGGTGCTGGGTGTGAGGGCACCAGGTGTGAGGGTGCTGGGTGTGAGGGCGCTGGATGTGAGGGCGCTGGGTGTGAGGGCACCAGGTGTGAGGGTGCTGGGTGTGAGGGCACCAGGTGTGAGGGCGCTGGGTGTGAGGGTGCTGGGTGTGAGGGCACCAGGTGTGAGGGTGCTGGGTGTGAGGGTGCTGGGTGTGAGGGCACCGGGTGTGAGGGCGCTGGGTGTGAGGGTGCTGGGTGTGAGGGCACCGGGTGTGAGGGTGCTGGGTGTGAGGGCACCAGGTGTCAGGGTGCTGGGTGTGAGGGCGCTGGGTGTGAGGGCACCAGGTGTGAGGGTGCTGGGTGTGAGGGCACCAGGTGTGAGGGTGCTGGGTGTGAGGGCGCTGGGTGTGAGGGCACCAGGTGTGAGGGTGCTGGGTGTGAGGGCACCGGGTGTGAGGGCGCTGGGTGTGAGGGTGCTGGGTGTGAGGGTGCTGGGTGTGAGGGCACCGGGTGTGAGGGTGCTGGGTGTGAGGGCGCTGGGTGTGAGGGTGCTGGGTGTGAGGGCACCGGGTGTGAGGGCACCGGGTGTGAGGGTGCTGGGTGTGAGGGCGCTGGGTGTGAGGGCACCAGGTGTGAGGGTGCTGGGTGCATGTAAGGATCTGGTCCAGGAGGAAAGAGAGCTTTTGATGGAGAGGAGGGAAAAATCCTCTCAGCAGTCAAGGGATGGCCACAGAGTGTAGTTAATGCATTGCCAAAGGATCCTTGTGTCCTCATGTGCTCAGAGAGTGATGCATGGGAACTTGCCGTAGGCCTCAGTAGTATTGACTATGGTGCCATGCAACCATAATGAACAGAGTGACAAGCAGAGGAGGGATCTTTAGGACCTGGACAAGGATCCTAAGCTGGGAGCCTCTGCCACTCATTTTTGGAGGCTCCGTATCTTCAACAGTGAGGAATCCCCACTAGCACAATAACAAGGATGGCAAGATCAACCATGTTTTGTAATGTTGGTGCCAGACACTGTGTGAGGTTCACATAGTGATGTGATGCCGCAAAATAAATCTTGTAGGATAAACATTCTTTCTTCTGGCTACAGCAAGGAAAGTGAACCTCTAAGAGGCTAAGGACCTGTCTGAAGTGGCAAACAGTGAAGCCCAGGTGCAGCCAGTCATGCTGTACATGCTGCGTCAGAGACCATGCAGTCTTTTCTGGAGAGTCTATTGGGTCAATTCTGGAAGCTTAAATAACTTTTTCTCTGTTTGCAGCGTGAAGAAATGGTAGAATTGGTGCATTAAGAATATGAAGTTAGTATTGATGTTTGAGATGCAATTATGAGACCCAGAAGTGGAGCAGGAACTGATATTCTAGGACTAAGCACCAGTTAGGAGTCTGTGTGTGTTTCCTGTGGCTGCTGTAAAAAATTACCACCAACCTGTTGGCTTAAAACAATGCAAATTTATTCTCTAAAAGTTACAGAGGCTACAAGTCCAAAATCAATGTCACTGGATCAAAATCAAGGTGTTGATACGGCTGTGCTCCCTCTGGATGCTCCAAATGGAAAACGCATTTCTGTCTTTTCCTTCTCCTGTTGGTTGCAGCATTCTTTCCAATCTTCAGATATCTTCTGCTGTGTCTTCTCATCACCTTCTCCTCTGTGTTTCAAATCTCCCTCTGCGTTTCTCTTATGGGAACACTTGTGATTACATTTAGAGTCCCCCTGGATAATCCAGAAAAAAATCCCCATTTTAAAATTTTTAGCAGGGTGTGGTGGCAGGCACCTGTAATCCCAGCTACTCAGGAGGCTGAGACAGGAGGATCACTTGAACCTGGGAGGTGGAGATTGCAGTTAGCCAAGATTGTGTCACTTTGCTCCAGCCTGGGCAACAGAGCCAGGCTCTGTCTCAAAAATAAATAAAATTAAATTAAATAAAAATATTAATCACAGAAGGGTACGTTGGCGTGGCTGTATTCCCAGCACTTTGGGGGGCCAATGGGGGAGGATCACAGGAGCCCAAGAGTTTGAGGCTGCAGTGAGCCATGATTGTGGTGCTATCTGGTCTGTACAACACAGCAAGATCCTGACTCTAGAAAACTAAATAAGTAAATAATAATAATAAAATTCTAATCACATCTGAACAGTTCCTTTTTCCCAAAAGTTCACATTCACAGGGTCCAGGGGCTTAGAACATACATATTTTTTGCAACGGTTAATGGCTTTATATCCTGCAGACCCAGTTCATTCTGTGGATTTCTCTTTTTATCTTTGCCTCCCTGCTTATTCTCTTTTTTTCTTTTCTTTTCTTTTTTTTTTTTTTTTTTTTTGAGACAGGGTCTCACTCTCTCACCCAGACTGGAATGCAGTGGCCCAATCTTGGTTCACTGCAACCTCCACCTCCCAGGCTCAAACAATTCTCCTGTCTTGGCCTCCCGAGAAGCTTAGACTACAGGTGCCCACCAGCAGACCTGGCTAATTTTTTTATTTTTATTAGAGACAGAGTTTTACCATGTTGACCAAGCTGGTCTCTAACTCCAGACCTCAAGTGATCCACCTGCCTCAGCCTCCCAAAGTTATGGGATTACAGGCATAAGCCACTGCACCTGGCCCCTCCCTGCTTATTCTTTTGCCCTCTATTTGGGGACCAGTGTTACTTAGTCACTTCTTATGTTTGTGTGTATTTTGCACTTTACCACTGATACCATGTTTGCTGATCCATCCGTCCTTTTCACAGCATGCATACAGATTACAGTTTGTAGCTTAGAAACAAACCAGAGACACCTCCATTACACAGTTGTCTCCTTCATCCCTGTCCCCCTCTGATGTTTCTCCAGTAACTCAGGCATTTTGGATTTCTTTCAGACTGGAAGACTACCCTTGAGGAGAATAGGTTGAATTCTGAAAAAGATGGAGCCAGGGAAGAACTGTCCCACCACGTGGAAGTGAAACAGTGTGTACAGGAGGAGCCACCCTGTTTGGTGTCATTAGGAAAAGTGCATGATCAGAGCAACCAGGTAAGGGAACACCAGGAGAACTCCTTGAGGTTCATGGTACTCACCTCAGAGAGACTGTTTCCTCAAAGAGAACACTGTGAGCTTGAACTTGGGGGAAGTTATTCTCTACCTTCTACTTTAAGCCTTCTACCTACGCCAATACCTGCAAGTACAGGTTTCCCTAAGCCTAACTCACAGGTTAAAGAGTTTAGACAAAATTCAGCTTTCATTAATCATGAGAAAAATGGAGCAGATGGGAAGCACTGTGAGAATCATCAGCATGCTAGAGCCTTGTGTCAGAGCATTTACTTGAGTAAACTTGGGAACATTGAAACAGGAAAGAAAAACCCTTATGAACATATTGTCGGTCGTGACTCTCTCAATTATGGTTCCTCCCTTTGTTTTCATGGTAAAACTTTTTCAGTGAAGAAAAGTGATGACTGTAAGGATTATGGAAATCTCTTCAGTCACAGTGTGTCTCTGAAGGAACAGAAGCCAGTGCATTTTGGAAAAAGTCAGTATGAGTGTGATGAATGCAGAGAAGCCTGTTCTGAGAGTCTGTGGCTTGTACAAACAGAAAGAAGTGACCCTGGAGGGACCCCCTTCAGAGGTGAGGAAGGTTGTGCTGCCTTCCCTATGACCTCATCTTTTTCTGACTGTAACATCATTCAGACTGCAGAGAAGTCATCTGTGTGTAATCAGTGTGGAAACTCTTTCAGCTGTTGTTGTAAGCTCATATACCAGAGAACACAAACTGGAGAAAAGCCCTTCGAATGTACTCATTGTGGGAAATCTTTTAGTCAGAGCTATGACCTTGTCGTACATCAGAGAACACACACTGGAGAGAAGCCCTATGAGTGTGACCTATGTGGGAAATCCTTCACCCAGAGATCCAAACTTATTACGCATCAGCGAATTCACACTGGAGAAAAACCGTATCCGTGTGTTGAATGCGGAAAATCCTTCAGGTGGAACTCTAACCTCATTGTACATCAGAGAATTCATACTGGAGAGAAACCGTACGAGTGCACTCACTGTGGAAAGTCCTTCAGCCAAAGCTATGAGTTAGTTACACATACAAGAACCCACACTGGAGAAAAGCCCTTCAAATGTACTCAGTGTGGGAAATCTTTCAGCCAGAAGTATGACCTTGTCGTACATCAGAGAACACACACTGGAGAGAAGCCCTATGAGTGCGACCTGTGTGGGAAATCCTTCTCCCAGAGTTCCAAACTTATTACGCATCAGCGAATTCACACAGGAGAAAAGCCTTATCCGTGTATTGAATGTGGGAAATCCTTCAGGTGGAACTCTAACCTCGTCATCCATCAGAGAATTCATACTGGGGAGAAACCGTACGAGTGCACTCACTGTGGAAAGTCCTTCAGCCAAAGCTATCAATTAGTTGCACATAAAAGAACTCACACTGGAGAAAAGCCCTATGAATGTAACCAGTGTGGAAAAGCCTTCAATCGAAGCACTCAGCTCATCAGGCATCTGCAAATTCACACTGGGGAGAAGCCGTACAAATGCAATCAGTGCGATAAAGCCTTTGCAAGGAGCTCCTACCTTGTGCTGCATCAGAGAACTCACACTGGTGAGAAACCTTTTGAGTGCAGTCAGTGTGGGAAAGCCTTTACAGGGAGCTCTAACCTTCTTTCCCATCAGAGAATTCATTCTGGAGAGAAACCCTACGAATGTAGTGACTGTGGGAAATCCTTCCGGCAGCGATCTCAGCTTGTAGTGCATCGGCGGACACATACTGGAGAGAAACCTTAGGAGTGCAGTCATTGTGGGAAAGCTTTCAGCCAGAGGTCTCCCCTCATCATGCACCAGAGGACACCTGTCAGTGGGAAGAGCTATCAGTGTGATGTGTATTACGGCCTCCAGCCAGCAGTAGTGACTCATTAAACATCAGAGAACGCATCCTGGAGGAAAGCCCTATGAATGCATTGATTGTGGGAAAGCCTTCAATGATTGCTCAACCGTTAGTAAACACGAGAAGACACACACTGGAGAGAAACCCTATGAATGTGACCACTGCGAGAAAGCCTTTAGCCAGCGGTGTCAACTTACCAGGCATCGGAGAGTTCATACTGGAGAGAAGCCCTGTGAATGTTAATGTGGAAAAGTTTCCAGTTATGATACTTCCCTTACTCAACATGAGAAAGCTCATGGGCAAGAAACTCTCTGAATAACCAAGATGGAGCCCGATGCAGTTGCCAACACCTGTAATCCCAGCACTTTGGGAGGCCAAGGCAGGTGGATTGCTTGAGCCCAGGAGTTTGAGACCAGCCTGGGTAACATGGCAAAATCCTGTCTTTACAAAAAATACAAAAATTAGCCTAGCATGGTGGTGCATACCTGTAGTCCTAGCTACTCAGGAGACTGAAGTGGGAGGATCACTTGAGCTTGGGAGGCGGAGGTTGCAGTGAGCTGTGATCATGCCATCACACTGCTGCCTTATGAGAGAGTGAGACACTCTCTAAATAAATAATAACCAAGATAGGAAATTTCCCTGCCATACCCTCTTTACTAGAAATCAAGTGGCCAAAACATGACTCTCAGAGTGGGGCTTCATGACCATGTGCATCAGAATTGCCTGGAGTGTGCACTAAAATTGTATTATGATGCTAACTCTAGCCAACTGAATAAAAATCTCTGGTAGTAGAATCCAGGAGTCTGCAGTTTCTAAAATCACACAGGTGAGTGGGCACGGTGGCTCATGACTGTAATCCCAGTGCTTTGGGAGGCTGAGGTGGGTGGATCACCTGAAGTCAGGAGTTTGAGACCAGCCTGGCAAACATGGCAAAACTGTCTTTATTAAAAATACAGGCCAGGGGCCAGGCGCGGTGGCTCACGCCTGTAATCCCAGCACTTAGTTAGGCCAAGGTGGGTGGATCACGAGGTCAGGAGATTCAGACCATCCTGGCTAGTACGGTGAAACCCTGTCTCTACTAAAAATACAAAAAAATTACCTGGGTGTGGTGGTGGGCGCCTATAGTCCCAGGTACTCGGGAGGCTGAGGCAGGAGAATGGCATGAACCCGGGAGGCGGAGCTTGTAGTGAGCCAAGATCACACTGGTGCACTCCAGCCTGGGCGACATAGCGAGACTCTCTCAAAACAAAAAAATACAGGCCAGGCGCAATGACTCATGCCTGTAATCACAGAATTTTGGGAGGCAACGGTAGGTGGATCACCTGATGTCAGGAGTTTGAGACCAGCCTCACCAACATGGAGAAACCCCGTCTCCACTAAATATGCAAAAATTAGCTGGGTATGGTGGTGGACACCTGTAATCCCAGCTACTCGGGAGGCTGAGGCAGGAGAATCTTAACCCAGGAGGCAGAGGTTGCAGTCAACCAAGATCGAGCCATTACGCTCCAGCCTGGGCAACAAGAGTGAAACTTCCTCTCAAGGGGAAAAAAAAAGGACTATGGTGAGGCATGGTGGTTCATGCCTGTAATCCCAGCAGTTTGGGAGGCTGAGGTGGGCAGATAACTTGAGGACAGGCATTCAAGACCAGCCTGGCCAACATGGCAAAACGCCATCTCTACTAAAAATACAAACATTAGCCAGATGTGGTGGCACACGTGTGTAATCCCAGCTATTCGGGAGGCTGAGGCATGAGAATCGCTTGAACCTGGGAGGCAGAGGTTGCAGTTAGCCGAGATCATGCCACTACACTCTTGCTTGGGCAACAGGGTGAGACTGTCTCAAAAAAAAAAAAAGGACTCTGAGCTGGCCGTAATGGCTCATGCCTATAATTCCAGCACTTTGGGAGACCAAGCCAGGCAGATCACTTGAGCCCAGTAGATTGAGACCAATCTGGGCAGCATGTTGAGACCTCATCTCTACAAAAGAAATACAATTAGCTGGGCATGGTGCTGCACACCTGTAGTCCCAGCTACTCTGGAGGCTGAGGGGGCGGGGGGGGGTCGCACCTGCAGTGAGCTGAGATCACACCACTGCATTCCAGCCTAGGCAACAGAGCAACACCATGTATCTCTAAAACAAAACAACAAAATATTGGACTCTGAATATTTCAGGGATTTGGTTGTGTTTAAACTTTGTTGCTCAGTTGGTTGGATTGTAATCAGAACTGGCAGCATATTAATATGGAAAACATTTATCAGGTGATGTGAAAACAGGAGCCCAAATAGTATGTTCACAGAAGATTACAAGCACATAATTTAAATTGGTCCACTCAGCAACATGTTCCTTAAAAGAAAAAAGCATAAATTGACAGTAGTGGGGAAAGTGGAAGAGGCCATGTCTGCATTCATTCCTTCATTTTTTTTTTTGAGACGGAATCTCACTCTGTTGCCCAGGCTGGAGTGCAGTGGCATGATCTCTGCTCACTACAAGCTCCACCTCTTGGGTTCACGCCATTCTCCTGCCTCAGCCTTCCGAGTAGCTGGGACTACAGGCACCCGCCACCACACCCAGCTAATTTTTTGTATTTTTAGTAGAGACGGAGTTTCACCATGTTAGCCGGGATGGTCTCGATCTCCTGACCTCGTGATCCGCCCGCCTTGGCCTCCCAAAGTGCTGGGATTACAGGCGTGAGACACCATGCCTGGCCACATTTATATTTATTTTTTGACACAGGCTGTTGCTTTGTCGCCCAGGCTGGAGTGCAGTGGCGCAGTCACGGATCACTGCAGCCTCAACCTGGCTCAAATGTTCCTCCTGTCCTAGCCTCCTAAGTAGCTGGGACCACAGGCATGTGCCATGAAGCCTGACTAAATTAATTTTTTTAGAGACAAGGTCTCACCATGTTGCCCAGGCTGGTCTTGAACTCCTGGTCTCAAGTGATTCCCCAGTCTCGGCCTCCCAAAGTCCTGGGATTACAGGCATGAGCCACGGTGCATGCTATTACTGCACATTTAAGCAGGATAAGAGCCAATGGAGGGCCGGGCGCGGTGGCTCAAGCCTGTAATCCCAGCACTTTGGGAGGCCGAGACGGGCGGATCACGAGGTCAGGAGATCGAGACTATCCTGGCTAACACGGTGAAACCCTGTCTCTACTAAAAAATACAAAAAAAAACTAGCCGGGCGAGGTGGCGGGCGCCTGTAGTCCCAGCTACTCAGGAGGCTGAGGCAGGAGAATGGCGTAAACCTGGGAGGCGGAGCTTGCAGTGAGCTGAGATCTGGCCACTGCATTCCAGCCTGGGCCACAGAGCGAAACTCCGTCTCAAAAAAAAAAAAAAAAAAAAAAAAAAAAAAAAGAGCCAATGGGAGGGCAGGCACGGTGGCTTATGCCTGTAATCTCAGCACTTTGGGAGGCCGAGGCAGGCAGATCCCTTGAGGTTAGGAGTTTGAGACCAGCCTGGCCAACATAGTAAAACCCCATCTCTACTAAAAATACAAAAAATTAGCCAGCTGTCATGACATGTGCCTGTAATCCCAGCTACTCGGAAGGCTGAGGCAGGAAAATCACTTGAACCCAGGAGATGGAGTTTGCTGTGAGCTGAGACCGTGCCATTGAACTCCAGCCTGGGCAAAAAAGCGAAAAGCAAGACTCTGTCTCAAAAACAAAACAACAAAAGAAAGTGCCGGGTGCAGTGGCTCACACCTGTAATCCCAGCACTTTGGGAGGCCGAGGCGGGTGGATCACAAGGTCAGATCAAGACCATCCCGGCTAACACTGTGAAACCCCGTCTCTACCAAAAATACAAAAAATTAGTGGCGGGCGCCTGTAGTCCCAGATACTCGGGAGGCTGAGGCAGGAGAATGGTGTAAAACCAGGAGGCGGAGCTTGCAGTGAGCCGAAATCACTCCTCTGCACTCCAGCCTGGGAGACAGAGCGAGACTCCGTCTCAAAAAAAAAAAAAAAAAAAAGCAGATGGAAGTATAGCCAATAACCAAACATACAGAATGAGGAAAGCTGGACAGGGTCAGGTGAGGAGAGGCTGTAGCAGCAGATGTGGCAGCCCCCAGCAAAGCCATAGATTGATAGACCAGAAAGTGGGTTAATCGAAGGTCTGTCCATGAAACTCAGACTCTTCCCCATTTCTTTTTTTTCCTGCCTGGCATTAACTATCTGGCTGTGGGTTAGCAAAAAGTTAAGTAGGGAAGGAGTCACATGCTAAAAGATTAGTTCAGGGGACATGGAATCTGATGTATTTTGCTCTGTAGCAAGGGCTGCTTTATTCTGGCATTTCAGAACTGTTTACCTGATAGCTGGTTCTCGCCCTCTTCACCCTCAAGCAAAGCATACTCTTAAAGCAGCCCCGCCTGTCTGTGGAGCTTCCTGTCTGCTTTCTCATAGCCTCTTCAATATAGGTGGCAGGCAAGGAGCAAAAGATAAAGTCTCCATCATGAAAGAAGGTATCTAAGACAAAGCAGAAAAGACAGATATTCAGAGGAACCAAATATTCTTTGTTTTTTGAGACGGAGTCTTGCTCTGTTGCCCAGGCTGTAGTGCAGTGGAACAATCTCGGCTCACTGCAACCTCCACTTCACAGGTTCAAGCAATTCTTCTGCCTCAACCTCCCAAGTAACTGGAATTACAGGCATGTGCCACCACACCCAGCTATTTTTTGTATTTTTCAGTAGAGATGGAGTTTCACCATGTTGACCAGGCTGGTCTCAAACTCCTGACCTCAAGTAATCCGCCCACCTCGGCCTCCCAAAGTGGTGGGATTACAGGCGTGAGCCACTGTGCCCGGCAGAATCAAATATTTAAAGCATCTTGTTATTTTAAAAGTGAGTCAAGAAAGGGGTTACAAGGCTGGGTGCGGTGGCTCATGCCTGTAATGCCAGCACTTTGGGAGGCTGAGGCGGGTGGATCGTGAGGTCAGGAGTTCGAGACCAGCCTGATCAACGTGGTGAAACCCCGTCTCTACTTAAAATACAAAAATTAGCCGGGTGTGGTGGTGGGCGCCTGTAATCCCAGCTACTTGGGAGGCTGAGGCAGGAGAATCACTGGAACCCAGGAGGTGGAAGTTGCAGTGAGCCAAGATCGGCTGGGTGCAGTGGCTCACGCCTGTAATCCCAGCACTTTGGGAGGCCGAGGCAGGTGGATCACGAGGTCAGGAGATCGAGACCATCCTGGCTAACACGGGGAAACCCTGTCTCTCCTAAAAATACAAAAAATTAGCTGGATGTGGTGGCATGTGCCTGTAGTCCCAGCTACTTGAGAGGCTGAGGCAGAAGAATGCCGTGAACCTGAGAGGCAGAGCTTGCAGTGAGCCGAGATCACACCACTGCACTCCAGCCTGGGTGACAGAGCGAGACACTGTCTCAAAAAAACAAACAAACAAAAAAAGAAAGGGTTACAAATAAAAAATAATGCAGATATTTTGATAAAATAGAACAATGAGAACAAGAACAGACTCTTTGACCATACAAGTAAGATTGTTCAATGTTACATGTAAAATGTTTACTGAGAAACAGAATGCTCGTTCCCTGGTGCTGCAAAGAAATAGCACTCGAACATAAATTTAATTCTCTCAGCAAGGCTGTTTTTACTTTCTGCAGAAAGGGTACTCATCACAGACGGAACAATGGCAAGAGCACACCTGATCAAAGGAGGGAAGCAATTTTTATTCCTTACGTAGTTTGTCCCTGCTACTGTGTCCTGTCTCCATTGGCTGTAGCCAGACTGCACTGTCTAAACGAACGCTAGATTGGCTAACGTTTAAAACTTTTCGAAATAGGCAAAAGTAATGGAAAGACAAAGGAAAAGAGGAAGTTGCTTGTGCCAGATACAGAAGGAGCATAGGCTGTGAGCTGGAATGTGCCTGTGGGCACATACAGGACAAATATCTTGGTTAAGGTACAAGGACATAGAACGTACTACGTGCCTGTGAGCATGTTTAACAGCTACATAGGATAGGGCTTAACCAAGACTTATCAGCACAAAGCAAGGAGGCTTCAAGGAAGTTAGTTTATAAAAGAAACTTACTTTTTAACATTTATGATTTATTCTTTAACAAGAAGGGAAACTTTGAAGAGGAACTTTTACTTTCCACATTGAACAAATAAGTAAGAAAAAGAAAAAGGGAAACTTCCCCAGGGCTGAAAGGAAATTTTCAGGTCATGCCATGTATTATCAGAATTAATAAGACCCATGCATTGTGGAAAATTGAGAATACCACAATTAAAAACAGATGGCAGGCCAGGCGTGGTGGCTCATGCCTTTAATCCCAGCTCTTTGGGAGGCTGAGGCGGGCAGATAATCTGAACTCAGGAATTCGAGACCAGCCTGGCCAATATGGTGAAACCTCGTCTCTAATAAAAGTACAAAAATGAGCCAGGCATGGTGGCAGGCGCCTGTAATCCCAGCTACTCAGGAGACTGAGGCAGGAGAATCGCTTGAACCCCAGAGGTAGAGGTTGCAGTGAGCTAAGATTGTGTCACTGCACTCTAGCCTGGGCGACAAAGCAAGACTCTGTCTCAAAAAAAAGAAAAGAAAAACATGTCAGGGCTGGGTGTGGTGGCTCACACCTGTAATCCCAGCTACTCAGGAGGCTGAGGCAGGAGAATCACTTGATCCCAGGTGGTGGAGGTTGCAGTGACCTAAGATAGTGCCACTGCACTCCAGTGTGTGCCACAAAGCGAGACTGTCTCAAAACAAAAACAAAGCAGATGGCAGGGCCAGGTGTGGTGGCTCACACCTGTATTCCCAGCTACTTGGGAGGCCGAGGCAGGAGAATCGCTTGAACCCAGGAAGTGGAGGTTGCAGTGAGCTAAGATTGTGCCACTGCACTCCAGTGTGGATCACAAAGTGAGAGTTTGTCTCAAAAAAAAAAAAAAAAAAATGGATGGCAGGGGCAGGCATGGTGGCTCACGCCTGTAATCCCAGCACTTTGGGAGACCCAGGCAGGTGGATCAGTCTAGGTTAGGAGTCTGAGACCAGCCTGGCCAAGATGGTGAAACCCTGTCTCTACTAAAGATACAAAAATTAGCCAGGCGCGGTGGTGCACGCCTGTAATCCCAGCTACTCAGGAGGCTGAGGCAGGAGAATTGCTTGAACCCAGGAGGCAGAGGTTGCAGTGAGTCGAGGTGGTGCCACTGCACTCCAGCCTGGGCGACAGAATGAGACTCTGTCACAAAACAAACACAGGGCAGATGGCATGGCAGAACCTTCTCTAGAGAAAATAGTTTTCAATCTAGGAAAGGAATAGGGTAAGAAAATGAATGTTTATTCACCCATAATTAATTAAAAAAAAATAATTGTAATTGAAGGCTACAAGGTAAATTGTGCTCGTACTATACAAATCCTGCTAGAGGGTTATGGTTCCTATGTGAAGGTAACTTTAGAAAGTAGTGTTCACTTGACATTGATGTCGTAATTCCTGCTGGAGGGACAAAAAGCTCATGAAATTTAAATAAAGGAGGAGGAGATGCAGTCAGATGGGCTGATTGACCCTTCAGGGAATGGCATTTGCATAGCTGTGACATGAACCCCAGGTATTGGCTTTTTTTTTTTTTTTGAGGAGTCTCACTCTGTCGCCCAGGCTGGAGTGCAGGTGGCGCGATCTTGGCTCACTGCAACCTCCACCTCCCGGGTTCAAGTGATTCTCCTGCCTCAGCCTCCTGAGTAGCTGGGATGACAGGCGGGCGTCACCACACCCGGTTAATTTTTATATTTTTAGTAGACATGGGGTTTCACCATGTTGGTCATGCTGGTCTCCAACTGATCCACTCACCTCGGCCTCCCAAAGTGCTAGGATTACAGGCGTGAGCCATCTCACTCGGCCTGTATTGGCTGTTAATTTTTTTTTTTTTTTCTGGAGACAGAGTCTTGCTCTGTTGCCCAGGCCAGAGTGCAGTGGCGCCATCTGGGCTCACTGCAAGCTCCACCTCCCAGGTTCATGCCATTCTCCTGCCTCAGCCTCCCGAGTAGCTGGGACTACAGGCACCCGCCACCACGCCCGGCTAACTTTTTGTATTTTTAGTAGAGACGGGGTTTCACCATGTTAGCCGGGACGGTCTCGATCTCCTGACCTCGTGATCCGCCCGCGTTGGCCTCCCAAAGTGCTGGGATTACAGGTGTGAGCCACCGCGCCCGGCCAGCTTTGAATTTTTAGGAGGTAACACATGGCTGTGACCTGACAACTTCACAGTGGCGGGCACTGTTGTCATTATTCCTGTCACTGACAACGTCAGCCCCACCTATAGATGTGGGAGAGTAGACAAGGAAAGAAGTAGTGGAGAGTAGAGGTTCAGGCTTTTCAATATGATATGTAAGTTTACTTCGCAGATGAAAAAGCTTGAAATGTAATATGAGAGGAATTGGAAGCCGATGTGAGTCAGATCCTCACATCAGAGCAGGAAGTTAGTAAAGACTGAAGATGATTGGCTGGATGTGGTGGATGTGGAGGCTGAGGCAGGAGAATGGCGTGAACCTGGGAGGCAGAGCTTGCAGTGAGCCGAGATCACGCCACTGTACTCCAGCCTGGGTGACAGAGCGAGACTCCGTCTCAAAAAAAAAAAAAAGAAGAAGAAGAAGAAGAAGTCAGTGTGTCCCAGGGAGTGCAGACCTGAGAAGGGACTGGGTGGAAACCGTTCTGAAGGTGCAAGACAGGCATGTGAATCTGCATTACGGCCAAGTACTAAATGTACTTCCCCACGGTCGCCCTGGCAATCACCTGTTACCTTTTCTTAAAACCTTTTGCAATAACATAGCCCTCATGATTCAAAGGACAACCTGAGGTTTAGATGAAAAATGCCTTGTCTGTTGTCACCTGAGCAGAAGAGGTAGGCTCTGCTTCCTGCTCAGATGCTGGGTCCCTCTGTTGCGACCAATGCCTCCATGTAGCTTTCCAAACGGCCAGTGTTCTTTTTCCTAGGAGGAACCCCACAACAGATCCAGCAAATTGGTCAAAGCATTCAGCAATTCTCCCTGACCCAGCCTCCAGTCTTTTTTTTTTTTTTTTTTTTTTTTTTTTTGAGACGGAGTCTGGCTCTGTCACCCAGGCTGGAGCGCAGTGGCCGGATCTCAGCTCACTGCAAGATCCGCCTCCCGGGTTCCCGCCATTCTCCTGCCTCAGCCTCCCGAGTAGCTGGGACTACAGGCGCCCGCCACCTCGCCCGGCTAGTTTTTTGTATTTTTTAGTAGAGACGGGGTTTCACCGTCTTAGCCAGGATGGTCTCGATCTCCTGACCTCGTGATCCGCCCATCTCGGCCTCCCAAAGTGCTGGGATTACAGGCTTGAGCCACCGCGCCCGGCCGCCTCCAGTCTTGAAGCTTTTCTTCAGCAAGTCTTGAAATGGCCCAGTACGAGAGTCAGTTGCAGACATGTATGCAATGCCCCCGTGTCCTTTCCAATATGGGGGCTTTACAGGTGATGGGAGCAGGGATTTGGTGCTTATGTTCTTCTCTGAGACTGTGCCCAGTGGGAATCACACAGGAAGAGAAGTATGTGTGCAAGGCATGGAGGACAGCAACTACTATGTATGGAGTGAATACATCTGGCCGTGCTCTCTCTGCTAGGATCAAAGAAGAGAAATCCTGGGCCGGGCACAGTGGCTCCTGCCTGTAATCCCAGCACTTTGGGAGGCCGAGGCTGGCAGATCACCTGAGGTCAGGAGTTTGAGACCAGGCTGACCACCATGGAGAAACCCCATCTCTACTAAAAATACAAAATTAGCTGGGCGGGGTGGCGCATGCCTGTAATCGCAGCTACTTGGGAGGCTGAGGCAGGAGAATCGCTTGAACCCAGGAGGTGTAGGTTGTGGTGAGCCGAGATCACGCCATTGTACTCTAGCCTGGGCAACAAGAGTGAAAACTCCATCTCAATAAAGAAGAAAGAAATCAAGAAAGTAGAAAATCATATTATCATATACTTTAATAGCACAACAAAATTACAAATTAATAATTGTGGATATTTTAGAATATATATGAAACAGCTGTTTGGTCAAAGACGAAATAAAAAAACTAAATCTGTTTAAGTAAAAATAAGTACTTTATATCAAATGATCAACATGAATACAAAATACCAAAGCTTGCCTAAAGCCTAAGCCAGGAATGGTGGCTCACGCCTGTAATCCCAGTACTTTGGGAGTCCAAGGTGGGTGGATCACCGGGTCAGGAGATAGAGACCAGCCTGGCCAACAGGCTGAAACCCTGCCTCTACTAAAAATACAAAAAAATTAGCTGGGCGTGGTGGCGGGTGTCTGTAATCCCAGCTATTTGGGAGGATGAGGCAGGAGAATCGCTTGAATCCAGGAGGCAGAGATTGCAGTGGGCTGAGATTGTGCCAGTGCACTCCAGCCTGGGTGACAGAGTGAGACTCTGTCTCAAAAAAAAAAACAAAAAAGCCTATTCTATAGACAAGTGTGTCTCAAGCTTTTTGTCTCAAGACCCCTTCACACTCTTAAAGTCACTGAAGACTCTAAACAGTTTTTGTTTTGTTTTGTTTTCCCCCGAGGCAGAGTCTTGCTCTATTGTCCAGGCTGGAGAGCAGTGGCACAATCTCAGCTCACTGCAACCTCTGCCTCCCAGGTTCAAGTGATTCTCCTGCCTCAGCCTCCCGAGTAGCTGGGATTAAAGGCACCCGCCACCACGCCTGGCTAATGTTTGTATTTTTAGTAGAGACGGGGTTTCCCCATGTTAGCCAGGATGGTCTCGAACTCTTGATCTCGTGATCTGCCCACCTCAGCCTCCCAAAGTGCTGGGATTACAAGCGTGAGCCACCGTGCCCGGCTCCTAAACTGTTTTTGTTTATCTAGGTCCTATCAGTATTTGGTGTATTAGGAATTAAAACAGAAAAAAATTAATATGTTTTATTAAGATGATTTTTTTTTTTTCTTTGAGACGGAGTCTCGCTCTGTCACTCAGGCTGGAGTGCAGTGGCCGGATCTCAGCTCACTGCAAGTTCCGCCTCCCGGGTTTACGCCATTCTCCTGCCTCAGCCTCCCGAGTAGCTGGGACTACAGGTGCCCGCCACCTCGCCCGGCTAGTTTTTTTTATTTTTTTTTTAGTAGAGATGGGGTTTCACCGTGTTAGCCAGGATGGTCTCGATCTCCTGACCTCGTGATCCACCCGCCTCGGCCTCCCAAAGTGCTGGGATTACAGGCTTGAGCCACCGCGCCCGGCCTTGCAGACAGCATCTTTAAAGAGCTAAAATGAGATCATTAGAGTGAGCCCTGGTCCATTATGACTGTTGTCCTTATAAAAACAGAAATTTGGAGACAGACAGCTTGTCACACACACAGGGAAAATGCCCTTTGAAGACAAAGTCAGAGATCTACAAGCCAAGGAATGCCAGAGATGGGCAGCAAACCACCAAAATCTAAGGAAAGGGATGGAACATACACCTTCTTGTAGCCCTCAGAAGGAACCAACTGTGCCAACACGTTGATCTCAGACTCCTGGCTTCCACAACTGTAACAATAACTTTATGTTGTTTAAGCCACCCCATTTGTGGTATGTTGTTACCAGAGCCCACATGACTCATACAACCTATTTTTAAAAATCACCAACTTGGCCGGGCGCGGTGGCTCAAGCCTGTAATCCCAGCACTTTGGGAGGCCGAGGTGGGTGGATCACGAGGTCAGGAGATCGAGACCCTCCTGGCTAACACGGTGAAACCCCGTCTCTACTAAAAATATAAAAAACTAGCCGGGCGCCGTGGCGGGTGCCTGTAGTCCCAGCTACTCGGAGGCCCAGGAGGGAGAATGGCGGGAACCCGGGAGGCGGAGCTTGCAGTGAGCCGAGATCGCGCCACTGCACTCCAGCCTGGGTGACAGAGCAAGACTCCGTCTCAAAAAATAAAAAATAAAAAAATAAAATAAAAAAATAAAAAAATAAAAATAAAAATCACCTACTTTATGAAAAACAGCATTTTCCAAAACAGAAATAGGGAGAAGAGTGGCGTTGTATGATATTTTTTCTTTTTTTTTATTTTTATTTTTTTGAGACGGAGTCTCGCTCTGTCGCCCAGGCTGGAGTGCAGTGGCCAGATCTCAGCTCACTGCAAGCTCCGCCTCCCGGGTTTACGCCATTCTCTCGCCTCAGCCTCCCAAGTAGCTGGGACTACAGGCGCCCACCATCTCGCCCGGCTAATTTTTTTGTATTTTTTTTTTTTAGTAGAGACGGGGTTTCACCATGTTAGCCAGGATGGTCTCGATCTCCTGACCTCGTGATCCGCCCATCTCGGCCTCCCAAAGTGCTGGGATTACAGGCTTGAGCCACCGCGCCCGGCCTATGATATTTTTTCAAATCTTCTTAATGTCTGGCTTCACTGAAGTCAGTTGAGTTCCCATAGCTGCATGTCCCCATTGCATCTGTTACAATATGACTCATCCAGCAGCCTCTGGACAACTGTATTGTATATTCCCATAAAATGAGAGTGAAAGGAGAGAAGAATAGCACTGGGTAGTCCAGGAGAATGGAAAAACCCAAACGACAACTAAAACAAGCAGTAGGCAAAGAAATCACAGAATAACAAAACCCAAAACAAGGGAGAGAAGACAGCCAAAACCCTGGTCAGCGTGACATGTCCATGACTCTTCCAGGCAAACCCAAATAAGGGAGAAGGGGTGGTAACTGGGGTGGGGGTGGGGGAAGGACGGTGCCTGAAATCCCCTCCTTTTCCAGATACCAGAGAAATGCAAACAATGCTGGGTGTGACTCAGGAGCCAGGAACCACTCCCCCACACTTGTCTCCTGTGTTTCCTTTCACTTTGCAATGAAAGCTTCTTGCTTTTCTGCTCATTCTGACTTATCCCTGAATTCTTTCCTGCGATGGCTTCAAGAACCTGGACACCAACTGGCACTGGCATCCAGTGACCCTCCTGAGCCCTGTGGCAACAAAAGAAAATGCCAACATCTCATTATTATTATGAACTTAGTTTTGAACCCACTGATACCTTGAAAGGATCTCAGGAACATCCAGGGCTCCCTGACCCACACTTTAAGAACTACTGCAATAGACAAACTCCTACCTTATAATCAAGGAGATAAACAAGAACTAGAAAAAAAAAAAAAAAAAAAAGACTGGGTGCGTTTTTGTAATCCCAGCACTTTGGGAGGTCAAGATGGGTGGACTGCTTAAGATCAGGAGCTCAGGACCATCCTAGGCAGTATTGCAAAACCCTATCTCTACAAAAAAAAAAAAAAAAAAAAATGAGCTGGGCATGGTGGCATGAAGCTGAGGTGGGAGAATCCTTTGAGCCCAGGAGGTTGAAGCTGCAGTGAGCCATGATGCTCTCTGGACTGGGCAACAGATGAGACCCTGTCTCAAAAAAAAAAAAAAAAAAAAAAAAAAAAAGGAGGAAAGAGGAAATAATAGGACATCAAAATAACAGATTCCACACGATTAGAACTAGGAGGAAAGCTGAGCCCAGTGACTGGCTCCAAAATGAACACACAGGTTTGGGCACAGTGGCTCATTCCTGTAATCCCAGCACTTTCAGAGGCTGAGGCAGACAAGATTGCTTTGAGCTCTGGAGTTCGAGACCCGCCTGGGCAACATGGCAAAATCCAGTCTCTATAAAAATTAGCCCGGCCGGGCGCAGTGGCTCACGCCTGTAATCCCAGCACTTTGGGAGGCCGAGACGGGCGGATCACGAGGTCAGGAGATCGAGACCATCCTGGCTAACACGGTGAAACCCCATCTCTACTAAAAATACAAAAAATTAGCCGGGCGTGGTGGCGGGCGCCTGTAGTCCCAGCTACTCGGAGGCTGAGGCAGGAGAATGGCGTGAACCCGGGAGGCAGAGCTTGCAGTGAGCTGAGATCTGGCCACTGCACTCCAGCCTGGGCGACAGAGTGAGACTCCGTCTCAAAAAAAAAAAAAAAAAAAAAAAGAAAAGAAAAAGAAAAAGAAAAAAAAAAAAAAAAAGCCCGGTGTGGTGGCTCTCACCTGTGCTCCCAGCTACTCAGGAGGCTGAGGCTAGAGGATAAGTTGAGCCTGGGAAGCAGAGGTTACAGTGGATGAAGATTGCACCACTGCATTCCAGCCTGGACAACAGAGTGAGACCCTGTCTCAACAAATAAACAACAAAAAAATAACACACAGGCTTCCCCTAAAGAGAAGATAATAGATGCTTGCACACCTGCCCCTACCTCTCCAACACTGGTGCCCACTGTTCAGGGGAAGGCAATAGATCCTCCTAGGATCTTCTTTGCCTGCAGAGAAGAGGGTGCTGCTGGGAGCTTTTTGGGATTCCCAATAGAAGACAGATTTGGTCTCCTGGAAGGCTGCCTGATCGAGTTCCCACAGCAGCTGCCGCTTGCTCAGGTGAGTGAAGACATCTGTCAAAAGACAGAATTTTATTTTTATTTTTATTTTTTGAGATGGAGTCTCACTCTGTCGCCCAGGCTGGAGTGCAGTGGCGCAATCTTAGCTCACTGCAACCTCCACCTCCTGGGTTCAAGCGATTCTCCTGTCACAGCCTCCCGAGTAGCTGGGTTTACAGGCACCTGCCACCACACCTGGCTAATTTTTGTATTTGTAGTAGAGACAAGGTTTCACCATGTTGGTCAGGCTAGTCTCAAACTCCTGACCTCAGGTGATCCACCCACCTCAGCCTTCCAAAGTGCTGGGATTACAGGCATGATCCACTGCACCCAGCCAAAAGAAAAAATTTTAACAAATTTAGTTAAAGATCAAATTGGCTTTTATTTGTGATTCAGGAATCTGGGCAGCCTCCACTCTGCAAAACAGAATGACGGCTCCCACCGGGCAATGGTAGAATAGTGGTTTTTGTAAGGTGGGAACAAGGAAACAGAACAATAGAGAAAAGGCTAATTAGTTAACTAACTAGGTTACTTTTCTCATAGGGATTAAGGCAGAGGGGACTTCCTTATTATGCTGACTCAGGTAGACTGGAAATCTGGTTTGTTTAGGGATCTACCTGCTTAAAGTATCAATCTGATTATGTGGCATTTAGCCTAAGTGACTCTGTCTTGGTTCGGTCTGGTCTCATGAGGCCTAGAGCAGGAGCTCAGTCCAAAACCATGTCCTCTCATAATTTTGTGTAACTTGCCTAACACCTGCGCCTTCTCAGGAGCGAGGTCCAGCAAAGAGCAGAGAGGGTACAGGGCCAGAAGGATGTGAGAGAGTGTGGCCAGTTCGAGCCCCTCAGGAGTCAGCTGCTCTGTCCCCACTGGTGACTTCTTCACTCCTTCAACACTGTGTGAAGGGCCATGTCATGGTTGATCTTCAGTCCCTCAGACTACACCATCAGCCCCATGGGGGTAAGCAAATAACAAGTAACTACACTCTTCCCTGCTATGTGTCTGCCTCTTAGTAAAAATTAAACAAAATTAAAAATTGTTGCGGTTTGAATGCAACATTTTTGAATGGAAATCTGCTTTCTCATTTTTCTTTTTTAATAATTTTTTTTTTTTTTTTTTTTTTTTTGAGACAGAGTCTTGCTGTTTCCCAGGCTGGAGTGCAGTGGCCCGACCTCGGCTAACGGCAACCTCCGTCTCCCAGGTTCAAGCGATTCTCCTGCCTCAGCCCCCTGAGAAACTGGGACTACAGGTGTCCGCCACCACGCCCAGCTAATTTTTGTATTTTTAGTAGAGACGGGGTTTCACCGTATCGAGCCAGGCTGGTCTCGAACTCCTGACGTCGAGCCTCCGCCTGCCTCAGCCTCCCAAAGTGCTGGGATTACAGGGGTTAACCACGGCGCCCGACTTTTAATAAACATTTTAATGGACTACAACAGACCCACAGAAAAGACACATCACAAAGTGAACACCCACAAGGAGAAGCAATAGGACTGTCAGAGGCATTCGACCCAGAGCAACTCCATTTTGAGCGAGGACTAGGAAAATGAGGCTGGGCTGCATTCCCAGAAAAGTAGGTATTCCTAACCTCTAGATGTTTACGGTTAAGGGAACAAATTAATAATGTTTACCAAAACAGACCCAGACTTGGGAGTGTCCAAATATCCCGGTGTCTACAGAATAAAGGCATTCCTAATTTTGCTTTAAAAATAATATAGATTCTTGAAAAATACAGTAATTAATAAATTAATTCTTTTTCACAAACCCTTGTAGCAGAGCACATCGCCCCAGAATCTATTTTTAGCCTATATATATGCAAGCATTGTGCCTAGGGTGCATGCGTTCCTCCTCTTACTTTCAGGAACGTCCTACTGTCCATGCAGTAGCTCTTCTTTCACAACTTTACTTTTTTAACACACTTGATTTTACTTTGCACTGCGGACTCGCCCTGAATTCTTTCTTGCGCGAGATCCAAGAACCTCTCCCTTGGGGTCTGAATCGGACCCCTTTCCCGTAACAGGACCAGCGCTCCGAGACTCCCCCTCGTTCCAGCCGCTACCCCCAAAATCTTTTTTATGAACAAACCCCTAAGTCGTCCTGTGACTGATGCCTGATGCGTGTGCGTTTTAGGCACCGCGGTGCAGAGGGTGAAGCGGAACCCCGGGCCTCCTCCCGCGCAAGCTCCCGGGAAGAGCAGGCCCGGCCCGCGGAGACGTGCACGGCCCACAGCGAACGATCCCCAGCCCCACAATCCACCACGTCTCGGGGTCCGCCCGCGCTCCCTACCCACGACTGAGGCCTCTGGTTGCCGCCACTCTAGAGGGCATCGCAGCCCGAAGCAACACCGCCCCCACCAGCCCCAACTGAGCGCTCCCATTGGCCAGAGGCCATCGGGTGGAGGCTCCCATTGGCCATCGGCCATAATGCTTCCATTGGTCGAAGGCCAGGCCAGCGGAGACT